>NC_049204.1:26852123-27539623 GCF_013347855.1 Anguilla anguilla | reverse complement strand
TCTCCCTGTTTGGACACGCCTCGGTCACAGCCTAACCTGAACCAAGCCTGCACTGCCTCACTGGGTGGAATCTATTCTCCACAGTCATGCTCGGGGTCCATGTGAGAGCCCCCCCTTCCCAGCCGAGTCCCCGCCCTACCCCCAGCCTCCCCCCCTCTCCCTCCCTCCCCCGCAGCGAGACCCCGCCCACCAGCAGGCAAGGTGCCTTCTGGTACACAGCGGTAGGGGCAGATTTACAGAACTGAATGGAGGGGATTTGCTAAATAAAGCCTAATACCCTAAGCCTCGTCTTGGTGCTAGAAATGCTGTAGTAAAACCAGCTCTTTTTTTTTTTGCTAAAAGCTCCACAGTAACAGTCCTTGCAACAGTCATGTTCTGAGCATGCTAAACACAGGTTTTGGATCAGCTGTGCTTTTACACGCAAAGTTTACCTCAGTCTGGTAGCCGCTAACCCAGAGCAATCAGTATTCTGCAGTGCCAAACATCAGATGTATGCAGCCAGAGGAAGGAGAGATTACACATTAAGCTCCTCGGGGATGGAAACATTTTCTGTCCAATCCTAGTTTGCACTGTTAACACAGCCATTCTCTGTCAACAACCTCTTTAGCATATCTTTGGACTAATGCTTACTGAAGAACACTGTCAGGGAACTGGCGTGCTCACACTTCACACCACACGTGATGAACCATGACACAGCCCAGCTCAGTGCTGAGAAATGCGGTGGGGTGGGCTGTTTCCACTCTAATCTCAGCTGAGCCTGCGTGTGCACGCTGCTGACCTGAGACAGAGGGTAGAGACACCATGAATCTGAGAGCCACAGTGCTCATTAGCCCGCCAGGCTATTCCAACAGCCAGCCAGACATATATCAATAATGAGCAACAATTCCAAGCAAAAGCAGAGGCACTGAACCAACAGAACTATTTAATGTGCTGTGAAAACCAGCTCCTTTACGTGGTCTCAGGGGAACCACTTCCAGAACTAAACTGAAATTATAAAAAGACACAACTCACAAGGCATCTTAGAACCTTAGAGAAGTGAAAAGTGAGTATAAATCAAATATTAACCTCCTAACTCTTCCTATGTATTTCCATGTAATGCTTCTTTATAAAGCTCTTAACATGTTAAATGCTACATGCTACACATACTTGGACCTTTAGTATTACTGAAGTCCTGCATGCTGACCCCATAGCATTTACACATGGATGACCACACACAATGTACTTAGACCTGTACACAGGGTACATTTACAGTACAGTGGGAAAAATCCCCAGTGTTACTTCACAGGGATCTTCTCCAGCATCCAAGTGAGAATCAGGAACTAGGGAAACGGGCTAGCTTGAATGCATCTGCATTCGTTACTGTATGTTTCTCTACACAGGCCTTTCCTTTAATTTGTCACCCGTCTGTAAATAACACGCGTTTGATTACAACAACAGGTCATTCGGCCCCCTACAGGCTAGTCTAGTGCAAACAGGGTCCTGTTCATTGGAAGAGAACGCTTAAGACGGGTGGCCATGTGTACAGATGACATATACACCCCAGAAATGGCATTTTCTCATTTTTCAAACAAAATGGCATTTTAAATAAATGCATGTGAAGAGTTTTATCCCCTACTCACAGTATATGTGAGGATATAGCTCTGGTATACTCACATTAACATTTATAACATTAAATTACAATATAGGAAAAACATAGAAGCGTCCACCTGATTAACATGAGCAAATAGTGGCAGACCTGGCTGGCAACATTCCCAGACCAGCAGTTATAGATGCAAATAGAAGCACTAGTTCAAGTTAACTAGCTCAAGTTTTTTTTCTTTTCTATTTTATGTACTTTGTACTTTCTTTGTTACTTTTGCTTTTATTTATGTAAAGCACACTGGGCTGCCTCTGTGTATGAAGTGTGCTATAGAAATACATTTTGATTGATTGATTGACTGAACTACGCTAACCAAAAAAAGTGCTAATTCTAAATACAAGAAGAGAAACATATATTCATAAATGGTGAAAATGAATGTTAATTAGTGCAAATGGTGAGAGGTGCTAGGGGTGGGGATGGGACCAATATGCAGTCTGAAGAGCTGGGTCTTCAGTCAGTGGAAGACAGTCAATGATTCTACTGCCCTGACCGCTAAAGGAAGTTACAGACAAGCTCTATGATTGGGAGAAACAACCACAAAGGGTGGGTAGAGACAGTTGCCTCGAGGTTGAGAAATGACGTCAACCCCACAGGTCTCCGCTGATTCGCACTCAGTTCTCCGGATTGAACGGACACTGCACACTGACCAAGCACGGCCATGTAATTAGGGCCATCTCTTTCACAACCAACCCAGGCTTTCCATGGAACATCTCTCAGCACCATTTCATCAGATAAAGGATAAGCACAACAGCCACCTTCACTGTTAGCCATTTCAAACATTAGCTTTAGAGCTTCAGACAGATGACTAGACAGGCTACGCAGAGTTTTAATATTTCAGGGATATATTTCATATTTCAAATGTAGAAGAACAACTCCTGAGAATTAAAAGATATACATTTATAAAAGACAAATCTCAAATCCCTTAAGACAAAGCAAGTGGATGATAAATGTGATTTTTCCAATGAAAGTGTGCACAGGAAAAACAGAACGTTCTCTACCAGCACACTGTGTTCTCCATGACAGTCACACATCTGTTGCACATTATAAAGATGATGGAGAGAGAATGTATCTGACAGGAAGTCTTTTTTCCCAAATCAAGGCTACATATACCTAATAAAAAGTCACAGTTTTTCAAAAGATATGGATTGGCAAATATTTCATGTTCAGTGAACAGAATGAGCATACTCAATTACTTCTCAGTGACTAACCAAACAAACCCCCTGCATCTAACACCTACATGTACTATAGGCCTGCACATGCACTCAGGAAGCTGAAAGGACAGGACTGTACAGAACTGAGGTAGCATGATTAACAGACAGCAGGTGGAGCTGGGCTCACAGCCATATCAATCACTCATGCTGAGAGAGAAAGAAGAATATTACAAATATCTACGGGGTCTACATTGACAACCGCCTGCAATGCTACATTGCAGATAACACCCATAAAAACAAAGGAGTCTGCACCAAAATATAATATCACTATACATACATGCAAGGGACAGAATAACTTTAAAAATGTCTGTGCTGATCCCTTATGCAGCTCTAATGCTGCATTTGAGACAATGCGGTACAGAAAACTGTGTTCGTAGACTTTATTTAGACGAATTATCATTTGACCCATTTGTAATGCAGCTCACAATCCATCTTGTTCAGCTTATTCACATTTGACAGTGAAGAGGCCTTCACATAGTGGGTCCATACTGTTCCACCATGAAAAGTGTTGGTGAGCACAGCACTGCTTTAATGAAGCCAACAGAAGTGAAATGTGTTGCTGTCTCATTAATCAAGACTTGCAGACAGACAGGCACACAACATACAGATGTTTACTCAGATTCAAGACAAGGTCCTCTTACCTGCGACAATGCGGAACCAGCCAGTACACAACTCCTCAGCCATTTACCGGGCTCTCCATGGAGTGAGGCGAGACTCAGGTGGTCCAGAACAGACAGACAGAAGGACAGACGGACTACACGGAGCAAATCCAGCAGTGGCAGGGACCTACGAGCAGAGACAGAGAAATAAGAGCAGAAAAAAAAACGTACCCCCCTTCCCTTCCAAACAGCGCATGTGCACACGCATGCACATGCACAGGAAGCTTCCCAGATCCTCGGGAGAACAGTGGCGAGGAAGAAGGCCAGCCAGGCCCTGCGTCTGAAGGTTACTCTTCCCTGCTTTTCCCTGAGAGAGTGACCTGCTATCTGTGTGTGTGCGTGAGTGAGAGAGAGGGAGAGAGAGATGGTAGGAAGTGGCTTTCTCTGGTGACACAGCGGATGAGGCCAGCTGCAATGAAATATTTTGTAACCCCTAACACCCTGCATCCAGGAGAGGAGAGAAAGACAGCAGAGTGTAGAGTGAAACATTGAGTAAGCAGTGAAGGAGGGAGGAAACAGAAAAGAGCAGAAAGCGAAAGGGAAACAGGGGAGAGTAGGCAGAACAGAGGGAAAGGAGCAGGGACTTAGGTAAAGGAAGAATCAAGAGGGGAACAGGAAGAAGGGAGTAGAGAAAGAAGTGGCAAGAAAGGAGAAAGGAACTAAAAGAAAGGATTAGGGAACAGATAGAAGGGAATTGAAGAATAAGGAAAAGAGAAGGGAAGAGGGAGGAGGGAGCTTACAGTAATAAAATAATAATAATAATAATAATAATAATAATAATAATACAGGCAGTCACCGGGTTAAGAACGTCCGACTTACGGACAACTCCTACTTATGAACAGACTGCCATAAAGCCTATTGCATTAAAAATTTCAGTTAAATTCAATGGTTCGTAATAACGAACGCGCACACTACTTTGTGACGCTCATGAAAACATTGCGCGGCTTATATACAGTATATATAATAAAATATATACTATAAACTAAGACAAACATTTGACTAACTGGCGCTCAATAAGAACCGTATGTAGGCTACCTGTTCTAACTTACCTACAAATTCGACTTAAAGACAGACTTAGGAACGAATCTCGTTCGTAACCTGGGGACTGCCTGTAATAATAATAATAATAATAATGATACATTTTATTTATATAGCACCTTTCAAGCACAGAGCACAAAGTGCCTTCCAAAGCAGATAAAAATAAATTACAGCACATGGGGTACAATAAAAGCAGTATAAAAAAATAGCCTAAAACAAAGAAGAAGTAAGCACAGTACAGGGTTTCCCCCAGAAAAGTTGTTAGGCCCGGTGGCAAGTATCTTTTGACGGGGGCTGGCGGCCGGCGGCCAAGTGTCTTTTTTGACAGGGGCCCGGCGCGGGCCAGCAACAGACTGATGGCAGCATTAAGGTAGGGTCCTATAGTTTCTGTGATAACAGAATCACGGATGGAATCGCGGAATTGAGAATTTAAAAAAGCTATAACACAGATTCCATAGGGCCCTACATTAAGTCAATGCTAAAAGCTGACTGGAGATTTGAAAATATAACTACGTAATGTGAATGTTATAAAAAGTCATTTATTCAACACACATTTAAAAAATCAACAACTATTTACAGCATAGCAGAGTCCTGCAAAGAATCTGACAACAATGTACAGTCTTGGAATGCTGTGTTTTCAACAACAACAAAAGAAATTAAATAAATAATATCAAAGTTTTTGCACTCTACAAAAAACTTGTATTCAAGTCCTAATTGGCTACTGAATCTTACAACAAGCCTTGGAATGCTGGGCACATTTAAAAAATTTAAAAAACTGTCTAAATAAATTCAAAATAAATTATAAACTCAAAAATGCCATCTAACCTGTGCTCGTTCAAATGACAAAATCTGCGTATTTCAGATCTCTACCATGAACATTTTCGGAGTGTGTACGTTTATCCAGTTTTTAATATGCTAATGTAGATTGAAATGTGCACAATTTTGCGACGCAAATAGAATGTTTTCCTCGTCTAAACTAATTGAGAACTGTCTCTATCATGTCATTTCTAATCCAGTACAATAATTAAAAACAAGTTGACACCAATAATAACGTTAATCAGTTTAAGGGACTTTCTGCCTGCTCATTTTTCAGCTCAGCACCTGTCACTGGGGCACCCAGTGGTTTTCTTTCACTTTAAAAAAGACCAGGTCAAAACCTAGTACACGGTTTTGAGGACTGTCCCGCTACTGCGGTCCAGCCATAGACCGTATAAAAATATAGACGAAGTGCTTCATGACATCACCCACTGATTTGCTAAGGATAGTGCTCACTGGCGCATGAAGCCCAAACTACGGCGCAGCCACATTGCCCGTTGCAACCAACGCAAGCGCAGTGGAGCGAAAGAGTGGAGTCCACAACTACAGGAAAATCCACCCTGACTACTTACATGGTATTTAGACACGCCCATGTCTGGACAACAAGAGTGGCCTCGCAACCACAGAACTGTACTGTCATAACATTTCAAAAAAGTTAATTGTGCAAGTTACGTTTAGTGTTAAGATATTTACATAGAAAAATAGATAAAATAGATCACTAGCTAACTAGCTTACTAGCTAGCTAGTTATATAGACAGATAGATACCAGAACTCTAGATAGCTAGACAGATTTATCACGAGATAACTAGATAGCAAGTTAGCTAGATAGATCGATAGCAAGACAGTAAGCTTGCTCCCCCTAGCTAAGTAAATCCCCCAAGCTTGTCTTCTTAAAGATGCTTCAAAACTGCTTACAAATCTGATTTCACCAACAACATATACAAATTATAAAAGACTTGAGAATCAACTGAAACCCCGAAATGGTCAGAAATCGCGTTTTGATATAGAACCTTGTATATCTGAAAATGTCTCAAATATAGTAACCGAAAGAACTGGAGAGAAGAATCCTTATTATAGCGGTTAGTACAGTTTTTAGTACAGTCCAAGGTCCAAAAATGCACACAACATTTTTGGACCTTGGACTTTTAAATGGAGAGATCCAATGTAGCTAGCTAATCGGAATAAAACAACACAGCATCACACCTGCCGCTGAACCACTCTGCCTGCCTGCGAGGATGGGGAAATCCTTATTATGGTCATACGGTAGTAGGACAAGCCACATTGCACGCTCTGAAATTAACCCAGATTTGGGAATTTTGGCGGCATTATTTTTAAAAATCAGACGCAGTGGAGACATTACAAGGGATGGGATTAACTAGTTAAACCATCATTTCTTGTGTAAAAAATTTATTGACTTTATATTTCCTCTGAAAAAATTCTCAGGCTTTCCTAAACTAAGAGTAAACATTCAGTGGGCGGGGTTTCAAGTTCTTTTTGCAACCAGGCGTTGCAGTTCACGCAGTAGCCACTGGGGTAAAAGGCTTCACTAATAGAGGCAAGTTGTTGCCCGTTGGGTCCAGCCAAAAATAACTAGCACTTTACTGTAAGCGGTGGGTACAGACCATTTGACAATTAGGACGTTGGCTCTTCTCCATTGCTCTTAATGGTCTGCAAGAAAATACAAATAATTCGAAATCCACGCCTGCAAATCCATTATTAAAATACTTGGTAGATTTGTTAATCACCGCTGATGGCGTTAATTTCTACTTTTTTAACGTGACTTTCGAAAGGTTAGCTGGCGTAGTCGTAAAATTTAGTGTCAACACATTACTACGGTAGCGCTTCCAATATTGCTTGTGTCGAAAGTGCTGCGCCGGAAACAGCGATAGATTTAGCACGAGCCACATCTGTCCAAAATGTAAACAAGAAGGCAGTCTTCACGGTCGGGGAAAATTTTATGACAGCGTCACCCAGCGAGTGAACACCACAAACGGCGGTGGTGTAACAGTTATTAGGTCATTACTAACTGATTGTGGCAGAAACCAGCGGTGAAAACTTGCTAGGTTAACCACCTAACCACCCCCCCAATTTCAAAAACTCATCGGATCTACACGAATCACACAAATGACCTATTTTGGATACAAAACGGCGAATTTCGCCTAAAAGCGACTAGTTTGCAGGTATGCGTGAAGAGTGCCTGACCCTCAACCATAGCGTTTTCCCCCAAAGATGGTATTTCTAGATATAGCCTAATTTTGCCGCTGTGTTAACACATTTCTACGTTTGCCGCTCAGGCACTCTTCACCGTAAGAAATTTTAGGATTTTCCGATTTTTTTTTGTGTCGAAAGTGCTCCGACGGAAACAACGATAAATTTACTGCGGAGCCACCTGTCCAAAATGTAAACAAGTCCGGCAGTTTTCACGGTCGGGAAAAAAATGATGACAACTTTGTCGTGCACATCAATGTCATCAAGCTAACGTTATTAATGAACAAGTGAAGTCGTTATTTCGATGGCTATAAGTCATGTAATGTTACAATGTATCGAACGTTACATGCATGCTACTAGTTTAACATTACCTACACACTGCTTAAGTTAATATAAAAAAGAATGTATGCCTACTTACCAACGAGATTAAGTGATAACGCGGAAGTTTGTAACGAGGTTAGTCAGCCTACTAAATAAGAAATGGTGGCTTGCTAGGTAACGTTAGCTTGTGATAGTTGGAAGCGTCAAGTGTTGAACGTCACTCACGTTACGCACAATGAGGGTAAAGAACACTGATCTCAAACCTGCTGTTTTAGTGCGTTCACGTTTTAACCAACATATGTCAGTGAGCCCACTGTAACTGTAGGCCTAGTTAAAAAACATCTTTAAAATACTTTTTTTTTTTTAATTTCCCGATGCTTAGGCCCGGCGGGCCGCCGGACTTGCAATACACTGGCGGAAACCGTGCAGTAAAAGCAAAACATAATAAAAGGAAATGATAACACAATAGCGTTAAGGCACAATAATTAAAAAGGAGCTATCAGTCATTACAGCAGGCTGTTTCGTAAAAAAAGCAAAGGTTATTGTATGGAAGGCTGTTCCAGAGCCTAGGGGCCATTACAGCAAAGGACTAATCACCTCAAGATTTTAATCTAGACCATGGGAACAGCCAAAAGCCCAAGGCTGGCAGATCTGAGAGGCCTCTGGGGACAATAAGGAGTTAAAAGTTCACAAAACCATGTAACCATGCGCCAAACCATGTAAGGCCTTGCAGGTAATTAATAAAACTTTAAAATAGATTCTAAAAGTTACAGGCAACCAGTGCAGAGAAGCCAGAATTGGGGTGGTATGGAGAAAACGCTTATTCCGGGTCAATAGCCTAGCGGTGGAATTCTGTACAGTTTACAGGTGAGCTATAGCGCGACAGTACATTACATTACATTTATTTAGAAGACGCTTTTATCCAAAGCGACGTACAAAAGTGCATTTCATGGTCATGGACAACTACAAAACACAGGTTCCATAAGATACGATACTCATTTCATACAGCTATTTCTAACACAGTTTAGTTCACACAGTGAACACTATTCTGACCTAACTTATGCCAAGCCAAACTAGGAAGAAGAACAAGCTACAGTATTAGGACAAATACAAATTACCAAAAAGTGCTGGAATGGGGGTACATGTAACATGAGTGTCATGAAAGAGGGGGATTTAAAGTGAAATAATATAGAGTGGTGGTCGTTAGTTCAGGTATAGTCTGAAGAGATGCGTCTTCAGACCATGGCAGAAGATGGGTAGTGAGGGAGAGGTTCAAAGAGGGACAGGGAGTTCGTTCCACCATTGAGTTCATTTCACGACAGTGAAGGCATGTGAGCAAAGCATTACAATAGTCAAGACAAGATGAAATAAAAGCATTATGATTCTTTCAGTGGTGCTAAAAGACAAAAAATCCAATTTTAGACATATTCCTAAGTTAAAAACATCTCTGAACCAGTTTTTTTTACTATGTTGCTCAAAATTCAGAGTATGAGCTCACATGCTTTGTATTTAGATGACTCTAGTGACACACAATTACAGATAATAGAAATGCAATCAAATTTATTGAATTCTTGCAGAATATATAGGCAATTCAATATTCATTGTCAGATGAAAACCGGATGTAGAGTAACTGAGTTGGGTAAATGAATGGGTCGAATACATTTGTTTGCACTTCATGTTTACATATAGGCTACTTTACATACACACAAGTCTTGAACTCTGAAGGGAAATCTGTCCTTCAGCTAATTTATACACACAGCCAGCATAATAGATTTCAAAAAAGGGGCCAATGAGTTACCCTGCCCAGGAATAAGAGGGTATAGATAAAGGAAGAAAATATGGAGGAGGGACATTAGAGTTCATTCAGTGGCCACTGACGGAAAAACATGCTACTGGTGCTCAGCTGAGACATCTAAAATTAAGACAAATAAATAAAGACTAAATAAAACAAAGTCTGACAATATACAGTACATAGCTTTGAAAGCGGCAATTTCAAGCTACAGTGCCTTGCGTCTCCTGACTTTCCCCACATCAGCAGGCCCTTGGAGAGCTCCCAGGTCCCCTTGTGCCCCCTCGCCTGCTGGCCCACAGCCCGCAGAGCCTGCAGCTTCCCTGCTAACCAGGTAATTGAAAAGCAGGATCTGGAGTCACGCTGGCTTTAGATGAGCAAATCACTTCCCCTCACTATATCTCACAGTTTATCCATTATTTATCTGTGTGCCGGGCGCTAATTGACCCCCGGAAGACGAGAGGGAGAGATACAGTGACACTCCCTTCAGGGAGAACAGAGTATGACCATACCGTGTACATCACAGTGACATGTGCTCAGCAGAGCCCTCTAGTGCCCACTCTGTGGCACTGAAACAAGCCTCCATGACTCCCAACCATGTAAACTAACTCATTAAACTTTATGCACATTTTCATGATGTCCCACCATAACCAAATGTCCCCTACCCAAAATTTTTCTGGCACAGAAAGGCTGGTGAAATGACATTTTTACACAAACAAGCCATTATTTTAAGAACCCACTTATGAGGTTATTCTGTCATTTTAGTTACTCAGCATGGTTCAGCAAAATCCCACAGAGAAAAATAAAGCTCATGACACTTCTGTTTCTATTTTGGCACAGAGCGCATTTGTTATTGTCGTATGCGCTCTAACATCAGGCCATGAGGAAATGGTATAAATTTCACATCTCTTCAGTCCTTACCTGATTAAATGAAATGATCAAATTCTTTTTTTTAATGAATGAAGCTCTAACTACAGCTGATTGTATATGCAATCTTGCGCATGTGAAAAGTTCATCAGCATTTCTCAATATTACTGCATTTCACATTATATATTCTGACTTGCCAGTGATCAGGTGACCACATTGTCAGCAACTAGGCCCCCAATGATTTCCCGTGTCAGTTCATAATGGAATCAATTCAGAAATGTAACCTCTTGCTAAAGGAAACATTTGTCATACAGTCCACTACAGAAAACAAAACCATGTGTTGTTCCAACTGATAACTGTACATGCCATTTCAGACATCATGTAGCCTTAAGAGGGTAAACCATTGAACCATCGATAACCTATTGAATACACATTAAATATCCAATTAAGAACAACTAGCAGCACAGGTTGAAATTATGAATGAACACCAGTCAGAAAACCCCAGCTTTATTGTGTATATGGATTCCTTAGGTTTCTAAGAATATTCTATGGCTACAATTCACATAAGACAAATACCACCATCAGGGTAGTATATCGTGTAACTGGTGGACAAAATCTAAATTAGTGAGAAAAATTCTTAAACTATAGGAAATCCCACTCTCCAGAAAAGGGAAACAAACATCATCACTATTTTTTAGTATCCACTATTAAAAAAATATTTAATCTACCTAACCCGCTATGTCCATCTTTAACTTGCAGCACAACTCTATTTCTAGAAGAGAAAAAACAAATAGCTCAAGATATAGAACAAGACTGCCCCCTAGTGACAAATTCTCACAAAGCATTCCAACAGATGAGATCTGAGCACTCCAACTTTCCAGGTGTCTGTCACAGGAGAAAGGTATTGGCCCTTCAGCAAGTTTGAGCAAGCTCAAATACCTGCTACAACAGGGAATGTACAGCTTAGCAATACAGGATCATGGGTTTCAGGAATTTCTGGTACATAGACACAATGCAAACTCACATGAGGTTACATTAAACTTTCACACATTGACTGACCCTAAATTTTAAATTGCAACTTGTGTTTGAATTTCTCAATAACAGCCAGTGTTAATGATTTCACCTCATTGCCTATATTTGCATTGCCTACACGTGCTTTCATCAGTAACCTGCATAAGGTCACCAGCCTACTTTTCCTTTCAGTAAAAGCTAAGGTACAGATTACAAATTGTATCATTTTTAAATTTTCCACTGTGTAGAAGTGTCCAATAACAAGGACGTTTGCAAAGCAGCTTCATAAGTAGGATACTGTTGACCCCTTCAGGTTTTATTTTTTAATCAACACGTTTCTGATTGAACTGACTGAACCTTCAAAGATTTCAAATGCAGCATCAGGTTAGAAATGGCACATATTGTATCCTTAAAAAAACACAATTGTAACTTTTTATGGAAAGGCTCTTTAAATGAGTTTGGTTATTATACAGGTATGCATATGTATGAGCATCTTGCATTGACTGACACTACTGGAGTTGAGAGTTTGATGGATCACAGCTTAATTATGCCTCTGTATTTTATATGTCAGCTCTCAAAGGTAACAGTACTTACATTCATAGGATATATTGCTGTGAGACCTGGCCTATATGGTTAATACTGACAATCAATGAGCTTATCGGGAGAATACAACTGTGCTGGAATGCTTTCATTCTGTTCGCCATGGCTGCGGACATCAAGTACACACATCATCGACTGAAAAGGAGCGCAATCTCTCAACGTAATGTTTTTTGATGAGATTATATTATTCTTCACATAAACAAAACCGAAATAGGAAGGTAAACTGGCTTAATTAAAGTATTTGTCTATTCTGGCTGAATAATAGGTATTTTATCATTTATTTCCACATCTTAAATGACAATCAACTGTATAGCAGAAAGCATAAACAAGACTGCATCTGACCTACTTTCTCCACAGCATTTCAAACTTCCAGCAGGGGGCAGTTTGATATTTTACTGTGGTAGAGAAAAGTCCTAGCTTTGTACTCCCTTAACTCTACACTATTTCTTGCTGTATTATTTCCTTTCTGTGCAAGGGAAATAATGCAAACAAAAAACGTTCAGATGTGAGTTCTTGTTGGGAACTGGACATTATCTTGATGTGCCCCTTATCAGTGCACATACATCAGTATAACTGACTGAAGAAACTTATGTTAGGCTATTTGCTCAAAGGACCAACAGTAGTGTCACAGCTTTCAGGTAATCCACAATCCTTTTGCCATTTGCCAAAACGCTATCCACGACAGAACATGAGTGCTTCTTAAATGTGTTTTACCACTGTTGTATTGTGAACTTTTGGGTTGGCTCAGGATGAACGATTGGATGTTTGACCCCAGACAGTGGGGCAGCTAACTCCACAGAGTATTGACCAATGTCTTTATATCTCCCTTTTCACCCACAGACCAGAACAACAAACACAGCTGATGGGACTAAAGCATCATGTAGCTTCTCACACTGCCATCAATGATGACAAGGCAAAAACAGCCTTACCTCTTTAGCCCTGACAGGCTGGGTGGATGATCAAACTGCCTCCCAAACTGGGTTTGGACATAGAGCTGTTACAGTGCGCTTACAAATGCCTTCCAATGGTTAGTTGCTACCAGGGAGACAGCACAGTATAGCAAAATTGGCTTTCTAATCTGAAGGTTATGGGATCAAATACAAGGTGAGGAACTGGTGCTGAATCCTTGAACCAGGTACTAGACCTGAAATGCATCAAGAGATTTCCAGCTGTATAACTGGGTAATATATTAAATTTGATTAAATTCAGCTTACACTTGCACATATATTACCTACATTGTGGAAACTAAATTCTGTGCATGTAAAATGTATCAAGAGTGAAGATGCCAGTCCGGGCAGATCTCATATTTCAAATGAGAGAAAGGCTAAAACTTTTACATTTAGCTCCTTTTTATGACAATTAATAAAATTCTGTCCCTCTCCACCCTCTTTGGGAAACCCGTGGACAGCAGTGGCCTGTGGTTAATGAGAAGATCTACTTTTAACTCGTGCCAAACCAGGACCAAGGTCTGGTGTGCTTGTAGAACGCCAGGCCAACAACAGGGCTGGTAGACACAGCAAAAGCAGTGAGGGAAGCGATAGCTAACCTAATTACTGTAAAAAGCCCCTAAAACTCCCGTTTTGACTAATGGAGTGAAGGAGACTACGTGTGCATTGGCCTGTACCGCACGTAGGCCCAGGGCTGTGGGCGCAGCCTTATCGCTCCCATCAGAATTCTGTTTTGATTGAATTTATGAGTCAAACACAAACTCCGTAATCAGCGTCCCTCGTCACCCCCAGGGGAGGTGCACTCTGTCTGTGGGCAACGTGAGGCACGACCCACCCTCAGGCCCCTGCATACCAGGGCATACCATTCAGCCCAGCGCAACAGAGAAACATGGTGATGGGTGCTCAGGAGGCCAGTGCAGCGAGACCACGCCTCCACAAACCACTCCGGTAACTCTATTAATCAGGCTGTGGGGTCTGCGGTCAGTGGGCTGTGGTTTCGCCCAATTAAACCCTAGTGAGGTCATTCTGCGTTTGTCCGCAGAGAGCCTGTTCACAAGCCTAGTCCAGTCATCCAGATGAGCCTGAAGGCCACTCCACCCCTTACAGAAATGTAGCGCACAGTCTCCAGGGCAGACACTGTTTACTGGAACCCTTACCCTGAGAGTCACAATTTCATTCTTCACAAAAAAAAGGTGATGGGACATCCAAGACACTCAAAGCCTGTATCACATTAGCCCACTCTGAGTATTACAGAGATTTAACAGGGGATTCATGATTAGCTATGCCCACTAGTAAATTCAAAAGCAGAACAATAAAATCAGAAATGGGATATCACAAAACAAGACACTGACCATAAACTACCCAAAGAGATCTGCTGTAAAATCATTTGAGAGAAAAAAATCCAAATCCCACCAATACGTCAAAAATACTTTTCTGTAATTCAGGTATCCCACTTTTATCAGGTAGCCAGCTTCTTAATTTGATGGAAATACTGGTCGTGGAGAGCAGAAAAAAAAAAATCATCAGTAGGGGTGACTCCAAATGATCTCTCCAGTGTCTCATCAGAATAACTAAAAGTCAAACAATGACAGCTATACATCTTTACTAGTGGTGTAGTCTTGGAATGGGGATTTTGATTCAGTATGTCTGTCCCTAACCTCAGATAACCCTGCCCATCACATTTTACCCCAACCCAATATCAGACTCAGCGCCACTCAGCCCAGCGGAAGAGGATCTGTATCACACTTTTGCGATGCTTTGAGGTGGTTTTTTGGCCTGACTGGTGGAACTCTAGTGCTTTAGGAAATACTGCATGGATTCACCCGAGGAATGTAGGGCACTCCTACACACTCCACTGATGCATCAAAGCCTGCTAGCACTGCAGTGCTCTCCCCAGAAGGAGCTCACCATAAGCAACAAGGATGGAGCGGTATTTAAGGTACAGAGCTGACACATTCTGCTCAACATCACCAAGGTCTTCCTCTCGCTAATTATGACAAATATGTTTCAGCAGTCGGTAAGTATTTATTCATCCCTTTCTTGAGATAGCTGGCTGGCACCTTGCCTTTTCATCTAGAAGCCCAAGCTCACCCCCACACTTCTAAAAGAGACCATCATCGGTTTCTATCGCAGTAGTGCATCCCTTACATGGCCATCGCTCCCCCACAATATTCCGTTCCAGCTCAAATAGAAATATGATGCAGGGATCCTTAAATAAACATACGGAGAGGACATACATCGAGTGTGACTCCTTTCCAGTGTCCGGAAACCACGCAGTGGTGGCTCATCTTCCACAGACAAGATATTCATCTACATTACAGAAGTGGTCACATCACATTAACATTGCACAAACAACACCACATCTAGATTACACAGACATTCCCCCCTGCAAGGCAGTGTAAATGCATTAATATCAGAAAAGACTGGATAGGTTTGGCATGGATGAAAATGAGATTGAAATGGGATTAGAATCGGTACGGGGTGTGAGTGAACAAGCTGTAGCTGTAATACCCACCAGCCACCTAACAGCAGCAACAGCAAGGCTGCCGACCTGACCAATACCCTCAGGAAAATCAAGTCTCCTGTCTGTGGTCTATTCTACTTCACTCTCTCCTTCTTCTGGCTTTCTCCCCATGTCAGAAACAGAAAGTGGTCGAAGTCATTATTCATTATTTAAAGTCTAAATGTCAATGTCAATTCCAAGTTAATTAAAATGTTACTTCATGGTCAAATTAGATTTTTGATTGAGTTCAGATCACAAAAACCTAAGGTGAAACCTAGATGAAAATTAGCTCTTGAGCTAACTCTGGCACTGTACCATTTGACACAACTGAAGAAATGTTGATTACTGTGTGTTGTCCCTTTTAAACAAACAAACAAATAAATAAATAAATAAAATACAATAAAAAAGGTGGGACAATTATATGGTCATGAAGTCTGAGCCGGGTCTGGGTACAGTGTGACTGACATTCCAAAAGCCAATACTAAATGTGTGAGATACCGCCCTCTCCCCAGTCGGCACATGGGGAGACATTAGACATAGAAAAAAATAACTATTGCAAGTATATGTTCTGGTGGGAAGAAATGACTGACTTCGTATGTTGACTTATGCAGAAAATGGCAGCTTTTTCTAAGTATGCAGATATGTTACAGAAAACTGCAAATGAAATGTATCATAATTACCGTAATTCAGTTCAAACATTACAAATTCAAGTCATTGCAATACAAATCCCAGCTGTCTCAACTGTTCATAATTCCACATCAGCCACATGAATTTGATGGCAAGGTAGTATAATAAACTTTGATCAGCTGCTAGATTTCCTCAAGTGGTTGTGAGCCCGCCAGAGCGACTGCCCTGATGCTTCATGTGGCACGGAGCCACAGGCTGGCTGCCAGGACCCATCCGGGAGGTGCCAAAAACTCCTGATCAGATAAAAACCAAGGAAATGGCCTTGAAGATTTCTTCTGCTCTAGATGGCTCCACTTTTTTTTTCATTCCAACTTCCTCTGCTGATAAAACAAACTATTTTCCCTAGAGGCATTCCTGTAGAAAGATGTTGGTAATGACAAACAATGTTCATAGTGCAGCATGTGTGTAGCGGCCAACGTTCTGAACTCTGAATCCTGTGGGCCATGGGTCTGCATCCCAAAGGGGACAGTGCACTCAAACAGTTGCTCTTGCCCCATCTAAACAGCCAGAAGTATAAAGGAATTACAAATGTTTAAGGTGTAAAATTGTTAACATGGAAAGCTTCCTGTCCTGGACCAATCTATAAGGAAACAAAACAACTAAATAGCCTAGTTTCAGAAGAAACTTTGCTTGTTGAAGGGTCCAGCAAGTTATTACATTGTTATTTCCAGAACAGTATTTATTTATTTATTTAATATAGGGCACGGGGGTGGATATGTTATCACTCATACGGGAAATCACAAAAGGCCTTCTGCCAGCCATTTCAGGAAATAAAATAGGCTTACACAAACAGAACAATGTGCAGAGAGTACAAAACAAGAGTTTCGCAATTCCTGTACTTTTCAAGACACCAGGAGGCCAGGGGAAATTCCGGGAGAGTAGGCAACCCTATGGTGCAAGGAATACAGAATCCTGGTAGTAGTGGTGCAATACATCATTACACAGGTACAATACCACAGTATAACTTTGCCTATGAAATGTATTTGTATAGCCGACCTATGGTAGAACAGCACTGTACCTACACAACACTAGAGTGTAATTGTGCCTGCATAGGCCTACATTATTAGTATAGCAACATCGTTACACTTGTATTGCACGACAGCAGAACAACCAGAGTCGGAGTAACTACTCTGAAAGGGTTGTAACTAGGCAGCTGTTTCGTAGGTGACTTAGGTGCATTAACTGTCTTAACTACTGCTTGTATTTTTTTCCATAGACTGCGTTGTTGCCGTTCTCGTTGTTAGTGTTAATCCGTTTAACCTTCAGGGTCCAAGTTGAACTATGCGGTTGTTCCCTGCACTTGGACCGGTACTTCTCTCTAGGGGTTTCGTCATACTTGTTCCTGGTTATGGTTATACACTTTGTTGTACGTCGCTCTGGATAAGAGCATCTGCCAAATGCCTGTAATGAAAGTATAGTTGTAAAAACTACCAATTACTTCACACTGAAAGCAGTTGAACAAGCTACCTAAAAGAGAAATGCAGCTTGTGAAACTACAATTACAATAAATAGAAGTAGCACAAACTGCACTGTAAAAATAAAATAAAACAAATTATCATAAACTTTCTGCTCACAGAGACAACCACTATACAACTCATTGGGGAGAACAAGCAATGTCTAGCCACTGGCAGTTGACCATTAGCAACTATAGTGGAGTGAAGTGCTTCCAATCAGGCTTAGAGGGTTCAAAAGGGTTCAGGAAAAAATATTTTAAGATCAAAAGTAGTTTAACAGATATACCCCCGTTTTAAAAAATAAGCCAAACCCAGGGAAGGGGCTGAATAACCTTAGCATAAGTTAACACATTTCACTCCCCAATTTTATTTCTGAACCAATGCTCATGTAGGTACTGTACTTGACAGATAGGCCTATTCTCAGCTCATAACATTTACAGGCCCTTCAATGGTTCAAAATCTGGAATTTTTTAAACATGAGACATGTACAAAAAAGTCAAAACTTCTTTGTTGACATAACATTCCCATATACGTACAAACTAACACATTTTTTGGGCCGAAGACTGCTACTCAAGTGGTTTACAGGAACTCATTCTCTCCCTGGGTTTTCCCAGCTCTTCAAACTCAGCACAACTGTAGTGAGATTCCCCTCTTCCAACTTCCAGAGAAACATCTGGCCTTGTACCCACAATCACACACACATACACACACAGATCATCGTCACCAGGGAACAGGTCTTCCCCGGTGTCAACAGTGAGTCACAATGCAGCCCGCCAACCCAAGGCAGCTCTCTGAGCAAGGCCACTTCATTCCCAACTCCAGCAGTAATCCCACACAATTCCCACTACTGGCCCCACACTTACATCACTGCTTATAAACCATCCCTTTAGTTTTTGGTCTTGTGTGCCTGAGTGTGATTGCATGGACTCCAAACACACTTCAAAGGGCTTTCGTAAACTTCTCTCTTCAAATGGTCTTCCATCACATTTTGACCATCAGTCCCTGATTACTAAGGCCATAAGGTAACAACACTATAGCTGAGTTCGTAAGACCAGCATGATAGCGCACATGAATTGTGGTGAGCTTTTCAAGATAAACATTGCTTCCAGTGGTTGTGTAGTTTCGGTGAAATAAATTAGGATTTGAGGTGCGGGTTGACCTAAGTATTAATGATTTATCATGACTAAACATAAGACTTTTTTTTACCATTTAGTGTTGAAGTTTCATGTTTGGGCCTGTGGTTCTTTTGATTCTTCAGAGAAGATTAGTCATTGGATAGCATACAGATAGGCTTGACCTTTATGTGACTAAATCATCTTTTCCGCCAATTTGATTGTACTGATTTGTGGGGACACCAGATAGCCTCATCTCATTACTCCTAATATCAGTATTACTGATATTACAACTGGATAGGCCAAGGAACTCTCATAATTAATGGAAGTAAGAGCAGTTGTGATGATAAGACTTTCATAAAAATATAGCCTATAATATATCAAAGGGCAATCTATTCTACAACTGGAAAATACTGTTGGTGTTATGAATAAGAATATAATCACCAAAAAAATTAAATTCTCAGGAACGGGGGGGGGGGGGGGGGGGGGAATCCACTTCCCACTTTGCGATGTCAGATTTATACGGTTCTAAGCAACATTTTTGCCAAAAAATGGGTTATATACAAATAAATGTAGTATTTATCATTATTTCCATGCAATGTAAAAAAAAAAGTACAAAGGTTTAAAATCTGGGTGTAATTCCAGTTCTTAGGAAGTTCTAAGTTCTCTGTAGAACTGTAGAAATGGCAGACAGAACCCTGTAATTCCCAGTTCTTGATTTACCAATGAGCATTATAGTTATAATAATAATTATAACCATTTCGGGTTAACAACCAAATGTATTAGTTATGAATTATGAAGCTCTGACAGTACTTAGGGTTAGATGAGAACTTTCAATGTGTGTTTAAAATGAAATAAATAAATTTACAGAAAATTGAGTTAAAAGGTTTTTCACAACACCAATGGTATTTAATACAGGTTTAACAAACCTTTTCAGTAGTCCCTCTATTAGAAACTGTGCTGCGAAATTTGAGTGGAAAATTTGTAGCCTGTAAGTTTGATATCTGATTGTGAACCGGTATTCCAGGTATTTACCGTGAAGGTACATACCGTACATACTTAGGGTTAGCCTACAGCGAACATTATAAGGTAAGTAGCTACTAGCTATAACTGAATTGCACAGTATGTTCAGGACGGTGTGATATAGATAGTTACTGCAGCATATACAAAATGCATATGTAACATACTGCATTACTTTTAGTTTATGCATTATGTATTGAAATTTCTATTTTATGCATTATGCATTGACAATTGTGACATTCTGGCACATAGTTTAAAAAAACATTAGCTATATAGCTACCACTTATTATCAAAATGATTTAGTGATAAGCTATTACCAAATTTTCACGGCCTGCTGCCTCTACAATATTTTTAATTTCAGTTCCACGTAAAGACTATTCCTTGAAAACTGCAGCAATCTGAACTCCACAACCAAAATGCATAACATATAGTCAGTCCCACTTAATTCAGCCGTTTTTTATTCAGCACGATACGAGCTTCAAAGCGTGCCATAACAAAAATCCCTTTGACAACACATGATAAACGCGACCTTATGCAACGGCCAAAAGTCGTCTATAGGCTACGATCACATAGTTAATGCAGCTGTGGTAACAAGCTAGCCAAATTAAACTGCTAGCTTATATTTTACAGTCCCTTACATTGCTGCATGCGCTCCATATAACAAAAAAACGTCACCATATGCATCGACTTTATCCGCCTGCGACGCATATTTACTCATTACCGTACAATTCAATCCACGAGGTTTAAATAGCATTTATTACTCAACGCCCAAGGAAGCATGAAACTTAACTGCACCCAACCTCCTTGCGCTATGTCAACAAGGCGCCTGATAGTTTTCCCCTTTCACAGCAAAGGAAAACATAAATATTCACCTCCGTCTACGTCAAATCAAGCCTTCTTACTTGAACGTTCAAAATTAAGTGTATCGTTATCAAGTGTTATTTATTACAGTGGATTTCTCTGCGATGTGCTTTGGTTGCGGACAGTGGTGCAGATCAATACTTACGTTGTTACACTTGTCACGAGTACGCAGCAGAAATGGACGCGAAGTTCCCTGGCATTTCCAGCAGGACTGCATTTAGTGCCTTTTCTCACCGGGAAAGAACGATGATGGCATGTAGTAAAATTTACCTTTCTTGACCTATATTGAACACTACTATGCAATTCTGCGTCTACTAATCTTATGAAAATCAGTTCAAATTTTAAACGAATTTTATAATCATGACAGAATTAGGAAGAGCCGGTTCGTTTTCTAATTTTCCAAAAAATTGAACAGGAACCTTCGTTCTGCTCCACAGTACCCATGGGAACAGGGCCGAATGAAAGCGGAAGCGCGAATTGTAGCTTGTATTGAAAACTGTGATACAAAAACGCTACAATTTCTAACTGTACGCTCTATCTCTAAACAGTAGCTTTGAATTCAGAATTTGCTTGCAGCTCTGTGTTTTTACTACATCGTTTTTGAAAACGAAAACAATAAGGGATAATTAATAATACTTGATTTGTAAGCCACGTGTTGCGTGTGCAATTCACTTGGCTTATGTTGTGAAGACAATATCCATTTAGAGTAAGCCTGCCTGCAGCCTGTCTTCACCTGCCTGCAGTGCTGGGGTTTTATAAAATAGACCTACATATTGATTATGTAACAAATTCTTCAGAGGATATCCATATGTCGACTAGTCACAAATATACTAATATACACAGTTCATTATGGGTATGTTAATTGATGTAATTTTATCAACGGAATATCTCAAACGTCTCTACCAAATTATGTGGTAATGATGGCTCACTGTCAAAATTGGCTCGCCCTTAGAGATGATGAAAATGAGACTGGCAGCATTAGTTCATCAGCATCATGAGTAGATTCATATGTAGGTTTTAGAATGCAGTATAGAATTTAGCCATAGCAGATATTGTAAAAAAAAAAAAAAAAAACCAACAAAACAAATCTACTTTTCTCTCAAAAAGAGCATGTAAATATGTGGCAATTGAGATGGCAGGTATGCCATCCTGCCAAGTTACGCCTTACCCTATACCTATAAGAAAGTAGCATTGACTTGGAAGTGCCTCAGCTGTTTGTTGCAGCTGCAGCCCCCCTGGAAAGCCAGGGATTGGACAGATGTGGCATCACTGTTCCAGGGCCATCATCTCATCTGCGGACACCTGGGTGTTGCATTCAGGGCTAGGACATGATTAGCCGATAGCGGACACTTGTCAGGGGAAGCCAAGCACGTGCTTGATCCAAATGTCGGCAATCATTTAAGCACATTACTGGAGGAGAAGAATCGCTTGCTGCAGGTTTTCCTATAATGTCCTGAGTAACGGGTCAACCACAGTACCTGAACTACTGTTCCACTGAGCATGGGCACATTATCCACGCCACATATTTAAATAAAATCTTGAATAAATTGAGTTTAATTAGCCTTTCCACATTTTATTAAACATTATAATTCAGCATGGCAAAGACACTCTCGCTCTACAGGGTTCTGTCAGCAGGGTTCTGTCAATTCAGAAAGTGAATTGAAAAATCTCCACAGAATATTATGAATATTGTTCAATTGTTTAGTTGTTGAATTTTTATAAATTTCCTGACTTGAAATGGAATCAACCTTAAGCAGGCACTTCAAAGTTCAGAGTGAAAGCAGCATTCATCTTTTCCAAACTCTTCATGTGAAAATTTCCTGGGAAAAATGGGCTGTTTTGTACTGTTGGTAATTCATGAAAACAGCTATCAAATGCTCAGAAATCTGACCATAGTATGGCCTGAGCATTCCACGGCACCACCACTCAGATGGACACATTGTAGATAGGTTGTCAGCTTGGCTGTGACCTTAAATAGACAGCCACTGAAATGATTTGTTTGAAATGGAGTGCCAGGTTCCACTGACAGGAACAGGGGAGCATTGAGCAGCCACTGCGGCAGAAGAATGCATGCTCTGTGCAGGAACCTGTTTGATTCCTTTGAGTGCATGACATGAAGGCTTGAAGTAACTCAATCATTGCAGAAATGATCTCAATGCCTGTGGACATTTGCTCGCAGGAATGACCATTGAGTTGGTCATTGTTTCAGCCAGTGCACACAGTGCCTTCCTGTCCTGTTCCTACCATTGGAATTCATGCTGCCTTTTTCTTCTCAGACCAAGTGGCTCATGGAAACACATGGCTGTTTATGTCAGAGGGTCTGGGGAAACCCCCAGTGCATTGGGGACTTCACATTTTTGTGCATTCCAATTGTGAACAATCGCATCTCATGTCTGTGAAATACTTTCGTTTTTTTGAGTCAGGCCTGTTCATTATTCACACACACTGGGTCAGATTTATTAACTGAGAGGCTCAACCAAAAAATATGCAGGATCAATTTGGCTGTGGTCAGTGTGCTGTTAACAATCACTTTACTGAGACTTATTTTTCTTTTCTCCCACAGTTTTTGAATTTGAATTAGAATTTCCAATTTTGGAGGGCGCACATTAAAACATACTCTGAAACATGTAAAGACAGCAAGTGCTCTTTTCACTGAGCAGGCCACCAGCTGGGGTACACATGCACTTACTGGAGATTGTAGGCCCCCTTCATACAGTTAAGTCACTATTGACCAACAGTGATGGATGTGATGTGATATTCTCATGTATACCCAAGAATGTCTCTAGTGCTTAATTTTTTTCAGTCCCTGGTGGATATTGTGTAGGATATTGAATTAGGAGAGAAGGATTTACATGCCTTTGCAGTATTCATTATTGTAAAGAATATTTCACATTCATACAGGTCCTTGGCTGTGTCATTTTTAACTACAATTAGTGCGATTGCTCTCTTGTATGATGGAATAAAATATCCAGGGTAGCTCTCATGGTTAGCATTTTGTGTATTGTTCATTCACAGAAGTCCATTGCATGCATTCGTCCACAATCAAGCTTTCATTTAATTCAAAGATTGTTACTGTAAAATATTGTAATTGAGCACTGGATTCATTCTTGTCACTCCTCTATGCATCAATTCTAAAGAGCAGAAGAGCAGACCTTTGGCTTCTTGACCTCGCTTCTGAGTCAGAAAACGCATGACTGTCCTCATCTCCTAATTGGCCAGAGGGATAAAAATAGAACTTGCCCAAGATCAGACCACGCTGATTTACAGCTTTAATTCACAAGGTTAATGGTCTCACTGGAGAAATGGATGGAGCGTTGTGTTTCTCTTTCATCAAATTTATTTCCTGGGGCTACCATGTGAGCATCTGGCCCTCATGAATTTCTGTACGGAAGCAAACTATAAACCAATGATGATGCACTTGGATTTTGAATTGGTGCATTCACAATTTGTATGCATCAAAGAGCAACTGAGTATGAATTGGCACAGAACCAGGACAACAGCCAAGTGATATGGGCATTGGGAAGATTATGGAGCAGAGTGCTGGGGTTGCTGAAGTTAGACAGCATTTTGACTTGATGCATACCAAATTTGGTTTCTGGACTACTTGCAGTCTTTTCTCACCAATTTCATGAGACTTCCAAAATGTTCTTGCTATAGTGAAGCAGTGCAGTATTCTTCCCACCAATGATGTTAATGCCCTTTTAAGAATGAGCAAATGGCTAACTTCTCCTTGGTAGTTAGTTGACTGACTCTTGTGTAAAATGACTCTTATCCACATATTTATGGTTTACAGGTTATCTTCTCAGGAATGATGTAAGTTGAGTCTCTTTTCATGGTGTTCATGGTGCCACATCAAGCTGTGTTTTCATAAGCCGACCTGACCAACATCTATATATATATGGGCAGCATGGTGGTGCAGTGGGTAGCACTGTCGCCTCACAGTAAAGGTCCTGGGTTCAAATGGGCCTTTCTGTGTGGAGTTTGCTTGTTCTCCCCATGTCTCCTTCCACAGTCCAAAGACATGCAGGTTGGCTAATTGGAAACTCTAAATTGCCCACATTGAGAGTGTGAATGAATGGCGTGTGTCCTGCAATAGACTGTCAACCTGTCCAGGGTGTATTCCTGCCTCTCCCCCAATGCACGCTGAGATATACATAAATATCATACAGTGCCATAATGTTTAAGACAAAGGCATATTTTTTTATTGATTTGGCTCTGTACTCCACAATTTTAGATTAACAATTCACATGTTGTTAAAGTGCACATTCTCAACTTTTAAGGGCATTATATATTTTGGTTTCACCATGTAAAAATTACAGCACTTTTTATGAATAGTCCCCCATTTCAGAATTGTGCCAGTGGAAGTAAGGGAAGCTATTATGAGGCTGAGAAATGAAAAAAATAGTCAGAGACAATATGCCGAAATCAACTGTTCAGAACATCATTAAGAAGAAAGAGAGCCCTGGTCAGCTCAGAAATGACAAAGAGCCAGTGGCAATGGCTTGTAAGGTCACACCCTCTTGCAAAATAGCAAGTTTCAAAAGAATCAGCCAAACGGTCAAGGAAAAGCCCAGAAATGTAACAGAAGAGTAAATATAAATGGTGGCCAATTCAAGATGGTGCCAACTAACACAACACATATCTATGTTCCTAATGAGGGCTTTTGTCATTGTTGCAAGGCTGCAAATCTCTCGGAACAGTGAATTTTTGAATATTCGGACCTCTTTAGCAGAATCATGTGCCTGGATTGGATTAGAACATAGCTGCACAACTTGCATAGGCAGTTCAGACTGTGCACACATGGGGAGAGAGAGAGAGGAGAGAGCAGGAACACCACAAGATTGACTAAAACACATACCCATGATCAAAAACAAGAGAATGATCTCAATGCTTCCTGCTTACATCCCAGAAGAAACTCGCAAATTTTTTTTTCTATTTTGATTATTATGGATGACTATTCTGCTGGTCTGACACTGAAATGTATTCAGCAGAGTAAGGGTTAAGCAGTAAAACTGCCATCTCATGGATCCTAAGTGTATTCAGTGAAATAATTTCAGATACTATTGTTCGTATTTATTGTTATTGTAAATTCGAAAGGACCCATTTTTATGTTCCCACCACCCACACTGTAAAAACAACAGAGACTGGATATATATTCATGCCTTTGTTTTTAATCACTTCATAAAAAAGTATTTAGATTTTTATTGAACACAATATACAATACTATACCATACATTGTGTGAAACGAATAACCACCTGGAACAATGCAGTATTGAACAGACATACAAACCCATTGGTCATGCAGATAGTGCTAATTCTGGCTAACCATTTGGACACAATGTGGACCAAAGCTTTAACATAGATAACAATGTTATACTGACAATTTGAATTTCAAAACTGCTAACAAGTCTGATCAGAAAATAGTTCACATTAGCACAATAATTACATAAGATCACATTTTGTAATTCATACGGATTCATGTTGGTGTTTAGATAAATTGTAACATACCACCAATATCTCCCTTTATCTAATTAACACAGAGGGTTTTTTCATGGAGTCAGGTGTCTGATGATTTCCATTAATTCTGCTTTGCTGGAACCAGTTAATCTGAAACATTATCAGCAATCTGCATTCAAAATGCTGTATAGATACACTTTAGGCACTACACACATTCTGTAGTTCTTTTTTATTCAGTTTTCAAACCGCCACTGCTGACCTTTTTCACTGCAGATTTGCCAGTTTCTCCTGTCACCCATGGGTTGAGTATGTCTCTTACAGCTACTGTTCAGGGCACTCAAATGGTGTGCAATATTCATACATATATAGATATATATGTATGTATATATATATATATAGATTTAAAAAAGAATATATTACTGAATAGAAAGACTCAATCCAGAGTCGTCTACACATTAACACCACCCCATTCAGGTAATGCAAGTGCATATAAATTAAAACAAATTTACAATGCGCATTTACAGGTCAAAGTAATAAATACACTGTTATAAACAGCAAAGGACAAACTTGAGCTCAGATGCAAGGTGGAACAAGGGACTGTGGGATAGAGAATTCTCTTCTCCAGACATGGGACCAGACTACACACACAAGCACACACACACACACACACACACACATACAATGGCTATAGGGCCATGCATTTGTGGTGTTGCCATCTATTGTGTAGTCACAGGTCTCAATGTACACTGGTTTGAGGGTGGACGATACTGTATTTTAAGTACCTCTGAATATGACGATACAAAAAATATATATATTGGTAAAATAATTCCTTGAAGGCCAGTCAAGAGAGGCAAAGGAAATGAAATGAAAAACAGCTGATCCCATATATGAACTGTTTATGTTATGGTTTGTTTTCTGATGGTAAAGTGTTTCCTGCTGGGTTTGCTTTTGTAACAGAACAGATCTTTAGAAATATAAATAACTTTTTTTTCCCAGACTCAAATCCTGATAGTGTAACACCAAGAGTGGTGCCGAAATATTCAGCTACAGATTGGGTGACATCAATTTTAGAAAGTACAGCCTGTACCAATCTTTCGATTTCTAAGGTTTACAGTATCCCTCAGTTGAGGATCCCAGTTTGCAGAATTGAGTAGTAGATGGCTGATTACCATTCATTTAAAAATATGTGTTAACAATATATAAATGTTTTACATTGATAGGGCTGAAAAAATGAATATTATTCTCTTTTTGACAGTGGCTGCACTTATATCATCCTGTCAGATACGAAGGCTAATTTCAGTTACCAACTTTAATGCAAAGCAGCATGTATTTGAACTGAAAACTGTAAATAAACTTAATGTTTATTTCATTCAAACATAAACAGATATTGCAAGTCCTCTTTTGCCGGCACAGTTTTTACACTGCTAAAATGCTGTTATTGTCTGTACTTCCATACTTTATCAGTGGTGTCTACACTATCAGGATTTGAGTCAGCTTTACAAGGAGAATACCAAATGACAATGGGGAGAGAACATTATTTTAGTCATTGAAATATTTCCAAGATGAAGACAGAGCACATCTCTCCTGTTCAGTAGGATATAAATATCCTCATTACTCATTTTCAATGGTCTGACAAAGTGTGTGTCCATGTGTGCATCTGTGTTTCTATACGTAAAGCGAGTCAAACACAAGCATAGATGTTTGGTTGAAACTTAATGTGAAATGAGTGATACAAGTTGAGGTGTCACACCTCTTTAATGGGAAGTTTCTTCTTCATGGGAGGTTTATCTGTGAGGCCAGTGTTTCTACCAGCTCTGCTATTGCCAAAATTATTTATAAGGAAGACTCTTGCATTCTCACCTCATTTGAGATACAAAATAACTTTGCTCTTGAGCTTTCCATTTTTTAAGAAGAAAAAAAACATCTGACACATACTAAAGTGTGTTCAATAAATAAAAAAAACTTTAAAAAGACAATTGTAAAAAAGGCACACAAAGTCTTTAGACAAATGTTACAGAAAAAGTAAACAGATTTTCTTTATAAATACCTGTTTATCAGTAGTTCATATTCTACCTCATCCCGTTTAAAAAAAAATCACTTGGTACAAAAATCTCTCAGTAGTGTCAGTGCCTCCATGCTCGTTCAGGAAATATTCCTGGCTGGCCCATTCCTTCATTTCTCTGTGTGGCCTGTCAATCAGGTCCATGTGTCTGCAGCATTTACCCGAGAGCTCCTTCAGTGCTCTGCTGAAACTGTCCACATCCGGCTCCAAAATCAAGTGCAGCGGGGGCACATGCACCTCTCGTAACCCCAAGTCAGCCCCCAGGCCTCTCAAAAGCAGGACTGCAGGATTTCTCCTCCAAAAGCAATCTGCCAACACCAAGACACGCCACCGCCGTGGCAGGAGAGCCTATGTGTCCACGGGTGAGGCGTCTTGTGTGACGATCTGAATGTGCGTGGGTTCCATGGGCTCCTCGATGTCCTGGCTGCCCGAGTAGTCCAGCGAGGAGCGCATCTCCCCCATGCTGTCCTCCCCCTGACTGTGCTCCTCTTTCTCTGTGCCCTCAGAGTCGTCCTCCTCCTCCAGGGTCAGTTCAAACTGAAACTTGTCCCCGCCCCCCTGGTTGTCCTTGTCCTGGTCATAGAAGGGCGGGGATGGACTCTGGGGGATCATGCTCTGGTACCAGTTCCTGTTGTCCTCCAGTGTGTCCAGAATGTCCTGGGCGTCGGGGTGCACCAGGTCTGCCCATGTCTCCCACAGAGGGTGTACAATGTAGTCGATGAAGCCCACCTACAAGGAAAACACCACCACCATGCCATCAGATGCAGTCAGACAACCCACAGGTTTTACCCAACAGTAAAGGCAATATGGACATCCTACAGGTCCAATATGTCTAACACTTAGCAGGCACGTGTTAAGGATTGGGTGCTGACCTGTGATTTCTCCACAGAGGCCGTGTGCTTGTCGCACATGGGACTGATCTCCATGCCCCGCTCCCTCTCCCTGTCCCCTTGGTGGAAAAACTCATCCATGATGCGGTCGGTCCACTGGCGGTAAAGCTCCAGGGACTTGGTGGGGTTACTGAGGTCGGCACAGTGCACCATATTGCGGAGAACCTGTCGGCAAGGCAACAGAGAGAGAAACATGAGTTCAGTGGGTAGGGGAACAAAAGCTGTCCCAACAATCTCTGTAAACAAGCAAGGAATGGACTATTAATGGATTCGAGTAAAATGCAAGTAATAGAGGACACATTTATCTAGACACAAAGGTCCACACAGGCAGTGTGACTGGATTGGGCTGCCACAGCAGACTGCAAGAGGAAGGAAACGTACCTGTATCCTGTCTGTGTAGTTGTCTAGCAGCAGCACTCCAGAGCTTGTCACCTTCTTGGTCTCCACCATGGTCTTCAGGTCGGCTAGTAAGCTCATATGTTTGGACATGTCAGTCGCCAGTACCTGGGAGGGTCACATGCCACACATTAAGTATAGGGCCTTGTGGCTCAGGAACAGACCTGCGATGGTAAAGGGCTATTTGGAGTGGTCGGGGCTGCTCACCATGTCAATGACCATCTTGCGGAGGGACTGGCGCTGCTTCTTGTTGAGGTTCTGGAAGATGTCGCAGTTCTCCTCCTGCAGCAGCTTGAAGCCCACGGCGAGGTGGTGATTCTCCAGCACCGATTCGTCATTGTACATGAGGGCCAGCTCAGAGTCTGTGGACAAACACAAGTCTGGTGAGAAAATCTGACATGGCATTGCCATGTGGGAAGGCAACCAAAAGCACAGCAGCTACCAAGAGGAGGAGGAGGATACTCACTAGTGTTGATTAGGAACTGGTTGGAGACACCAGGGTGGTCCACGTCATGGATGGCAGCTGCAAAGATGGCAGCAAGGATCTCCAGGTCGGTGAAGACGGCCTGCCGTGGGGGAGAGGCGGAAAGGTTTGAGCAAACAGCCTCAAAGAACAACTAATCCAGGTCTATTCACCATTGGCAAGTCTACCTCTCATGCAAGAGCATTCATAATCAATGTAAACTCATTGTAAAACATTCAAAATATTTTCACTGAAGAACCCAGTTGGTTCAGTAAAATGGATTCTGGCTAGCAAAGTAAGACACCAACAAAAGTGAGCCCATGATATTTTATGACATGCAAGTGGGTGAAAAAGCAGGGGAAGACTTACATCCAGTGCAGGCGTGGACAGGAGGATGTGAGTAGACTGGGCCACATCCGCAGCGTGCAGGCTGTTGTGGTAGGCTACGTCTGAGTGGTAATGGTCTTCCAAGGTCATCATATAGGTCACGAAGGCGTCGGCAGGGATCTTGAACGTTTTCATCAAGTCTCTCTCCTGTGAGATGACGTGATTGATTACAACCCCCTCAGAAACGCATAAACTACAGTACGTGAACATGTGGCACTCTACGCCAAGGCACCCGCATGAGAGGACCCACTCAAGGGTGGAACTCACATAAGAGGACGTGGAACTCACCTGGAAGATGGCGTACATAATGCACGTGAGCGGCCTGTGCTGGGAGTACTCAGACACTGTGAAAATGTTGAGGCCCCACTTGTTGAGGTCTTCCAGCTCCTGCAGATGACAGGGGAGACTGTTAGAGAGTCCTACACCTTGTGAGAATAAACATGGCCATTCAGCCATTCTGTACAGGCCAACACTACTTGCACACACTGACTACTATATAAAGCAAGAAAGTTCAAATATTTTCTTCAGAAATCTACATTTTTAATAAACAGTTTGAATAACTGAGGTGAACTGCCGAAGCAGAGTAACAGGCAGGAGGCACGGTGCACACGTGGAAGGGTTTTCCAGTACCTTGGAGAGGAGGTCCTCCTTGTCGGTCTTGACACCAAAGCGGGAGATGCTGCAGTTGGACAGACTTGGACCGTGCGTCACCTTCTTGACCCCGCTGATCTGAGTCATCAGCTGCTGCTTCTTCTTCTTCTCACGTGCCTTGGGCGTAGGCGACGGGATCTCCACATCGTTCTGCTTGTCTGAGGGGAAAAGGAGAGGAGGACGTCAGATGGCTCTTTACTACTGTAGCTGAAGGACAACAGCGAGCCCTCTGAAGGAGCTCATATTACTAAACAGTCTTATATCAGCCGCTGTAATCAGGAACAGGACACCATAGGTTAAGCCTGACGAACAATCACAGGGAGTTTTATTTCCTGCTCCGATTTCCTGCCAATGATGTTAAACCAGTCATTATTTTCTTATTTCAGAATAGAGCTGCCATCTCTCTTTAAAATAGCTGAGGGAGTTGATGGGGGGGGAAATGTGGAGAAGTTCGCTTTAAGTCTCGTCGCACTGGGGCGTTCAGCCTCCTTTCTGTCATGGTTATGCAGCGCGAGACAAAAGGCCTTTTGTTTCAAAATCTGATTTCACATCTCTGGTTTCCCCAAGTGACGTCAATGGAGCTTGGCTGGAAGAGAAGCCCCAGGTGCGGAGGAGCGGGGCTATCACCTGACACCTGCACAGGCCTCCGGGGGGGAGAAAGAAACCACGGCTTTTCATTCAGCCCCTGACAGGGGAGGGAGTCCCGGCGTCTGCTTTTCACCACTACCGGACTTTTCCTCCAGAACAATGGGCTCCTCGTTTTCTGCGCTGGATCTGACATCTGAGCGCTGGAAGTCACATTGAGCTCGGCCGCGTCTCATTAAAGAGGTCTGCAGCGCGGTTTTATGAGAGAGGGGTATGGTTTCAATGTGGCCCCTCGTGCTGCAGCTGCGGAGGACACAGAGAGACTGTCTGTCCTAGACGGGCTGGCTGCCTGCGAAGCGTTCATTCCTCAAGCCCTGGTTAAGCCGTCTGCCATTACACCCCCTCCTTCGAGGGTTATTCAATTATCGCTACAATAATTCAGATAACGGGGCGCTCCTCTCCGCCTGCGCTTAATTGAAGACAGTGGTGATAAAATTGAAATGGTAATGGCCGTATGGCCACTCAGTCCAGAGCGGGGTGATGGGGAAAGAGGCCGTTATTTATTAGCATGGCGTCCGTGCGACAGCCCCGCCCCGGCTAATTCACAAACGCGTTCTGACCCAGGGCTTCTTCCCACAGGCAGGATGCCGGAACGCCGGCAGTGATGGACACGTAATAAATTCCTAATGGACAATAAATGTGGCCGCCCTCCCGTCCGGCGGGCAATATGAGCAACACAAGGAAACGCTTCCTGCCTCCTCGAATCAGGAGTGATCAATCACAGGGGCTGCAGTGGGCGGGCGGCGTCACTGCCGGATCTCCCTTCCATGCAGGTGGGACGTCCTCCCCTCAGCTCTGGCACCATTCACATAGCAGCTAGTACCAGGATGCCCCCCTCTCTGTCTCCCTCTCTCTCTCTCTCTCTCTGTCTTTCTCTCTCTCTCTCGCACACACGCAGACACCAAGCAGCTGCTGCGCTTTATTTATTTTGGTATCTCTACATGCCGTTTCCTCCAATTATCATCAGTGAATCATCAGGTTTTTTTGTTTTTTTTGAGCTCTTTTAAAAATGGAATTTAATAACAACATGCCACCACATGCGAGTGTTAGCCTGATGCTACATACAATGCGCTCAGCGTGCAGCCCGCCATTTCTGGCCTTTAAAACGGAAGCCCCGAGGAATCGGGCCGCCCAGATAAATCACCCTTTGAACAGAGGGAGGGATTCGCGGGATCCAGCCTGCATCCTACAGCAGGGAGACATCGACTAAACCGAAGGGAGGGTCGGGGAGGGGAAGAACAGGGCTGACCCCGGCGGGTTTCCTCTCAGCTCCTCTCTGACTGTGCACCAGGTCTGTCCCCGCTGCTTACTCATCCCTCAGGGGGAGGGGAACAGACACCCATCTGTCACTGCCGTGTGCTGCTGCTCCTCGGAGCAGAGACGGCAAAAAACGGGCAAGGCTTCACCGTCGCCCGCTCCACGAATCACGGAATCTGCCGCTTCGGCTGTTCGCAAGGGGTACTGGCGCGCTTCTGCTATTTAACGAACGAGGTCTCCCGCCTCCAGCCGCCCGGGCTGCCCCCGCCCTCACGCGCGCCGACGAGCGGATTCTGCGGAGAGAGCGGGGCTCCCTGAAACCAGATGAGACCGGATTGAGGCCGAGCAGGCAGACTGCTGGGCACCTCTGCGCTGGATGATCTCACCTCGCGGTCCCCAACGGGGAGTCACGACAGCCCCGGTCGCTGGCCCCGTCCTGTATCTGATGGAGTTCCCCTGGCCAGTAGGAGCCCAGCGTGCGACGGTGGGCGGGAGGACGCACGCACGCACGCGTCTGTCCGTCAGACAGGGCTGTAAACCGCAGGGACGCCGGTCTCTAACCTGATAGCAGCCGGGCGCTAGGAGTTAAGTGCGCAGCCTCTTCAGCAGGGAGGGAGATTGATTTACTCCCAGGGGAGTTCTGACCCCCCCGAAAGCTCAGCTTGTTCTCTTTGAGCACGCTTCACCCTCAGTAAGGGATTCACAAACAGCCTGCTTCTCAAAGTCCATCAACACATTTCTGTGAGCCTTCATCTTTTATTTAGATGAGATCGTTTCTATAAATATGAGTGAGAAGTAAGCATGGAGCGCAGATTTGCAGGTCTAAAGCCTGTTGCCATGGATTACACGTCTGTTTTTCATCATTGCTCACATATAATTTCTTATGGCTCCTGATGCACATGCCGACACACTCACACACCAACATAAAAACACACACGCACACACACAGACACAAACACAGAAAACTAAAAACGGAATCTGCTGCTTCAAAAATCTAAAGAGAGGAGTCAGTAAGCAGAACGATATTTCTGATCACCATGAGATTTCCTGACCCAGTTCTCATTGTACACTGCAAATGGACCCACGACTCCACACACAAATTGCAGCATTCTAACAAGCGTTCAGCTCCACTGTAATTATCCCAGTGTGGAGCCTGTGTGGCTGTCTGCAGAGTCCAGAGTGTAATTACCCAGGAAGGTGTTGGAGATGAACTCGGACACCTGGTTGCCAGAGCGGCTCATCTCCGACAGGTGCGTCAGCTCCCGGTTCAACATTCTCTTGAACTAGAAAAGACCAGAAAAGACAGACTCATGTCAGTGTACACTGTCTGATGGCAGTGTCAGGTACCAGATAACACAAAAAGTAGCTAAAGCATGCACAATACACAGCCAATATAATCATTTATAATAATTACACTTTTTATAAGTCACAGTGTTAAGAGGGATAAAATAGTGATACAATGAAAATACCTTCATAATGTAATGGAGAATTTCAGTGAAAACAAAATATTAGGAAATAAAAGATCTTAATTTATATACATCTCATAATATGATATACTGTGTATCCCTAGGTAATAATTAAAGATATAAACATATCACTCATTTTGTTTAAATTGGAGGCTACATTACATAGGCGCATTCTTAATACTGGCACAGTATGATAGTTGCAGGAAAATAGGCAACTATGGAAAGGAGAGAATTGCAACACATCTTCAGAAAATCCCACAGAGCTGTTGTGAGAGCTCGAGCCACATATCTGCGGAGGAGCCCAAGATGGAGTTCCCGCAGCACGCAGATACAGTAAACACAATCCACATCTGACATCCTGCAGCCCTTACTGTACAAAACGCCAGTCTCACGACACCAGTACTCCAACACAAAACAAAAAAAGCACGGCACTCCATTTAAAACACCAGCCCGAGCACTGTACACACCTTTATGTAACCCCAAGAAACAGAGAGCAGGTAGTTCGCCTCAGGCATTTTGGACCCCGTTTCAGCAAAAAAAAAAAGCTAGAAAAGCACTCCTTTTCTGCCGCGACGAAGGGACGCAGCTGATGGAATTCCCGGGGGAAAAAATCCCTTTCTGCGCCTGTCCTCTCCCGCTAATTACCGCTCAGAAAGCTGCCAAACGCAGAGGGGAGCAGGTTCTCCTTATCGAAAGACAGCTGCCTCACTCTCTCCATTTCTGCAGCGGGTTTGAGCGATGGCGGGGGCCAGTCCGGGACTGCGCCAGGGAGCCCGGACGCGTCCGGGGGAAGGCGAGGAAGGGGGGGCCGGGGAGGGGGGGGGGGGGGTGGGGGTCCCGCACGGCAGGCTGGGAGCAGGAGGAAAAGAGCCGTAATGGCTGAGCGTCCAGTGGAAAAAGCCGTCTGGCTGGGGGGCTTCCTGGGCTGGATTAGTCTCGCTCCACAGCTCCCCACTCCGCAGTCCCGTCTTCCCCCTCCGCTGCGCCAGCCCCAGCAACACGCTCGGCACAGCACAGCGCGGCACACATGATCTGACAGAAAATGGAGGAAGCCCCCTACTTAGATATGCAGCGCTGATTCCAGATGCCCCCAGCACTGCGGCACTCTCTCTGCCTTTAGTGCTCATTCGCATGAGCCATTTTCTGCTATTTCACAAGTATGTTTATTCAGCACATAATCTCATTTTATGAGGCACATATATAACTCAACCAGCACTCCGTATTTTGAAACACATTGTGAAAGGTTTGCATTTTAAAACACAAACCTTTCACAATAAATACTAGTCAAATTATTCAGTTGTAAGATTTCTTTTAATCAATGATTTTATTTTATCTATTCTATTTTATGGGTACTCAATTAGGTCATGTTGTTCTATTGCTGAATGCCCAAAATAGGAACAGAAATGCTTGGTTTTAAATATGGACATTTACAATTCTCTCTCTCTCACTGTATCTTGACATTGCTTTCAGGGTAAGAAGTGGAGTCTGTGTCTGTTCATTAGCTGACTTCCAAGGCAACTACAGCAGATGAAGACTGTTTATTTCGGCACACTGGGCTATTTTTCCCCAGCATACAGCTGAGGATAATTGCATCCCTCATCGTTTTCGATGACATCACTCCAACTCTCTCCGCTGGTAGACAACCCGAATCTGTGTACTACCAATTACACGGACATCAAAATGCCATGGCAACAGCATCATGTGACCCACCACTGCTGTTTTTGTGAGGGTTCCCTTCAAAAGGCACTAGTGATCAGTGAAAAACAGACTGACTGTAAATCATCTCAGAAGTCATGTCCGTTTCTCCCCAGCTGTTCTTGCCAATGTAGTAAATACTCTTCATGTCTAGACCGTTACGTAAAAATCTGTTTTTCTCTTTGTCGTAGGTATCAAAGGAAACTCATATGACTTGGGTTAACTGATTTTCAGTCTTTCCAACCAGACTTAAAATATTTTTTTTTAACAAGAGGTATAGATATGTTTTTCAAGCAAATTTAATTCTCTTCATTCTCACGTCCAGGACAAGGACTGCCAGCCAAACTATGTCACGCAGAAACAAGCCCCATATTTATCAGTCTAAAGTGCTGCAGTTTTCAGAGCACAGCATCTGTGGAGCTGCAACATATGTGCTTTAGATGTGAGGGAGTACGTGCGTGGAATGCTGAGAGGAACATCAAGGCCCCCGTGAAAAGATGTGGGATTATCCCTTTTCTGCGGAAAGTCCTCTTTATATAACAGCGCCGCAAAAAAAAAACAAACAACAAAAAAAAACTAGGTTAGGATCACCCAGCATTATGGAGCTCTGCGGAACACGCCTCCGGGTGACAGGAGGACGTGCTTCAGCTGTGCTGTATGACAAAGCTCATCTCTCCCCGGATTCCAGTGCTGCCACCCCCATACAATTCACCAATGGTCCTTTTAAACATTTGAATAGATCTGACATTTTAACTATTCAATTTCAACCAAAATGCACCCGTTCGCCTCAAAGCTACTTCTCTGCTGGGTCAATTTTCATTAATGTTTAAAACAACATCAACAGATAGCATAAGAATTAAAGGTAAATTTAAAATGGAGTTTCAAGCTAATTGCGGAGCAGAGCCTTGGTGTCGCTAACAGGCTGTCTAAGGTGGCCTTGCTGCGCGTGGACGGTGACTTTGGGGAGAGCCTGTGTCTGCCAGCGAACAGCGCTGGGCTCAAGTGACATTAATGGGCCCAGAAAGGGTGAATGGCTGTGGCATTTCATTCTGTAAACCTGCTGGTTATTCAAGGCTGATCCCGATGCAGCACGAGCCTGACGTTCAGCTTCTCACTCGCTCAATGAGACACGAACGCATTTCTTGTAGATTGAGGAAGACAAAAGACCGGCAACCATTTTAAAATATATTTGGTAATGAACAATTTGTTAACGATATAATGCATCTTTAAGGATACATTACAATGTATCATGTAGATTTCTTCTCAAAATACAGAACATTTCAAGACGCAATTTTACAATTTTATATATATAAAAATAAAACATCCCAAAAAATTGTTTACATATATCTCCATACACACAACACTGTACTGCTCATCCTCCATACAGCAGTTGCACTCTCTGCCACTGGTGGGCACAATTCACCCAGCAGAAAAGCTGCTGCTTGTTCTCCAATCTGACTCCTTATCATCTGGAAGCCTAAACAACCGCTTAAGAGGCTGATAAAACTCGATGAATCCCCAGTGCAGCGCAAGATCATACGCAGGTGTTTCATGAATAGACAGCCCCTCTGTTTTTTTAGTCTTTTTTTAGTCTTTAGATCGGCTATAGTTTTGTTTGCATGGACATTTATGGTGCCTGTTCATTTTACAGCAATGGCAAACGGGTAGCACATCTCATGAGAAATGCCACGTCACACAGGATATGTCCTGTAAGACAGGTGAAACAGTAAGTGCTGGGTTACAGAAAACAACCCAACTTACAACTCAGATAATGAGTCCCGCTTCCTGTGAACGAGTCAGAGCCCTTTCGGCTTTTCCCCGAGCAGCGCAGTGCGCAGACATGCCATCACCATATGGTGCAATAAGGCAAGAGGAATGTGCGCACTGGCCAAATTACACAACGCATTCACGCACTTCCCCTTCAAGTGAAGTGTGTCCGTCAGGAGCACACAAGCCACAAGTCATTATGCTTCTTCAGAAGGCAAGTAATACAAAATCCCCTCAGAATGCCATTGAACTATATAATAAAAACAACACATTTCACTAACTGAGAGAGAATTTAACAGTTAATCGCGAGGTTAGGTGGTGAGGGTATGATTCCTGAACAGCTAAAAGGAATCATTCTTTCTAAGAGTATGGTTGTTGATGAATCCTCTGCCATTTCACTGGACAAAACAATCATTTTTCATTTTTAATCCAGGGGGCTGCCGCATAGCTTGGCATCAGCATGTGGAAACAGCCTTACACAGGCCACTTTCCTAAGTCATAGACACTGCTTGTTTGGACAGATAATTTCTTGAGAATATGGAAATAAAAAGGCCATTTTATTTGCTGTTATTTTCTGTGGAACTTTCCTCCTCTCCTGTTTAATTGGACCATTCTAAAATACGGGTCACACAGCAAAGCTGGGATGCCTGGTTGAGCTCCAATTTATTTTCATGTATCATTAATTCAAACAACATTCGCTGGCATCCGTAAGCATTGCTATAAAGCAACAAGTGATTTTATTGTTTGGGCTTTAAAATGGACAATTATACAATGGACAATTAAATCTCCAAAATACAGTTAAGTACTCCTACATTAACTACATATTTGTGGAGCAATGACACATTCAAGCTATCAACACATTTCAATATCAAACACTCCGGAGAACAGCAATTCAGCAATTTACCAGTATGCTACAGTATCACTGCAGCATCAGTCAAAATCACTTTACTACAGAATGCACTTAACATTCAAATAAATAAAAATATAATAAATAAGCCATATAAAAAAGTCTGAAAAATGAAGCCATCAAACCTACACGAACCAAATGTGCCCCCTCAAACTTCAAAGAAAACATAAAAATAAAAGACTCTCACCTTCTTCCAGTAATTAGCCTTCGCCACCTTCCTTTCTTTCTTTTCAATACAAGCGCCCATTTTATTGTAAGCTGTCTGGCTTATTTGTCCTTAGTGAAACGGACTGAGGAGCAGCTGTTCTTGTCTGACGGTCTGTGGCTCTCTGACATTGGGAAGTTGAGAAATGTGATAGCGTTACTATCCCACGAGCGCTGTGCTCTTTGCGTAAACCCCTCTGACTGTTAAAGAGTCTCTGTGCACTCCCTCTTTCGCTGGCCCCACCTCTCCAGCATGAGTCTTTAACCTGGTTATTTACAGAAAACGTCCAGCCCCCGCTGGATGGCCAGGCAAGTAATCACTCACAGGTAAAATGATCCTTTACAATACCACCCCGGTCAGATATGTGGCTGGCACACTTCATCGGGCTTGGCACGTTCACAGTAAAAAAAAAAAAAAAACAGGGAGAAGGGAGATCAAGAATGTGAGGATATCTGCCCAATTTTCTGTCACACCTATAAACAGATTTCCAGACATAACAGTTTTGAGTTTAGCCGGCCGTGTTTTGGAATGGGAACAGAGACATTACACCACGGTCAGTCAGGTTAAACCTGGACTGGGGCAAGCTAGCGAAAAACAACGGACAGAAACACCCCTTCATCTCTCCACACACATACACTGCTCAACAGGCTCTAACAAAAAAACTGCCATTTTCATGTACATACTTAACAAATCTCCCTTTAATTCATCTTTGATAGACACACAATGAAAATACTTAACCATTACATTATATTACAGGCATTATATTTTGCCCAGACATAATTTCCATAAGATTTTTTGGTCAACTCACACTTTAATATTAAAATATTAAAGGTTTTTTTGATTAGGAATATTTGTCTTATTTCATGGACAGTAAATTAGCATTAAAACTGAACGGTTGCTTGTTCATTTTAACACAGACACTTAAAGTGTAAAATGTAGAGTCGTACCATGCAGTTTGAACCTGTATCAGATGCTTGATCCTTAAATGAGTGTTCATGGCTTACACAACAACCATACTGAAACCCCCCAGCATGCTTACAAAGCAACCACACAGGTGATTCATGAATGTTGTATTTGGTGTCAACACTTGATCTTAATCGCCAAGGTATAGCTACATAAATTCCTTATGAAGCTGTCCTTTTCAGTGACAAAGATATAGGTCAGTGGGGTGACAAGTAAACAAATGGCATTACGGACTGAGCACTGAGAATTGCCTTGATGATCACCTCCACTATTGGCTGACATTCAAATCTCTGATAGCATTCAGCCCCACCAGAGCTGTACAGTTCAGAATTACACTTCAAGACAGCACAACATACTGAATGATACTGCATCAACAACAAAGGGACTATGCATGGTCAACAATACAAATTATGTGTTACCACATAGTCCTATGAGACGACAAAAACACTACAGTGCAAACACGCTACGCTGCGTGTCAGTCAATTGTTCCTACCGCAAGCCCAAAAAATTCTCATTCTTTTGTTTCTCCCGAATGACGTCAGTAATCAGAAAAAAACAAGCCGTTAGTCTTGCCCCCTTTACTCGGGGGCCATTGTAGTCTGGTGAAGCCGGGATCAGGAAGGAGACAGGAAATTTGAGTCAACACATAAAAAGCGGCAACTGGCCTTCGCCTCTGTCTGGAGTTCTCGCTGGAAGCCGCAGCTCCCGTACAGAACCTAAAACCATCAGCGCTCTCTATGCCCGACAGTGACCTGGCCTCCATGTTTACTGAGCTCTGACCCCTGGAATAAACTGATTCATGCTGACCAGCAACTTCATATTGATAGCAGTCCATAAAGATAGAGAAGTAGCTACTGTTTTCAAGGCTCAACGAAGCTTAGCTTAATTTTTGTTTTCCTAAGTTAGGACGTGCAGCTAATAAGGGCAGAGTAAAATTAGCATTTGATAAGACCTAATAATGAGCCATTATGAACAGATTATATTGCTGCGGGTTTGGGAAAGCAAACTACGCTTAATGTCCACTGACATTAAACCTTGACGAATGGTCAGGGTCAATACATGAGCGACACTTGCCTACAAAATTCTGAATGGAAAGACCATTTCACATAGCTATCACTAGCAGGTACCAAATGCAAAACACAACAGGGATGATTCAGGCACTGCCATGTGCAACAAAACAGCCATCAAACTATCTTCTTACTGCACGGCCTCTGTTACCCACTTCTAAGATTGCAAACAAGATAAAGTTACTCAGGAGTGCACAGACACTCTTCAAAAGGACGGGACTAAAGTACATACTCAAAGCCATAGTTACGACTTAACTATCACAGCTTCGTTTACTGTTCTCACCGACATCATTTGAAAGCATGTTGACTCACTCCATGAAATCTGCAGAGCTTTGTTGCAAAGTCTTACCTTGTTGGAGGCCATGTCGCTAACGGATCGGTAGGTCTGTATGGTTTCCAGCTGGTCTAAGCACCAGTCTAGCTCCTCCATGGTCTCCATTGCCAGTTTCTGGTAGGAGTCCTCTGCAAACAGACACATGGACATGTATTCAGGGTCCAGCTGCTCCATGCCGCTGTGCAGACGGTCTCCGGGGCGCCCGAGTGCTACACTGCAGGGGGCTGCGCAGTGCTCCTTCATCATGGGCACAAGCTGTCACTTTCATTCACTCTGCAGGCAGAGTGGCACACGCCTTGCTGCGTTCCCCCCTCTGACTCGGCAGGCCCGCCCCCTGGCTTTTGTCAACTGTGATGTCAGTGGGGCCCCTTGCTGAGGGAGCTAGTGGGAGGTGCTTGGGCTGGCTTGCTCCCTCCCTCACTCACCCTCCCTGCCTCTGAAAAGCGACGGAGAACTGAAATGTGTGCCTCTACGCAGCCGACACAAAGCGTTTCCTTCAGGGTACCACCCTATGTTAGCCGAGAGCACGCTTAGCGCCCGCTGCCTAGCGCACAGTGCCTAAGAGAGCTGCTGCCATGAACCTCTGGGGCTGATCTGCAGAGGGGCCGCTGGGCCGGTCGGTACGGACGGACAGCCTCCGTCTGCGCACGTTTGGGGACAGCGCGCGCTCGGACCTCCTAACCTTGGCACCGTCGCGCCACGGCGGCAGAGACAGACGGGCTCGCACCGCTGTGCTGACTGCGATCCCGGCTCTGATCAGCCTCCCGTCAAAGCGGGGCTCTGTTTGCACTCCCGACATGAGAGGACAACTTCATTCCCCCGCCAACGTGTCGGGCCCTCGTCTGTTTGCAAAGTAAATCAAATCCTTTCCTTCAGCCCCGGCCCGAGCGATTCCAAACCCCGGAGTGGATTCCCTGGGAAGAGCAGTCCAGTAAACTGGGCCCTTCAGGCCCCAGTAACCTCCTGGCTGCCCACAAGTTGCCCATAAGTGGACTTCCTTGTTGGGACTCTTCTAAACCTGCTGTTCTATATATAATTCAACCTTTAAACCAACAGATAAAAGACAAGCATGGGGCAGATTAGTCTTGAATTTCAACTGGCACCCACAAATCCAACAAAAGTCAGCTGGAGTTAGATTTATGGACACATAAACATGCTTAACAGCCCCACTATGTTCCAGATGACATCTTAGCCAAAGGGTCAAAAAGGCCAGATAGAGTATCTTCAGCATTGACAGTTAAACTATTTCCATAATCGCTGGATACACAGAGAACAGAGCGGGGCTTAAGCACACGCCCCCACAACCCTCTTTGCAAACGGGCGGTTTGATTTACATTGCAGCCTCTACGTAAAACAAAGTTCACGCCCGGCCCGCGCAGGACATTGACATCACTGCCACTGAGTTTTAACATAAGAGATGAATAGGCCAGTGAGCTGTCACACCACATGTACGTAAGAAGGGGTTTTCCACAGTCCCCCGCTCATGGGAGCAGCTGATGTGGTCTCTGGCACCTTCGCAGAGAAGGAGCTTGTGCCAGGAAATAACATTAGAGTTTGCCCACGGTGTGCCAATGAGGCCTGTGGCAGAGGATGGCAGGGTCATACAGGAGGAGATATGAGCACCATGCTGGCCACAAGACCAGTGCCACCACGCACCACAATCGCCATTGTAATAGTCTACAGTGAGGCCGTCTTTTAAGCTACAGCCACATTTCCTATGGCCCTGGGAAAGAAGGGGGAGGACCTGCCCACATGAATACTTTAACACTCTGTGGACCAGTTTAAGGCAAGGGACAGAACAGGTGTGCGGAGGTTTTTGGAGGGGGGGAGGGTGTAGCGGTTTATCTTGTACTGACAGCAGCAGTCAGAAGACCTCCACAGAGATTCAGTGAACTTCCCACTGCATATACTATCGGTTTCATGGTGAATGAGCAAACGTACATTTTGTCACACTGGGCCTTACAACAGAAGCCCTGTGAGGAAACACAAGAGAGGAGGTTTTAGCCGTTCCTTCCGTCCTTTTCATTTCCTTTCCAAGCACTCATTCGCAGAAGACAAGAACTCTTGCCAAAGACATTTCAAATAAACCAGTGATGCATTTCTTAAAAATCAGCCCAGCGTGAAGCTTGTTGCACCCTGGACAAGTGACGTGTGGAGATGGAAGGTCAGACATCTGGACCACACAGTTCCAAGGACTGGAAATAACCTATTCATAAAGATTATGTGAAACAAATTCCACAGAATAATTAGAAGCAAAAAGAAATTATGTATAAATCAAACAACATTGAGTCACTCCGACCTTTGTTTAGGAAAGGAAAACATTCTGAACCCCTTGCCTTTCTTGGGAGGTATAAATAAATAGCAGTTATATCTATGAAAGGGTTGCAATTAATTTCCCAGGGCTGTGTTCCAAAAAAGATATAGTGACGTAATATCGAGGAAGACTGTAAAATTGTAACCTTGATGTTCAGTTTAGGAAAAACATTTTAGAACTTTCTGTTTTTCACTGCTTAAAGTGGAAAATAGATCTGTGATTATGTGTAATCTCTTACTGGAGGCCAGATTTTGATGGGGATCAGACCACAGGGTTGACTCTATCGGCTAAACACAGATTGAGCACTTTGCTCAAACAAGTGGAGCAGTAAAAATACATAAAACTGAAATTTCAGCATTGCTGCAACTCATTAAATTATCAGCCTGCATAGGAGTGCTTCACCCCCCCCCCCCCCAAAAAAAAGAACTATTGCTATGGAATGTATACATTTTTTGAATAAAAAATACACAGCTGTACATGAGTCACATGTAACTGCGCTACGAGTCCTTTCCTGACAGGAAAATATCCTACACAAAAAAAACCACACATCCGTGCACACACACTCACGCACTTATACACACACACACACACACACACACACACACACACATACATATATATATATATATATGCAGGAAAGTACATGGTAAACTGCTGATGGTTTCCAGAGAATGGCCCCATGCGCTCTTTAAAGCTCAGGTACACAGTCACAGTGAGATGCTTTCAGCATACAGGATACGCACAGAACAGCCTCTGTGTGCACTGAGAGCCGCGGCCCTGTCTGGGTCCGGGTCCGGGTCCGGGTCCAGTCTCTCTCGCACAGCGATGCCACACTGCCCCCTTCCTCTCCTCAGTCCCCTGACTGTGCAGCAAAGCCACTTTCACCCAAAATTAATCCTCACAGTTAACAAGGGGACACCCCTGAAATGTGCGGCAAACTGAGGCAAAGCTGCGGCAAGCTGGTTCAGGTGACAGAACATGGCGGCGGACTGTCAGAGAAGTGAGTTTGGCTCACTCGGTGATGGCGGCTGTGCATTACGCAAAGGGTCCCCGGGGCTCCCCTCAAAGAACCAGACCCCCCCCCCCCCCCCCCAGAACCCCCGTGAAAAGTCCCAATAGCAGAAAGCTCTTAACACAGACGTAGTTTATCGCTGCGGTCCGAGGGGCCGCATGCCGCACAGCACAGAAATGGCTCTGTTGTTTCACCCAGCCCGAAACGCCTGGCCCCAGGCAGGAGCCCCGACCGTCCTCAATGGCGGGATTGTTATAGTCACTTGCATTTGCCCCCAGACAAACCTGTTAGCACAGTTCGGAAAGCCTTTTACCAAAACTGTGTTTTCCTACACTAAAGGCAAAGTAATCTGGTGAATGGAGTTATCATTGGGATACTATTGGGATTTGGGGCTCTTGAGTTGTTTTTGTGAGACATTGCTACACTGCTAGTCAAACTACAGCACTGGACTTTTTCATGGAAAACAGTCTGACTGAAGGTTATTCAGGCCCATGGCCTGGTATCACCTGTCTTGTGTAACTTAAGTTCCTTTTGTACGGTAGGGCAAGTACAAGAGAGCTGGATTTCAGCTTTATCACTCAGGCAGATCAAAAACATGCATTTCCTGAATTCAAACAAAACAACATTTGAATACAGCAAAAGAAAAACTCAAGAACCACCGAGGCCAATTTTTGCCATTGACAGTTTTGCAATGGAAATGTTAATGCTGTGTGAAGGCTACAGAAACAGTCAGAGTCACAAGCCATTTGGTGTTTCAGCTATCTGACTGCAGATAATGTATCTCCGTCAGTGCATTACACTACTGCTACGTCCACAGACTCTGCGGCCTGTAATTAATTCTCCTGTTCATTGTTCTGGCAGCTCACATTTATATCAGCGGATAATAATTGCTAATATCAGTGTGACTCAATTAAACGCCACACGTCAGCGCTAGAAATCAGACACAGACGAGCGTTGTTTTTATCTGCTTTCTTGTAGGCAGGCACTGAGAGAGCTAAGGCGGTTCCTAGCAGCCCACAGTTTTCTTTGGCTAGTGAAACAACACAAATGAGAAATGTCTTTTTTCTAACATAAAGCAGGAACTGAAACCCATTCTTATTTTTTTTTGCATAAACAATGTTTCACATTGAGAGTTTCTCAGTTTAGACAGGGACTTAATCTTTCAAGATATCAAAACAACATTGGCTAGCAGTTTTTTCCCTCCCCCTGCCTGTGTGAATGCATCTGTACTACAGCATCCAGCTCTTTGGCATGGAATACTTCTGGGAGGGGCAGCCGTCTGCTTTATGACCGTGCTGACGTCAATGGCATAATTCAAATACTTACTGAGGGTGCACGCTTCCAGCTTTCAGGGCCTGCTTTATGGCAGAGCTGAGCAAAAAATCTGACATGGACTTCCTCTCAGAGGAGCGGAGCCAAGCGGAAAACCCATTACAAAATGAAACCACTGTGTTTTCTGTCAGCTAAATGACAGCTGGTTTCTGCAACATACAAATTCACTCTTTACTGACTATTGCCATTGTAATTTAATTCAACTTTTTCACACTTCAGGGAGGCATAAAAAAGTAAACACCCTGTTTTGCTGTTAATAATACACAATTTTATTCACTGTAATATAACATTCTTAATCTCTGTGAGTAGGAGATTTTAGGTGATTGTTCTTATTGGATAGTGTGGGTACTGCAGGTTAAGTGTTGACCTGGCAAGGCCCAGGGGATAGAAAACAGAAGTGGGGAGATCTGTGTCATTTTCTGACTAAATCAGCTTTTATCAGCAAAGCAGATCGACAGATCTGCCGATTCTGAGTCTGCACGTGTACAGAGAGAACTGGCTCCCACGGTGTGATTTTCCACTCACGGGTTCAAATCCTCCCATATAGTATGGCACAGCACAGTGCCTGTGCATTCTCTGGGTATACATCTGTCTATAGGACCGTGGAAGGAATAAGACAGATCTGATATTCTCGTTTCAGGAGCTTTTTCAGAGCATCCAAAGACAGCAAACTTTTAAAACAAACAAGTAAGCGCTTGCCATCCTGAGCAAGCGTAAACAAATGTCTGTTTGGAGCAGTGTGGCTATTGTCTTTGCATCCTGCATGCACTTGGCTTCATCTGCCCGCACAATGGCTTAGAATGGTAACCATATATGGAGGTCTCCAATTCCACCCTGTGATCATGGTCGAGTCTAGAGTTACCCCCTCATTCTGAAGGATGTTGAAAGCACCTCTCAGGAAAACTCAGGCTGAAGTATTCCAGCATTGTCCCATGAGATAGCAGTCTAGCAGTCTGACCAGAGGACAACTGCCTCTTTATCATCTAACCTGAGGGACTTTGTTGGGTCTTGTTTATGAAATTAAAGAAGCGGAGAAGCTGCCAGTTTGGAAACATAGGTCTTTCATCCCCTCTGGAAGGTTTCTACTAAGTAGCTGAAAGATATATCTACCAAGACTATCAAGAAGGCAGTGGCAGCCAATGAGCACCCAACAGTGGGGGCAAAGACATTCACTTTATTTAATAAAAATCCACAGCATATCCATTAGCAGTTCATTTAAAGATAAGGTCTCAACATCTTCTTTTTGGAAAGTGGAGAGACTTTTAGCCCCTCCCCTAGCCAGCCCCCATTTTTGTTAAATACACCAGTTTTTATCAAAGGAAATGTGTATAAATATTTACCCTGTAAATATGGCTTGGGTTTTTTCAGTACGTAGCAATGCAGATGGCACGGTTGCGGTTTCCTGTGGTCTGTACCTGTCCTCTCGCTGAGGACCATGGGAAACCATGTGATCATAACTTGCTTTGGTTGCAGCACTATAAGGTCAGGTAAATATGACACATGGCACAACTGATTTCATCCAAAAAAATGAGCCAAGGTATTAGAAGTGTGGCCATTTTATTTCTCTGAATGTAGGGAAAAACTGGCAGAAACATTCAGAATACAGAAAAACAATGTACTTCTGACTCGAAAAGACTAGACAATCACAAAAAACACCTGGTGACTATAGAACTTTCTGTGGAAAATTCCAACATTCTATGGAAAATTTTCAGGTATATGTTTTACCGTACAAATGTATTGAGTACATCTTGTGCATATTTTCCAGTGTATTTATCTCCTATCAACATGTTCAGATAGAAATGTTTATCACCCTGTGCTATTTGTTTTTGTGTGAATGTGCCACAAAGTTACATAATTCAGTTCCCACACATTCAACTGGTTCAAGTGTGAAACAGCGACAAATCAAAGGAACAATCTTATCAGCCCAAACACAGCAGAGCAGAATATCCCAGCCATGTGCAAAGACTTCACACTTGCAAATGTATATGCTGTCCTGGACTGTAAAATATATTAATCAGTGCAGTGCCAAATGCCAGGGCAGCATAAATAAATAGCCTTTCACAAAGTTCAGTATAAGCCTTGAGGGTTGGTAAGGGTTTACAATGCTAGCACAATGTACCATAACGTAAGCTTCATAAGGTTAATTTTCATTTTTGAGGTGAAGGTAATAATCTGTATTTATATCAAGAGCAAGGATCCCGATTAAATGAAGAACATTTCACAAAACAGGCCAATTATTATCAAGTCTAATGATTAAATAGTTTAGAAATAGATGACTCTCCTACGTTGCATGAGTCATTCATTCAGGTTTTGCATGGGTCATGTGCGGTCCCTCAAGAGAGACTTAAGACATGTAACTTTCTCACAGCCTCCCTATTCAGATTTTCACTGCGCTGTAGCCACTGTTTTCTTGAAGACCGAAGGATCCACTGAAGCATGGCGTCCGTGATGAAACACACCAGCTGCCCGAAGAAGGGTCACCGCTCACCTCAGGGAAGGACCCGAGCTTGGGGTTTGTTATGGCACTGTCTCCAGGAGTTTGAGCAAAATAAAAGCACTAGCACAACTTGCATCGACAGAGGCGAAAAGAGAACGGAGGGGCTTTGGGAAGACGGCGTGATATTCCACACCTCCGGCGTGGGCCTCTCAGCAGAAGCCGCGTTGATACCGCGGTGTGTGCAAACGCAGAGCACTCCCCACGGGGGGCTGCCCAGTCCGGACATGGCTGTGCCGTATGTGCATGACTCTAATGCTGCTCATGTCCTTACGGTGCACGGATAACACCGGTCACGCCGGAATATTAACACGCCGTATTATCGCGCCGTCTTTAAATATGGCGGCACGGGGAGGGCAGGCATGGACAGGGGCTCGGTTTGATGGTGTGTGTGTGTCTGAAAAGGCTGGTCAGGGTGGCATTCAAACTAGGACACAGGCCTTCGCATTTGTAGCAAGGGGTCAGAGTGCCAGAAAGTTAATGTTTGCTGGGAATTCGTTTTATCGCGACACGCAGTGGACTGGGGACGTGTTCAGACAGTCTGCTCTGTTGACCAGACAGCCACAGAGGACAGCAGGTGGGTGCGATGAGTGGAAATAATTTGAGCCGCAGACCGCTGCTATCTCAGAGATGTATCAGCAGTCTTACTGCCTGCTTGACAGCACGACACAGCTGCCCACCAACCAGCCTGAGCACTCTGATGGGCTGTCATGTCAGAGAAGTCACATGCTTAACTGGCCTTCAGTTTTGCCTGTCTGGCTATGTACGTGACTGATATATCTGCAGCTAATGTTTTGCTCCTCAAACACACATCATAATATCAAGGCGTTACTAAATAAACTTAGTAACACTAAGATATTATAATAGATATTATAATCTCTGTTTGCCATGGCTTGAGAAAAAGATGCATTGCAGTTATCTTTGGGTAATTGTTTAAAACACAATTCCATGTATAGACAATACTCAAAGTACAAAGTGAATAGGTGCTGATTCCCAATGGAATGCCTCAAAGCACCATGATAGAGAACGTGACGTCTTAGTGAACCTATGGAGAGCCAAGGCTCTCCCCTCGTTCCTAACTAAAATTTCATGGCCTGTGATGCAATGCTCAGGAAACCAGATGCCAATGTAACCTTCCCATTAAATTACCTGTCTTTACCTGGTGAAAGAAGTAGCCACTTAAAAAAAGAATAGGCCTACCTCCTCCAGCTGGTACAAGGTACACTTACTCCACGTTCCACAAACCACTAGACCCAATCAGCCCAGAGGGGAGGCAGCTCAAAAGTTAATATTGTATTTCACTAAGGACCAGATTCTTTCAGTTATTATGTGATGCTGAACTACAATAGAGCACTGTAATATTATGCATGATGGTAGAGCACCACACTGTAATCAGTTTGTCTCTGGTATGTTCCTATGTAAATACCAGGGCTTGAATTACACACTGGCCATACGGTCATTGCCGTGGATGCCCTGCATTTTGGCCTTAATGCCCTTTTAAAAATAAGTACCTGCACTGCAAAGAAAAAAATGTTGCCCATCCTCCAGTAAGTAATGCGCAGAAGTGTTTTCCACAGCGCTGTTTGATGCCAGCCTCATGCTCATGAGTCATGGGCAGCGGGTTTATCTCACCCTTGCACACTTTTACGTCACACAGGCAAGCATTCACGTCACAACTGTTGGGCTAACGTTACTTACACTGACCTAACAGGAGAGCGTCCATGTAAGAAAGATGCATATGGCAAGCCCTTTTAACATTTAATAGCTTTGCTTGTCTATCCATAATTACATTTTAGATATCTACAAATACATTCTGGCTAGTCATAATTACAATGTAATTGTAATTTGTCACCACAGATGTTGCCAAATTCACTGAAACTGAACAATTAAGGATAGACACTTTAAATAAAATGTAAAGAAAGATAAATATTAGTATACATTAGTGGAAACAGAAATAGAAATTAATTCAGTAGATTAATATAAATATACATCCATCTACATACAATCAGAGCACTTACCAGTACCTGCCATATTTGAATTTTATGGTTTTAATAAATAGATTTGGTTTAAATTGATTTATATTTGTATACAGTATGTGTCTTGTGACTTTAGGTTGTATGAACTGGATTACTGCTTTTATAGTTTGGCCTTGATGCCCTCATGTCAAAATTGATTTTGGCCTGACTCTGGTTTATACCTGGCACTCCATTAAACTTTTGCTTCTTTCAAGGCCAAAGTGGCTTTGCCTTGGGTCCTGAAATATAAAGCTAATCTAAAAAAAAAAAAAACAGCATCTTTTTACTCTCTTTGATTTATTTGAAAATATAACATCATGATTACATGACCCAATTTACTCTTAGAACACAAAACTAGAATAAACAGGGGTTGTCAATTATATTATATTTCAAGATCTATACAGTGACTTGCAAGGGCATGCAATAGATTATGTACTGTAATAACTGTGTGTTCACATATATTCAAGTTTAAAACCCACATACTGGTTCATAACAGATTATGAGATGAGATTATTATAAACTGAAGATGTAGATGACAAGATTAGTTATACCCGGAGGAGTGACAGCATCACTGCATACGCACATAGCCAGCCCATCCCTTTACTTCTTTGGTTATAAGGAAAGGTGAGTATTCATTATGATGTCATGCAGGCAAGTTCCAGTCCATTCATGTTGACCTACATGATCTCCAATGTGTTTATCTGCCTCACACTTCCCTTTTAGTCAAAGTGTGTGTGTGTATGGGTGTGTGTGTGTGAGAGAGAGACAAAGAGAGAGAGCACACGAGAGGCAAGAACGTGGTCATGGTATACACTGAACGGTGCATATGGAGGATGTAATGAGGATGCCCCACTAATAATCAGGGCACTAGAGTTGATGAGGGAAATGCGGATAAGCAGCAATCGTTTAACCTTGGCAGCACATTGTCTGAACAACTGGTTGAACTGTAAGAGTAATCTTACACTAAAAGTCTGACTGGCCTCACTGTGACAGCACAGTGTCTAACTGGTCTCACTGTGACAGCACAGTGTCTGACTGGTCTCACTGTAACAGCACAGTGTCTGACTGGTCTCACTGTGACAGCACAGTGTCTGACTGGTCTCACTGTCACAGCACAGTGTCTGACTGGCCTCACTGTGACAGCACAGTGTCTAACCGTTCTCACTGTGACAGCACAGTGTCTGACTGGTCTCACTGTAACAGCACAGTGTCTGACTGGTCTCACTGTGACATCACAGTGTCTGACTGGTCTCACTGTGACAGCACAGTGTCTGACTGGTCTCACTGTGACAGCACACTGTCTGACTGGTCTCACTGTGACAGCACACTGTCTGACTGGTCTCACTGTGACAGCACACTGTCTGACTGACTGTATGCCTGATCTCCAAGTGACAGTACACAGACTAGCTGACTGGTCTCATTGTTACCTGGTCAGTCCTCAGATTGCAGCCAGTATAAACCTCACACCACACCACAACACACAGGTGCCCACATAAGCTGCTGTGATTCCTGGCACTGCATCGCAGTGCACAGACTATATTTTCACCTCAGAAATAAACTGTAGCTCAGTAACTAGTTATTGTTTCTTCATACATAACCCCGCTCTCGAGGTCTGAGTGAGAAACAGAAGAAACAATCTCCATCACATGTTAACACAAATAGGTCCATAAATGCATCATGTGATCAGCGCCTCACTCTGCCAGTTTACAAGAAATGGCAGGGGTCGACCGTGACACCAAAGCGGGCTTGCGGCCGTCTCAGCAAGGTGATACTTCCTCTTTTGTGCTTAACTCACAAACAAGGGCACAAGACACGTAATGCCCTCATAGATGTTGGCAAAATTGCAAGATTATGGCAAAAGATTGAGCGCTTTGGTCATCAACAACAACAGCAGATGCAATTTGCCACACTCACAAAGACATCTGGCTCATTAACTGCAATTTCGGTGGCATATTTTGATGAGCAGCCTGTGATTTTACACTACAAATGAACAAAAGATTTTGTTTGTCACTCAGATGACAGACGCACTCCAGCCAGAGACCGAGTGTGACGTGTTCACTCACATGTTGCTTTTCTGTCTGTTTAAACTGCAGCATTTTCACTGTGTGTTTTCCACAGCTATCAAAATACGTTAGCAATCAGTGTTCTGAGGTGAATTCTGACTATACAGTGGTGCTGGAGAGTAACAACCTACGTATGGCCCTTGGAGGTTGTTAAAAAGAAAGAATGGGCAGGGCTGTTAAACATAACTCATGCTTAATTCTAGTTTAACACACCGATTGAGGAGACTTCAGCGGTCTTCAAAAGAAATTACATGTCTGACCTCACGGCCACTATGCACCTCAGAAAAGAGTTAGGCTATTCTCAAAGAGCAGGTTCACAGAGCAGCCCAGAGACTATGCATGTTCTTTCTGTGGTTTTACAGTGGGAAAGAGGCGTACACCAAAAAGTAAACACTTACTGGAAGTTCAGTGAGCAGGGAAGGGAATGATTCCATGTCATCCTGAAATCCAAGCCAGTCTAGGTCTCTAAATCCATGGTCTGTAAACGATACGTATTCTAGAAGTGACACTCTAGCCGACACTGTAGACGACAAACTGCTGCCCTGAATTAACAAGCATCCTGTGTGTTTACGGTTATTTGTGTGGTGGCACCCAGGGACGAAGGGGGGGGCGGTGTTGGAGTGGCAGACTTCCAGATGCTTCTCACAGCTCTGTGTGTGACTCGTCCTGGTGACTGCGTGCTGGAATTGGTTATGGAGGGCTTGTCAGCTACCACATGCGTGGCATCACGTACCCCCGACAGGCCAACTGCCAGCTCCTTAGGGAGTCAGCAGTCAATGCTAACATGCGCTCAACAGGTGCAGGAGAAAGAACTATTATTATCCCGATGGCTGGCCATCTCCCACGTACATGTACAGCTGGACCCACCTGGCTCACTCTTAAAGGTGAGAGAGGCTTGTTACTCTGACAGTTAAGTATGAGGAAAAAGGCACAGACGTTGAGTGTCTCTGTTTGTGGTTAATGTCACCTAAAACCAAGAGCCCCCGACAAAAGCAGGTACTCTGTTCCATCCGCGTCATGTCAGCACGTAGATCTAGATCAGCCTGTCTGGTCAGGAGGGCTAGGACATCTTTGCCACTACTACAAGTGTTGGCTCATTAAATAACATTATTATAGCACCAGGATCTTCCACAAAATGACTTAAAATGTTTCAATGCATTCATTTTTACTTAAAAGGCCCCAAAGACAATTGAGCTGAGTGTAGTGTTTAGTCCTTTGATCTCAAGCATGTTACACAAAATAGACAAAAAGGAACACTAACTGCATTTATATGCAACTGCCCTTGAAACCTGCTTCTACTTTAAAAACACTACACAAAAGTGACACACTGAGTGTTAGAATAAAAGCACCATAAATGTCAATATGTCAATTAGTCACTCACATTGGTTTTAAAGGACATAAACGGACAAAACCATCCCACAGAGAATCCCCCCACCCCCTCAGAATAACCAGTGTTAGGTTGGCATTTACGTGCACTAACAAAATAGATAAATAAAGCTACAAACAAGGATGTTAATTCTCCTCTCCATATGGTCTTTTGAATTATTAGACTGCATATACAAACTAATTAAGATATACTAACTAGTTATTTTATTGAAAAGCTGAAAATATGCATTGCAAAGTTATCTTTTGCCTGATTTTTTGTTGTATACTTATATACATATAGAATAAATTGCTGCCATGGTGACTGTTGTAATGCTGCATTGCTGGTCCAGGAAGACATCAACTAACTTCAGCTATCTTGCTAACAGATACAGTAAAACTAGCTTGTTGGCAAGGCAATTTTAATACCGTAAAAACCTGACACTACATAGTAGCAGAGGTGTATTCTGCATTTTCAACTTAGTACTTAGCTTCAACTGCCCCTGTTGTGTTAGCTAACCAGTTATTTTTTGTGTTTTGTGTTTGCTTGCCTACAATGGTCACCTAGGAACCAAGTTTACCTCTTCCCAGGTTATATATGCCAAACCATTATGTAAATGTGTGCCAAAACTTACATTTAACAGGTTTTCTTAAATTATAACTGGGAATTAGCATTACTAGGTAAGATTTGTCATAGAGGGACTAAACCATTAACCACCAGTTAACTAGCTTACACATTAGGTAATGCCTTTACTTCTCTAGATACCTAAATCTTTTCATGATTGTAAACATGAATGTTGTAATGTAGGAGACCATATCAGAAGTACATTAGGTTTACAAATTGGTATTGACCTGTCAGCTGATAGTATAACTATCTGCCCCTATTCTTTTTGCTGTAATATACAGCACAAATTAAGCTGAAATAAAATTATATAATTGACTAAGATTGGATATAAAATTTGGATACAAACTTTGGTTTTACAGGAATGTTCACAGACAGAAGTAGGAACAACTATAATTTGAATCTATTTCTGTTTCCATTTCCCAGAAGTCCCAAGACACCATGGCTTTGGGATTTCCCATAGTGGAATCTTACAGAAAATGGTGAAAACCTTTCCACTTGAGCATGCACAGAAAACTTTTCACACATCTGACCATGATAACAACATTCCATACAGTAAAGGCTGAATCTGATCATCAATGCAGACATGACAAACCAGTTTTTTACTGAATAACACCATCTTTCACCTACATCTGTACTGTCACACTACAAGAGACAAAGCTGAGTTGTTCTTTTTCTGCTAGCATACAGTACAACTACAATATCAGCTACATAGAAAATGTATTCAAGCAGAACTTAGCATTATATGAAGAACACAGTATTCCTGGGTGCATCAGAATGCTCTATACTGAACAGAAGGCTTAGATTTTTCCATAAGTTCAAATACTGACTGGGTGCTGTCCACACATGACTGGTTACTGTGCCATGTGAGCTAACTGCAGGAACACAACCCTGTGTCACGATTATGGAGGGGAGGGGGCGAGTGCAAACAGATTCGTCCTACTTTCCCACCATCCCGGCCCACAGGTAGTCTTTCTGAAAAACAACTACTGTTTCATCCAACAGGTTACGACAGTGACTGAAAAACAGGAAAAATCTGCGCTCCCTTTCCTGTGCATTAACCCTGTTTGGCTGACACGGAGGACAAAGCTCAGGACAGTGCAGGAAATCAGTTTTTCCTTTTCCTCATTGTCTTTGTTGCCACAGAAAAAAGAGCGGGGTGTGATTACATCATAAGGGCTATAATCACTGAGGGGGTTTGCCCCATTACGAACACTGCATATGGTCCAAGGGACAAACAGAGATCAGTGTATTTCTTCTGTTTAAACACATACGTTTTGTGACAGCTTGCCTAATGTCTACATTCAGGGGATTAATATGGTACACCTACTGTACACTTTGAGGCCACAATATCTACTGCACAGAGCTTCAGTGAGAGGGCTTTCCAAAGAACATTCAGGATGGTGCAATTTGATGATTAGAATAAAAACCCCTTATGTGTCTTTAGTAAACTCTGTTCAGTCAAACAATTGCCCCGTATTTAATTTCTAAATACTACTGAAATGCTAAGATAAGTCCATGTTGCAATAACTTTACAGAGGTTCCTAGAAGCCCTTTAAACGCAGGAAATGATTATCAAAGCACACTTAACACGAAACACAACGCTGGTGTTGCTAAGATTGAGGTCTAGTCACCCTCCCACCTGATCAGCACAGGATGCTACTGTCTGTCCATCTGCGCTCAGAGGAAGTCAACACAACCCACATGCAAGTGTGCTGACGTCAATTAGAGCCCAACAGCAGCAGCTGACAGGAACACCCCCTCCCCCCCTCGCCCCCCACCCCCCCTCCCCGTGCGGGTCCAGCCGAAGCCACGCCAACACACAATGGAACCTCTGTCACAGGCCGCTGCGCTTCAAACGGCCCCCGTCCCACACGGGCCCCCATCGCAACCGTAAACACGGGGGCCCTCTCTCACACTCGCCCGGCGACCTCACATTCCTCCGCACCTAATGAAGTCATTATTGAGGCATCCCGTTCTGACTGCGGCCCAAAAGACAGATCCAGCAAAACAAGCTCGGCGGCTCAATGCCCACTAAAGCGCGCCAAGTCCTTTTAAAATTTGGAACCAGTTGTTTTGATGCCCCATCTTCCTCCTCATCTGCAAGGGCCTGTCATATTCCTGGAACCCCCATCACTGAAGGGTGCTCCATTGATTAAGGAAAGTAGGCTCCCACACATCTTCAGAAGTGTGTGCTACCAACTGTCACTTCTTTCCATTTGGCAGTGCACCAGTTGATCTGCATCATCAGTGCGACAAAGCAGTATGTTTTATGTATTGTGCAGCTATGACCTTAGGCATTTATTCCGTGGTACTGCTTGGTAAACAATGACAGTGAGCAATCGCGCCGGAATGAAACAATGCATATCTTGGTGAGAAGCAGAACCTATGACATCGTGCTCGCCTTAAATACAACCGCACATACTTCTACTGTACAACACCCATTCCACTGCTTTCCCACATCTTTGCGTCACCACTGCAACAAGCTTCTCTGAATTGTCCACTGTATCATTCCCAGGGGCGCTTTAGGTTCATTGTGAACAAATTTTGCTCTAAATAAGCGAGAGAGATTGAGAGTGCAGGCGATGAGTGCTCAGCCCTTCAGTGGTCCATTTCCTCCAGTCATGAAAAGAGAGGGGAAGACTAAATGCAGACTGGCTCTAGCTCAGCGTGGACAGCATAATTACACTGTTAGATGAAGTCCAGCACTGCAGATGAGTGATTAAGGAGGGTTATGAGTTCAAGTGTGAAGACGGTCACGTAGAGAGCTCTACTGGTTTGGAGCAGGCACTGAGACACAAACAAACATTCACATGCTACCACAAACCACAGCTGAAGAAATATAAAAGTTGACATTTATAGGGCAAGCCTTTCAGGGGGATGAATTCTTAGGTTAACTTAAAACCAGACAAGAGACAGTATTATGTATGTTGTTTTCAGGTGCGTTCTCTGACGCATCAATGGGTAAACTGCGGTAAAGGCAGTGGGCTCACCTGGCAGGCAGACTTTGGTGAGAGGTGGCTGGCTGGCAGCAGGTGACCTCCTGTGGAGACAGACACACAGAAGAACAGTCACAACACCACAGACATAAGCTAGAGCACTGGAAAAGTCTATCTGATACAACCTGCATTGAGCACATGCTCACAGATGATGTGAAAGTGATAACAGATGCACAAACTACTTCAACATAAAATTATATTGTTTCTTCTGTATATTGTGAATTTTCAGGTCTGTTGATGATTGCAACCGGCCATATCTTTGTATCAGAGATCCTCTATGGTCCGCTGGAGAACCGTGACTCCCTCAGTTTAAACAAAGATATATGCACGTACACACGTGTGCACAGTACACACGTAGGCAAGCACGTACACAGACACAGTCAAACTCTCATAAGCACACACATATACAAACAAAGAAAATGCCTTAAAATGTACAAAAACGGATGGACAGATACAAAATTCAAAAGAAAGAGAAAGGGATATGAATAAAGACAGAAAGGTAAAACTGGGTATAGATAACAAAGTTCTCCCCAAAACTCTCCCAGTTTGATTTTTGTTCTATTATAGCTTAGGATGTGCTAAATGAGAATAAAACAATACATATTTCAATGATTTTTTTTGCAAAGAAATTACTCTCCTGTACAACCGAAAATGTAAACTACCCAGGCATCAAAGTTCAGGAAATATGATGTAACTTTGAGATTAACTGTTGTAGTGTTTACCTTCTTTGTTCAGGCTACAATGTTAAGGTAAGTCATGCCCATTTTCTTTTGTTTTATCTTTATTTTATTAATTAATTAATTAATTAATAAATTAAAGTTAATAAATGCATTTACAAAATAAGGCATGACAGAATACCACACAAAACAGAATTATAACTATATAGGTAAATGTTCTTTTTATTAACCATGTATTATACTATAGTGCAAAGTGCCAGGACTCCAGCAACAGCTGCCTACAAGATGCAAAAGCGTAGCATAGTGTGAAGACCATGACTGTGCTGTGCCAATGGATGTACACTAAATCCTCGCTTTGTCTGGTGCTTATAAGAACAAAGGGATAGAAAGAACTTTCACTTACACCGGTATTTATCTCTGGATCAGTGTACTGTAACATCAGTACCCTTGTACCAGTTTTTTATATCTGCACAAATATAACAGCCAAACATAGTTTCAAATGGGGGCAATGATACAAATCACTAGACTGTATTCCTGATTGTACGACGGGAAGAATCATACAGAAATTCCACATTGCTCCAGATTTCTTCTTAAAGAAGAAACAACTAAGCATTTAAAAAGAGGGAAAGCCCTGAGTGTGTGCTCATTTCCCCTCAACTAGCCCACGAACTACAGAAGATATAAGTGCGATGAAAAAGAGAGGGGAGAGAGAGAGACAGAGAAAGAGAGAGACACTATTGTACACTGACCCCTGGGACAAGCAAACTTTGCAACACCAGATTGGCAATAGTACCAAGTTCCATATTTGGACAAACTGACCTCATAGTTAAACGATCGCATATGCTGAACACTGGTAAAATGACATCAAATAAACCAACAGATTAAAATGCTAGTACACACTGAGTACAGACCTTACCCTTAGTTCATGTTGTACTTCCCTCAATTTCCAAAGTTGAGAGATGCACTCTCCATTACTGCTACACTGTGGCATCATATATTACAGATCCTGGCAGAGAAGACAGCACTGGCAGCACAGTACAACTGCCACAAAATGAGAAACAGGCTGCTGACCTAATAAAAAACCCCACACTTACACATCTATTTGTCCTATTTCTACTTTTTTTAACAGGGAAGGGAATGTTGATTTTTTTCATTTGTTGGCGACAAGATAATATTGATCATGGTGATGAAGTTAATTTGAACTCCTACATCTTTGAATTAAATTGAAATCATTGGCTATTGAAACTAATTAGCGTTTCAGGCCTTTAAACGAATATACATTTACTCAAGCAAAGTTGCAAACTCAAAATGGCGCTTCTTGTGTGAAGTGTGATTTCTTCACCCTAAATCATGGAATGAAATACATAATGTATTCAGAATTATAAACAATATAACCTGTATTAATCAGCACCCCACATTACTGAATAATGTTTCAGTAGCAGATGGCTGACTGTGTATACTCTGGTGCTCTGAAACAAAAAGAGTATTTGCATGATGCTTTTTCCCCCAATAATTGTTTTTATCATGTCTCAATACTGAAATTCAAGTTAAACCAACTGAACTGAAGATGGTATGAAATGGTATGAGGATGAAAAAATGAAAATTTCAAACTAGGTTTATAATATAAATTAGGATTTTTAAGAAATTTAAAAAAAAAGTATCATACAAGTTTAATTCTCAAACTGAAATCAGACTGTATTTCTCCCATTTCCAGTGATGGGATAAAAATACTTGTTTTTAAGTTTTGTAAGCACGATTACACCTGCAAAGCAAGATAATTGCAGGCATGCTATATTTGCAACCTCTTCCTGATGACAAGTAACTGTCTCTGGAATACATCTAATTTTAAAACCCATAAAATCAATTTTCTTTTCCAATGCACATAACCTCTCCTCCAGAAGATAAGAATTTTAGAATAAAATTCAGCACCAAAAATACCACTGTATGCTCACAAGTACAAAATATGGAGAAGTGTGTCCTCTAGTGGTCAATATAATAACCAACTCTGACTGGCCTTAATATGTCCAGTATGCGCAGATATCATAATGTCAATATCGCAACACACACTAAAAACACATTTCTTGACATAGAACTTAAGGGCCGTCAGATATTACAGTACAGTACATGAATGAATGAAAACAAGTACACTCAAGGTACCAAGGAACACAAAACATTAACTAAAATGTAAATTCAGAGTTGCAATTCAAAATAACCTGAGGCATTTACCTGTTCGAGGCACATTGTACGTTGGTCAGCACGGTGAAGTTGTTTCTCACACTACGAAGACTTGCAAGTACCTAGAAAGCACATGGTATAATGCTTGGTGAAAAATTCCTAGAACAGTACCAAGGACAATTTTCAAGGAGATGACATTGAAATGTAAAAAAAAAATGTTTAAAGCAGGTAACTGATCCCACAGGTTAGGAGTCATTTACCTGAGCAAAAGGTGTCACAATCAGGTCATCTCCATGTCTGCAAATGAAAAAAACACATGACAATCACAAAAACTCAAGACAGACAGGACTGAGATAGTGATATTTCACACATTTCCACACCATAAATGAAAAAATGCATTCAACCTAAGCAAAAAATGGAATCCAAAGTTCATTAAAACACACTCAAAATGGGTGAATTACCTGGTACTATTTCACACACTTTGGCAGTGTTACTATACATTAGATACACTGATTTATTCAACAGGCTTTCTTACATAACCAACAGTGACCACCCTGATTACAGTCATAAAGATACTGAGTGACATATTACTAGGCTTCTGGTGATTTACACTCTGCAAACCAAAGAGAGATTGACACACAGTCCAGGTAAGACTGCAGAGCAAATGTAGCCATCTTTACATAATATGTATGGATGATCCAGTCTAAACATATTATAAATGTTTGAGCAGAAATCAGACGGAACACTTGCTATCTCCTGGGCCTGTGCTGAGGTTGAGACAGCCAAGCCTCAGCTGTGCTGGCGCTAACATGCAAGGCAGAAGAGGGGGGTGGGACTTACAGCTCGGAGGCGACTGAGGAGTTGCGGGACATGGACTTGGGGGAGAGGTCATAGTCGCTGTCAGAGCGGTACAGAAAGGACTCTCGCCGCTGGTTGTGTCCGGGGAAGTTGGTGTGCAGGACCAGGCCCGAACCCGGAGAGGCCTGGGGGTCCAGTGGACTGCAGCTGGTGGACGGGCCATTCTCCACATCAAAGCTGAGACACACAAACAGGGCACACACTCACAATCCACCCCTTTTCAATCCATACTGTGTACAGCACCAAGGGTTCCACAGCCTTCTCAACCCACAACCCACAACCCACAAAATGAGCAAAAACTTTTTCTGTGCCCCACCTATTATTAAAGCAAGATCATACTCATCAAATAACACGAATCCTATGATATTAAGTTTTATTCAGCTGAGATGTTAAAGGAGTTTTATCCTGAAAGCAGCACATGTTCGTAATTAGCCTGCTGTTTATATTTGAACCAATTTAGTGGGCTGCCAATCAGAAGTGAACTAAAAGTGATTATGCGTACAGAACGAACACGCAGCGCCAGATCTCAACCTCTCCGAAATTCTATTATTTACAAATGATTTACAATACATGAGAAGAAAATGCGGTTATTTTACCATTTATCAATGACTAGAACAGTAAGTGTACATCTTTATCTTAGGACTCACTGAACAAGACTTCAAATGCAAAAAGGACAGAGCGCTATGAGAGAAAGCGCTATGGTCCCAAGCCGCTGTCATTACTCCTACACTGCACACAGCTATCTAATACAGTCACAACAATACATTCATCCCTGATACAATTCACACAGATGTTTCCATCCCTCCTCAGAAACAAGGTCATCATGACATTTTGAGTCCAGCTTCCAGTTTCCCCTAGTGTGCTCTGATATTGTGTGAAAAGGATATAATTTCTTGTTCGATAATCAAACTTGTTTGAACCCCTTGGAAAATGTAACATTTTGAATATTTAATTAAGACTTTAATTAAGTAGTCCCGTTACCTAGGTAAAATAAGGTGCCCAGCTGCACTCAGCGCTCAAGTTTATTTATATAGCACATTTCATACACAAGGAAATCCAATGTGCGTTATACAGAAAAATGCACACTTGCATATATACATGTTTAAAATTAAGTGAAAAAAAGATGCATAAAATATACATAATTCATGTTGCACTCATGGTAGCGCTCAGTATCAAGGAGTACGATAAACAAATGGAGGAACCAAGAAAAAGTGTAACTCTACCACACCTCAGTTAACGTTTGAAAATATTACAGGGTTCATCAGTGGTCACGTTAATGCAGAATATTATGTTTTTAACTCAGAAAAAATAGCCAAATGCAGGAAAAAAACACTGGGTTCTATCAACGCAGATATTCCGAGGTCTTTTTTAAAATAATGACAGCGTGATGACCCAGACTTGAACCACAACAAAATAATTATGATATTCCTGTTTCTTTGAGCCAATGTCTGTTATTGGTCATAATATTTACATAGCCATTGGTATCACTGCGATATTCAAAGGGAAAGTGCTTAATTTGAATGAAAAGTTGAAAATGAGCTTGCTCAACATGCGTAAATTAAAATAGAAATCGCTCCTAGGTTTTTTATGCTATTAGCCTGCATGGGAAAAAATTTGTTTTGATCATAAGACGGAACATTGTTTGTATCATATTTCATCCCACTCATCCCCTTATTTCATCCCGCATCTGCTACAAGATACAAAATTCTGAACGACATAGCCTTTATTGGGTTATTATTGAATTGGCATATGATTAAACCGGGTAAAATGCTGATTTTGAAAAGTCCTCCATTCCAATGGCACAGCATTCCAACTGCTGTTATGCCATTGGAGACAAATCAGTTTGAGCAACAGTTGATCTAATGAGTCATTTATTGCTGTGAACGGCATCATATTATTATTGGCATAATATGATCTTCCCCAGTTTTATTTTGTTTCATAAAACTTCAAGATACTGTTGTCATTATTTCTTAGCTCTAGCATAGCATATTTAAGCTATAGCTACAGGTTTGGCGGGAAATTAAACCAGGGCCATAATAATTACACATTTAAGCATTTTATTGAAATTTTAAAGGCAGAAAGTTTATAGAAATTCCAATGATTTTTGCTTATTTATGAGAGTCATTCGAACTTAATTTGGAAAAAGTAACAGCCCCATTGGGTGATTTCAAATACTGATTCTGCTGATTCTATAGGGGCGACATAGCTCAGGAGGTAAGAGCGGTTGTCTGGCAGTTGGAGGATTGTCCGTTTGATCCCCGCTCTGGGCGTGTCAAAGTGTCCCTGAGCAAGACACCTAACCCCTAACTGCTCTGGTGAATGAGAGGCATCAATTGTAAAGCGCTTTGGATAAAAGCGCTATATAAATGCAGTCCATTTACCATTGTGAATACCATGTGTGAGGATAGCCATAAGCTAAATAATAAAGCTTGATAAATAAGCCCAGATTTCAAATTTCAGCATACAAAGCATAATCAAGCACAACTAGCATGTAACAGGGTGACACATGTTTTTGTTAGTTCATTCATACCGGCATAATTGAGCATCTTATTGCTGGAAATTTTATAATCATCTTGAACATTTATTTATTTGTCCATTTTTCTACATAAATGATAATATTCATGCAAAGAAGAACCATTTTGGCTTGTACACTTTATTTCAAATTACTGATGGTCACATAATGTCTTTACCACTTATGGTTAAGAAGATAACCATTTAGAATCCATTTTTACATATGAAAATTGCTCCAAGAAAAAAACAGCAGAAGAAAGGGCACAGACATAAGTACAAGCACGTTAAGAGTACCAAACGTTAAGAATAGTGTTTCCATAATTAGTAGCAGTACTGTATAACAATAAGTCAGCATATCCTTCACTATTAGACCTTCTGCCATCAGCCACCACCTGCAGCCATTCTGTAGTGAAGTCACAGAGGCACCGTTCACACTACAGCTAAATACGGTTGTCGTTTATCATTTTAGTACTTAATACAGTTACTCTAAGTTCACATTTAGTACACTAATGAACAAGAGAGGCAACTAGTAGAAACCAATCCTGCTTGAAACAGGGAGTAATTACCAAAACATACTCCTATGCAACAAGCTTGGTTGTGCAAGTATGGACGGAAATGAGCTTTGACAACTGGTAGCAGACGCGCAGGGATTAACTACGTAACGCTCCCTGACTTCCTTTCACTCTTTAAAACCAGAAGAAGAATTTCCAACTTAGAGCAAACTGTTGAGTACTGTTAACAGAAGTTTTATTCAACATTTCTGCATTCGCTGCCGGATCACACGAGGAAACACGTCTTCTCTGGCTTCTCTCGGCAGATACCAACAAAAATGGAATGTTTGTTGACATTGGAGATTGTGTACACATTTGCGATATGTGAAATGCAAGACTTATATTCAGAGCAAACATCGCATTATTACAAACTTGCTGACAGTGCTGTAAATACAGGAGTGAGCCCTGTTACTCATTCAACATGTAGGCCTAGGTGTTCTCAGTCTACTAAATATGTGTATGTGTACAGACACAGAACATGAACGACTCCAGTTAATAACTTTGGTAGTCAAGCCTCAAAAGTGTGAATGGGGCCAGAAAGGCCTGAAGCTAGGCCTTCTCTGGGAATCCAAATATTTCTCTGCTGCAGTGTCCCTGAAGAAAAACATTTGACAAAGTCTCTCACTTTGTGCTGGATGCACCCACCACAATCACTTCACACTCATGTCTCATACCACAATCTGTCATCCCCTAATCTCAAAACGCTCCATCACACACAACCGTTAGGGCCACATAACTTGGCTTTGGACAAGACACTACTATCAGAAGATTTCATGAAGAGACAGAACTTTAGATCTCTGAAATCCTCTTGTTACAGTACAAAAAAGGAGACTTTTTCTTGCTAACCACCATGTTGGCTGAATACCTTTCTGCATGAACCCCTCCTACTAAATGCCATTTCCCCTACAGCAGACAGACAGGAAATATTTATCTAACATTTCAACTCCTCCGCAAGTGCAGGACAAATCCTTTATTTTACAGATTATATCTGTTTATCAGATGAAATATCTGGAGTATATTGTGCACTAGAAGGCCTAACAGGATTATCCAATGCTCACTTTTCAGCTGAGAAGGTTGTGCTGCCATGACGCACTCTGATGCATCATGGTAAGGGACGCATACAGGACTCCCTGCAGCTGGATCAGGCCCTGACAGATTTCTGGCCTGTGATGGGCCCCAGCTCGCTCAGCCAAGGGGAAAGTAATCCCCAGCCCCCAATTCTGACCCCTGGCCCTTGACCCCTGTCCCATGCTGGCCTACACTGTAGTTAGCGTGCATAATCTGCAAAGACACATCAAGCGCAAAGCTGAGGTCCCAGCTCAGCCTGCCCTGTCATGTTCTCATGGCGATGAATCACAGGCCCCTCATCCGTCCTGTCCTGTACTCTTACAGGATGGCTAAATGGCCCCCATGGAAACTGGAGGAGTAAGCAGAGGGACAGAGAAAGGGTATTCTGTCCCTCCAAAGTATGGGTAATAAGCAGCTGCAGGAAGAGATTAAGAGGACTGTTAGTCATATAGTCACAGGACAGGGCTGAAAGCTTTGAGATATACTATGGCGGTCAAGAAGGAAACACTACAGCGATCGCAATAACAGCAAAGGGAAGAGTGCATTCTGGGCCAGTCATTTCCATCCAATACACAAGTGTCTGAGGTTCCTGTTTCAGCAACAAGTAGCTTAACTGGCTGTGACTGAAGCAATGCCACAATTAATTCATGAATTATGGCAGGCATTAAACATTTTTAAGGAAAGAAAGTATTTGGAGTGCCAGGAATTCAGCAGGGGAAAAAAGCAGCTAGTTTAGCTTGCATGCTCTCAGCCCTGTCTACATTTTTTCCAAAGGTTATTTTTCCCTAAATGGCTCTGGTGTTGGGGGAGAGAATTCATCAGCCCCCATGTGCATACAAAACATGCGCATTGAGCCCCCTCTGAAAAACATAACATGTGCATTGAATCCCTTCTGAAATAAAAACATGCACATAGCAGGCCAAAAAAAAAAGAAACAAGAAACACAAAAAGCTTAATGAATTGACTGAAGCCGTGAGGCCTAGCGGCCATTTGGTGGCCGGATGTGAGCCCATGTCTGTCTCAGGAGAGTTACAGCGCTAATGCCAGCAGGTATGAACAAAACCCAGTAACAGCAACGGGACAAACTGAAACACCACCAAAACAGGAAAATAACTGGGTTCCTTCAAAAAAAATATAACGTGTGGGACAGTAATCTGCCTTTATTGTGGACGGACTAAGCTCACTTGGACCTGAGCGTTTGAAGTAAAACCTGAGGAGTGGTAGCGGAAACGAAAGAATGACTTCATGCATCACTGTTGTCTCTCTTCACTTCTCCTTCAGAGAGCTGGCAGAGATGGAGAAAGGGCACTGTATCTGTATTATGAGAACAAACAGGACAAAAGCGCTACTTTAGAAGCCTTTCTACGGCTTGGCTATTTACAGCAGGGGTTATTTTTCCATTACAGGGCCTGGGTGCGTAGCTTCACAAAAGCAGGTTACCTCAGGCCAAATAGTACAGTATGCCACACTCTTTTCTTGTGTGTGTGCTTGCGCGTAAGTGTACGCACATGCATGCCTCTGCGGGTCTGTGAACGTGTGTGGATACGTGCGTGTGCATGTCTGTGTGGGTGTCAGTGGGAGGGCGTGCCTATGTGTGACTGGCTGTTAAATGACCTTCACACTTACATGAACCACATACAACACTCAATATTTATGTTTTTTAAAAACTTCATCAGATCTCATACATCACAGATCTCAAACATCACAAAAACTATACACTTTTACCTATTTTCACAATATCTGCAGATGAAAGTACATATAAATGTCTCATCTCATCAATCAACCCAGTCCCGTACATGAATTAAGCACTGCACTGTATTTGATCAACAACTGCTAACCATCAAATTAACCATCTTGCAATACAAATATTTATATTTGATTTGAGCATTTAACAACAAACCCGCCTCACATTATCTCAGTTAGATTATTAGATCTGTTAGATTATCTCGGTTGGCATTAGGGCTAGTGAGAAACCTCCACAAACTGTTCCTCAAACGCACACACACACACACACACAATCAGTTCTACAAATGTAAAATGTCTAGAGTGCACGGAAATTCCCACAGGGAACTGAATTCCCTCAGTCAACGGAGTAAGTTAACATTGTCCCTGGTGTAAGTCAAAATTGCCTTGTTTCTTTGGAGCCCAAGGGTATCCAACATTTTTTGTGCCTATGCGTCATTGACTGTTTACACAGAAAATTTTGTATCTCAGCTCTTGATGTGTATTTCTTCATGCTTTTGTTTATCCATTTTTGCTAATAAAACAATTAGCCATCATAATCTGCCATAACCAGATTCCTGAAATGATCCAAATCCAATGCAATCAAATTCAATCAGAAAAAGTTGTTGGGTGCAGTCATTCCACATAGGCGTTACTTTGGCAAGCTTACTTTGTGTATGCTAGACAAAGTAGAAACAATACATTTAAATTGAGGAAATTAAACAAAAAAGGTAAGCAAAGTTGATTTGTTGGACCACATTCTAGTATGAAAGTGTAGGACATCCCAAGGCAATGAAACAATTAGAATATTACACTTATAAAATTTAAAAACTGCTTATAATAACCAATAAAAATCAATATTAATCAATATTCTACATTTGATGACAAACATCACATTGCCATGCCATACCAAAGAGAAAGAAAGCATCCAGTTGCAGCTAACAGTCTCACCAAAGGCTTGAGGGTCCTTTGATGAAACATGCTTTCGCAAAAAGTGTACTTAACTTGTGGAAGAGTTTGGAGAATAGGAAGGAGATAGGGGAGCTGACCTGGAGTTGGAGGAGCAGATTCTCTTGATCACTTCTTCACTGAAGTCAAAGTGGACTCTACTTTTGTGACAAGGAGACCTCCGAATCATTGCCTCGAGACAGCTATCTGCCACGCATGGTACTGGTGTCAGTCTCACTCCCGATTACAAGAAGCTTTCAGACCAAAGCGACTTCCCCTCTGTGGAGTAGTGAGGCAGGGCTCATGGGCAGACATGGAATGGATCGAAGGAATGGACTCACTTCCCTATAAGAGCCTATACGCAGGAGCGCGCACCTACAGTGTAAAGCCAAAAGCACACACCATGTCTGCGAGCTGAAATGTTTGTAGTGCAACAGTGCAACACCAACTGGATGCGATCGATGTTGCGCCACAAAAGTGAGAACCCATGCTGGGAGGAAAAGGCCTGCGGCCAAAACAGCAATCTTTTTAAAAAATGGTAAGCATTTAATGGGTTAGCAGTTCATTTACGCAAACAATATATATATATATATATATTTTTTTTTTTTTGATTTAGGTGCATTTCTTCATCTTCCCAAATGCTTTACTTTAAAATATATATTTCTATTAGGGTCTACAATCTATAACAAATTAAAAAAGAATACACACCAAAAAAATAGAAATGACTCAGTTAACCACTGCAGCTTTCAGCACAATGCAGAACTATACATTTATTTCTGTTTCGTGTCATTTTGTCATAAAACGTTTTGAACGTCATGTATAGCGCTGTGTAAATAACATAATAATAATTATTATTATTATTCTCATTATTATGTTGTTGAAATAATATGTGGATATCAAACTACCACTACCTAAATAGACTGAATGATTGTACTGTTGGTATTTAGCCTATATTTGGTGAAAACCTAACCCTAACCCTAACCTTAACCAATATTACCAGCTCTCAAACCAGCTATTGTTTCAAGCTATTTTCCTTAATACTTTAACATTTTCCTCTATACTTCTACATTTTCACTTGCAAAAGTTGCATGACACACAAAAAATAGACTATTGGGTCCAGTCGGGGCAGGCACTGCACTACAATCATACGGTGTTTACATTCTCTCATATAAAACAATGGAGGAGAAATCAATGAAGGAGAAATTTTAACTGTGGCACACTGTGTGCTTCAGGCTTAAGATTGGCCTTTTGGTACTCCCCATTTAAAATACCCATCAGCTCCATCAGTAACTCTGCATGAGTGTATCTGGTAAGCAATTAGGATACTGTGGTGTGGGCCTGATTTACCAAGACCTTTAGCATGTGCAAACCTTTTTAGCATACGCAAAACTAATAACACTACCAATGATTGGTGCAAAACAAATACCATGACTGGTCATGTTCTTGGTTTTGTGAGCTAAAATGTTTTGCACATTACAATCTTTGTAATGTATCCTAATACATATATAATCTATATCTTCATTCATATTATCTTCATATAAAATGTACTGTACTTAATATAAAACAATAGTAAATTAAACAAATTAAAACAATGTAATAAATAAAATATGACCATGCTCGATAAAGAGTGGCTTGTGATCTGCTGACAATAATTTATATCTGGAAAAACTCCAGTTCTTAATCTCTCAAAACAGAGACTCTGGACAGTATTTGTCCATCGACCCAGGAATGACACTCTATAAACAAACTGATTCAATAATCAAGTTTGAAGAAATATACAGAAACCATATAAATAGCATGGGTACATAAACAGAGCACTCTGGAATGGGGCCCTAAAATCTAAATATATTATGTTATTCATTTCAGGCTTTAAAACCTCACAATGTGCCTGCAGGATATGGGACTGAAAGTTCAACAACTAGAATAATTTAAAAAAAACAGCCAAAGCATGTGGTGGCATTACTATGTAAGGGATGATCGTATTTTTATGTGAGATCATGTTTAAGTGTCCATCAATTGTTATATGGAACAACAACATTGTTCCTGGCAGTCTGATAGCATGATGCTTTGATTAGTGAGCAGACAGGGGATTAAGCACTCCAATGAAAAGTGACATGTATTTAGCGTATGCATTTAATGCACATACCCTTAGTTTGTCAGGCAGTGAGTTTGGTTGCGGAACACGGTTGTCACACCCCTTCATAACCAAACCTTTAAAGTAACAGGATTAAGCGCTCCAAATCGGAGTGATAACCATACTTACCTGCAGTGTGCATGAGTACCCACAGTTTGGGTATGAAGGACAGTGACTGTATTTTACAACCAAGCTCACTTCCTGAAAAAATGAAAGTACTGACAACCAAATTTCAGTGCAGATGTGGTTAGTCTGCGCAGTGTGTACCAGAACCGCAACTACGTGTTAACTATGTAGGAAATATGCTAGGGTAGAGGAAAATTATTGTTGGATCAAAAGACTTTATTGTTAATGAGTTCCGACTGGACAAAGTAATGTCTGATCTGAGTAATCGATGAAAGAAATTCAGTGGTAGTTTGTAATGTATTTCTGTTTCAAAGACTCCCCAGTCTGACAGAATGCACCCCCCCCCCCAGTCTGATGTCAGTTTGAAGGCCCCAGACCCCCCCACCCCTAGTTCAACAGCTCATGACCTCATTCACAACTATGTGTCCAGCTGTGTATGCTGTCCGTTTTTTTTAACAAATTCTAAAACTGGCAACCTTAACTAGGCTACATAAGTTAGCTCACAAATAAGTTCAAAAATAGCTGACATCTGACTAGCTGGCTAGATAATGTGGGGGTGGAGGTTGAGTTCCATTACAAACTAACCAGAAACCAGACCTGTTGAGTCAATTTATTCACCACACACTTTAATCTGATCAGTTAAAAAATATTTACCTATCTCTATGTAATCATTTCCAATCTACCACAATGTGAATATAGCACTTTTATTCTTCATGGCATACATAGCTATTTCTGACATAATGTGGCTAAAGAGGGTAAATAATCCCTCAAGATAGGAAAAGCGTAATTAAAACAAATTAAAAACGTTAAAACTATGGGACTGGTTGTAACAAAAGCCAGGTTACACAAGGACCATGTTTTTTTTTTTTTTAAACCGCAGTACAGTATCTACAATCAGGTATCAGGTGAATAGACCTTCTGCTCTCCTCTGCACTGTTCCACGACTGCCCACCAGGGGTAACACAGCACCACATGACCCCCCTGTGCTCTCTCATAGCAGTTACACAGTCTACCAGACCATGTCAAACCTTGAGTGGTGGCAGGCACATTCTCCACATTCCTATGTGTCACTGAGTGAGCGTTGTATAGCACTCATTCAGGCCTAAGTGCTGTCATTACCATACATTCATTCTGCCGGTCACGCAGGTTATACTGGGCCGAACCTGCCAACATTGTGACAACGCCTTTACTACAGCGGGAGGGTCACAGACTTCAGCCACTTCTTTTAGTCATGTCAACAAGCTTATTTCTATTCATTACATTACATTTCAGCATTTAGCAGATGCTCTCATCCAGAGCAACAATCTGTGCACACAGCCAGATATTTACTGAAGGAATTCAGGTTAACTACGTTGTTCAAGGATACAATAGCAAAAAGACCCACAACCTTTGAATTACAAGCCCAACCGTCATACTACACTAATTTCCAAGGTTTTGTAATCAAAGTTTTGAATAATTAGCTTAAATTAAAGAGAGTGGGAAAAAAGATACTCATTCACAAAGCTTGATAAGTTCACAAGAACCAGAGCACTGGAAATCCCCTTTGCAGTGATGCTGGCCAGAGGTCTGGTCTCTGGAGAGTGGGAAGCACTTTACAGCTGCTTAAGTCTTCTATCAACACACAGCCTGAATCCGCACTCCCCCAAATACCACACCTCTCCGTTTCTCCAAAACACAGAACCAGCATGAGGGTGGGGAGGGGAGATTTGTTTAAGGGCTTTGATAAGGGCACACGAGCAATGTCTGCGAATCTGAGAAAGCAACAGAGTATTGTTTAGGAGAAAAAAATACACTGCATTTATCAAAAGGAGAGAGGCGAAAAAGGAGGCAGGCGGGGGGAGGAGAGAGTGGGAGTGATAACCACACTGACAACACTTCTGTCACACGTCTTTTAATTACCCCCCTTGGGAGTTCAAAAGCTTATGGCACCATTAACAAGAATCCTCAATAAAACAGGCTGCACCTTTCAACACAACACAACACACTTTCTTCATTCTCTCCTGGATCTATACAGGCTCAAACAAGTGGCTTGTGTGAATTTCACAGCTCTATCTACCTCAGTACACTGAAAACGAACTCACAGAATACATTTCAATTAAGACAATACAGCTGTTTGTAATCAATAACTAATTATTTTTAAGCATATAATTTCTAATGATTTTCTAAAAACTAAGGAGTCCAACCTGCACACTAAATATTTTTGGCACTAGAGGGCAATAATCAGTTTATAGACACAAGGCTTGTAATGTTAAATGGATACACTAGGTGGCCATCTAAACCTCTGTATGACATTTTATGTACTTCTGCTTAAATTAGGATAAAATGAGGTCAGTGTTACTCAGCAAATTGAACAGTGGATGCTACTCATGGGATAACTGGGCAAAAACAAGAATTACGTTTAAATTGACTGTAGAAAATTGCTTTCCAGATTATTTTTTTTAAGAAATCAATTTAACTTGGTATAGTGCGCTTCAGAGCAGGACTGTAGGAGTGCTTTGCATTTTCAAGGGAAACAGGGCCAGCATGTAACAGGACATAAGCCGGTGGCCAGCAGAGGGCAGTGCAGGTCCACCCAGGTTGGTAAGTGGAGCGTAGCAGAGACCGCCTTCTACGTTCTACTGCCTGTGTCACACCTTCCCAGCGACCCTCCAAACTACCTATAGACCTATACATCAATTATACATTACATTTCCTGCTTTGCTATATGAGAGAGAAATTTTTGAAACACCAGATGAGACATACCATAGAGATACAGAGAAAGACAGCATCATTAACTGAGAAATGCTCTCAGAATGTCATTACATTACACTATTTTATTGTGTCTGACAGAGCAGTGGTCAAGTACAATAACTTTTTTACATTATTTTTACATTATGTTCACTGGTTATACAAGTGTAGGTTTACTGAAGTAACACTGAACTTATTGAAGAGAGCAGGAGCAGCTGTTTTTCTGAGAACTGAAACTGAAACCTGAACAGCAAAAGCGCCATTGGCAACAGTTCCCATAAAAGGTTCTGGAACAAAAAGTTAGCCTTGAGCAAGGGTGGATTCATTTCTGGTTAGCCCTCCCATCTCAGGCTATGCACTGTAATGTTTTCAGGTTAGACTTATGGCAAACAGACAACTGAGCTTAAATTGTGGGATCTCAGATTCCACAGATGCCTGTGTGTGAACGCAGTGTACATGAAGTGTATATCATGACACTTCTTTGTTCTCACAAAGAATTTAATTATCTCATATTACACCTCAACTATTGCTGTTGTCTCCATAATGCTCTGTCCCATTCCCCGTTTCTCTCTGTGAATGGTGAAAATACAAGATTACTGCTCTTGTTCCCATTGGTTCTCAGACACCTGAGCATGTGACTTATCTCTGTCTTCAAGTTCACTCATTTCATACAATCTTCCCAATAACATTTTCTCTGGTGTTACCTATAATCCTCAAGAGCCATTTTGCAATTTCCTTGATGAGCTGGATGTCCACTTCACTCTCTCTTCACTCTACTGCACTGGTGATTCTGCTGTGACACTGCTGGCGTCCTCCCAATCCCAGTCCACAAACTCTCCATCTCTCACTCATATCCAGCTCACAAGACAGGAAGATGACTGAACTTTGTGTTCTCATGTGGGCTCACCATCTCTCGGCTGACTGTCACTCTTAACAGCCGCAGAGATCGCTGTCGACTGCTTTTCAGATCTGGCTTTCAATGGTGACACCTCATTCACAACGTTCTCTCCTCTCAGATTCCCAACCTGTCCTTCCAGAAAGGCCTCATCTCTGCCTTGGATCGGCACTGTACCCCAAAGCTCAGTTCTTGGACCATTACTTTTGTTCTGTACACCAATGCACTACCTTTCATGACACTATTATATACAAGACACTCTTTTTTTTTTTCTCCCCATTACATAGGTTTCATACTTGCTTATCAACTTCCACTTAGCATCTGCCCTAATCTACCAGCTGAACTAAAGCACGAAGCACTCCAAGCCGCGATTTATTAAATTTTAGCTTACAGGAAAAATCTAGTTATGGTAATAATTCATTAAGTAATGTTACTGAAAAATCTGTGATAATTAGTCGCAGTGGCTTGTTGCCTTTTTTCTGAAGACATTTTAGAGGGCTTAATTACCATTTGCATTCAACATTGTCATTTCCAATGCTCGTTGGACAAACTGAACATGTAATAACAGATATTTACAGAAGACTCTGGAGCCTTTATATTGATAGGGTACAAAAGATGTCATCAGGCTGAATCATGCAGATCGTGTAAAAGTGGCATGAATCCATCCATATAAATGAAGCAAGGAGCAGAATAGTCTTCTCAAAGGACTGACATCAGCAGCATGTCAATTCACGGATAATGTGGTGTACAACAAGCTGTTTCTACTGTCTTTCCTTTGGAAGGGGAAAGGAATGGCCTTTCTGTCTAGCCCAGGACGAACAGTGCAAACCCCTGCCATGTGAAGTGCAGTGACAGGGGGTCACTCGGAGAGCAATCCTGTGCAGACTCCCTCGCTTGACGGTTGTGCAACAGCCGTGGCGGCACGCTGTGGGACACTCCAGGCGCCTCGGTGCCCGGCAGTCATGTGGACCGTGGCGATGAGCTATGTTAAGCAACAGGCCAGGGAGGGGTTTGCAACCCCCTTCTCTTAAGCTGCGGGGTCAGGCTGTGAAGGAAGTTTACTCACAGTACGGTTTTGGTTTGCATAATTACCTCATTCAGTAAAGAGAAACACGACAACAAACACAGTTTAGCATGTCCTGTACCAGGCCTAAATCAAACAGCAATGAGTAATTTGAGACCAAGCGGTCATATGGAATAGATTTCTTTTTCGGGGCCATTTCTTTATTGCTCTTTCACCTCATTATCTCCAGCAGCACCTAAGTGTTTCTCTTCAGATTAATCTGTCTCATTTCCTCTGCACTGAGGTGGGCATTGGCAGCACTACAAACATTAACAGAAACTGGTGAAAGATTGAGAAGTGCAAAATGATTCATTAAAAGCAATGCCCATGGGCCCATCTTGCAGACATGGTCATTTGATCTGGCTTGTTTTTAGGCACTGCCAAAATTATCGGGGGCATTAATCCAAAGAAGCTGGTCTGGCTCCTGCTGCAAATAACCTGGATGTGTACGGATCCAGGCCCAGACATCACAGTTCTGACATCAAACAGGAACTGAGACCAGCATGAGCATTTTGTTCTGGAAACAGTGTTCTTGGCACTCAACATGGGGCTGAACGGGTCAAATTCCCATCCTACTTTGCAATGTCCGCTTAGTGATTGGCCCTTTCACACATGCACCTAACCCTAAATCTTTAATAAATTCTGTGTCGGCATCATGTTTAAACAGATATAAGATTTATTTATTTAAAAAAAAAAAAATTTTCATGATTGTTTTTGCTCCTCAAATCACACAATGCACCTTCAAATGTCAGGTGGATTTAAAATCATCAATCATGCATAAAGACCGCACGAAGCTTAGTCCGCACAGTTTTGAGTAGATTTTTTACCCAGGCTAGCTATCGCTATATCTATGCAGGCCACATAATCATTGCAGATATAGCTAGCTATTAACTTGGCTAACAGAATTATTTTCACTGCATTTTAGACACTGCATACAAGAAACGTGTGGTGTCACCAGCCCGGTTCTTTGCGCTCCACGGCCACAGCCAAACTCACTTCGAGTTCAGTCAAAGCAGGACATCTCATATCCGGCTTTTGGCAAGCAGTCAACGGGGGCCCAACTGACCAGCAGAGGTAACTAGAGAGCGTAAAAACCTTTGACCTTTAACCAACTGGACCCTCCCATATCCTGGGCAATTGTACATTACCCTATGGAGCTATTGGCCACAGCTGGCACTAGCACAGTCCAGAATTGATCAGAGTCCGTGGGGTTCATCCATGCACCACAGCATGGTGCCTTAAACGAATCAGCCACTCAGCAGCCCCAGAAACTGTTTTTAAAAGGCCTATGAGACTGGGGCTAGGCCTGTGAAATTGATAAGCCAGTAAGATTGGGGCTCAGGACATCAACTGTGACAGGCCTGTAAATTTGGGGCTTAGAACACTGACTATGAGAGGCCTGTAAGATTTGGGCTTAGGACAGTGAATGTGACAGGGCTGTAAGACTGGGGCTTAGAACATTGACTGTGACAGACTGTGGGACAGCAGACAATGATTGTAATGCAATACAGTCATGTAATGCAAAAACAAATATGCTACAGATGAGAACAATGGTTTACTCACACACCATTTGTTCTGCAAGTCTTAAGTTAAACTCCCAACATGTGTGCAGTCACTGCACATTACTGCACATTATTAATTTAGGAAGTTGGGTAGCATTGCTTTGAAATACAGCTTCTTTGAAATACAGCTTGTTTGATTTGTGTGAGCCAAGATAGGCAATATTGTTGCTTGTAACTTGGCCTCATTTTGATATCAATACTCTTAATGGCAGGCCTAGATTTTGCAAGCTTGAATTAATGACTTATAGACTGTGTGTGTGTGTGTGTGTGTGTGTGTGAGTAACTAGGCATTTTTGTGCGCTGAAAATGAGTTTTTCTTCAGATTCACTTCTCTAGAACATGATTAAGGGTTTCATTTCCAGTGATGTGTGCCCCTGGAGAACTCTTTATCATTGGGCAGAAAGTAAAAGGAAGAGACATTTTATGAGTCCCCTGAAACATCTTCACAAGGGAAAGAAGGAGATTCTTGCAACCAATTCGAAAGTCTGATCACTGACCTGGGCAAGCCATCACATTCTTAATCACCGTCACCCAGAGGAACACTGTTTACATCATTTCACATTTGTGTAAAGTTACATAATCTGAAAGACGTACACATGGAATCTCCATTCATTTCCTCCAGGGCACTGTTGGCTTCTCTCATACATAGCCTACTCTTCATCGCTACACTTTCCATTATTTTAGCCTGTTCTTCACCACCACTCACCTCTCTCATAGCCTACTCTTCACCACCACTCACCTCTACCATAGCCTACTCTTCACCATTACTCACCTCTATCATAGCCTACTCTTCACCACTACAGTCTCCTCTATCACAGCCTACTCTTCACCACTACTCCCCTCTATCATAGCATACTCTTCACCACTACAGTCTCCTCTATCACAGCCTACTCTTCACCACTACTCCCCTATATCATAGCATACTCTTTACCACTATATTCTCCTTTATCACAGCCTACTCTTCACCACCACTCACCTCTATCATCGTTTACTCTTTATCACTGCTCACCTCTATCATATCATACTCTTTACCACTACAGTTTTCTCTATCACAGCCTACTCTTCATCACTACATTCTCCTTTAAAATATTCATTGCACTCTCCATAGCACTATATCTACTACACTCTCTTGCACAGCATTGTCCTCCGCTGTATCTACAGCACTGCACCCTCCTCTCATGTACACTACTGCACTGCACTTGTCCATCATAGTCCTCTCCACTACATTTCTGTCCACTGCACTAGCCAGCACTGCACTGTACTTTCCTCTGCAAGTACTCTACTGGCCTGTGCTCTACCCCACTGCAGTCCACAGTACAGTGTTCTCCATGAGGCTTTACAGGAACATGTAGCAGTCAGATCCCAGGGACACACAATCATCCATTCAAAGTGCTATTCCACCAGACCATCGCTAACCAAATCCTCAGCTCCATTTACGCCACCGCGCAAATGAAACCCAATTTCCCGTGCATCCATGTAAGCAGAAAAGAGGCCCGGGCTTGCCGTTACGGCATACGTCAATGCTGTATGCTGGCGTAGACGCGTCCCCTGCTCCCATCGCACATTTAAAATTAGCTTAGCTTTGATTTCTAAATGGCAGGAGACGCAAAGGGCCAGGACACAGCCGCCCAGAAGAGCATTTAGCGAAGCAGGCTGCATGCTGCAGATCAGAGACACGCAGAGTAAAGGCAGCTGTGCAACAGGGGTCCTGTGAAGAGCGCACAGCCCTGATCCCGCCACACGCGCTGGGATCTGATAACACGCGGCCAGACAACTGCAATGTGGGCCTGGCTCCCAGGACCACGTGAGGCTGTAACAGTGTACACAGAGAAACTCACGACTATAGGTCAAAATGAGCTGCTCTTTTTCTGACAGCCGTGCGACCCCGACACTATTCCCCACAGTCACAAAGCCTATGTAACCCTGTAACCCTGTGCATGGCGAACCCTCAATGCCCACTAACGCAGAGGGCTCTTCCTGCAGGGTTCTTCACCGTTTTCACACAAAAGGATTTTGCTCACGGAGGCTCCGTAATGACAGCCAAGGGCAACTGCTACTTTAACCTTTCAATTTGTGGTTCTGCACAACCTCCCCTCCACCCCCCACCAATAGAGCTGCTCACTGTCTGCACACCAAAACACAGAAATAGAAACAGACACACACACACACAATTGAAATGAGACAAACACCAACATATGGACACACACACAAAGTAGCAAACAAGCAAAAGCACACAGATACAACACAGGCAAAACAAACATACCAACATACGATGACAAGCACACTGACACAGACAGAGACACACACACACACACACACACACACACACACGCACAACGAGAGACAGAGAGAAAGAGAAACACACACACACAGGGAAGGGAATTTGCAAAACAAGCACATAGGACCAGAAAAGAGCACACAGAAGAGAATGTGTAAAAAAAGGTAACATCAAAAATGTCTATGGCTGTGCTACTATAATTCTACCAGGTACATGTGTGTTCTGATTTGTCAGTACGAAAAGGAAAGCGATCTCTATGAGGCATGATGGTGTGGAGCAGGGTCCTCTCCACGGCGCTGTGGATTTCACGCTCTATGTCCTGCCAGGCTGGGCACGTGGCCCATGGCAGAGGCCCACACCTGGGAACATCGACCCCATGTCAGACCACCCACCCGCAGAGCGCGAGCCTTAGCAAAGCCCGCGACCAGGCCCCACCCGTCAACGAACATACCACACCCAGGAGCGTCGGCGGAAGGAGAAGCTGCCCAGGTTCGGGGTCAGGCTGGCCGCCATGGCGGAGGGAGCCGCGCGCCGGGACCGACGGGCAGCTGGAGGGGCCAGGTGCTTTGCGAGCGCTGCCGCGGCCTCTGCTTTTGTCATCAGGAAACGGGACGCTCCGGTGCCGGGGGACGCCTGCCGAGCGGCCAATCCGTTCGCACACGTGTCTCCGGGGCTCCGCTTCAAAGCAGCGGGCCTCCCCGTTCCACTCGCGCACACCCTCCAAATCCTCCCATCATTCCACGCCCCTCACCCTAAGGCGACGGCGTATCTCTGCGGCGTCTCAGAGGACTCTCAGCTTCAGAGCGCTCCAGCAAGCGCCAGGACCCCACAGTTTACATTTCACATGCGAATCCTGATCCCTCTTCTTCTCAATGACCGGCAGTATCGGATGACCTAATCCCCTACAGATCTCCTAAACACTACGCAGCGAAGTGGGTCCACTCGTGTTTAGAGCCTCGTACGGGAGTTCATCTTGTGAAACGGGAGCCCCGAGTCTCTGTCACTTACTGGCATGCCAAGATAAATCCCATCATGATGTCATGGGTGATACAATAACGTGGGACAGCCTCTCTTTGAAAGACTTTCAGACTGTGGGAAACTCCCTTTGATTGCCAGGAAAACACACCAAGACAAACAAAGATGTGTTTCAGAGCTTGGCAGTTCACAAGGTCTCTCAGTGTATGCACACACACACACACACGCTGACACACACTCACACACACAGGTAGCATACTGCTGGAGGGTGCTTAAGGAGATAACAAATATGCTTCACAAATGAGGCCGTCTGTAGTATGTGGTACAAGAGCAATTTACAGGAGAGATGACAGCTCTGAAAACACTTGCAGAACAAACTCTGATTACCATAACGCACTTCAGCATTAACAAGCCATCAATAACAAGTGTGCTCCCGGTGCCCTGCAAGTCTCAGGGACACTCGTGGATAGAGGGGCCCCGGGGCCCGTCAGAACCACGCCGCCGCGCTGCTGGAAGCGCTAAACGCACGAGGACAGCCGCGAGGGTTAAAAAAAATCTCCCTCATGCCAGGTTCTGATACGGCAGCGGAATGCGGAGCGACTGTCGGGTGTGAGGTGAAGAGTGGAGAGAGGAAGGTTGGACGCCGTTTTGGCTGCGTTGAGATAGCATTTGTTTTGTTTCTGCTTTAAATGTTAAATAAACAGCAGAATGGGAGCCATTTCTCCCTCTTAATGTGTTTAGACTCGGCGCTGCGTTTGCGTCACTGGGAAGTTCATGTGACGGGAGGGATTTGGGCTCAATTCAACTCCTTGCCGCGCTCGGACTGAGACCTGTACAACAAACAGCAACACACAACAAATGCACACAATGACAGATGGACGACAACTGCACAAAACACACACCTTTATCTGAGTTAACCAAGATTTTCTCTCTCAGTCTCCACCTAACCTACCAACTCTGCCACTGAGCATGCGTGTGTACAAATGCACACACAAAAACGAGCACGCGCACATACAAGCACATATGAGCACACATACAACAGGCAGTCTGAGCTGTAGGCAAGACAAGCGTGCCGGTCACACACTCCACGCCGCATTCCCAGTGGGGCGAAGGCCTCGGCGGTGAGCCGCGCCTCCTGCTCACAGCTATCTCAAAGCTCCCAGATGGAAAAATGATTCAGTGCTCATCATCTCATCATGAACGACAGACACACTTCACAGTCAAATGGATTATCCCACAAATATCGCTCAGTCTCAGTGAAAAAGGAGCGCTTGGGTTTGTCCGTCACAATTCCCAGGCGTTGTGTGTGTGTGTGTGTGTTTGTGTGTGTGTGTTTGTGTGTGTACGCACATGCGTAGAAACCTGAATCAAAGGGCAAGTTAAGTGGTGACTAATGTTGTAAATTCTATCAAAGGCACTTGTATGTGTGAAGTAACACATTTCCATTAATGTTCAACATCTGAAGTAGAGTAAATGTAAAATATTCTGGGGCTTGAAAAGGGCAGTTTATGTGAAACCAGCACACAGTTTTTGAGAACTTGTTGAAATTGCAATAGGTCTAAATTAATAAAGGTCAATAAAGGGAGGCCCCCGAAAAGCAAATGTAACCGTGCACTGTGCATTCCGCTCATAGTTATGCACGCCGTTTCGCCAGCTGTGGCAAGCTGACTCCCCATTCGCCGAGCCATCAAGCAGCAGAGCAACTCCACGGTTTAATCTCACCGTCTCAATGCTGCGGTTGTGTCCATGACAACCAGGTTTGTGATTCGGTCTCCTCTCGTAACCCAAATCTTTTTGAAGCAGCCTTGAGGGCGGCACCAGGTGCAACACAAGGTCAGCCTCTAGTGCTACCAGCGGGCATCGTGCGTCATCGCCAAACAATCGCTTTTCACAGTTTCTCACTGTAAGGCGCGGTACTGCAAAAACAGTGCAGATGGATTGTCTATAACTCTTCTTATTATTCTTATGAGAATAATAAGACATATAGTATAAGTATATGTAACACAAATAATGTAAAATAAGTATCATAAGGAGTGCATAAAACAGCACAACACAAAATAACGCAGTGCAACTGGGCATTGCTGTCATGCAGATGGTATCTCAAAACACAAATCTTAAACATTAGAAATAACAGGACTTTCATAATATCGTCTCAACAATGCAACAGGGCTGTTCATAAATAGTAATGTCATCACATTAATTGGTTATGTTGAATCGCAGCCAACAACCAGTTACATTTTAGGAGCAGGTCTGAAAAGTGAAATGAGGGGTGGTCACACATTTTTTCCTACCAAAGAGTGGCTTTACTGTTCAAGAAACACAAACAGGAAAAGAAGTGTTAGCAGCCTTCAACAGCTGCACACTGTTCCACAGGCTCCATGACTGTGTGAGTCGATAACGCTCTGTAGGCTTCCTGTATAATGTGTGCCACAGTAAGCAGAGAGAGAGTCAGGCCAGCTTTACAGAGATGGATTTCATAATGCTGGCTTCAGTATAGATTACAGCTCTATCTTGTCACAGTAATTGGCTGGGATAACGGATCTCCGTAAAACAGGGCCAGGAAGATGAGACTAACCTGAATACAACCACCTGACAGGGAGGGGGATACATGAGCAGGCGCGGTAATGGTACGAGAAGCAGCAAGACTTCAGAACTACCATTATCATTCATTATTTAGGCAAATGCAAATGTCTGCGCATATTAATTATAGCATTCAACACTAGCCAGCAAGTACCTCTGCAGGCCAGCAGCACTGGTCAGTTGGGTTTTAATATGATGTGCCTTTCAGAAGAATAACCATGCTTATATTTTGAGCTATCGTGACTGCAAAAGGTATTGCTAAGCTACGCTAAGAAGCCTTTTGCTGAAATAATATTGATTAGTGTTAAACAATCAGGCTATACATCAGATAATTTTACCATGTATGGATTTTTAAAGTCTGTAAACTGTTTTTAAAGCACCTGGCTGTTTCACAGTTGAAATCTGTCACTGTTTTCGAATAGCACTTGTAATTCTGAAAGTTAGTGCTCTTGGCGGTTTGCATGTAAACAATTGTGTTTGTCTTTATCAACATTACCCTCATTAAGCCGCTGTGAGACAGCTCAACCACTATACGTAAATAGCTCCATTGCTCCAGTATTGTTAGCAATACTAACTCATAAAGCAGCTGACGTAAGGTTAATGCAAAACCTTTACAGGAAACATTTTGCACTAATACTAAACCTGCAATCTGTAAATTTGGACAGGATTCTGTGGAAATGAAGTAGAGACATCGAATCTGTCTTCATTGTTCCAGTTTCCCTTTTAACAACAAATGACAGCAGGAAACTGGGGGAGAAGCAAGCCATTTTGGTGCAACGGACTTATGAATGTACAAAGCAGCCTTGTAAAGTTACCCAAGCAGGGAGAGGAATGAAAAGCCTCTGTGTGCTTGGCGCAGATATTTTACAAGGGGAGAAACCGAAACCTCTGATGAACATCACACCAAACAAGGCAATCGGGATATTGGATCCCTCTCTCTCTCTACCAGCAGCGTATGGTGTGCATTTCAGTGTAAAGGAGACATCATTATCCAGTTATTTCAGTGTGTTTAAATGCCCTACTTAAAAAGAGATGTCTTAATCCATTACCGTAATATGAATTAGTATACCTCTCAACAGGACATACATACAAATAAACACACAAAAACTCACCTAACCATATATTCATGACAAAGATACACTATGACTGTTAACAGTCAAAGAAACACGCGTGCACAGGGTGGCAGAGCACAGCGGTATCCACACTGCAGCCCCACTGTCCCACCGCACAGATCACCCACAGTGCTGCACTGTGACATCACAGGCGAGTGACGCACACGCCAGGCACGGCAAACAAAGGAGGCGACCGTTGCCATGGTTGTGAGACGGCTGACTTTGACGGCTGACTGACTGGCTTTTGCACAGCCCCGGCTCCTCGTCTTCCTGGGGTGAGTCACGCACAATGGAACCGGAGGTAACAGGAACCGCTCAGCAGCGAGCCGCACATGTTTACCCCAGCCAGATGAATGCAGAAGCTTGTTTTGTTCATTGTGGATTGTCCTTTCGATGAGCTGTGTACCCCTTTTCTGCCACCGCTTGTAACAGACTCGTTTGTTTGGTCGCTACAGCTGTAAAAGCCCCTAAGTCAAAGCGACTTTTTGTCTAACGTGTGTGATTTGACATCACTTCACAGGAAAAACTTTTCAAAAAAGCGAGGTCGTGCTACAACACATGTATGACTGTTACTACAAGAATACTGTATGATTAATCATCGCTTTCAAAGGGTAGTTTCTGATAGGCTATCGTAATGTAGTCAGTGCGGTTTCTGTGCAGTCTGTAATAGCATGTAGAGCTTTCACCTCATGAAGTATGTCAATGGGAAAAAACCTTCAAACAGCCATGATCACAAAAACCACCTCCACAAGCTCACATACTTACAGCCTATCTAAATGGTAATGCCACAGGACATGATAGCAAATCCCATCACTCCGAGCAGACAAGCATATAGATTTTGACTTCAATTCAGAAGAGGATACAAAAAATCATGAAAATATTTACCCTACCATGATAAATATTAATAAATAAATATGAAAATATAGAATCTGCAGCAAAGGCTATTACAACCAAAATTTTATAAAACCAGTTCAATTAAAAAAAAATAATAATAAATAAATAAGATATTAAATGTCATTGTTAAACACAAATAAGCAAGCATTTCTGTTTAACATTCTTTCTGCATAATAGAAAAAAACAAGGCATATTGTATGTATGTCTGTACAGTATGCATGTATGTGTGTCTGTACAATATGTACATCTGTAAAGTATGTATTTATGTATATATGTATGTACGTACAGGATGTATGCAAGTATATATGTACGTATGTATGTATGTAAGTATGTATGCACATATGCAATCACACAACCTGGACAGAGTGCTGTATGGCATACTGTATGACTAAGCCAGTCTCCCTGTAAAGGGAGTGCATGACTGGGGAGCCGGTGTCTGCTCTGATGACGGCAGGCCATTGTGGGGATGTGTGCATGCAGCTTCCCTTTCCCGTCATCTTTGTATGAGACGCCTGTGCTGGCCCTCCGGGGGGAGCCAATGATTGCGCCTGCTCATCTCACCTGGAACATGACCACAGGCATCCGGTCTCACTGCCAGAGACAGACAGCACACCCAGACAATAACCAGAAGCTGACTGACTTTCCACATTAAACATGATCCACATCACATTAGCGTTGCGCGGTTGTGTGTTAGCGAAGGTGGTTGTGTGAATGATGTGTACCAGAAAGACTGGCTTGAATTATACTGTATCAAGTGTCTTGCATGGATTAATTTTGGAACAGTGCTCATTTTTCTGCCGTGCACAGTTTTTTAAATGTTGCATTATTCATAGAAGAGATTTTTCTATTCTTGTACTCCGTGTGTTTAAATTCCATGCGCATTATTGTGTTCCACACTTCAATAATTTGCTATTTTAATGATATTGGTCTTTGTGACAGCACCCCCCCCCACCCCCCCACAAAAAAGAAAACAAAAAAAACGTACCAATGTAAATTACTAGGTTTTTATAAACAAAGTATGCTGCTCTAAGAACAGCTTGGTTGTGTAATCTATGATTACACAACCAAGCTGCCAAACAAAATCTACAATCATAAAAGAATTATGATGACAAAATGTGACTGAATTATTATTTTCAGAGTTGTTAGTGATATCACTGTCCTTGTAGTAAGTAGAAAACAGTAACCAAGTCAAATAAAAATGCCAATGCAAGAAATTGCAACAAGTAATAGTAAAAAGACAACATAGAACAAATAAATGATCCAGAGACAGTAACCAGGTGTTTATAATACTGTTACAAACACTAGTTTATCTAGCGTAGTTCTCTCTCCTGCAGCCCTGTCATGCCTCAGCAAAAGGGCAATATGGCCATCTTGTTAGCTAGTTATTACATTTCCCCTCACAGTAATCTACATGATTTGCCACTAATTGAGCACAGATGATGATTGACAGAAATGTTCCCACACTGTCAAATGCTGCATTCAGTGTACAGAACCAGACAAGCTGCAGACATCTTTACAGTGTTGGGTGGTACCATTTTTTTCCCTAGGCAGTGGCAAGTAGACATTAAAAATGCAACAAAATTGTTTGCATTATTGTGAGTATATAAGGAGACCAAAACAGACGAACCTAGATGAAATAAAAATGCAGTCAATCTTTCGGGGTGCTTAGTGTAAGCTTAAACATCCAAAGGAAGACACATTTCAGCACTAACGGTGCCGGTTGGAATGGACAAGTATTGTTTCACCGTCTGTGCAACATTTCAGACTGTTTCTCGCTTCTGCCACAGAACTCCCCGAGTGTCAGTGCAGTGGCTTGTTCCCATGCCAATAATTTTAAATCAATTAATTCAGAATTACAGTACTTGGCAAACCCTGGAAACCAGTGGCAGTGTTGTCTAGTTTTGCAGTTGAGCCTGAACATTGCCCTACCACGCTCCTTAATCGTAGCGTGTAGGCCTACTACAGGATGTTTAGTCACAATTTCGATGGTTAAAGCTGGGCTCACACTACACGACTTTAAAAAAATACAATATCATTGAGCAGCTCATATTTAACGACCATCTGTCCCAATTCTCTTCTCGTTCTCTTGTAATGGTGTCGCTTATCTAACGATTTGGCAAGGAGAGAATCACACCCTACTCTAACTGTTTGTCTTTGGGGTTTGAACATCCAGTGGTTGCCATAGACACCACAAGCATGGGACAGTCCCAAATGGAGATTATGGAGCTTGACAGCCTGCAACAGCTCACTGTTTTTATTGTGTGTGTCGTCATCTGCACCGATAAACAAAAAAAAGGAAGCAAAGAATTTGGCTGAGGCAATAGTTGGGGAGACACAGGCAACATGCGTTTTCTGTTCTGCAGCGAGAGCTGTAGGTGAGAATACAAAACACTCAAAGCTACAGCTACAGATTTGGTGCATCTGAGGGTATTCTTACAAAATTATATTAACCAAACATCAAAAATGGTAATGACTATGTTGTCAGGAGTTGTCATAACATAAAATATTTTCATCCAAAAATTATTTTAAGTGCACAAGAAATAAGTAGCTATGAACCAGAGATTTTGTTTATGCCGAGGTAAAACATTACAAAACCACCTTATTTAAAAACCCAGTGCTTGTGAGCTAAGCTCTCATTTGTCAGTTTCTTCTAAAAATTGTCATTGTCCATTTCACACTTCAGGATTCCAGCAGAATCCTTCCGATAAAATTGAACATTTGAAATTATTGGGGCCTCCCCGACATCTCAATGACCACATCGAGAAGCTCCCAATTGAGTTGTTGACCTGCACACACTACAACATTATCCATGGCGATCAAATAACCTAATCAAACTTCCGACAAGCGATTTTCTGCCCGATCGTAAAAATTTGTTGCTGATAGCTAAATCGGGCTTAGAATCCTGTCATGTGCGCCTGGCTAGAGCTAGTCTGCTGATCTGACTTTATCATACGTCTTTAGGCAAGGCTTGTGTACTGTGTGAGACACAAAGGCTAATCGAAGATGCCCAGCAGGTTGCAGGTGTCATGGAGCAGTGAAGAGGAAGAGACAGCGCTAAGGAAGCAACATCTTCGACGATTCTTCGGACAGTACCACAGTCGAATTGAAAAGGAGAAGAGCTGGGGAGAAATTGCCGATGCCCTTCAATTACCTGCTTAGCTAGCTTGCTAGCTACTAGCTAGCATTCATTTCTCTTGTGTGCTATGACAGCAGAATGTTTGAGCTAGCTTGGTACTACGATCCAAAATCTTGTAGTGTGCAACTCCCTGTGACCATAGCCGGTGACTACAGGTGTAGCATGAATGTTCCAAAGATAGAAACCAGTAACTGTTTTTATAAGAGACAATCATTAAATGTCAGAGGCTCTCCATTGTTAGGATTTTGATAGTCGTGTAGTGGCATTAGAAGTATCATTTAGCGCAACTGCTTAGACAGTGCTTCAGACTACTGCCACAAATTCATGAAATATCTACCTTAAATGCCACTTGTCAGTGTCACAGTGAGAACATTACATGTTAAATTAACTACATCAAGACATTGAGGGCTTCATGTTTTCAACATGTAACTTGCAAAATCTGAGACAAATGCAGTTACATTACTGTTCCAACCTCAAAGTTCAATAGACTTTGTTTGACATGCTCTGCAACTGTGATGTAGTGTCAACAAGAAAAACTGTTAAAGTGGATGCAATTGATTTTCCTTGCAGAACAAATACAATCTGTAAAACATACTTGTATGTGCCATCTGTTGACTCGTCTGTGACCATAATTTCTTTATGCGAATCAGCAGTGGCCTACTTCTGCCTAATGCTGGGTTCAGAATACATGACCAACATAATCTTAAACTCGCTGTACAGCTCACACTACTGGACATTCGATCCTGAACATTTTTGTCTCGCCTACATAGTGGTGCACACACTTAATTCCACAGCATAGGCTGGGGCTCACTACCTACAGAACACTTCACTGGATTGTGGTCATGAGTGATGTTGATCCTCTGTTCTTTCCTGAGAACAAACGTGAATTTGGGCAAAATTTGTGAGATATAAACCAGAATAAATGCTACATTGTTGAAGCAGAGAGACCGATTGAGCTGATCTGGTCAAGGTCTAATATTTCATACATTAAAAAACAAGTTGTCTGCTGTTGCTCGGTCACTCTGAGTGTCTGTGAGTCTGTTTTCAATTGTGTTGTTGCCAGAGTTCAACCAGCCTCCCTGCCATTTTATGCATCCATGCAGAATACAGGGTGATCATTTTTGAGGCCATGATGCTACTAGTAAGCTGTGTTTTTCTTTCAATTTCCTCCTCGTGGCTTTGGCTATTGTTTAGCACCTTTCGCAAAGTTCGTCTTTACTAGTGCAAACACAAGAGGTGCGGATTTGGTGACGAGAAAATTAAACAGGTTTAAAATGTATTGGGAGGTCCGAGACGGCTAGAAAGTGGGCTCAGAACACATCTGACTCATTCACCCCTAGCGACAACCTGTGGCAGCCAGAACCTGGATTTTGTGGAATTTGTCTGCCACCTTAAAAATTTGTCCCATACAGCTAAAAACGGCTAAAAATGTCTCTCCTTTGTAGTGTGAGCCTGGTATAAGTTGATTTCAGACAATATTCTTGCCATTTGTTACATGCCTATTTAAAACTGTATGTTGGCCTAATATAGGATTGTCAACTTTTTCCAAGTGGAATGTTTGCACTCAAAAATGCACCCGGCAAATCTCGAATGACATCTTTCCACTGTATAATTCAGTTTTGTTCTCCACATTTTAGACCACAATGGATTCTTTTTGTCTGTAAATTTCAGTCTATTGTTCTTTGCTGTGCCTGTACATGGATGCGTAGCACCCAGTTTTAATAAATTGACCCCACTGGGATACAGTGTACCAGGAGGGCAGTGTACTGTGTTTCTGTGTTCAACCGACGTCCATGTCACATTCAGTCCTGTCAGCCGGAATAGCGTGTTACATAAATTAACTCCTTTTATGCAGCTCACATTATCATTTGCTGCATAATTACTCACAAGATTGTGGAAATCCAATCCCTGTAGTGACTTCGCTGGAATTTCCTTGGAATTGCAGGTTAAAATAATTTTGAATCATGTGCCCTACATAAATCAGTGTCTGAACTCATGGTGCAGTACTCTATTAAGAGAGCAGTGGAGTGTAAAAGAATAAAATGTGCTTTTGTTGAGAGGCACAGCTATTTGTGGCTATACTTGACTAATGTTCTCTATCAGAGCAGGCTGCACCAGAAACATATAACTTAGAGGATCAGGTGTTAGGCTACAGTGCCTGGGGTATTTATGGTCCAGAACAGTAGCTGTATTTATTGAAAAATTGCCTTGTCTTAAAGATCTGACACAATGCTTTTCATTTGAGTTTGTTGTATTAGGAGGTGAAACAAATGTAGAAAAGCTACTATTAGACTTTTTTTCTTTTTAGACAAAGAATTTGCATGAAAATAAAAAAACCTAGCACATTACCATTAAATCACTGGCCAGATCTACTGCTTAAACAAAACCTCACTTCAATGAATTATAGCTACATATGTGGTAATAACAAATGTATACATTTAAATACCATACTTGTTTTAAATATGTTGACATAATGCAGACATATTACAATTATTACTATCATTTCATTAGCATGTCCTAAATGGGTGATTTAAACTATTCTTGGATACTTAGAAGCATATTAGTGATCAATAGTAATAATCAGACTCTTGAAACCTGTTTTGTTGCTGTTTGGTGGGCCTTTGTATTTGCTGTATATTATCAGCATAAGCAAGGCACAATGAAATAAGTTCATCTCACAATTGTATCCAGTAGCTTGATGTATACTGTCCCTGCACACATAGACCAGTAAATCAACACAAATAAAAAGAAGCCTTTGTACAATAACTCTATTGTAATAGTAGCCTTCACACTCTTCACAATTCACTTGGTTTACCAGTAAAAAGTCAATAAAATATGTTTCCAACAAAATTGGTACTGTTGCTGTATCCAGCTAAAAATGGCAAAAATGAAGGGTTACACAAGGAACAATATGGAGGAACAATGGACAGTATATTCATGAAGATGACTTCATAGGACAAGACAATCGAGAACCAAACTGCAAAAGCACTGCAAGCAATCCCTTTGATTTGACAGCTTTTGGCCCAAAGGCTTTTATTTACACGACCTTTCAAGGATGTTGAATGAGTTAAGAACCCAAAAAAGGGCTGCCTTCCATGCCCGATTATGAGCACAGATCACAGCAATTGTCAAGACCTCAGTGATGATCCAAATATTTTATCACCAGTGCCAACAAGCCAAAGATGATCTTCACCATCTCCACTCACATCTTCGGTCACATCATCTTTGCAGAAGACACGTAAACCAAAGAAAAAAGGAGACTCCGCACACCTAAAGATGCCTTAAATTGGCATTAATGGTCACTTCTAATTTGAGGACTTTAGCACAAACGTTTCAGGTCTCAAGCTTTCTTCAGTACGACACACCCTGTATTCAGGCCACTGCTTAATTTTGTGGTAAAATACAGAATCCTGAGCCAGAGACTCATGACAATTATGAAAATAACCAAGAAATTGTTGTAGGTTCACAGAAACCTAATTTTTCGCCCAGGCTAAAGCAATTTGCCACCTGTGCGAGTGAAAGATAATGATCATTGGCTAGAAATTGCTTTAGGCCTCCAGCATCTCCTGGTGAGATTAGATTAGCTCACGCGCATCTCTGGCTGTGACGTTTACCCCAGACCTGCTGGAGGGCTCTGCACAGTACCTGTTGCATGGCACAGCCAATTGGGTTAGTGGCAAACAATGAATTGGGCACCAAGCAAAGGCTGCAATACCCTTGAGACTTCCAGAACAGTGGAATTCAACTTACCCTCTCCATTGTGTAATGACCCTCACTGTAAATTAGGGTGGATGCATTTAAAAAGTATTTAAATCCTGACCTACATTTTTCTCAAACATTACGTGAGTGATACACTTGTGAAGTTTATTAAATAAGCAAGTGCAGAGTCACAGCAAATAAGTATAATGTGACTGCTTTCCAAGTCCAAACAGTGAGCTAATGTGTGTAATTACATTAAGGGGTTACATGTAGGGCTTGGTTTGTGGTTAGGTATAGGATTGGATCTAAGTCGAAGGGGAAGGGTTAGAGTTGAGTTTCAAGAAGAGTCAATTACACTATAATGAATTAATTACATGAAGTGTATTCTAATACTCCACTGCATTATTAAATATTTAAGAACATGAGCGTACATACACAGAATTAAGGTGGCACTCCTAATAATGACATAGTATGTGAAAAATAATTGATTGGCCAGATTTACCAGATTGAAAAGATCAGCCAAATAAAGTTTTTTTTAATGTCATTCTTGTGATTTAGATTGAGAAGCTGTTAAGGAGTTAACCAGTATGTACTTCCTGCTAAGCACATGACCTTTTTCCAATCTACATGCTTATCAGAATTAAAATGCCTGGACTGGACTTTTGAGTGTCACCATAAAATATATAAGGAGCTCATTATCCTATGAAGAGAACAATTTCCTGAGCAAAGCTTAAATAACCTGTCATTAAAATCTCATCTCTCTGCCTTTACCGTGGAACACACTGATAGCATTTCCATATGCAGTAGTCCTTTTACCATCATGTGCTCAGCAACGTCAGCAGCTTTGCTTCTTCTTGGACAGAATTCAAGTTCCCACTGTAACCCTTGACCCCCAGCATGACAGCTCCCCCATCATTTTCACAGGCATTGGATCATTTATGATTAAGGGTACAATGCTAAATATGACACTGTGATGAATGGAAAACACTGATCACCAATTTGTAGCAAGGGACATTACCTGTGATTGTACTTTTGGATGTGCGTAGTGACTGCTCTAAATAGTCTGACCAGGGAAGGCACTATTATCGTGTAGGGGGAGATCAACCACATAATTAAATAGTGGTTTCATATACCCCTTTTCCACCAACGCGAACCTAGTTCTGGTTCTGGGCTGGTGCTAGTGCTGGTTTGCAGTTGGTTCAACTTGCGAACCTTCTAAGAACCGGTTTGCTTTTCCATGGGCTAGAGAGCCACGTCGTTACGTCACTGTATATGTCTCAGCTTTCCCGTTACCTATTAAAATGTATGTCCTGTAAAAATTAAAATGTAAAAAACCAACGTAATACATTTACATTTAGTTATATTATTACAGCCTTATTTACTATATTAACTTTAAGACAAACAACATGCTCGGAATTATCTCATCGCAACCCATTAAATTCAATGGTGCAGACTTTGCTTCATAATTTCAAATTGCTTTCCTAACGGCTATTTTACGTCCTGCGACTTGGGTTACAACAGTGAATATGTACGGATTCCTAGACATGCTGATAGCAACCAACCTTTCTCATATTAACCTCAAATACACAAGACAGGACACTTAAACAGTATGCTAGCAAATATATGTCAGGTTCCATTCATTTATATGGGGTGGTCGATACACGTCCCCTTAACAACCAAAAGTCAGTGCTGGACCACCTCTGACTTATTTGCCGGCACAGAAAAAAATAGCAAAAGTACTGAAAAAATAACCACTGGAGGATAACAAGGGCATTTTTTCCTACATAACTAGGTACAGGTTGTTACCGATATTTCGCCTATTTCATATATAGTTGCAAATCAGTTTACGTTTTCCTGTCTGTCGAATGAAGGTAGTCGATAATAGGCGGTCTCACTCTACCTGGCGGTCATAAAGTTTTAGTTGGTCTTGGTTGGTCACGATAACCCCACCCCCAGCCCCTGACATAAGCGGTTATTGGTTCAAGACCAGCCAAGCGTTGGTGCCGCTTTGGAACCAGTTTTCCAGGCCGAGAGCCGGTTCTTCTGCTATCGAAAAACGAAGAACTGATTCACGATTAGGCACCGGCTCCAAACCGGCCCTCGAAATGCCTTGGTGGAAAAGGGGTAATAGTAGTTTGCTCATTTTGTATTTGTGAATTTGTGCATTTATAAAGCCAATGCGAATGGAAGCCCTGAAACAACGTTATGTAGTGAGAAATAGCACTTCAGAGTGTTCTCAGAATGTGTCGTGACTATTCAAACAGTGTTACTGTCTTCTGTTATGCTGGGAAGCAGAGCTAAGTCCACATCTAACTACATGTACAGCAGTGTGATCTGTTGTTTAGCACATGGCTGTCAGGATGTCCACAGGCCACTTAAAGTTATACTGTACACGTCAGGTTGCGTCATGGGAATGTGACTGTTTGTTGTTTTTCTTCCACACGGGAATGTGCTGGAGTCACCCACCCCCGCTCCTCCTCAGGAACGTTCTGGAAGTGAGCACAGATGGTGGCAGTTGGCAGGGGCTTGGACCGAATGCCATGTGAATGCTGGTGAGCAGAACTGTTTTGTGTAGGTTTGATGAGGCAATGTGGAAGGGCTATGGGAAATCTCCCATATTCTGATGGGGATACTACCACAGGGACCTCTGCAACCTCGCCACTGCCCCTGGTGGCAAGGCTGGAGTATAACCTAGTGAACACTAATCCTGTCAACTGCAATCTTAGCTGTACCAATAGCTTCAGAGGCAGAAATCTCCTAAATCCAGAGGAGGTTGTTGCTTTGGTAACTGTATCGAGGGACCTCTTACTTGGATTTGACAAACACCAGCTGTTACACGGAAATTTTATTTCCTCTGTGAAAGGAAGATAAAAATATTGATTTTACCTTAAAAGAAGTATGTGATGTTTTTCATCTGGCCATTCAGCATGCTATCAATTAAGGATTTAAAATTTCTGCACTGTTGGACATAATGGCAAAATATATCAGGAACAACATCTGAAAGTGTCACTAGTCATCCCTCAAAAACATATGGTAACAAAAAAAGTGGCCACTTGTGGTAGGGCTTGGGTTCATGCAGAAGAAACAAAGTGATATTTGCTGAGTATTACCAACATTGATTTCAAGTTACATTAGTCAGTCATCCGGCTGTTTCTAATATCCCAGTCCGGAGGCCAATCTACTTCATTATTCACATATTCAAACATTACTCATATTTGATGGGGAGGAATGCTCAAAGCATGTATCACAGGCACCCTTTGCCAGCTATGACTGTACTCATCCATCTCTGACATTAAATCTCAGGGCCAGGGCTTTGATGAAGTAACATCACTAACCTTTAATAATAAGTGCAAGTCTAAAACCTGTTGGCACACAATCTTGTATTTGGGTACACAGAGGAACTACATGATAGATATGGGATTATTTCTGAAACCTAAACTCTCACAAGCCAAGTCACTGGACACAAATAGATTCAAAGGCTTGGTTCTTGTGAGGCTTGTCAGTGAATTTGCCTGTTATGGCATATACAGTTTCTTGTAAAAAGGACCCATTCACGAAGAATTGAAGGGAGGCAAGGCAGAAGACACCAAAATGCAATTATGGTGATCAGAGGACAAGCCTAATGGGAAGAAAAACCAGGTTCAGTGAAGTCAGATATGGCCAAGTGACAGAAATGTCAGTGCTCTGGAGAAGAATGTCTCATAAATGAATGTAATGTAACGACAAGACGGCAAGACAGACCTCCTAGGTGATCCCCAGAGAGAAATCAGACATTTGCATGGATGGACGAGACAGCCTAAACTCCACGCCCTTGCCCACAAGAGTGTCTGGCTGGAACTGGCTCCGAAGAGTCTCGACAAATGATGAAACGGGCGCCAATTGATCCGCCTCCTGTGGGCGATTCGCTGCCATTTCTCTTAGGAAAGAGAAAACAACATGGCTGTTCTGAACAGTGCCCAGGGTGTGCCTGTCAGTCAAGCATGAACACAGAGTAGCAGAGCCTGATCCAGACAGCACACTGAGTTGCAGATTATCCATGTGTGCGTGTGGAGAAAGTAAGAAAGGTCCCTTTCCACCTGTTCACTCAACGTCACTCTCAGTGGCATGCCAGGCATCACTGAGGAAAGCCTACATTTTTACTGCTTGATGCTGAGGTCTTTTTATTGGAGCATCAAAATACATCTAAATGTTGATGATCAGGGGATTTATAAGCACTGAGATATCGAGAATATTTAATCTGTCAGAATAAATTCCCCCTGAACCCACACCTCAGGTTTTCAAGCAGATTAAGCTTGCCTTGTTGAATTTAATTTGGAGGATGAATGGGAACTGATCAAGTGCTCCTGATTTGGATCACAGAAGAAAGCCTGAATTGCCTGATGGGGTAGAGTGCAGTGTCATGGCTTCCTCCCTGTGGCCCCCGCACTCACATTTTACACACAAACACCTCTCACACTTACACTCCCCATTGCTGCACATGAGATCATGCGCATGAGACAAACTCCGTTATCACACGGTAACTGAGGTTAAAATCACATTCACACATCTCCAGAATGTCTCCACGCACACATTCATACTGACAGCTACCTGGGTTTCAAAATATCATTGGGGGGGGGGGCTTTTCAGCTTCATTCTAAAACATTATTTAGAAATCAAAGTGAAATGTCTCCATGAAATATGAAAGAATTCACTGGGGACCCAGTCTCACAGTCCCATACATCTAGAAGCTCAACGTGTGTAACCTTATCCTCATTCTAATACTTTCAGGAAAAAAAGTCTCAACACTGTTGCTATTTGTATTTTTCAAAACTCAGACACGCTGTCCCGGAGGAATGTAGCCATCTGATTTTGCTCTAATAGGTCAAAGCCTGATGGCTATCCTGAAACCAGATACACAGTACACTCAACAGGGCAGTAACAGACTATTCTGGAGAGCCTTAATTTGGTTTTTAACTACAATCATAAATCACTGAGGAACAGGCTTGCGGCAATCTAACAGCCCTCCTGCATGTCATTTAGCAGGGGAATCAAATGCTCTGAGTGTCTGGTTTTCAGGGTGAGGGGAGGGAGAAGCTGGTTACCAACATACACTGTAAAGCCCAAGTGTAATAAACAAAGGCATCTTTTTACCTGGCGTGAATGGGTTAAAGCAGCATACCAACAGGCTTCTTTCAGCACCTCTTTCTTGTCCGTGGGGTGCATAGAGAGAACATTAACGTGGTTACAATAACAGAGTCATTGTGCACTACAGATGACAGGGTTACTGTGAGGAGCTCGTTATTCCGAAGGCACCCAAAAAAACCTGAACGTGTTGGAACAAGCTTGGCGTGCCCATTAGGTGCACTGTGATTAACAGCCCGTACTGAGCCAGGAAGCCTAACCCACAGACCACCCTCAGATTCATCACAACAGCCCACGTCTCTCTTAATGTTGCAGTGCTGAGGAGAAGGTCAGGCCTGCTTACAATATGGGGACTTGGACAGAAGTCTCGAGAGGCAGGCAGGGCAAGTCCCATCGCCCTTCTGCACAAGTGCAAAGCCATGCTCCTGAGACAGAGACCTACAACAGTGGCCTGGACACAATCCAGTCAGTTCAGCAATAATCAAGACCAACTCCCCGAACAAAGTTAAATCACCAAAAGGACCTAAAAATTACACTTGCTTGTGAGTCAAAGAGAAGGACAACTGTTCATTGACTCCAGGCCAAAATCATGTCCACTAAAACAGGTTCTCATATTACCAATTTTGAACATGCTCCCAATGGCAATCACAGGGCCAAAGTGTGAATAAACAATTCTGAGGAATCAGTATTTTTTGAGGCTAACTACTGCACACTACTTTTTACACTATGCTTACACACGTTTTTTGATTGTGGACTCCTTAGACAAATACCCAAAATGTGCTAAAATATCTTTATAAAGGCCAGATATAAAAAAGGATAGCTGAGGGACATGGATAGCAGAGTTGAATGGAAAAGAATTTACAACTTCTCCAATTCCATCATGTCATACATAGACAGCTAAAGGAAACAACAGTAATAAGCCTAAAAATATTTTGTGAAAAAACCTCAATGTAACCTCAATTAAAAAATAATCTCAGGTAATGTCACCCCTTCAAGATGAAATGAGATTTAATTACTGTATGATGAAGATTAATGTAATGGAAAAACTTAAAGGTCAAAGCAAAGAACAGCAAAGCCAAAAGTGCTTAAGACAGCTTTATGAGAGCTGCAGGTTCCCAGACTGTTTAACCAATCCCAGTGACAGTATACAGCTCACAAATATCTAACCCCCAAAAAAAACTGGATATGGATTCTAATAATAGAAAATGAGCATGTACATAACATATTTCTATTATTTTATGAACTTATTTCTTAAAAATCCGGGCAAGGATAATGGCACTCCAACTAAGGTTGGAGAACACGTCTGCAGGGATCATGAACCATTTCTCCTCAAACCCTTCTCTAGCCTTGATATGCTTAGATTTTCTGCACCTACACTGCCCTCCGCCCACAGGTTTTCAATAGGGTTTAAATTCAGAGATGGAGATCGCCATTGAAAACATTGATTTCATTTTCACAGAACTATTTTTGTGTTGATCATTAGGTAGATATGGGGTCACTGTCTTTTTGGAAGGCCCACCTATGGCCAAGTATCAGCCTCCTGGCAGAGGTAATAAAGTTTTTTTTTTCTAAATGCTATGGTATTTGGTGGAATGCATTATAGCAGTGATCTTAACAAGAGCCCATGAACCATGAGGAGGAAAACAGCCTTAAAGTACCAATGATCCACCACCATGTTTCACAGTAGGTATGCGTATGCATCTCTCTTTTTATGCCAAACATGCCAACAGTGTCTGTGGTGTCACGCCCCACTTGCACTTGTTGTCTGGTGTGCTCTGTTTGTCTTTCTAGTGCTGATGGTGGAGACGTGAACACGTCAAATTGGGGAGATTCTCTGCAGCTGGTTATCAGGCTACACAGTCCCGGATGACCGAAGCAGTCTGGCTCTCTCCCCCTCATTGCAAGGATGCTCTGTTTGTCAGCATTTTTTTGTTTTTTGTATTACAACACCCTTCAACATATTTATACACCCATCCAACACTTGAAAAATGTGCCATAAATAATAAAATACTCAAGGGGGCACAGTTTTTAGATATTTGTAGTACAATAACAGTATACAGTTCTCATATTTTAACAAAAAATTGCTTATTATATACAGGATTTTCATCCAGGATGCCAATGACTCCAAAGAAGCTGATTGTATTTACCTTTATCTACCCCAGTTTGGGGGTCTTCATGGAGGAGGGGGAGCCAGTTGCCCCCACTAAAGTTAGTTGGCTTGTTGATTAATATTAAAAGCCTAACATTAAGGTGATAAACAACACAGCAGTAACAGATGACTAATTGATTAAATAACCCAGGTGCTTATCTTAACAGATGTGTTGTCCCGCTCATAATAATTGCAGTCATCAATAAGCAGCCATCAGCATGTCCTGGGAATGCCCTGAGGACAACACTATCTAGATCAAACTTTTACGGCTTTATCTAGATCAAACTTTTACTTCTAGGTCATTGGAGTTCAGTTTCTGTTGATAGTGAAGAAGAGTTACAGCCTTTTTTTGTTGGATCAAGTGATCTACTAATCTAAGAATAGTCATTGACCCATATTTTACAAAGACCGGTGATTTGAATGCAAGTGATCTACCAAACTACTATGAAGAACAGTAAAGAATCCTCATGAATAAAACTTTAGTGAAATAAGTGTCTACATTATGCAATATTCAAAGTGAATTTTGCATAAAGGAATTCCTAACTAGTCCGTTTCCAGTTAATGAGCTAATGCTGCCCTCTGATTTGTTAACGCACAGACCTAACGGCTCACGGCTGTTTTAAGATGGAAGAACACAGGAAGACCCACGAGGATTCAAGCTGACAAAGGTGTTTTTATTTTGAAACCTGCACCTTCACGAAATTAACCAATTATCTGTGCTCTGAGCAGCGCTTGTAAGAACGCACAGCACTAGTGGCTCATTATTTTCCACAAGAAAAACGACAAGAAACATTAGCGGAGATGCTTCATCTGAATTAGCACACACCTTCTCAGCTAGGAAAATGGCTATGCTCCTACAGCACATGTTGATTAGCCCGAGAACTGGATCTGGTGTGATGAAGGAGCTGTCCTGATTCTACTTATATTCATCTGTTAGACATGCATATCTATGGGACTATCAATTTCAGATTGCTAGCATGTCTTCCATTGTACTGAGGAGGTGCAGAGTTCTGAATCAGTGCCCCTAATAAACCAATCTGCCAGAGTGGCTGTGGTCTGGCAAAAGGGAGGAGATGCTGTGTGTGACAGCCTTGCACACATCAGCAGTTCACTCCCAGTGTTGGAGCCAACCCTCTTGGAGCCACACTAAGTCAAAAAAGGTCAAAGGACACCAAATTAATGATGAATTCAGTCATTCCCCCTCGAGGTTCCATGGTGCTCTGTTCTGTTTTGAAAAGGGATGTGTGTCAGGCTTATTCAGTCCAAGACCAATTAAGCAGGGTTACACAGTTCTTTTATTTGTTGAAGCACATTGTTTTAAAGACTGCAAAAATATCTAAAAGCCATGCCAGTTTGTGAACGGAATGCAAACGGTCGGCATTCAAAGAGAAGGTCCATACAGTATGTGCACTTCAGCACTGCCAAAAGGCAAACGTAAGGGACACACAAAGAGAAGCAGATCATAGGGTGTCCTGCTGAATAATGTATGCCCTCGACGACAAGCACAACAAATAAAAAGGCATCTGTTTGCTTTAAATTAGTGATGACTACACAGTGTACTCTCGTTTCAAACATTTCAAAAACAAGCAAATCGGGATACAGACGGGGTGGAGGGGGAAACAAAGAAGAGATAAGTTGGCAGCGGAAAGCCCTCACAAATGTGACGAGGGGCACGCTAGCAGAAGAGATGTGGGAGGCTGAGGCAGAAAGGGGTGAAATTTAATTAGCGGAGTCGTGAGTGAGCACATTGCGAACACAGCACGCATAACATATCAAGCTGCGGAGACCGGGCGACTGAGCAGTGTCTGACGGGCCAACTGCATAAACACGCTCACAAACTCGGAGGCTGGGAGAAACAACTGCGCTGGCTGACAGACAGACGGACCCATACAGACAGAGAGGCGACAACAAAGAGCTGCAGAGACAGACACTTGTTGCTGTCCTAAAAACAGAGAGGAGAAGACTTTCCAGGCCAACACAGATCACCTCCTTCCACAGTCCCTGGATAAGCTATTGCACCTTAGTATGCGTTAATTATCTACTCCCCAAAAATGTCAAATTGGAGCAGCACAACCTTTTTACAGCCAATTTTTCACCTATTTGGAACGTGCAGGTGTGGCTTGTTGGTATATACTGTACCTCATCTTAAATGTGAGGCTGAGGGACATTCTCTGCATGTTTCCTCTGAAACGGCCACAGCCGAGCAACTGACAGGGCAGAGCACTGCGCACCCGAGACAGGCAACTGACAGGGCAGAGCACTGCGCACCCGAGACAGGCAACTGACAGGGCAAAGCACTGCGCACCCGAGACAGGCAACTGACAGGGCAGAGCACTGCGCACCCGAGACAGGCAGATGTAATTCCTCCAGCTGACCAGAGGAGTCACTAGTGAGCAATAAGACGGGGGTTACTCCGAACACCAAAATTCTCCATGTCAGTAGTATGAATCAAATTTAAACTTGTTCCTGCCTCACTGTAGAAAGGAAGTTACTTCAATCCTAGTGAATTATGTTTTGAAAAATGAGATAAACCTTACTCTTTGAATCCTTCCAGGATGTCTGCTGCACTGAAGATAATTCAGCTAGGCACAGTCTTTTCACCATTTTAAGGCATAATTAAATGAAATATAGGCATTTAGTCAGCACTACCAGCATTTTACACCCGTTTCATTGAATCAGTTCTAACCTTCAGCCTAGCAGCTTGGTTTGGCTCTCTAAATAACATCAGACAAACCAAGCTTGATAGGGTTAAGTTACTGAGGAGTAAGATCATAGGGAGACAACAAAGAACCATAAAACAACTTTATGTGGAGCGGACAGGCAGAAAGGAGAAAGTATAATGGTTCTTCCCTCAGATCCCTGGAAATTATGTTTGAGATACTGCCATCAGGAAGAAGACAGAGGTCTTTTAAAACAAAGACAGCACTTAACAGCTTTGTGCCAACATCTGTTCACTCTTAAATGACACAGCACACCTTTATTTAAATCTACAATTTCATTTTCTGATTTAGCATAATCCGAAATATAGTTTAATGTTACCCAATTTAAGTAATTTATAGCCAATAAGTTCTTCATCATTTATGTTTGGAAGTTTTCACTTTCCTCAATAGAATTGTTAATTTCTAATTTGTAATAATAGTAAAGTAACTTAGGAACCTCTGAAGACATTTTCTGTAATTTTATTTCTTAATGTAATTTATGTAAATTGTTTATTTAATTTCTGGTATGCCAACTACTTCACCTAAAGTTCCCCTTGGGAAAAGTTAGTTCTCCTATTCTGTTCTATTCTATTTAGCAGCTGCTCTTATCCAGATTAATGTACACAATTTTACACGTTTGCAGATGATCCATTTATACAGCTGAATATACACAGAAACAATTTGGGTAAGGTACCTTGTTCAAGGGCACAATAAGCAGGGAACTAGGAACTGAACCTGCAACTTTATAAGCCCAGTTCCCTAAACTGCACTGCCGGCTCTAGCTCCTTAAGTGATTTTAATATTGCATTCTGCTATTTCACTTTGTCTCTCTCCTCTTCCTCCTCATCCATAATCACCCATTCCATCTCTAATAAATGACTTCAGATGCTTTGTGTTGATAAAGCTGAGCAATTTTACCCCTCAAAGATGCTAAATATGAAACTGATAATTTTAACTCAAATTTAGGTGTCATCCTTGCCTGACATGCACACAAATACAGCTGTAAGATATAGGAGGACTACTGCCAGTGATCCAACCATCCATCAGATGTAGCAGACAGAACGCAATTAGACCTCTGCCATTTATCTGAAGCGCTCCCCCAGTTCCAGTCTACCATCACCCAGGGTAAAATTGCACCGGACAGATCTTTTGTTAAATCACAATTAACATTTGGGAAGAATGGTCACACAGTCTGTGATCCTCCAGCGAGCCGGATTCAAATCACATCTACTTGCACCTGAACTCGTTTACTTGGTGAACCCAAGGCGAGGGCAACTGAGGCACTGGGAACAGCCTGCTTAAACATGAATAAAGAGGCAGGAAATAGGTGTGATGCGCGTGTCCCTCTGTGTGACTCCAGGTACCACTGTGCACACAGAATACCCTTCTGCTTCTCTACACTCTGGAGCAGAGTACCCCACATTAAAACTCACCCACACCCTCACGGCAACAGCACAGCTCACTGAGCATCTCCCTACCTCCAGTGGTTTAATTCCACACACCTGAGATACCTCATAAAAGCATGCGTATATTCACTAGGGATGTATTTCTGGCTCAGATTTGTTTAATGGTTAATGTAGATTTATGAACATACATAGCAGAATGTCATCCTTCAACACCACATCTTAAATATGATCACCCAAATATTGCCTTTTTTCCCCAGTAAGACGATAGACCTTCAACATACCATCTTAAATATGGTCACCCAAATATAGCCATTTTTTCCCAGTAAGAACTTGTAAAATCATTTGTAAATGGGCACGTCATTCCTCATTGCTATGTGATCAAATATAGGATCTGTGTCACAAATCTGTGCCACTATAAATAAATACATGAATAAGTAAGGCTATGACAGCCAGTCCGCATCATTCTGCAGGCGGTGAGACACTCGGAAGGCGTACTCAAAGTCTGCGACACAGGAAAGGTAACCGCAGTCCATTCATTCTTAAGTGTTCTACACGTGTTTCCATCTCACCCTCAATCACTACCACGCAATCTTCCTTCCTGTGTTCAGTGATGATGTGCAGGTTACTATGGTGACAACCTTGATCTCTACGCAGTTGGTAGTCCATCACTGATTACTACGTTCACATGTCCTCACATGGCAAAGCTAAGCTTCCCATTGCATCACTTTGCTGGTTTGACACAGCTAGGGGATATTTCACATCCCACATTTCCGTTAATTAACGCAGTTCCTTAAGGTATAACAGAAGATGTGCTCTGAAAGCAAGCAATGTCAAATATTCAACACGCTGTGAATCAAAATTTCAGATTTATTAAATCGCTAATAACATACAATCCTTGGCATTCTGTCATGTTACTGAATATAATTGTACTGGGCCAAGTTGTAAAACATAAATTTGCAGGGTATAATTTCTGAATGAACTTCTCATCTCCCTCCTTACAGACTGCCTGAAGAGATATAATGTGCACATGCAACAAGACACTCTCGCTGAAGCCCAGTAAATTGGTCAAAATAATATTACTTCCTAATAGACGGAAAAAGATGTAGTTGCACATTTATATACTGCACATTCTGTCTAATGTTCAGGCTGCATGTTGCCTGTTGCTTCTCTTTGTAAGGCTCTGACAGATGGGACTGAATCACTTGCCGGGTGCACGTCAAATAGCCTACATCAACTCTAATTTCAAGAGCCGCTGAAAAACCGAACAACACAAACAAATCATTTCTACGTATGCACCCGTCATGTAACCAACCTCTTTAACACACTGTCGTAAAGCAGACAACCTGCTTAGCAGCATACAGTACTGTCTGCTGTATCCATATGAAAACAACGGAGAAATTGTATAGCATCTGAGGTGCAGTCTCACCTATAGCAAGAACAGATGAAAGACACTTATTTTCCCACCACCAAGCCTTGCTGGAGAGAGCAATTGCACTTCAATTTGGGACAGAATTCATCAAGCACAGCTTGAAACCAAACAGCTTTTTGTCCCAAACCACTCACTAAATCATCTTCATTTGAGGAGTATGGATGGTACTTTTTACTCCAAAATTAAAGTCTTTTCATCCAAGGCCTCCTGATCATCCAGCGTCAGGAACCAGGAGTGGTGCTTCAGGCAAAGCTCCGTCAATGGGAACAGCAGTAATGGGAGCACTACACCAATTTGCTAAAATTACATGGTTAGGAAAATAGAATATAAGGGAATGATGTCTGCAGGAGATGGCAGAGGCAGACATTCTGGTAATGGAAAATCCAAACGAAGAGAGGATCTTTGCCATTAAAAGCACACAAATTACAGGACCACCAACGCAGTGGTTTACTTCTCCGGGTCACAAGATGCAACCAAAATACAGAATAGTCCACAGAATAAAACCAGACATAAGCAATTCTCCATTTTCTATGTCTGACACCAAAAAATAAAATAATCATCAGAAAATGTAAGATGGAGGGATGCAAAAAGAGGCCCTGCCACCATACCGAATTACTACAGTCATTATCTACTTGGGATGTATTTGTCATCATTGCAAACATTTAATTTTACACAAAAATGCTATTTGTTGTGCTCATAGCAATCACATAAAACGTGTGCTTCAGATAAAGATATCAGGACCTCAAGCCTGCTTTTTGAGCTTATATTCAAACTACTGCTAAATAGGCAAAGTTCACCACCAACTATCCTGATATGTTGTACCCATGGAGCTAAATGATATAAGATGCAACAATCTCAGCACATTCAGGCTACACCAGGCATTTACTTCCTAAATATCAGCACAATCCCTGTATGAGGTCTTCCGCTGCCTTCCCAGGCCAGCCAAAAGTCAGTTAAGAAAACTCACAACACCTCCTCCCAAGGGACAGCCTGGACTCTCCTTCCTCTCCAGCTGGGAAAGATGATGAACTTGTGAGCTGAGTACAGCACAGTGTAACTGAACACCCATGAACACCATCCTCAAGTCTTACACTATAAGCAAAACCTCACACAGGACACCCCTGACTGAGACAAGGGTCTCACTCATTGCATCACAGACAGTAGATGTTATGGCAGAATATGGACAAACTCAATCACTGTGAAAGCAATTAAAACAAGCACTTGAAAAGCTTCTGTATGATACTCAAGAATGAAGATTAGCTGAGCATTTCTGTAAATCAGCAATCTTAATCCTAGGAAATCATCCATGGATTACTTGGAAAAACAGAAAAAAAGAATTCATCCATCAAACTTAGTCCCCTAGGCTGCTGGGTGACTCACGCATGGGTGGGTCTGACCGTGCCAGTGCCAACCGTGGTCGGCAACTCCATAGGGCCACACACAATTGGTGCTAGCATTGCTCAGGAAAATGTGGGTTTCAGCTGGGCAGGATTACAGCATTTCATTGCTTGCTAGCAGTCCCCACTGGTCAACTGGGTACCGGCAGTCTGCCTGTTAAGCTGCAGATGAAGTGTCTTCCTTCAATCTTCAGAGGACATCACATGCTTGCCTGTGCTCTTGAAAACCTACAGTGGATTCACGAGCTCTAGCTGCCATTTACTTCTGTGTCTGATCTACCACCAATATAAACATGCAACCTAAACAAGGAGCTAGGAGTCCTCCCACTACTTCTACCTCCTAGAGATGCTAACACTAAGTCATTTATACAGCCCAATTGCATGGTTTAATGAAACCCCACATTTAAGAAAGTTTATACAAGATATTATCCATGTTAATACCAACAGTGACCAACGCCAGGGTTTCACAATAGGGGGTTATTGTTTCCCTACCAGACATATAAAGGACAGGATAAGTATTAGTCTAGCCAACATTTTACAAGGAGATATGCAACCACTTTTCTTGTAACATGTAAACATTTTTTCAATCATCTCCTTTATAATGTTCATGATGACCCATAGTAGGGCATGACTAAAGACTCATTTGTCTTAGACTGACAGGACTATGCATCTGACTATTGTGTATGTATATTTCTATCAACAGTTTTACAGTTGTACTGTACAGCATTGCTAGAAGGTCAGCCAGCCAACTAGCACACGTTAGCTCACAGATACTGTAAATTCTGTGCTGTGTTCACAGTTAGATGAGTTAGCGGGCTAGCTTCTGTCTTGAAAATGGTAATTATATTAACAGAGACCGAATTTTATGTTATCTGGCAATGAATACATATTAATAAACAATTTGAGGTCACCATATGTTTTACAAATTGTATTTTTAAACAGTTCTTATTTATGCAATTAATTCTTATCTTGTTAGTTCTATCACTAACAGTTTCTATCACTTTATCACAATTTTATCAGTTATTTTTGTTTCAGAGTTTAACATTTAAACTCTCACAGCCATTTAAATGGTGAACACAATTTCACATCCACGCATGTCACAGAGGCTTTATGCTGAGGCCAATAAGAGGAAGGACTACTGAGAGAGACTGTCTGCATTTAGCCATGCTAGAATGAGGTATTTTCATCATTTTGAAGTTTATAACGTGGCCCAAGGTCAGCAGGGATATTGGAACGCAAGAAAAGGAAACGTGAAGCTTATTTCCTTTTGGACAGTCCGTCTGCTACTACATCTTCAAGGTCATGCAGTTGAAAAATGCATCTATTACCATATTTGCATACATTTTGCAAATATTTTTATAAATATGTGATTGTGAATACTAAATAAGTTTCTATTTGGTTTATGATTAAATCATAACCAAATACAATTCAAAACATGATTTGCATTCCCACTTATACCCCATAAATATAATTCAGCAAATGCGTATGAAAAATGTCCTTTGTTATAGGGAAATATTATATTGAGGGAATAGAAAATGTCATCTGTAAAAGATGGGATGAGTTTTGCAGCTCCATGAAATTTTGATTTATGAAAGTAATTTTTGAGGTTTAGCAACATTAAAACAGACTTACAATTCCAATGTAAAGTACACTTCACACTCAAGCCTGACCTCTCATGTTGATTCAAAATGAGGAAATGTGAATGATACCCATTCTGTTGCAACCAAAGTGTGCGCAATTGAAAGGCTGCTGCAGTTGGGCTATGCTAAAAAGTCACTGAACGGTTGGTAATATAGCTAACAGGTCCGTTGCCTTGTTTCTGTTCATGACTGTGTGTTGCGTGAACCAAACAGTGCAGCTTCAGTAGGGTGTTGAGTGTTAGAGGATACCATGGACTGGTATATCCATGCCATTTTACCGCCCCCCCATCAGCTGACACCATCTGTGCCAAGTTTACACCACCCCGACCTGGGCCTCAGTGCTAGCAGTGTACTCACGACAAAGCTGACAGTGCAGAGAAATACAGAGCCCTGGCGCACGTGGCCTAGGAATGAGTACACCCTGAGTAGTTGGCATTAGGACCCCTGAGTGAGCCAAGCCTTCCCCACCCCCACACCTCCAGGCTAGAGCTGGGGAGAGGAAGAGTCACTACGTCAGTGCTCTGCACCCACCACACTCACCACCACCGGAACAAACACAGTGAGGGGGAGCATTACGGAAAGGCTAGAGGGCAGCCATCTGGGAGATGCCCAAGCCTCTTCAGTCCCACCCAATTTTTCCCCCATCCAGATTTCTAAAGCAAGCCCTGTCTGCTTGTGACTCCTGCTTTTCTGCTAAGCTGCGAAATGATTTGCCATCATTTATAGCGCACTCTTCTTTGTTACAAATCCACACGTTGAAATGAAAACAATCAGGCATCGACACTGAGGGTGGCCATTAGCTTAACAACAGTTTAGCTTGACAGTTGACAGTTGTATGCCTGACTGATTAAGAAGGACAGTAAGGACTGTCATTTTGTCCTTGATTCCAGCTCCTGTTAACATCAAAATCAAGTACAAATGTAAAAATCAAGTGCTTTGTTTTCACCATTATAAATAGGCTACATTTTTACAGCAGGGCAATTCCACACGGAAGTGGCCCTGCTGAGCCAGATTTAAAAGTCATGGTGGTGTTTTTGTGTCAAATTCAAGCTAAAAGTGTATATTCTGAGAATATGATGTCAGTAATGCCATGTATGAGCACGTTCATATTTAAAAATGAGGATGAATAAGACCTGTAGATTATTCCCCAAAATATAAAAATGTGTCTGTGGAGAAACAATCCAGCTAAGGAACTTAATTATGGTTAAACATCAACATTATCATAATTCTCTAGAATTTATAGGCTTCACATAAACATTCACATTTTGAGAATTAATATAAATACTCATTCCATTAGGCCTAACATCAAAGCAAGCGTTTCCTTTAGTTTTGGACGGTTATGAATGTGCATAAAGCAAGTTTAGGTGTAGTAACAATATGGTTATGGTGTCATTATGGATATCCCTTCTGTAATTAAAACCAGGAAAAGCTTTGGGAAAAATGTCCAGTACATCACTAAAGTTTGCAAAGCATTTCTCAACCAGTAATGTACATGTGTGATACGGTGAAACTTCACAAAAGTTAGAGTATGCTATTTACTCACTGGTAAGGGCATTTTGCACTTTACTGTAGATTATGAAGGTTAACAAATCCTGATTTGCATAGGCATGCCAGTGAAATGAGGCTTTTAAAGCAGAATGGACAATTTTACATGAAAACATACAGGGCATTTTGAATACAGGAAAACAGACGATAATATAAATGATAAAGTGTTGGCGATATATGCTGGGGTCAGTATTTGGACCCGGCAAGGTGGGAGTTCACACATAAATCAGATACATCCCTGCAATTCCATGTAATACGCAGGAATGCAAATTCTAGCAGACTCATTTGGTATTGTAATTACAGTCCTCATACACGGCTCCACATCTAAAAGGAAAATGTCACAGCAATTGATGTTCGATCCAGTGGACAGAATTCAATTAGGGGAATAATTGTGCTTGCTTCAAAATTGCCGTGTGAACATAGAATATCAGAGCTGACCGAGAATATTTTAAGTATTTGCATCATAAATGGCAGTGGTGAATTGTGCCAGTTGAACATCACTCCTTCTGCTCCACAGAGGTGAGCCATTCACACCATTGAACACTGGATGGTGTATTGAGGAAAAACAGGGATATAAAGCAATGAGACTAAAGACAGTCGTGTAGACTTTCTGATGATATAGTAAGTATAAAATGGCTTGATTTGAAACAGGTTTAATTTGCTTAGGTTTCTCATGCATTGCAAGCCACGTAATTGGTGGAAATATACATGAATGAAACAAAATAACACCCTTTCCTTCTCCCCCCTCTCTTAAACTTACACTCATAAACACAAACACAATTTGCTTTATTAACATCACGGGTAAGGGACTATAGTTGCCAACCTCTGCACACCTCAGTGATTGTTAAAAGCTATGATAAAACCACAGAATATAATGAGATAATGTAACCTGCTATTATAGACAGTATAGTATCTTATTTACGAAGCAGGCAACCCTAGGATTGAGTCATACATCTAGAAATTACTATCAGGGCATAAACCTGTACAACCACCCACTAGGTATCTGAACCATAACCATGTCATCATCTTCAAAACCGGATACAGTATATTGGCACAATGCATCAGCACTAACCAGAAGTAGTCCCCAATCCCCTTAGAGCAGTGCAGAACTCCAGTTCCGGAGGGCTGGTCTGCGTGCTGGTTTTTGTTCCAAACAATTACCTTAGTTTTAGTTTTCTGACAGCTCTATAAACTACCCTGGTTCAATCCTGTACTTGAGAACCTTAAAATCTCCAGGATACACTTGCAGTCTGTGGTCGTAACTGGTGCATATACAAATGTCGGATCAAGGTATGGCTGAGCTAATAAAATAATTAAGCAGAAGTTGGCACAAAATCAAGAAATGGAACAGCCCTTGTTGTGCACCCCTGCCTCGTCAGTGTGGTCTCTGTGACCCTGATGGAGGCAGACATTAGTAGGTCAGAGAGCTATTCTTACGGCCATGTTTAATGACTTCCGTGAGGGAAGGCCATGGATAGTAATCACCACAAAAGACACATTTGCATATCGGCAGGGAGTTCCGGTAAAGACTGGCGGACTTGCATAAGAACGTACTTTGAGGAATCTACAACATGTGTCGCACATGCAAATAAAAATAAAAAAACTGATTATAATAGAAATAGTCATTTCCTCACAAATATGCATAACTTGCTGTGGAAATGCAGTGGAAAAGATTCGACTAATGTGCATCCTATTACTGCTGGAGAGCAGGAGCCCAGCATGTTTACATTCCTCTTCCCTCCATTATGGAAATGTGTGTATGAAATGCTTAATGACCTAACCTGTCCAATATCCCTGTAGACAACACTTACTGAGTCACTACTGCATAATTCATTTTAATCCATAGAATCCACGATTCTCATTTCTACTTTGTATTTCCTTTTTCTTTTTCTTTTTGGAGCTCACTGATGCACTATTTCTAACTTTCCTGTTAGTGATCCCCCCCAATGAATTTTCCCATTACAGATTAATATCAGAATTTCAAGCTACCATGCCAATCATACACACAAACACAACTTTGGGATGCAGTAGGTCCCCTAAAAATGTCAATCCTTATATGGCTAAAAAAAAACCCAGTCAAATTAAAGGAAAACACTGACTCTAATGTAAGACTAAAAAACACACACGCGTAACCGGTTAGTAATCCTTTAAAGCCCACGCAGCTCACAGACAGGGCCTGCTGAATGAAATTTTTAGTTTGCCCATGTTACAGTAAGTCAAACATCATGTTATTACAGAAAGTTAAGCAGCCACAAACCACAGAGATTTTCTTGCAAATAAAAGCCTGTCTGAGAAGAAGCCTGCTTAAAAAACAGAAGTACAGAAGAACAAGAAAACACTGGATTGAACTTGACAGAAGTTTATAGATTGTGACCATGTTAGTTTGACCATTGATCCTATGGTATATTAGGTAAAAAAACAGCCCAATGGTTTATCAAAATGGTGGAAATACAGTACTGACCCAAGAAAAGACACACTTAAATATTTCCACAAATAAAATCAGCTTGGTCAGATAGATGCCTGTGCAACAGTTCTAATTTGAATAACAAAAGCATTCATGCAGTCCACTTATCCAGACTGAAGACTATAAATGGTTTAAGTGCACTTACTAGGATGGTAGAGTTAACAATTGTTTACACTGCTTCCTAAGGGCCCTGACTTAACTGAATTATTCAGAATGGAGGGTGGGTGGGCACAATGAGCCAGTGGCTCAAGCTTTGGCCTGAGCAGGAAGAGGACCCTCTAAACTAGTACACCCTGACTGTAACTATCCTGTCCAATAATCCAATAATTATGCACCAGTTCCCATGCTTAATTTGCATCTGCAAAATATTTGGAAAACCAGCTGAAATTTAGAGGTGCAAATAACTGTCTGAGCTGTACAGTGACTTAAGTACATTCATACCTTTTGTATGTGAAAAGCAACAGACAAAGAACAGAAGACACACTAATGCCACATATTTCCATGAAAAAAAAAATATTTTAAAGAGAGCGAACTCTTAATGAATAAAGTGCCTGCCTTCCATTATTTGAGCATTGAGGAGCTAGCCGCAGAGCTGCTTCCTCCCTCAGGCCCCAGTGAAGTCACAGGCTCCCTGGGAGCGGTTTACCGGTACCATCTACATCTTCTGGAAGCCTCTCTCATTCCAGTCCAATAAACAGCTCCGTAGAGGGCCGAGGCGCATTACTGACAGAGCCCACTGGAAGCTGAGTAGAGGGGGCGCAAATGAAAAGTGACGTGCTCAAATCTGTAATGCATAAGCAGATAAAAAAAAGCGCTTCTGACAGAATCTTCCCAGGACGCACTGCGAGGTTAGAGAGCTCCGAGGTGACAGCGAGGCCTTCTGTGTGTTTTCATGTTTCAGTGCCTTCTCCGAGCACCTCACTCATTTGTCATCCAACCTCCAGTTAGTAGGGTATGTCTGTTGAGTTGTCAGCCCTTCCCTCCATTCTCCCAAAATACTGCCATTTTATAAATTGTTAAAAAGTCAATTTTCTGCTCCAGTGCTCAGAACAGACTGAGATAATCATCTAAGAAAATTTGAACAAGAATGCTAAGGGTTCTGGAAAAAATTACAGTTTTAATATTGCATCAACAAGGAAACAAAAATGGAACTCCCTGCTTCATGTAACCAACTTCAGCCAGGGACCGAAGATTTCATTCTGTGATGTGTAGGTGTTCTAATTTTAACAAATTAAATTCAAGTTGGACTATTTTGTGAATGGAAACATGTCCCACCTAGCAATAGTTACAAGGCCACTGCCATTTAATTATGGATGCAGAGATAATGAGATCGCACCCTACCCAAAGTGTAATACAAATGAGAAACTATTCCAGTGGGGTCTAAAATATGTGCCATTTACAGGCACTGTGCACAAAGAGAAAGCCATCCTGAAAGTTTTTCGGAATCTGCTGCATTTGGTTCTGTATGGCTGAGCCCAGTCTCAACCATATCCCACTGCAGGATTCACTCTCCCTCGATTCTCTCTTTCCTTCTAGGCTGGCTCAACGAGGGAGGAGAGGGTTTGGAGAAAACCTTTTACACGTTTTATTTTGAGACCTCTTCCACTCAGCTGCCTGATCGCCCTCTCACGCCCCACTTGTTTGCAGCCCCCGGTTCTGCCGTTGGTTATCTAAGGAGCCCGGGGCAGGTTAATGCCCTTGCAGTTGTAGGAGGATCTTTCGGGTAGGGATCTCCCGCAGAACACCCACCCGCCGATGCTGCTCAGCCACGCAAGCCAGCGACAAGATGGACGCACGCCAGAAATGAGCTGCGTAGCCACTGAGCAAACAGGACTGGGGCTAACTGATGCCTGGCCTCCAAATAAAGACCCATCTCCACCAAACCACTTCACATCACATTTTGACAAATTAGCGCACTTAGTTTTCTTCATTGTGGTCATCAAAGACCGCAGCTTCGAAACCACCGTGAAGGACAAACAACATCAGAAGCGACTGAAGTGGTGTGGTAATCATGTAGACTGGCATGCTAAAAGAACAGGAGTCTCCTCAGCAGATAAGGGCAAAAAAGGGCAAAAAAGAAACGTGATAGCATATGCTAGTCTGCTAAGAGACAGAGAGACAAAGAGGCACAGCTGGGTGGTGTTTGGCTAAGAGTACAATGCCCTTACTACCTGGAACTTTGACTGGCAAAGATTTTGTTCCGTTTTACCATATGTACTGAAACTTCACTCCCGTGTGTGATCATTGAGAGGTATTGATGTGGCCTACATTTCGGTATTTCTGAAGAGACACAGAGCTTTCAAAGGGCATATTAGTACCTTATCCTGGGAAATTGCATTGGAAGAGAATACTCAAATTGCTGAACCTGATTAAAATGCATCATGCCCTATGCTAATCTATTTTGTTTGGGAAAACATCCAAATTCAAACTGGTATCGAGAAACGTGTGGGGTCAGAGGTTTAGATTAAAATATCCTGTGAGATGCAAACTTACATTAAACTCCTAGCTGTCAACACTTAATGCGTTGTGATTTTTGCACAACCTGCAGCACTGACTGTGATATGCTCACCTCGACACGCAAGACATGACGCATGCTTACATGCTACTGCTGGTGGAGCCTCAGAGCACACTCCTCACCCCTTCAGCATGTGAACCACCCACCCACCCACGACGCTGCCTGTGCTAGGCTAAAAACGGACTTTATAGTGCAGTATAACATCAGCTCAAACTATGCAACCACTAAATTCTATTCTGTCGCTCCACTCTGTACGTACATATTCTCAGGCAGTCCTGTGTCAACATCAGCAGTACAAACATCACAGACATTCATAGTGATCACATACATGCATATTCTCACACCATTCATAAATGCACACAACTATAAAGATCAATCTGAAATCAAAAAATAAGAAACTAACAATGCTACACACAGACAGTGATAGACATCGGCCATTCATTGGATGTTCTAAGTTCACGTACTGTCTGCCATTAAATTGTTAATGAAATAACATTTTGTAACCATTTTTATAACTAATGCGTTGTGAAATTATAACCACATTAGTAGACCAGATTGAATTTAAATGAAGATGGAAAATTGTTAATCAAATTATTTAAATTACATTTACTGAATGACAAATGTTCCGCACAGTTGAACATTTGGCATTTGGTAAATGTTCTGTGCTGGTAAAATACACATGACAGCAAAACAGCTGTGTATCAACTTCGAGCAAATGCAATAAACAGTTCAGCAGCATGCTATTCTAACAGCAGAACTAAGAGACGAGAGGAAGATTTGTGCTTTCTTTTAGCAGTGGAACTATCTTTTTCCCCTGGGCTCATCAAAAATCTACATGTCTGGAAAGAGAGGGTCTCACAATTGGTTTTCAGCAGCCACGCCAGTCGTATTTTCACAGACATGAAGCACTGCACGTAGATGTAACAGATACACTAAATAAACACAAAGAACAATTTCTTTGAGATTCTATCCAGTATCTGAACTGGAGCATGACAATTATGTTGAATTTTAATATCAGACGCCAAATGTCAGTGCTCAATAAAAATAGCAAAGCAAATGTGAGACTGACCAGGTCCTGTCAGGCTAAGAGTAAACAGAAAAAATTAAATCCCTCTTGCATCAGGAACATGTTCAGAATCACGGAGAAAAATAAAAAACTAAAGACGTCTCACCAGCTTCATTTGTGAAGCACCTTAGCATTTCACTGGCATTAGCACTGGTCTCTCCCAATAAAATTAGTCATTACCAGGCAGTAAACATAAGGCAACTCAGCCAGCATGAACAGACATTGAGAGCCACATTTTATAGCATACAATCACATAGCATGGAACCAATAGGGCATTTGTTAGCACACCCTTGGTGACCTGCAACACACTGTGCAGACGTCAGCCGTTCATTACACAGGCATTAAACTGACCTCTATCCCTCCATGCAACAAGGCGTTCATTCCTGCCAGTCTCTATGGTCACACCCTTAAACAGACACCCACATGGCCAGCCAACACGACCATGCATCCCGCGAGCCGCCGATGACCTCACCAGGTGTGAGGTCATCGACGTGTCAGGTGAGGGGTGGGGAGACGCGGCTCGGCGCGGCCAGGCTTACCAGGTGTGAGCCACGGTGAAGCGCCGCCGCTGGCGCATGCCCTTATTCACCATCAGCTTCCTGAAGAGGCGCGGGGAGCTGCGGGGCGACAGTTTCGGGGAGGTGGACCGCTTCCCCGACAGCTTCGGCGGCTCCAGCTCCAGGTGCATGTGCTCCTTAAAGGTCCGGATGCAGGGGTCCGGCTCCGGGGCGGTCAGTTCGTTAGAGGCGGTCTCCCGTCCAGACATGTTGGCGGGGAGGGGGGGAGGGGTGGGGGTGTGGCGTTTGGTACCCCTCTGAGGCCAGACGCTATGCCATCCAAGGCGAACGGCAAAGGCACAGCTGCCCGCCTGAGTCCACGGGCAGGACGGCACTCTCCTGCTCTTCTCCTCCCTTACTGCTCCAAGTCTTCCAGGCTGAGCGCTAGCTAGCGGTGCAGTCCTCTCCGCAGAGCAGACGCTTTGAGGCAAAGCCGTTTCAGAGCATGTTGACAGCTCCTAAAAGGATCTGCTCATGTGCTCCCTCCCTCCCTCTCTCTCTCTCTCACCCCCCTTTCTCTAGTCTCTCTCCCTCACCCCCCTTCGGTCTCTCTCCCTCTCTCTCTCTCTCGTTCTCGTTCTCTGTCAGAAGCCTCCTGGCTGGTCCGGTACATCTGTAAGGCGCATACCGGTTCTCACTGAATCCATTCAGTGCTAGGAACCTCCCTCATGAAATATTCATCAGGGTCTGGGATCAACGCTTCCCTCTTGCAGCTGCTCTTTTCAGCTGATCAGGGGCAGGCAGGTCCCTCTTCCTCCACGAAGACGATAAACGGCTAACGGGTGGACTTCCGCGACGAGGACAGAGACTGAAAGCACAGCCCCTAAGCAGCAGGCGAAGGCACACACAAGTGTTCATTGAGAATAAACAATTCTGAAGTCTGCACGTTCACGCAGAGGCTGAGGGCTCCACCCCGCTCGCATGCCGATTGGTTCCTGGTCTTTTTGACGACAGGCAGAATGGGTTGTCAGGTCTCTAGGTGACTGTGGAACTGCTGCTGAATTCTGATGACTTGTGACCTTTTGCAGCTCAACAGTATTCAAGTCACAGATTAAGAGTACCAGGCACAACCCCACACACGGCATGTAGTTAATGAACACAACAGAAAAGAGGTGTCAAATGGCAGCTTTAAAAAGAATAGAAGATAAGAAAAATTCCCACACTGTCTTCATGAGAATATGCTATTTTTATTACATGAGATGAAAAAGCACAGAAACACACACACACACATTCCGTTAAGAAGCGGTCTAGGACAAACGGTAACAAGAAAAAGGATAAGGGAAGTGAGTCGGGAATGGGTAATGGGAATGATAACGACAGACTCACAAGCAATTCTGGTGTCTATCTGCCTATTCAAAACTAAGAAACCTGGCTAGTCTTCGAAAGCTTGCTGGGTACGAGGTCACTTAACACCAACAAAGATTTAAAATTCCACCCAGAGTTACCTTCAAAAACAATAAAGGAAAAATAACAAAGCAAAATAACAAAATAGTGTCCTGGTCGAAGGATTTGTAATCCAGTCACTATAGGGAGAGCAAAGGAATAAACAAGAGTCGAGGTCGAATAGTATAACAATTCAATGGTGAAACGTGAAATCCAATTTGTAAACAAACCAGAACCAGGGCTAGACGAGAATCGAAAGTTTAACAAAATATGGTCAAACACACAAAGCCAATGAAGTAATCACAATCCACAAATACACAACACAAATTCGAAGAGCTAGTCTCCACGGGTGAATGGCGGCTTTTTCAAACCGAGTAACAGGAGATGCAAACGGCCAATGTGATAATGAACCACACATGCAGCAAACGCTTCCACCATATCTTCCGCCATACCAAGTTCATTCTGATTCAATACCCCCATGCATCTTTAGGTTTACATAGGAAAATATTACCTTCAAATGCCACAATAATTTCCCTTGCTAATGTCAAAACAAAGAAAACAAAGAGTGACAGGTGGCACTGCATCATACACAGTAAAAAAAAAAAAAAAAAAAAAAAAGAACAAGCATGGCACAGTGGGAGAACAACATTTTACAACACAAGCTATCAGAGGAACACAATGGATCGATTATTCCTGACTGTGTCCAGCACAGCTCTAGTCACGTAGACAATTGCTTCTTGTGCAGGGGCAGATCGTGCTAATCTTCAGTGGGATTCTCACCATGGTGACAAGGAGGAGGGAAAGGCAGCGCTGCCAGCACTGCAGCCACGCCAATGTGGCAGTTGTCACAGTAACATTGAGAACACCCGACTCAGGGCACAGACCAGACTGTGGGCACTGCCGAACCTGCAAGCTTATCGGCCGATGGTACCGTACGATTCACACCCTATTACTGAGAATGGGAAACACCGAATGGATCATGCCAATGCTCCAAATGCATCAAACAGTGGCAAATTCCTCACACAATTACTGAGAATGGGTAAAAACGGAACCTGTCACACAATGCTCTCAGCACATGGCATACCTGGTCAGGGAGATTCAGTGATACCAACCTTGCTTTTGTTAATGCTGCAGCTCATAACACAGACTGGTCATTCATAAACACTAAGGCTAGAAATCAGCCAGCAGGTGGTAACTCAACTACTGCAATCCAGATTTCAATGTTAAAGGACATGCATGCAATTCTTGGGCTGGTTTTAAACAGAATTATAGACTTACACATTGGTATGTCATCGTTCTTTGTGGGAGATCACAACTATAATTTCAATATCGCTTTTAAGGTGTTAAAACATGCTGGGTAGATTGCCCCTCATTTTGATGAAACCATTTCACACCTAGCATTCCCACTTTTGCAGTTTATATATTTGCTTTTCTTGGCAGATGGTCTTCTACAAGGTAAGAATAGAGAGTTTGTCTTTTAATGCAGAGGGGCGATTTGGCTTGTATTTCATGCTCTTTTGACGTTCTTTTTGCTTGTGAGCCAGATCTCCACTTCATGACCGAGCCTCGAGGATGGATTGCGTAATGGAAGGCCTTATATAAACTGCTTCTCACAGATGAATGAGTGGAATGGAGGAAGATGTGGTTTCCTTGGAAGCAATATCTAGGTTCAGCATGTCCATTCATAAAAGAGAGCAGAATAAAAAATGAGTACTTTTTTTAGCTTGTGCTGGTCAGTTTGTGGGAGCTGCCCAGTGGCAGGTCCGGATAAAGCACTTGTTCTCACGTGTCCAACGGTCTGGAATCTATGAGACAAACTTGGGCATTGGTCTTGCAGGGTGCTGCTTAATCACCCACAGTGATGCCCAGGGAGGGAGTGTTTATAGTCAGCAGGGTACTCCTTGCTTCTTCATTGAAGAGCAGTACCTCTGGTCAGCCTGTAGTCTGCATGCGCTACATGCACAATGGCGCACATCCCATTTGTTTACTGAGAATGAAACCCACATGGGTGATACCAAATGCAAAAGAAATGACTAATGGCACATTTTCCACCTATTTCCTGAGAATGGTACATACCAAATGCCTGCACTCTGCCTGTGCCATGAGCACGAGCAGTGCAGTCTGCAGAACAGCTAGGAAGCGAAAAGCAGCTTTGGTCAAACTGAAAGATGTAGCGATGGGACAAACAAGAAAAGAAAAATAGACAACAGGGGGATTCACAGTATGTTAAACTGCAGAAACAGTCTATCTACAGGAGCAGGAAAAATGGACAGAAAGCTGAAGATCCCAAAGGGAGATTGTTGTCAGGGTCAGTCACCATTTCTGAACACAACATAGGAAGTGGCCTCTGTCACAAGGTCCCAGTAAGGGGTTTTGACATATGGACTAATTAGTCTGGATGTAAAACAAAGGCTTTCTGGTCACATGACTATAACCTACTGTTCCTTTTTTTCTTTCTTTTTCCAGTTATTAATTCCCTAACTTACCCCAACATTAAATGATCACAAACTAACGTCAAGTTTTTAAACAATCACTAATTAACCCCATAGTTTAAATGAGAACCTAATTTATTACTATGATAAACTTCATTGACAATTTTACAAAGTTTGTTTTTCATCACAAGTCTTGCTCTTCCACGAGGGAAAAAAATTATGATTTAAAAACAACAGTTTTTACAGTCTGAAATTAACTACAATACAAAACCTTCATGCAACACTGATATATAATTAAATTAAACAGTTCATTCAAACAACTAAGCTCATTCCACAATGTTATTGACAACTTTCCACAATAAGGCAGGTATTCTTATCATTATGAAGCTTCGATAAAAAAATACCTATAAAATCCACTCTGAGCATTTGTCCGACATCCAGAATGAAACCAAAAATTAGAATCCCAACCACCACTTTATTCATTAAAATATGTCTCTTCAACAACCTATCAATTTTCACACAACAAGAACAGACAATATAAATGCAATACTGAAATAACTCTCTCAGCCACATGCGGAGTGTAATCTATCTGTTCCACAAGACATTGACCTCTAATTAAACTTGATTTAGCCATTTAACTGAATGTGGAACAAATTCATTTTCATCCCTATTCAATATACATTCTGTAAGTCTAAAATAACCGATTACAAACATTGATATCCTGGATTTAATTTGTGGGGAAAGGTCTCACGAGACCTTAAGTCTACACATTCTATTAATGTAAGTTACAGAAACGGACATTGAACAAATCTTCATAACAGCAACATTTAGAGCGTGTGAATGTTTTAGCCTCAAGGATCTCACGGAGAACATTAGAGTAAGACAAGGCTAGGTAAGAGGGGAATCTCAGCCCCACCCCTCTTATGAGTGCATGCATCTCCCAGCGTCACAAGCCGTTTGATGGTTTACCACATCCACAGGGCCACTGGAGAAACGGACCCCCCTGATCATTCTGCACCTGTCCCATCAATTCAGCCGAAAGGCATTGTTTGCACACCACGCACACTCTTTCACCAGCTCTTTCCTATATTGAAATCAAATTCGTCACAGAAATTACTGAAATGATGGTGTCCATCAGTCAAATGATACAACAAATTCAACAAATTATTCATGAGCTTCATAGCTGGTTTTCCTTCACTTTACAGTACATTTGTAAAAGAATAAATTGAAAAAGCATCTCAATAAGAAATAAACGGAATAAATCTGAATTTGAACACTTACTGGTTTGTACATTTATGGAGTAAAAAGTGCTGCGGAAGAACCTTGCGCTGACCTAGACCCCAAACACAGCGATAAGTTGCTCTGAGAAATTGCATAACAGTGGATATGAGCTCAATGCAAGGCGCGCTCCCACAGCGCAGAATTGCATTAGCTCAATGTCACGGGGGGGGCTGAGCTGGATCCCATTCCCTGTCAGGCTGGGAGTGGGGGGGGGGGGGGGGGCGCAGAGACGGTCCCAACTGTCCTCCACTGGAAATGGGGATGCGCTTCAATGAGACCCACAAAAGCTCCTCTCCAAATCACATCTACTGCAAAAAAAAAAAAAAACCCTCATGTGCACCCGAGCTGAATTGCATTCCACAGCCGTCCCGTCGTAAGCCGCCAGGAGCAGCCATGGGAGTACAAATCTAAATCAATGCTCGACGGAGCTTCAATTTAACATAATGCGGTTCCTGTCGGCGTGAAAATAATTGTGTTCCAAAAATAACTACCTCCCAGCCTCTCGGTCCATGAAATATAACAGGGTGTTTTAACACAGAACGTAGTGGTGGGGCGCACAAAACAAATTCAATGTAAGCCATTGCGTACCTCCACATCCACAGTAAATGAAACGTAACACACAGAGGGATGTGTGAAAGAATGACAGGTATGTGTGTATGGGTGTCCTTGAATGTCAGATCAGTGGGGAAAAAAAACAAGTGTCAGAGTGCTCTTCGGTCTGGGGACAGTAGGTCATTTCACACACCAGTAAAAACACCGCTGTGACACTCTTGGAAAAGCACAAAGCTGAGGATGACAGGAGAGTGTGCGACATGAATTCAAAGAATTTGGTACAGACTAAAATTCTACAAAGCCATTCACTGCAGCAGATCTGAATACCGGCCAATTAAACTTAATTAATGTTTGTGTGATGGATTAATGTACTGCTTTGCACTACATGCGGTTAACTACCGCATCAAGGACAGGGTAAACACAGATCCAGTCAAGGTCCTCTATAATTCTGCTGAGGGAAAAGAGGACACTGTAGGGATGTTCAATAAGCACTTAGAGCACGGTGCTTACAGAATTTCTGAATTTAAAACCTCATGCAATCAAGGACTTGTGATGTATATGTAGATATTTCAATTAAATACAGCTTCCATTCAATATCATGTTTTATAAACAAGCAATTTAAAGTAGGCTAATTCATGTTTGAGTCATGCATGTGCACAAGACCAAGATGGTAAAACGAATGCCTTCAAACATGACCTTGTTTTTATGAAAAGTAAGAGCTCATTCAAAACCAATCTCATAGCTCCTTCCTGCTTACATCACCATCTGCCGGCTGAACACTCAAACTGCATGCACAGTGACTACCTGTTTTTACAAACACTGGCATCCTTTAACAGACCAGTGATTTTCCCTTGGCCTACATGCTCTTTCCGGGCACATGTACGCTCTGTACTGGTCCCACAGCGGTGGAATGAGCTTCTCATTGTAGTAAAGCCAGCAGAAACCCTGCTCAGGTCCCAGCACAGTCAAAAGACCCACCTGTTCAGACTGAACCATGGCTTCCCTAAGAGGACAGTTTAGCTGCATAAGCACAGGAACCAGTGGAGCTGCAAGAGCGGCAGCACCCCCATCTGGAAAAAGAGACCGGTGCTTTGCAGAATTCCAGACACAGGCAGGCATACCGGCCACACCAAACATGCCATTGAAGGACTTTAAGTTGGGCTTTTTTTGTTCAGTACATAGATATTTATTTGACATTTAAAAATTTCCCCTGTTGTTGTTGTTGTTTGTGTGTGTGAGTGTGTGCGTGTGCGTGTGCGTGCGTGTGCTTGTGAGTAAAATTTCTATTTAGGTTAATTATGGAACAATCAGCTGCACTGATTTAAAGACTGCGTGTGTCTGTAACTCAGTATACTGTGCGTGTGCTTTCTCACATCTTTTGAGAAGCTAATTGAGATTGAACAAACAAATGTGACAACAAGCAACATAACATGTCCATCCTCTACCAGATCCTTAAAGCAACAGAGCTCGGCAGAGGGGACGAACGGCAAATGGACTCTTTGTTTTTGTCCTGTCCTTTCAAGACAGTCCTCAGCCTTTCAGCTACACCACAGTCAAAGCTAGCATCTGTACAAAGCATTCAAAGCTGGAATTTCCATTATAGTTCAGAGACGAAAGCTGGGAATATGCAATGCAACAATCCCAAGTTCAGAGCATGGGGAGGAAAAAAATATACATAACTGAAGAATGAGGTTCAATAAAAAACCCTGTTTGGTGTGGAACCTGAGGGTATCACACAGTTGATCCAGTTTATTAGCTTTCTGCCTTTTCCAGAAGGAATCTGCTGCTGGAGCACATTTTTACAATTCAAAGAATTAAATCAAGTCACTTTATGACACAAATCACTTGTGCTTGACAATGGAGAACTCTGAATGACATTTCACCAACAACTAACCTTCCTCACAACCGCACAGCTCTTTAGGGTTAGCTTGCAGCAGTCATCAGTGCACTGAAGAGTGAACACAGGGTCCTGACTGAACCACCGAAAGGTCAAACTGAAGTACAGTATAGTCACACAGAACAACATATAACCAGTTGTCGCAATAACACAGGATTCTGCCTTTTTTACAAAAAAAATAGATAAAATGCAAAAAAATACACTGTGTTCGACATATTCCAACATCTTTTTAAAAAATATTACAATGGGCAATGATCCAGACTCGGAACACAAGAAATTAACTACTGTGCTCCTGTTTCTTTGAGCCAATCGTTTTTCAGTGTCTGAAATTGACATTTCTGTTGTTTATTAATCATAATATTTACATAGCCATTGGTAGCATTGCGAGATTCAGAAAGAAATCGCTTAATTAGAATAAAAAGTTGAAAACGAGATGTCACACTCTAGCTAGTTTGCTCTACACAAGTCAATTAATACATAAATTGCTGCTAGCATTTTTGAATATTATTATTAGCCAGCACGGCAAAATTTGTTTTGATAAGAACAACAAAACATTATTTGTCTCCTATTTAATCCTTCTAATCTTGCTATTTCAGGTGTCATAAAATTATGAACAATAGACATTTGTTTTATTATTGTGAGTTGGCACATTATGGCAAAAATTGTTTTTATCAGAATGCAAGTGAAAAACGCAGTATAAGACGCAGATTTTGAGGTGTCCTGCTTCCCTAAGATGTAGCATTCCATGGGCTAGCGCGGCCACTGATAACCCACATTTAGCATTGGGATTTACATTAAGATGCAACTGCCCAAAAGGGCATGCAAGTTAACAGGAATAACAAGCCGATTCATCACAGGGTTCAAAACGAAGCTATGCTTTCTGTGACGGGGTTTTAGTCCTCCTGCGGTACAAAGCCAATACAGCCTCGCCATGAAGCCATGTATTTTGGATGTAATGAATGATCATCCCATTATAATACTGGAAAAATCTCAATGGGCTTTTACATTACTATTAATTCCACACAACATACATTGATTCAAGCAGCAGTGCTCATGGCTACTGACATACACCTGTAGAGTTGATTAAGCGGTATCCATAAATGTTCCCATTTTACAGTATATTGTATAATTCTATTAATATTCTTTTGACCAGTAACAGCACATGATATGTCACTGGGTGGCTTCTTGTATATTGACAGCCTACTGAGACAGAAATATTCAGTGACACTGCTGAAACAGATGAAAGGTATCTTTACACGAAGGTATAATGACAGGAAACCGAAAGGTACAGTCCACTTTTGTCCCAATGATGACGTCTTCCGGTCACTCACACCGTTTATCAACAGTTCTCAGTAAACCCTTAAAGCCCGATGGCCATAAAATTGGACACCAGGGACAAAAAACAATTGTCTTAAGTTACTGCTTTAATCAGTAATCGATTCTGGGTGCAGCACTATAACCTGTAAACCGTTGTAAAGCTTAGACTCTTCACACTTACAGTTGATGCAAAAAACCCTGTCTCGATCTTTAAAACCACAGGAGATAACAAAAGAAATAACAAGGCAGTCCCCCACTCCCAAAGGAGGGCAGAAATTGACAACTCACACCCCAGGTTGAAGATTATGATATTTTATAATACAAAAAAACAAGACAAACAGCCGATAATCCTTCTCTACTGGGATTTACATAAACAAACTACCCCCTGAGCCTAAACAAATGAATCCACTCATAGGCTAGGAAAAGTCAATACATTATTTCCATTGAGCTGAGTGCCTTTTCTGGAGCATGTGAAATTTAGAATTTCTGTATGAGTAAATACAATTTCAAATGTGAAAAGTGGCATCTTTATAAATAAGCAACTCCTTACCTTACAAACAGTGAAGAAATTATCCCAATCAGACACTGCAGTCCTGAGTAAATCATTTGAAAGCAATATCCGACCTGGAAAAATCGACCCTCTCTAGGATCTACCCATCATAACTCTAGCCCGGGCTGGATGCCCTGTTGTATACTGCAGTCACCTAACAGCCTTGTATTCTTCAAGATCATTTCTGCAATTTTACCCAGTAGCTTATGGCTTCCTTTAAGCTGAAATGATCGTTGAGATATTATATTGTGTAACCAACAACTTGTAACCATCACTCTGGACTGGAGAGCTCGACTCAGTAGAAGCAGCCACATATGGAGACAGCTTGGATTCTCTTCATGGCTTCTGAGTCTAAAAGGTTTATCCAGTATTAGCTATTTAAATATGTTACTATTAGTTCTGTTCCAATGTTATACAATTTAATTTCTATCAGTATTTCAGCCATCCTCCAGGATGTAGGCTCACAATGCTATTTTATTTTTGTGATTATGGCCTGTTCTGGATCCGTGGCCAACAGCGGGGCAAAATAGACACTTTTTACTTATCTATTTATTAATGCTAGATTAGTGCTAGTGCATGTACTAAAAGAGCATAGAATATATAAACTCACCGACCACTTTATTAGGTACACCTGTTCAACTGCTCGTTAACGCAAATATCTAATCAGCCAATCACGTGGCAGCAACTCAATGCATTTAGGCATGTAGACAGGGTCAAGATGATCTGCTGAAGTTCAAACCAAGCATCAGAATGGGGAAGAAAGGTGATTTAAGTGACTTTGAACGTGACATGGTTGTTGGTGCCAGACGGGCTGGTTCGAGTATTTCAGAAACTGCAGATCTACTGGGATTTTCACGCACAACCATCTCTAGGGTTTACAGAGAATGGTCCGAAAAAGAGAAAATATCCAGTGAGAGGCAGTTCTCTGGGCGAAAATGCCTTGTTGATGGCAGAGGTCAGAGGAGAATGGCCAGACTGGTTCAAGCTGATAGAAAGGCAACATTAAGAGTCGTACCTTGAAGCAGATGGGCTACAGCAGCAGAATACCACACCGGGTGCCACTCCTGTCAGCTAAGAACAGGAAACTGAGGCTGCAATTGCCATGGGCTCACCAATATTGGACAATAGAAGATTGGAGAAACATTGCCTGGTCTGATGAGTCTCCATTTCTGCTGCAACATTCAGATGGAAGGGTCAGAATTTGGCGTAAACAGCATGAAAGCATGGATCCATCCTGCCTTGTATCAACGGTTCAGGTTGTTGGTGGTGGTGTAATGGTGTGGGGGATACTTTCTTGGCACACTTTGGGCCCCTTAGTACCAATTGAGCATCGTTTAAACGCCACAGCCTACCTGAGTATTGTTGCTGACCATGTCCATCCCTTTATGACCACAGTAGCTATGCCAGTGGGAGGCAACTCCTGGCAGGTTTTACCATACCGGAGAGGTCTAAGGTGAGACGACAGACCAATCAGCTGAGTTACTGTTGATGAAGGTGTATGTGTGTGTGTGTGTGTGTCTGTGTCTGTGTGCTCACCTGCGTGTGATAGACATGGTGAAAGACATGAACTGCCTCACTTCACACTTCACTGTGAAATTCCCTTGAAAGCTTTACTAACTAGTGGTTCTATGAACAGGTTGGCTAATTATGATTATTATTTGTTTTAGTTGTTATTTTTGTTGTTATTGCAGTAGTATATTTAGTAGATATTGTGCTTCAAGCATCAGCACCTGTTTGTAAAAATTCCTGATAGATCCTGAGGCTCTGCCTCATTTCACACAGTGGCTATTTCTATGTGCAAATTACAGTGCTACTTACAGCTGATTCCCCCACCCTCCCCTTTCTCTGACAGTTAGTAGGTCAGAGGGCACAGCAGGTGGTTTCATTGTTAGTGTGTGAAAAGCAATCATTATGAATAGGTTTTGTGCACAGCAGCACCACAAAAGGACCCCTTTTGACTGAAAAACAGGGCTTAGCCAAAAAGAGGGAATGTGGTACGTGTGGTTCCACAGGGTACCACCCTTGATGGAATTAAGGAAAAAAATATATTCACAATGTTCCAATTTGGAGAGGTTTGGTACTTTTACTGCTTTGTTCAATCGACTCCAAACCTTTTTCCAAATATTGCACTGTAGACATCCTGGGGTACAACTGGAAAAAGAAATCTGGTTTTACCCAGTATCAGAGCAACGTGTAATCACTACAGAATAAAGAAAACAATGATTTTTGGGTGGGAATGATTCTGTTTATTTTTTCGGAATAAATACTTCCTGTATGCTTACTGAGTGAGACTCGTGCAGGATCAGGAAATTTGATCATTTGGGTACAACTGTGTGCTTTATTTAAGTATGAACCATGTCTATACAGTATATATTTTTGGAGATGTTGGCATTTATTTAAGACAGGGTGATACTTACAAAAAGCCCTAGGTTTCAAACGTGGGTTTCAAAGGGTTAACTGCAATTCACAACATTTAGCCAGAAGAGCTTAAACTTGATATACCACAATTCAACATAAATTGAAATTGTCTTGGCGAATGCTACCATGTCATACTAAGAAAGTAACCAGCCATCCAAAAAGTTTCACTCCGCATATTTTACCCTCCCACATTCCACACAACCACCCTCCCTCCTGCCCACCCATGACCTCTGATCCTCCACCCTCTACTTGAAAAGAACAGCTTTTCCCCATAATGTCACCATAATGCTCACCAGGAGAGAGGGTTAATTTCCATATAACCTTAAAAAGATATGTTGTATTTTAGATTGACCTGAACCAATAATAAAATATATAAAATTGGAGAAATCAGTACTCATTAATTAAGTATGCATGTGCCCCTTTTTTCCATTACTTTATATAAAAGGTGAGCCTTTCTTTTAGTTGGAAGGAGCAGTAAGTTGGAATCTGAGTTCCAAAACTAGGTCTGGCATTCTACATTTCTTTCCTTGTCTTTTGGATTATTCTGCTGTCTGTTAGTTTATGAACTTTGGCCTTGGTGCATACTCGAGATTCACTTGGGAGAGACAATCTGGGGTTTGGCATTTTCTTTCATTAATTTCTTTTGTGACTCTAACTTGTCTATGTCAGTAACATTCATTGTTTTCTTTAAGGTAGTTTAACATTTGGCTTTAGATTAGATGCTGAACAATTTTGCAACTATTAATCAATTATTTTAATCTGGTTGTGAGTTGTACATTTTGATAAAGGTTGACCTAACAGGTTGCTCTGCCTATCAACAAATTTGGTGATTTAACTGTTAAATGATATCTTCGAAAATTAATAAATAAAATTTAAAAAAATATTTTACATGTTGGTTAATCAAGGGGTTTTAACCGTTGATACACTCAGACAACATTAAACAAGGGTGTTAGCTGTTAAAACTGCTGGATTCTAAAATTAAACATACTTTACTTAATCCTCACTTCCCCAATAACACCCCCACCCAAACCTCCATCTACCCTACCTGAAGGTGCAGACATCCAGAGCTCACCATGTGGCCAAATGTCCCTACAATGTCCCATTACCTTTCCAAGCCTTCTCTTCACCCTCTCTCCCTAGCCTTGCCACTTTTGTCTTACCTTCTCACAACATTTTCCCTACCTTCACACTCTAATGCTGACATATTCATACTCCTGGTCATACTAAAGTTGAAACAATATTATTTTTTATTTCCCTTTAAAAGCCAACTGTCATAATTGCCCTTCAGCGAGATAACTGGTCTCCCAGCAGCGCTCACAGCCTGTAACTGTCAGTACTTATCTCCACGGGCACATTATGAAACACCACCTCATAGCCTCGCAGGGTACTTGGCTCTGTTGTACTCTCCTCGAAATGAAAAGGGACTGGCGGAACTCACCAGTCGGGGTCAACGGGCGTGATGTCTATGCGAGGCGTGATGAAGGGCAGAGTGGTGGGCCGGGGGATGCTCTCTTCGTCGGGGGTGCACGACCTCTCCGCCTGTCTCCACGACAGCGGGGGCAGCTGCAGGTTTCCAGAGAAACGCCTGCGTCCCCTGCGCAGGTCCACGCCCAGCGTGCAGGTGGGGGAGGTGAAGGACTCGCAGTCTGGAGAATCCTTGCTGTCCTGCGGGGGGAGAGGAGCAGTGTTACATGACTGCACCCCATCCACTGTACCAGAGACTGAACGCAAAACATGGCATCACTTTTGAAAGCATTTTTCCATTTCTTGCAGAGTTACAGGAAGTCAATGGTCAAAAACCTGCACTCTCAGACACACTCTCCCTGCTTTAAAATCACTGTACAGACTTCATTTCACCTCTTTGCCCCACACAACAGTATCATTCCATATTAAATTAATCCAGTGATAAAGTATTATGGGATAATAATGACTGGGCACATCCATAATTCATTTTCAAGATGTTTTATACTGTAGCCACAGCAATTCATGCAGCTTCTTAAAGGCAATCCAAAGGAACTGAATCTGAACCTTTGTAAATTTGGATTATAACTGGGAATGAGGTTTACAATCAAAACAAACCACCGTGTGTCTATGATTTGCTCAGCGTTAACTAGTTAGCATCAAGAGAGAAAGATCATGCCATTTGTGCATCATGTCCCAGACTGTTTTAACAAAAATAAAGGCTATATTTTAAATCTCAGATATCCTGGTTCCTGATTACCCTCAACTGTAAAAACTGATGAACAAACATTATAAAGTGATCACTTTATAATAGATGGCTACACAGATAATCCATAGGCGAAGACACACTAGAGACAGAATTGTGTGTGAAGTGACTTTCAGCAAAGAAATCAGAAGTTATGATGCAAATTTCCTGGTCAAAGTAGATTATTTGGACAATCACTGCATCGTTAGATTCAATATAAATTACAAATGGCAGTGCAAGGTGATTTAAACATGTAGTTTTGCGCTGCAGACAATTTTATCTTTGGATTCCATAGTATTTGTTTCATCTTATGGATATTTTTTTATTTTTGGAAAGGAATATCCCTTTTATGCTTCCTCACTCCATAGTGTCCACTAGAGGGCATGCTACACCTTCAGAACTCAACGCAAATGGTAGGTCAGCACAAGAGCTTTTGCACAAAAGAAACAAACATTTTGTACTTTACCTTGTAAGAGACAAGGACAGCTCTTCAATGTTATTAAGACTAAAGAGAGATGCTGTTTAATGTGGAAATGTTCAGTTTAATTTTCAGGCATTGCTATTAATGATATTTCTGACAGTATTGCCTATATAGAAAAATCAGAAAGTTGCAAAAAGGTTCCCCCTTGTTGTGTTTATTAACCAAAATTTTGGCAAACAAAATGCCTTCATCAAGGTCATTCTGTGTACAGTACTACCTATATTATCATTGTATATGTTAGTACACACATCCATAAAACAAGGACTATTACAATTACTTCCATATCTTTTTAGTTCATATTTTTGTACATATTTATGTGAAATCCACCAGAATTCATATTTATTTATGATGTGATATATGCTATAAATACAGAATAGCATATAGCATAATAGGATTTCCTACAATAGGCTCAATTGCAGGCACAAATATCACTCACCATTACATGCAACTCTTTTTTGCGTAAACTAGGGTGATGTCCCATTCAAATAAACAGGAACAATTGGCCATTGGCCTGAACTGAATCTGTTTGTTCAATATATCATCTGTGCTAACATCCTGCGATAGCTGCATCATTGTGGCCTTCAACTTTCTGACCTGGATGGGAACACGAAAAATATAAAAATGTAATAGTCTTAGTTGTTATAATGTTGATGAAATATGATGCCAACTGTAGGTTTATTTTGAGGCTAATCACAGAAAATTTAATCATACAGTAAACAGTGGCATCATTAGCAAACAAAAAACAATATGGAAGATGCCCTTTGAAAGCATGACAGCAACATTACGCAATTCTAAAGCCTTCGGAAATGTACTGCATTTAAAGGGGGGAAAGATACTTTCAACAGAAAAGAAAATAATGGCTGTATGGTGTTGCTTTTCTAAGAAGCCTTTCAAAAGACAAATAACCAGGAGTTCATCCTTCATTGCTGAGATAATCAATTGGGTTCTTCCGCCTTTCCAAGGCAACACACAAAAGGTGAGCCAGTGATTACTGCCCAAGAAGCACAACAGCCAACGGGGAGAATACCACACACTGTTCATAAGCCACACAGCAGTCGGCCACAATCATGCAAATGTGTAACTGGAGATGAAGAGAAAATGGCAGGTGACATGAGAATTATGTATGCATCTACAATCAGTTACCCAACACACAATCAAATTTAAAGCTTTTAAAACTCAAAGGAGGACAGCCACTGTGATCACCGCGAAACAGTAGAGGTTGAGGCAGTGATGCACTTACTCCTACACTGTAAAAAGTCAAAAATGGAAAACACTACAATAAAATTAGCAAAAACTGGAAAACCTTTCTGGAGGAGAGGTTGGGGTTCACAAGGAACATAGCCCACTATACAGCTTGCCGTAGCCTTTGGAACACAAGATGCCAAATATTGTTGTTGCTGCATAAGTTGCCACATATTGCCACAAAATGATGTATGATGTTAGCCTGTTGTTGCTCACTATATAAATAACAAAAGTATTATTGACAAAAATATAAACAAGATTATAATTATAACTCCTGACAGTCCATTAATTGTTACTGTGCTATTTTTGCATATTTAATATATGATAAAAAATAAGTTACCAATATGATATCCTTTATGATCATGAAAATAATTAGTAAGTGAGCAGAGGGAGGGAGAGATGATCAGATTGTGGGAAAAGCAGACAGAGGAAAACAGGGGAGAAGATGGAGAACAGTGCAGTGGAAATGATGAAGAAGTGAGTAAAGAGCAGTGAAAGAAGAGAAAGAGAGAGAAAGCAGAGCGTGGTCTTCCTGAATATAGCCATCCTGTGGGACTGGAGGAGCGTGTGTGCACACGTGTGGGCTGTTTCTCTCAATACAGCCTCGTGGCAAGATAAAGATAAAACTGCACACACACGCATGCACATACACAAATACACACACACACACACACACACACACACAAGCACCCCCCACATACACACATGGTGCACCTGTATGTGGGAGACTGAAACAGGTCACGTGCCATGATAGCTCCTATAACAGCAATATAAGACCTAAGGGCAATAAAGTAATGCAGCACAGAAAGAGAAAGGCACCGTTATAAATCATTTAGCTACAAGACACATCTCTCCTCCCACTCCAAAGGAGCTATAAGTAGAACATGGACAGATGTGGGAGCACCTGGTGAATGCTTCCGCATCCCAGCATCTGTCCGATATGACCTTTATTGAAATTACACTTTAAAATAAATGGGGCTCAGTTAATAAACGCCTGTATGATCCATTTTATAACATGACCCCAGAGTCTGTGGTATGTACAGTATAGCAGAGGATACAATAGACACCTCATGGCCCCTGTACCTGGGAAAATGTTCTGAGGGGGAAAGCCACAGTGTGCATAAATTACTCTGCAGGGCAGACCTGTCTGGTCGCAGAGCCTTGCTGATGAGCTCGGCTGCGCCCCAAAGACTAGGCAGAGACACAGTTCTCTCCCAGTCAAACTTCCAGGCAGGCCAGGTAAGGCCCAGGCCTGGGGAACAGCGCAGAGAGCTTCCTCTCCGATAGCACCGATATTAAATTAATTCCTCATCATTAGCTTCTGCTGGTATGCTCCCCATAAGGCATTCACCCGTAAAAGCCATAATGCGCAACACACCTTAATCCATTAGTGCATTTTGGCCGCCCACCCCCACCCAAAGGAAGAGCACTGAGCTACAGTACTTCCCACTGCATCGCAACTGCACGACTCCTCGTTCAGCAGAGCACGGGTTCAGCCGAGTCCATTTTACAGCTGGCATAATGTGATTTTCAGCAGTGTTTCCATCAGAACGTGTTACCTGGAGTGAAGACCCGGGGAGGCAGGTTTACCTGATGTGCCCCCTGATGTGCTACTGTACAGGTATATTCCTGAGCGTGCCAGTGCTCGCAGTGGGAGAGGGGTCCCGTGGGGCGAGGGTAGCCCAGAGGGGGAGGGTTTTCATCTGAAGGGTGTCCCCTGCCTCGCCCTCATCCCCATTCAGGCTTGTGCGGGCTGCCTGCGGCAGCAGCCCCAGTTGCACGGTACTCCCACCTACTAATGGCTCGGCTCTGCTGCCGATTTCACGCCAAAAATATACGGGGCTGGCCACACATTTTGGAAGACACACATGCAAGCCTCCACCCTGCCTAGCAGACAGAAGATGTTTCAGTTGCCTGGAGTTAAGTTAAGCCCAATATTTACTCTAAAAAAGCACAGGAATTACAGTACATGTATGACCATGGGACTGGTGTAGAGATTTACTTCCAAGCTGCATTTAAAAAAATAATCTGAGCAGCTCTATCAGTTTGACAGAGAGGAGACAGCCACTGTGAGAGAGCAGAACATACTGCACGTTACATGTTAACAAAGGAAACCACTGAAATTCAGTACAAAACTCCAAGGCATGCAATCTCCAGTGAAAAAATGTAAAAAGAATTCAGAAAAGTGTGGATTAAGTAAAATCTGTTTATTTTCTGAATCCAGCAGCTAACATCCTCGTTTAATGTCCGGCACTCTGAATACCGAGCTACACCTTGCTTATCCAACATTTAAATAATATTTCTTTGATTTCATTTATAGTATACAATGCATAGCATTTCACACCTCTAAACAGACATAACATTATTTGGTTACCAAGTGTCCTTTTGGAGTCTCCAAATGGCCAATGCTGAAAAATCATTTTTGGTGGTATTGTCATCAGACTTGAACCAGGATTCATACATCATTGTGGCTGAGGCTCTATTGTGTCCCTAAAGCCACCAGAGACACCCACAAGCATCGGCATGCATAAAACAATCATCTTTTAGGTGAGAAAAAACTTCCAATTCCACTCTGTTTGAGCTTCTCTTACTTTATTTCAGAAACATTTAAAAGTAATTATGACTCTAAATGGAATCAAGACCAAAAATACAAGGGTTGTGTTTAGAAAAGGGGACGGAACAGAAGGGGTTAACAAATTTTTGGTACATAATTCTATTTTTATTCTATGAATTTCTCTGAAATTTCCTACGGCCCGAATGGCCAAATGGTGAATTAGATGTCCGACAAAGCCTATATTATTTGGTATGTCATCATATTAAAATCATGTACTCTGATGAATGTATATGCTGCTGACACACGCTGGTGTGCTTTTTTAAATGATGACATTCCAAATAATAAAGGCCTTTTAGCCCTTTTCACAGGAGGTTGAGTGTCTTGGAGTTTTGTTTGCCGTCAACCTACTAATTTTCATTTACAAAGATAAGGACCCCACCTTGCAATGAACACCTCTCCACTTTGACCCCATTCAAAGCCAGAGTAGTGTTTTCTATTCACTATCCTTCAATGAAACTTCACCTCCCACAAATAAAATTTCAAATGTCAAAGTCATAACGCGGCTCTTGGAGTTCTGACTGAAGCAAAAAACATCCCGAGGAAACCCACATGACATTCAGGAGTCCCTGTGACAGGGCCTGGGGACTGGCTTCCATGCACCTGCTGCTAATCAGTACCTCCAGCACTGAGGCCCTGTAGGGAATCAGAGCCTCATTAAGGCCTTTTGAATCAGAGCACTTCTTCATGCACACCCAAGAACACAAAACAATTCAAAGAGAATCGTCTCACAGCAGCTCTTTCCAATCAACATCCGTTTATCCCCGGCTTTGTCTGGAGGAGAGACTGAGGGGCTGACTACCTTGTGAGTAATGGAACAAGGAGGCAGGAAATTAAGGTGTGTATGCGTGTGTGTGTGTGTGTGTGTGTGGGTGGGTGTGTGCGTGTCTGTGCATTTGCGTGTGTGAGAGTGCGCACTCATCCTTGAAGGCAGAAACAAAGCCTTTTCAGCCTTTTCTCCGCTGCTGTATTTGCCATATGTACAGGAAGCTGCAGATGCACGGCTCTGTCCAGGGTTTACTGCTGGGAGAAACAGCTCAGTCCATTCATACAATGGAGACGCATCATCGGTACAGTTTCCCTGCACTGTCAGTCTCTTTACAGCCTGGTTCCATCTGCAAATCTCATTTATCTGATTTATACGCCCAGGCAGCAGAGTGATGAATGCAACCTTCAGACCTAATTGAACACAGGAGCGGCTCACTCTTCAATTTGCACCTGTGGCTATGTCACGGCCAGGCCTCTTTCTAATCACCAAGTAAAATACAGTTTTAATCCACTTTATACCGGCTTTTAACATTTATCATTTATTGATTACTTATCCAATAACAATCAAGTCAGTCCAGAAGAGAAAGTCACAAACAGTGATTTAGAACGAGTGCAGACAATCAGAACAAACATCAAATGATGTTACTATCCGACTGATCTAATAGTGCTGGAAGACGGGAGTGTGAAGGCTAAATGCATGATCGAATCTGGCTTTTCATGCAATTGCCACGAAAAAGACTGATTCAACATAATTCAGACAGTGTAAACAACAGTGAGTTCATACAGCCGATCTATCTGCTTGCAGAGGAACGTCCTGTGCGAAAGCACGTCCGAGAGCGCAGCTGTGCCGACCGCCACGAGAGAATTGAGGAAGCGGTATGCCAAGGGTCCGCGACGTGCAACTTCCTCAATTTAAATAACTAAAGAATAATGGGATTCTGTGTGCAGTCAGCACAGCGGCGTGTAATCTACCAGCATCAGGGATTATCCAGGTGATGTCCCTGCAAAAAAACCTAGCATGACACCACATGAAAAATCCTTTTCGCAGTAATCCCTGAATAATTCCGACTCACAATTCTGCCAATTGCTCTGAGGTTTAGCTGAACTATTAAGGTCCCTGTGAAATGCATGTGATGCATGCTTTAAATAATGTGCCTCCTGGTGGATCTCCCATGATTCCTTCATGCCGCCCAGGTCAAGAGTCCCCTTGGGCAAACAGATGATGTTCAGGGCCATAAGGTCAGGAAGGTGGGGGGGGCTGCTAGATCTATTCAAGATGGCCCAGGTTTGGGACCTCGAGGTTTGTGCACATCTGCCCAATCATAACAAAATAAGTGAGTTGTGGTTACTATGGCAACTGCATCAGGCTGCATTACCATACATTTCAAAAGAGGGAGAATGGAGCGCTGTGGTCTAACGACAACCAATAAACAGGAACAAGCCCTCAACCCCTTCTGCTTACTACACAAGGGATATTTCCAGCTGCTGTTGTAGGAGTGGAGGGGGAAAAAAAAACGTTGCCAAGATGCAATCTTGGGGAGAAATATGCAGTCAAACTGACATACATAAGAAGTGTCAATGCTGCCCTGGTAACACACATCCGCCTTACCGAAGAGTCACCTGAGGACATCGAGGGGAGAGAGCATGCGCCATGCGTGCGTGTAATGATTTCATCTCCATCAGCCAAGCCAGCACTGATGCAGCCAGATAAAAAAGAAGAAGGCTGTCTCGTGGGGACCCAAGTCCCCTGATTTCCTCCCTGTGAATTGGATTTAAATTGCGAGCGCTCTGCGTTTAGCTCGCCGGCGCAGAGCAGACCCCCGGACATGAGCTGAATGGGTAATAGGCCATCATCCTGCACAGCCTACGTGGGGCAGCGGGACTTTATTTAATCACGCCCGTCTCTGACCGGCTGCCGTACACTCCTGCTCCACTTAGACCCAATCAGATAATAATGCCCCCCGTTCCCTTAATTCCTGTTGTCCCCAATTCAGACCGCTCGCTGCCCGCGCACTCCGGTTAATCCCTCAAAGCCTCTTTTACCACAGTCAATTTTGTTTTTTTGGGCTGACTGCAATTTTTTTTTTTTGCATTTGCCTCCCCGCGTTTTATTTATCAATCCGGCTAAGGGTGAATAATGCATAACGTGAGCGCGCTGTGCTGACCCAGGTGGCAGGCTCAGACATGCGCAGGGTATAGAATATGAGGGGGAGGTTTGAGAGCAGGAGCGTGCCCTTGCTCTGTCTCTCTGACTAATTCCGGGGCTGTGTCAGGAGACACCCACAGCATCAGCTCTGATTGTCTCTCAGAGGCGATGGAGACGCAGCCCTCAGACGACTGAAGAGAGACGAGGCAGAAACGGCAAATCACTCTCGGCGCCACGCATTCGGTGGGCTTTCCGGCTCCTGCCGAACCGTTTCAGGCCCCGGTTAAGAGCTGTGATGACGGGCCTTTGTGGGAACCGGTGAGTAGGCAGGCCTGAGAGCTGTTCTGCTCGTGGGTGATGGATGCGATGCTATGAAACAGAGAGCAGATTGGGACCTGAGTGCAGCTGTGTGGACAGAGATGAGCCAGAGGCTGAAAGAGCAGGGGGGCGGAGAGAGACAAAGAATTTAGGAGGCTGTGGGAGATGATGGGGCTGAGAGAGTGTCACGCAGCCCCGCCATCCCCCTCAGCTTCCTGTGTGACTCTCTTCCTGCTTCTGGGATTTATATCAAAGTCAAACTGGACAGCATATGATCCACAAAAACCACTGATTGCCTCTTGAATAGAAGGTGAAACATGCATGTGGAAAGCCCCAATATTAGCAAACCACTCGACGATGGCCTGTGCCATACGCCTTAGACGGGTGGCAAACAATGCAAATGACAGACTGGGCAGACTCGAAAATCCCGATGTGCTGCCAAAATTGCACTGCGTCATGCAATATTGACTGACGCACCCCCAGCAGCGGCTCCCCTCCCACTGCGGCGCGTGGTGAGTCACAAAATTAACATACCGCTCAGGTGTGCCAAAATATATGGAGAAAATACCACCTTGCCAGTGCGACTGCTCACAACACGCCATGCGCTGGCTGGAAAGTAAAGCCCAGAGTCTTACAGGAAGCTGAGGAAGATGGTGGGGAGGAGACCGTGAAGCACACAGGAAGTTGAAGGAGGTGGTGGGGAGGAGACTGTGAAGCACACAGGAAGTTGAAGGAGGTGGTGGGGAGGAGACCGTGAAGTACACAGGAAGTTGAAGGAGATGGTGGGGTTGACAGAGGAGCATTCAGAAACCCATTACAACCTGAGAAGCTGACGCAAGGCAGAAACAGCCATGGCACTTGTACAGTGATGCCTCGCCAATTAGTGATGTTTCTATTGGCAATTGTCCTTTTGAGAGATCCATTCCTGCCTGTCCATTGAGCACAGGGCTATGATTAAGGCATTTTGCTTTTTATTTCTAATGTCTGTACCTTAACACCAGCTTTGATAGCCTGTGTAAGTGAGGTGGTTTTGGAGGAACAGGGAGTGCACCCAATCTCCCCATTTGCTGTACTCACATCATTGGGAGACACCGTCAGCACACTTCTGCTCTTCCTCATCTTTCTCCGCTGTATTCCCGCCGCACAGCAGCCAGCTCTGCCAACACACCTGTTTTAGAACACAAATAGAAGACCCACTTTCATTCAAGTAGTAAAAATGCAGCTGTACAATAATGGTAATCAACTTCTCTGAATTTGGCACCATGCCCTAAAGTTTTTGAGGGAGATGTCACAGGTTTGTTGACTTCACAATGAATCATTTTTGGTCTTGATTTCAAAGATGTGTCTACTGTCACTCTTGGTTATTCATATATCTTTTTTACACTACACCAATTTTGTACCCACACTGTTTTTTGTACCCATATAGACTTTGTCTAGGTTTAGGTCGGCAAATGCATTTCAGCATTTCATTTCAGGTAGCCTCTGAAGTGCGGTGCTCCGCTACTGCACAAGTAATGACTACAGGAAAAAAAAAGATGATACACCATCTGGTGACAATGATAATCATTGTGCTCACAAAATTAGATAATTCTAGTTACGATTTATCACCGACCCCTAGTACTGAAACAGCAGCAGCGAAGGCAGCACTCTCTAAACCCATCTGATGGATTGCTGTGAGGACCAGGATCCATTCTCATTCGTCTTCTGAGACAGTGCAGTCCCGTTTTATATCGTCCAATCAAAAGGCTCCATTCATTCACTGGTCACAATGTCACCATTAATTGCAAGTGGGTATCGGCATTTCCAAAAAGGAAGGGCTGCATTCTATCCCTTGCATAATCTCCGACTTACTCTGGGCACTGCTGACATTATATGGACCTCCTCCAGTACAACATGTTGCTTTACACAGAAATAGGCCTATGGATTATACACAACTGTACCACGCAGAAATTAAATTATCGTTATGCCTAATACTGGATCATAACAACATTCAACACCACAATCATGAAGAAATGCATTAATGTTTCAAAGCATCCTTCACAGCCAGCAAAATATGTTATTTTAACAATATCCCTGAGATTGATATTGACACCCCACCACAGATAGGCTATATACCTATAGCTACCTGGCAGCATACGCTTAATTATGCAATGACAATTACATCATATAAATAACTAAACATAAGCAATACACACATCTGTCCCAAGTACAGGCAATGACAAACTAATTACTAATTATTAATACAAATTTCAAAAAATCAGTGAATTTAGTCTACAGTTTATGCAGAAAGGACCATTTTTGCTGATATAGCCTATTTGTATGAAGGACACACAGAAGAGCAAGTTATTTATCTTCTCCCAGCTTCACTCTCATCTAAGATGAAACTTTGACAGATCACAGTTGATTTACAGTGGAAAGCTTTAAATTAAAACTAAGCAGCTGTGCTATGTGTCAGCTTTTATTCATGATTTTGTAACAGGTTTCTTTGCTAAATGGAGCTAAAATATAAATCATAATGTTTGGCCTTCAGTAAAGATGGCACATTTCCTCATTCTTTTAATGAAGTCTACTACAAGTGAATATGACAGTTTATTGCTTCATTTAAGTCATTCCAGACCAAGGGTTTTAAATTAAGAGATAATATTCATGTTTTGAGCTCTGAAAAAGAAAGATTGCAGATGTAAAAACTCTGAAGGGAAGCCAATGTATACAAAATAACCCAAATTAAATTAACCGTATCTCAAAAATTACTAATCAAGATGAGTAATAAGACTATAAAATGAATAATACAAGTACTGAGCAATATTTTAATTCTCAAACATATGGAAAATATTTAACTTCAATAATGATTTGATGGCATCAACCAAAAAAAGAAAAGTAAGTGTCACAAATATTCACACCTCTGTTTTCAGTTTGCCTTTCTACATAAAGCTCCCTCTACTCATCCTGTGGCTCTTGGTAAAGTCAACGGAATCATGAACTCCAGCAAGTATCAGGACATTTCGTGCAAAAACCCGCCTCCCTCTGCCAGAGAGCTCACACATGGTCGCAAATAGACCTTAGAGCAAGACAGTGATCCCAAGCATACCCCAAAATCAACCAAGAAAATGTCACCTAGCCACAAATTACATCTGTGAAATAATTGTGCCATATATTTGAGAATGAAAATGTCTAGCTAAAATCTTTATCTCTCAGCTATTGCATTGGTACAGAAATAATGTCAAATTCTCATACAATATAGCCCATTGCTTACATCCATCTTTACAAAAACATTCAGGTCCTTGTACAGTTGTCACATTTTGTTGCTTCAGAGCTTAAAGTTTAGAAACATTTTATAGGCAACTTGAAAAAATTAAAATAGCAAGTTTAAACAGAAATTCATATTTCCAATATCTCAGTCATTCAACATAGCCTGCCAGCACAGCAGGGACAACCATTCCCTCCAATCCTCTACAGAGTTTGCAGGAAGAACTTAAGTGAGGTTTTGTCAGATTAGATAAAAATGGAACTTTGTAGTACAAATGCAAATTGTCAAGTCAGGTGTATCCAACACCGGCAGGTGACTTTGCGTGCAGGGACTGGGACATTGTTGGCTTGTAGACATTTCCCTTCCTCCATCTCAGCCCTCTGAACTCTGTATCTTTTTCAAAGGTGCAGCTGCAACCCACTTTTGCCATCATGCTCAGCATTGTGTAGCATCATTATTACACCCGCACCACACACAATACAGGAGTACAGGCATGAATATAAGCGATTGGTTTCAGGCGTAATATGGTTATGAATATAAATACGTGGCAGTGCTTCACGGTCTTTATTGATTAAATATTTTCAGTACGAAAAAACAACCAACGCTCTAAAGTATAATTTAGCACTAAAGTCTAATTGTGTTTTGAACAGGAGGGAAATCAAATTAAAACTGACTGCTAATGACCAGTGGCACTCCAGCTAAATAGCTCGATACGCAGGAAATGAGAAATCCACCACGATTCTGGTATTAGAAGTGACAGAAGCAAGCCATATGACTGACGGAAGCTGTATAATATCACCTTTCAGTCACAGCCATACAGACAGTCCCGCTAACCATTCCATCCAAATAGCCAGTGCACGACTGCACACAATCAGCCAAGCTTTGCTGTTCACTAAACCCTTTAATTCCCTACACCAATAATCTCTCTGCTCCAGTTCTAATCAGGACCATTTTAAAAGACACAGCCAAAAAAAATAAAATGATCTAGAGATTCATCTTCATCCTCATTTGTGACAATCGCAATCACATCAATATTATTATTAATATCTGAAACTGGGATTGTAATAACAACTTACATAAGCAAAATACCGCAAGGCAATCTAGGATTGTTCAGCTGTTACCATATACACAAAGCAAGCACACCAGGACATGGTCTGTTTTACAGATTCACCGTTCACAAAATCGCCATCAGGCTGATCGGATTTGCACATTAAAACGAGCTTTTCAAGCAAGAACAGTGTCCCCTAAAGGAATGAAAGATGACAACTAAATGACCTCAAGCAGACTTTCCAGACAGACTCATGTTTTGATATTGAAATGGGTGAAAATATGCATCTAAATATGTGCCTTTAATGATGTGGAATGCTTGGGAAACAGTACATGTTCACATGCCATATTTGACTGTGCACATACTGTACTGTCACATGCATGCAGGCAGGAAGGCATTCACGCATGCAAAAACACACACACACACACGAACACAAGGCAGTCACATTGGTGTCATCGCTAACCGTCACGCGTGTTAAAAGACTTCTGCATTTCCAGGTCTGCTGCTGTGGAATGTACACATCATGTGCATATAACCTAACATTTGATCTATTTATATGTTGTTTCCAGTGTAGTTATGATACAATTTGACCATTGCTAGTCATTAGTCTGCTTGAAAGACCTGCCTTTCAGTTCTGTCCAGTCTGGGGACAGATGCCTGTGGTCCTAAAAGAACACGCAAAAAAACTGGAATTCCAGTTTGGGAGGTCAGCCTGGCCCCTGGGGGTCCAGACGCCACAGATTGATTAACAGCTGACTCTGTGTTGTTAGGAGTACAATACGGGCTACAGGGACAAGGGCAATGACGCCAGCTTTAGTATACCCCAAGGACAGTCGCATGTTTTTTTAGTGTGCACAAGGAGGTCCTAGGATGATTCTCTTAACAACATCTAAGTATACCTGTTCCCTCACTGATCTGCTTGTTACAGTGGGTGCTGGTATCTCACCATTTAACTTTCCACAATTTCTTACATCCACCATTTCAAAAATCCAGCATCCCTTAACATTCAGTAACATCATGGGTGAATTCCACCCCTTAAGATAACCATTCTTTGGATTTCCTTTTGGATAATGTTATAGAGATTATCACTGTTATAGATTATTCATGTTATACAGCTGGGTAAAGACAGGTCATCTGTCTAATGGTCCTTTTTTTGGTTCCATCCAAATCGTTGTTTGTTAGGTTAACATTATGCTTATTGATTATTAATGGGCCTCTGTGCTCTTGATGATAACACATTTTTGAATTCCTGAAAGGTACACTGATGAATTTCTAATTGCAGAGGTAGAATGTGTCATTTTGCCACCTGTGACGCATAATGTGTTTTGAAATGAGTGAGTCAAACATAAAAAAGCAACAGCATACAAAAAATCTGTATATATTCTTTGTTTAAAAAATAAAATTTTTGCTTTAGAGGTTTCTGAGGACCAAGCATCACTTTAGGCAATTTCATATAAAAATGGGTGGAGCTGCCACAAGACATGACATGACATTGGAGAGGTACCAAGCAGCAGAAAACCATGTGAGCACCCATGATTCTAGAGAATAAAACTGGAACACCCACTGTTGGTACTGTAAGTTTTGGCACTGCAGGTACACAGATCCACAGAAACAGGTCCATAACCTGTCTTACAAAGAACAAGACAGAGCTGTACTGTCAGGTAGAGGACAAGCACCAGACTTGCATAGGTCTTTGCCCCTATAAATACCTTCTGATAAGCCATTTCTAGACAAAATGTGCTGAACCAATATTATTTACCATTAACACTAATGCCAAATATTATTTGGCAAAGCCAAAACCACAACCATCTGTTGCCTCAAAACTGTGCACCAAAGTCAGAGCCACCATATGAACAGTGTTTCTGAGAAACAAACAAACACTGAATCACTGGAAAAGAGGCTCTACAAACAATAAAATGCATGTAATACTGTCTGCTTTGCCAAGTGCACCATCAGAGCACAGCACTTCACAGAAGAGTGAACAGGTTTCTCTTTGTGGGTGGTGGTATAATTCCATCGCTGGATTTATAGGTGTTTCATAATCTACTCCACCTGACCACATCCTGGTTTGTGGATGTGGATGATTTCACAGAACCGTTGATGGAATTACTCATCCTGTGTACGTAACAGAATATCACCCCTCTTTCACCCTCTCTTGCTCTCACTCTCCCACTCTCTGTCTCTCACTCCCTCTGTCCGTCTCTCACTCTCTCTGTCTCTCACTCTTTCACTTGTTTCCCTTCTATATCAGTATTGCTTTAGTTGTGGATATTGCAGGCTTACAAGGCCACAACAGTTCCCTAGAACTTATTTAACATACCTGTCCAATAAAAAAAAAAAACATTTCAAAAAAATGAGCCATCAGCGTTTAATCCGGCTCAGCTAATAACTTTCTTCATAAAGATTAGGCTACTTCATTCCCATCAGCTTTTCCCTTATGAGCCTGCGTAGATTTCCCTTAATGACTTCTTTCCAGGACAGGGATTTGAATGCGTCTCTGATACAAGCCCATTTACAGCCCTTCCTAGCCCTTGTTTTGAGCGATGCGTCAGACAGGGATTAGCCCTACCCCGGGCCTTGCAGCTGGGCAGAGGGCAAAATAAATCAACAGCTGGTAAAACCATGAGTTGAGGTTAGGCAAAGGGCAGCCTGTTCTATAAGCAGATTGATATAACCATGAATAAGAAATAAGAAGCAGCCAATTGCCAGCAGCTTAATTACCAGAGTTGAAAACAAATGATGTTATTATTCGTTCTCTCTCACCCTCACCCACAAACACAGACGCACACACATAGAGACACATACACACTAAAACTAAACAGCCAAAACAGCATTTTATGCATTTCTTTTTGTACAGATGTCCTCATCCAAGGTGACTTACATGAGGTAGGCTACATGTTATGCATCTTCCACTCTATAGCTGAACATCAATATAAAAGGGGCCCTCCTTAAAGATACAATAGCAGTTCCTCACACAGGATTTGAACTAGTAACCACATGAATACAATTCAGTTCAATTCCCCAATGCCTATGCCACCCTGCTGTTCAGAAGATTGCTTCCCAGAGAGAGCTGGTTGGAGAAACTTTCTGGTAAAAGTACATAGAAAATAATCAAATAACGAGAGCAATAAACAGTGGAATGGAAGTCCTTGTCAGGGTAAATACAAACATATCATGTTATGTGTTACTGCGTATTCTTCATCAATATCTTCAGTGCACATTTGTATAACAGTTGACATACACAATAAAAGCAGAGATATTCTTGAAAATCTCTCTGCTTCTTTAAAACTACTTAGCCTAAGTAAACCTGTTCTGGATCAACCAGCTCACCACCATTGGAACAAAAGTGGTTTATAGATGCTCACTACTGTTCTAACGCCTATTCTCTAGTTCTGTTTTTCACTTCCTGTTCCTGTCAACCCACAGTCTGCCGCACCAAATCGACACCCAGACACATACGTGTGAAATCACTCCCCATTTCGGACACATTTTGTCTGCGTAGGGATTCAGGTCCCCAGGGTGTGTCTGCACTTCTCACTCCATGTAATGTGAGTCTGAGAGCATGGGACCACTTCTATTAAAAACATCCATGACAACTAAGGGGAAAAAAATAAATACATATGAACACGTACGCATCTGGCGGTGTTTTTCCATTTTGTCACACTCTGAACGTAGTATTAAGCCATTCATTATCAGCTTATGTTCTGGCACACTGCCACTGCTCCTTATATAACTGTGGCAGCGTAGACTGGATTGCACAGGCCTGCGTAACGGTTTACACACCACTGGATTAACGCTCTCCCCTCAAAACCAGATAAGCGAATCAACGGCCTTGAGGAACCCAAAGGACACGTTTAACTGACATTACTTCTGCTCAGTCACTGTATCATTCAGATGAAAGCAGAAGCTGCGATCTGGGGAAGCCCAGAAAACTGCCTGTTCCTGTTCACTGCAACGGCCTTTCCCTAGCAACTGAAAGCCCACATCAGCCTCGGAGAGTCTTCATGCTACATATCAGTTTTACACAATGGGTGCCAGATCAAGGTATAAACATCGACGAGGAGTGGTGCTACATTGAAGAGAGTTCCATACTGCTTTGACTTCTATAAGTTTTAATCTGTTATGTATCATATATCTATTATTTTGAATGTGCACCTGTTGTCCCAGGTAATACTTGTTTAAGGCTTTTGTTCAATGTACTGTGAATGTGCATCTAGCAATTACATTTTATATCCAAAAATATGACTAATAAAATGAAACCTAATGATCAGAAACCCTTCCCCAGCTGCTCACATTCCTGTGACTGTGTTATGGTGTTGTCCATTTGTCTGAAAGGATATGTAACACCCATTATCGTAAACTAAGGTCAGATTTTACTGTTATCCTTTGGAGTACCGTGCTTAAGTGACCGTGCCTGAATGTGACCGTGCCTGAACGTGACCGTGCTCAGACGTGGTGAAGCCATTCTGTTGTGCTAAACAGACGAGAGTGGTGTCCTGGCTGTGCCCTCAGCCTGACCAGAGCAGGAGCCCACAGGCTGGACAGGAGGTGCTCACCAGACAGCTGTCTCCACGGCAGCGAAATCTGTGATCTTTGTTCAAGCCATTTGACCGAATTATTGCTGCACCTGCCTCATTCATTACAAATCAGCCAGAGGCACTGAGAACAATTCCCTCCAAACCCTTAGTATGCAGCACTAAGAAGGATTCCCTCCAAATCCTCAGTAAGCAGCACTGAGAACGATTCCCCCCAACCCCTCAGTATGCAGCACTGAGAACAATTCCCTCCAAACCCTCAGTATTCAGCACTGAGAACGATTCCCCCCAACCCCTCAGTATGCAGCACTGAGAACAATTCCCTCCAAACCCTCAGTATTCAGCACTAAGAACGATTCCTTCCAAACCCACAGTATGCAGCACTGAGAAAAATTCCCTCCAACCCCACAGTATGCAGCACTGAGAACAATTCCCTCCAAACCCTCAGTAGGCAGCACTGAGAAAAATTCCCTCCAAACCCTCAGTAGGCAGCACAGCAAGTCTTACATTTTGAATTCTCAGTATTCTGGAATTCATGGACTGAATCTCAGACTATTTCCAACTTGTTTACATACTATATATGCTTGATACGGAAATACAATTCATAATGAATCTTCACCTCTTCTGCTTGAGGTTTCATCACTCGAGTGCCACAGAAGCAGTTTGTGATGTAGCTGTGAATATGGTCCGATTACCAAATGCTACTCAAGTGCTATTAAACTGTAAAAGGAAGCAGTGGCTGGGACTGGTAATACCCTCCCAATGAGTCCAGCTTATTGCTGTGACAGGCAACAGGGCCTACAGAGCCTGCGGCCTTGATTGCTGCCATGACCCATCAATCTTTGTCACACTCATTCACCAGTCAAGAACAAATCAATATCATGACAAAATAGTGGTTTGACATAATTAAAGAGCAATATCACCCATGGTGAAGTAGCACACTGAACTCCATCATGAATATAAACAAGACCCTGAGGAGAGGTGGGGCTTGATGCCTCTCAGCCATTTTTCTGCAGCAATCGAGCCACTTATTACTTTTCTATTAAAGTTGAGCGATTGCTCTGTTCAGCTATTAAAAATTCTCCAAAAACAGCTTGCTGCTTCTTACACGTCTTCCATTTCTTCACGATGGGAGGGTGACTTAAACATTTATGAGGAAAGTAATTACGTGCAAGCATTCCCCAATGGCCCCGCTTTCAGAGCGGCTTCATGTTCTCCATCGGTTTCCCACTGGGAGGAAGTCTGTGGCTGGATAAGGAAAACAAACATAGACGTCTTCCTGTGGGAGTCACGGAGTGTCCTGTCGGCTTGGCTGAATGTGTTCAGGCGCCTGGCTAGATACTTAACCCAGCCAGATCTGGGTATCCAGGATCCAATGCTGCAACTACCAAGAAAGGCAACTGTATTACTACATCTGGATGAGTTGGACCTCTCCTTATATTCACGTCAAGTGTACACTCAATTCTTTGCGGAACAGATTAGAAAGATTATTTTTTGTTGCCTTTCTTCTACCTTTCTGTCTCTGACCTTTCCATCAATCTACTGGAGCTGTTCTTCATCCTTCATTTAAGAAATATGGGCTTCTGCACACTGCCACATCCCAAATCCAGATTCACCTAAGATCATGACCATAATGCATTTCTCACAACAATGGCATGGTGATGTCAGTAGGATAGCCAAGCTGCTCTTGAACAACGTCTTAAAATGTAGGAGTCAAAGCTTGAATCTGGACAGGGCTAGTGCTAACTGTGGCCAGCAGACCCACAGGGCAACTGCACTATTGGCGATCGCATTACCTAGAGTTGGAGGGTTCAGTCGGATAGGGGCAAGGACTATGGACTCTGTAGCGGTGTTAATTTAGTTAGCCTTCTGAATAAATAGCATTTTAGATTTAGCCACATTTTAATCATTCGAATATTGTTAAGGTTAGTCTGATGAAAACAAAAGTAGTTTCAGTCAATAAAAAGTAGTCTTGGTAAACAAAAGATAAATTTAGTGTAATTCTAATGAAAGTTCTCATTTCTTTTCAGTGGAATGTTCTGACTTTTATACACAGATGCAACAATCATAATTTCGTCCAAGAATCTTATTACACAGCATCTAAAAAAAGTTGGAACATGCACTATTTTCAGGCCTGTTCCTGTAGGACTGTGGAAGGAATATTGCAAGTTCCGGAACTCTCTTCCTGATGGTATTTATTCATCTTTAAGTCATAGACCACATCTTTCTCTATGCAGAAGTAGGCTCTCAGAGGTAAGGCAATATCTTAATCTTTTCTAATTTAGGATTTAAAGAAATGTAATAATGAATTTAGCTAGCTACATAAACATGTTATTGTATCATGTAAATAACAAATAATCTAAAATACGAATGAAAGGAAAAATAGACATTCCTGCAGAAAATATTAAATGAAATCTGCAATGCCTTGACAACAAAAAGTCCTTGGTCCATCTTAACATCCATTTTAACTCCATTCTACCCCACACACACATTTTCGGTCAACTGAAATGGAATAACGACACTACTTATGGAGACCCTCCACAATTTTTATTTTACCTTTACCTCTACCATCAAGCCATGGCTCATTTTTGCTTTTACTTTCTCTTCTCTGCTAGGCTATATGCTGGCCGAGAACAGAGGGCTCCTGATGCTGAAGCCCAAAGTGCTGACAGCACAGTGCTGCTGGTGGTGGTGGTGTTCCAGCTACCTGAACTTTACTTTACTTTATTCAGTTTATTTTTACAGCGACAGTGCACATTCATAAACATTTCTGTAAATGTGCCAGTTTAGCCAGCATGGCTACCTGAACTACTGGAGTGGAAGAGGCTTGTGCTTCATCTTCCTGCCATACACTAAAACTGACAATCAAGATAAAAAATGTTATGGGATACTGATGCTTATTTTGCTAAACATAAGCAAAGTAAACGTAAATAGCAGATTCAAAATGTGAAATGATATGCAGGCATAAGCCCCCATTCTACACCAAACAAACACACGCACTTTGCATACAAAGATTATACATAGATTCATATACTGTGTACTGTATACTATAAACATTGTGTATAGGCTATATGGAAGTACTTATCTTCAAACAGGTCAATTCTGTCCTGATAATTTACTTCCTCATCAGTAAGCTGTCAGTTCCTGATGAATTGTGATCCTCTTCGCTGGTTTATATCCAGCGCTACCGGGACGGAAAAACTCTTGCAAGCCATAAATAGTGTATATACTGTGATGCAGGGGAGGGGAGGGCCTCTGCACCATGCAGTGAGCAGACAAAAAATCTAAGAGTTTATTACTAAAAAAAAAAATAAGTCCCAGAACAAAAAACTCCACAAAAACCTTCAAATGCAAAATGAGGGGAAAAACAGACACAAAATACTCAGGGCACTCAAGGATGACACCTTTCATCCAGCCAGTCCAAAACCATCCCATTAGACCTGTAACCCAGGCCTCTTTTATAAAGCCCAATAATCAGGTAATTGGCCGCAGCCGACGTGATTACAATCAACCACAGCTGCGACCTTACCTGTAAGAAGGGCCGGTGCTGCACCCTGGTGGACAGCACCCCAATCCCTTCTTGAGATCACAATATGCAGTATACACCCATAACTTCTTTGTCCACAGAAGCAAAATGGCAGAATATTTGTAGTTCAACTGGCCACACATCTCAATGGGATATCTCCAGCTCTGACTGGTTTAGACATGTAATAAGAGTGTGTACAGAAAGCTACAAAGCTGTTTTCCAATGGAATGCTCTGATTGGCTCTAAGATGTTATCAAAGTTACCGACCAAAGAATGGAAGTGCTTTGGTTTGCACTGATAGATTTATGGTAAGTCCCACCCATATTTGAATGCAGAAATCTCTGGCTTTGTTTACCAGAAAAAAATACAAGTGTGACCATTGGCTCAGCAAGCATTTTACAAATTGAAAATCTGTTAAGAAACATTTACAAATACACCTGACATAAATAGTAAGTACAGTAGTAAGTACAAATGGCTCACCTTGTGTTTTGTTTGCCTTGAAGTCCTATATACAGTTTATCACTTTTCTCCTTTCTCCCAAATACCGGCTGGGGTGTGAATTTGTTTAGAGCCAGATCACTGTGTTTTTCCCTGTCAGAATTCTGTCCAATCACATGCATGCACCCACCTAGCAAACTCTGCACCATCGCATGCATGCTAATGATTGGATGAAAGTACAATTACGGTGAGCCATAATTCCTTACATTCTGATTGTATTCTCTGCTGTATCTCTATGATGCATTGTATAGAATTTGCAAAGTCTTGTGCATCACTAACTGTCCAATCATCTGTTAATGATATTTTCATCATGTTATGCATTGATGATAATGTTAGTACATTTCATCTTAGTTTGTTTTAAAAACAAAGTTTGGTTTTAATTTTGTTATCGTTTTGTTTTCATTGATGGACAGTTTTCGTCATAGTTTTTGTCAACAAAATTAACAGTGCCCTGTAGTGACTCCCACTCGTCGGTGGGGTGCCTGTGGACAGCTTGTCAAAGTTGAGCATGAAAGGTCTTCTTCAGACTCAACACTAGGCAAGCTTAGCTGTAGGCTGCACTGTGAAAAGAAGCAGGCTCAGCATTTCTCAGAGCTGGAGAGCCGCTCCAAGAGTGACCATCATCATTATCTTCTGCAATGCTCATAAGAGTACATCCATGAGCTGTGTACAATAAACTCTGGCTTATAATTCAGACTCACAGACAAGCACTCACTGTTCACCAGCGATGCAAATTGGTCAATCCATCTCCTGCATTAAAGCATTGCCCATTTAGGACAATGGGTTCCAGGCATGTTCATCTCCCACTGCGTGCAAATAAGCACCTTGCAGCCGAAAGGAACTCCATGGCTAGGCCAAGCTGAAGGAAAGATGAGCGTGTCTTATAAGGCTCCTGTTCTGACACACTGCAGCGCTTTGATTCCTTAGCATACAGTACAGACACTGTATAAACAGCATCAACTGCTTCTTGTCAAACATTGCACCTTTTTTCTCAACTGCAACCGCGGAACAAGCAACGAGAGAGCCCATCAGTTCTGCACTTCACAAATTCTTGTTTCTTCCAACTCTCTCAGAAGTCTGTATCATTTTGAAGAAGACCGCTACAATGCATCTTTTCTCTTCTTATGCAAATTTTTTTGTCTCTAGCTTTCTTCAATGTCACCTTAGAGAAACTGGTCTGTAGAAGTTGATAGAAACATGAATTATGGAAAACACCTGTGTGGCTAGAAAGAGAGAACCAGAATGATCTGGGGACATGCCTACTGGTTAAAAGTAGGAAACACACCTGGGTAGCTTTAACTAATCAGCCCAGGGATCCAGCCCAAAATGCTTCTTTCCACAGAGAACTCTCTCTGAATAAAAACAAGGGGGAAAACTACAGTAAAATTACTGCATCTTCTTGTGTCCAGCTATTCTGTCCCTTCCGTGGGTGTCACTCCGTGTGTGACAGTATGGTTTCAATAATAATAAGAATTGTTAATATACTGCTATATTTTACGCAGCAAGATGGTTTCCAAGTTAATGACCATCAAACACCCTCTTTTGATTTGAATCCTCCTTAATATTCATGTACATGCACCGCTCAGGAAAATGCTTTGGACTTAAGGTTTAACTGTCGATGATGAATATGAAAAGCCACTACAAAAAGCATATAAATATATTGTTGGATTAATTCTTAAGGAAGGCTGTGACAGACCCAGATGCTTCTGCTCAGTTATAATCCATTGGAGGCAGAACATCATAAATGTAATCACACAAGTGCATTCACAATGACAACAGGCACCACTCCATTGATCTCTTCAAATAAATGTAGGCTTTACAGCTCTGAATGAGTTTCACCAATGAATCTGCCACCTCAGATTTCTGCAGACACTGACCACAACCCAATAAACAGAAGTGAAGTACACTTCGACAAAACACTGTGCTTCAATATCCTGTCATTTTGAATGACATTTTGACATTTCTAATGAGTTTTTTATTGACAGCAAAAGTTCTTGCCTGCCTGTTACTGAATGATTTGATATTGATCTTTGAAGACCTTGCTTATGACATCTTAACAAGGCTATTTACATGTCTTTTCACTGACCAATGGTGATGAAAAACCAGCTCATTACAATGGCTAGGTAATATACAACATGCAATAACGGTCTTTGCCACCATTACCTTTCTTCTCCTCTTTTTCTCTTTAATTATGCCTCATGGATTAGTAAACAACCACGCTTCAGGGGCTGCGTGACATGCTTTTGGAGAAAAACAAGCGTGAATCCGCAATAGCTGCGACTGCACACACGCATGCATCCATGTGTGCATGCATCCATGCACACACCCTCACACAAACACGTGGCCTCTTCTTTGGCTCATGACCAACCTTTCCACAAAATCTTGTGCAAATCTGTTAATCCATTCGGGAGTTATGCGCCTTTTTGTGATAGGCCATGCCCATCGCCACGCCCCCTCTTGATCAATCGGCCTGAAAGTAACTCAGCTCTACCTTCAGTCATGACCAACCCCCATGCCAAATTTCAGCCTCCTGGGGCGAAAACTGTGGCCGATATGGGGTGGGACACTTTTGTGGACCAACCAACCGACCGACCGACAGACAAGAGCTATAGAGCTGCGGTCGCAGCTAAAAATTATCTATTGGGGGTTGATAAGAACGGCAATCACCAGCAATGTCGTACAGCTTCCATGTGGTCATGTGATGTGTTTTTTTTATCAATCACATGGAAGCTACAAGTTCTTGCTGCTGATATGGATTCTGACAGGAAACGTGACCGTACCCAACAAACTGATGCAAGAACTCTGTACTTGCCAAACAGCTGTTTTTAATTGCTAAACAGCACAGACCCATCCACCCATAAAGGGAAGGTGGTTGGTACGAACTTCTCCCAGAACGCATAGTGATACACTGCAATTGCAAAGCTGCTGCTGCATGTCAACATTTAACTGGTCCCCTGGGTTAAATGACAATGATGCTGGCGTTTGCTGTACTGATTGCATTACTGGATGTCTGAGACGCTGACAATATCCTACCACAAATGAGGCCAACCCATGCGAGAATAGGGGTTTGAAGATGCTACACCAGATTATTACAGTGCACTATGTTAGCAAGTATTATCTTGTTACCATAGTGCACTGTGCAAGTGTCTTATATATTTTTTCCTTACTCTACTTGAATGAATGGGGAAAATAAAACTTTACATGAATCTGAAAATAGTAACAAATAGGCCTATTTACCAAATACAATAGGCCTATAAATTCTCATGTTAACTGTGAACCGTTCTCCTTTAAAATCACATAGATTTCTCAAAACTTTAAACATAAAGAAGTACACATAGATGCCTGAGGGAAAGACATAGTCAGCTGGGGACAAACGTGGTAAAAAGTGCAAACACCTCAACCATGCATTGGCTTGAGATGCAAGGCAAAACAGACAAGCAACTCCAAATCGGCTGACTACAGATATAAATCTAGGGCATGGGTTAACAGTTTTGTTAAGAACAGCCCTGCTGAGATATACTTCTATATATAAACACACACTTTTTAAATGTGTTCATATAGATAAGCATGTAGCAACCCCACAATCTTGTAATCAACATGTCACAGACTGGACGTGTTGCAACTGCCTATCAGTGAAGGGCAATTTTCCCGACTGCTGCCATCCCCACAAAATATGACTCACGTCAATGTAAATGTGTATATGTGTGGAGGCATGCAATCATCTGAGCCAGCATGCAATGGAGTACAAAGGATTTGTGGACACAGGAACATTACACAAAGAGATGCACCTTGCTCTCTTTGTCATTTGAGACACAAAAGGAATGTGCTGAAAAATTATTGCTCAGATTTATCATGAATGTAGGCCTGGAACTTAAAGATCTGTGGGTGTGCAGTGAGACTATTTCAAGTGTCATAATTACAGTATGGTGTATACACTGCTTTCACTATTCATTAACATGCACAGACCAGCCTTGAAGCTCCCAACAACTGATTTCCATCTCTTCACCATATTAATATGAAAAACCCAATGGGAAAATCTCACACTCCAGCATGTTATGTAAGTGGAATAAAATACCACGAACCAAGGAGAGAGATTCATCATAAACAAAGAGGGATCAGCTGGATTTGCATTTCTGCTTCATCAATGACAATCACCTTTTCGCACATACGTTTTCATTGTCCAGGCTGGGTTTGACACTAGGTCACTGATGTTGGTCAGGATCAAGGGACAATGAATTGGATAACCAGCCCAATAAAGATCCTTCAGATTTCAGAGGCATCAATATTCCTTTGCATGGCACTGAACCCGAAATCCTTGATAAATCTAATGATCGCACCAAGTCTGTTTGGTAGTACCTTCTGAGAACAACAAGCTAATCTTTGACTTTATGTTTATCCCATAAATTGTCAGGTTAGCATGACATGAGAAAATGACAAGGGGAATGAGTGAATTGGAACCTGTAGAATTCCTGTACCCTGTTGCCCCGACACAGCTACTTTTGCAGATTCTGAAGCAGTCACCACTTTCTATTTGCTGCCTGAAAACCTACCCCCTCAAAGTGCATCTGGGATCAGCCCACTCAAAAATATGACTCGTCTGTCCGCATATTTCTGTTTCTTTTCACTGGACAGAAGTCTTTTAGTCAGCAGCATGCCAACATCGCTCTTTTTTTTTACATTTCTATTGAGTATTCTAATCTCAAAACCACTGCAGGTCAGCCAACATAAAGGCACCTAAGAAATACAGTGGCTGTTTTTTACTTACCCTTTTTTTCTATTTCACAGCCTCATAATGGTTTCCTTGACTTTCATTGGCGCAACTCTAGTCCAATGCGAATAACAGGCTCCAAAGGCAATCAAAAGCCTAGAATCAAGGCTAGATAAGTTATCTTATACCGTACCTGCATGAAGGAAGCAACTGAACACATCTGACTAAACAGAAGCACATGAAATGGGAGCATATATAAAAAGTGCTGTAATGTCTACACGGTGAACGATACGATACCTTTAATACAAGCTGAGAATCTGCACTTTAACCACATGTCAATTGTTTGATTGCACATCTAAAATTGTGGGGTACAGAAAAAATGTCTTTGTCCCAAATGTTACAGAGGGCACTGCAAATAGTGGAGCGAGACTAACATACGTGTGAAGGAATCTCAGTGAGTCTCCACAGCTGCCAGAGACATGCCTTTCCCAGGCAGTTAGAGGGAGCAGAAGCTTAAGCAGCTTGAGAACAATCTCTCTGCCTTGCCCATGTCTGCTTTGTGTGGATTTGAGTTACCAGACCCAGCTGCACGCATAGGGAGCCTGCATGTATGTAAATAGCTGGTTTTAATTGCAAATGGGGTGTTTTCAGAAATGAATAGGGGAGATGCCAGATATACTGAAAGGAAAAAATTTAACATGACTGCTGCAGGAGGCATATTTCTATAAAATATTCATATTTTCAAGGAAATGTTCATATTTTCTCATTACCCAGAGGGATCCAGTGGTCTTCCGCTGTTGATTTGGAAAATCTGTCATTCTACTGCAGTGTATAGTTCCTGTATGCAACTTGTTGACAATTTCACACAACACAATTTATGGAAATGAGCCACTTCTTTTGGTAGATGGAAAATATCTTTACATTATGGGGAAAATAATTAACAGGATTTCTACTCAGTGCTTCAACATCCAACAAGACTTATTGGGATGGCAGGCATGCCATCCCCCCAAGTTACAGCTTGGCGGGGTATACCTATACAGTACCGCGTTTGGCACTTTTCAGCGTTTCCTAGAGAAATAACCAAAATGACCAGACTCCCAGCCCTTAAAAACATTCACTTCTGTACCTTCTGACCTCACGTAAACACATAATTCAAATACAACTGTATACGTACAAACAATAAAGCCCAAACTTTGGTTATTTTAGCTTTTTCCTCCCAATTTCATCATCAAAACACGCCAGTCCCACAATCAATAATTTTTCCCATTGGGCATTTGGGCCTGCGGTGTAAACGTAGCCTTAGTGATGTCTTCTTCCATGAGGCAATTTTTGTTATTTGAGTTTCCTGTGACACAAGGCATGAATGACCACATTCTCTTCAGATGGTAAGATGAAAAAACACAGGGCCAAGTTACATCAAATAATTTAGGAAACTTTGGGTAGCCATGCTTTGGAATACAGCTTGTTTAATTTGTTTGAGCTAAGGTAGCCAATGCTGTTTGTTGTACCTTGGCCTCATTTTGATATCAATACTTATAACAGTAGACCTAGATTTTGCTAGTTTTAATTAATGACTTATGGACAGTGTGACTGGGTATGTGTGAGTAACTTGGCATTTTTGTATGTTGAAAATATTTTTTGTGGAGAGTACTGTACTCTGGCCTGAAAATGAGAAACTGGCTTGACCTACAAGCACTACTCAACATCTCCTGTACAGCCATAACAGTCACAGACCTCAGGATCACTACCCACCAAAATCCACTTATTTGAGGGGAAAAAATATAAAATGTCCAGAGACTTTCTATCCACTGGAAAACTGACCAAGCTAGCAAACATAACGCTCAACCTGGGTGGTAGTGTTGTTTCATGGTTAGGAAATCAGGCTTTAACTCAAAGGTTGTAGGTTCAATTCCCAGGTGGGGAGCTGACATTGTACCATTGACCAAGGTACTTAGCCTGAATTGCTTCAGTTAAATATTCAGTTACATAAATGGTTTGTAGGTAAAAATGTAATCTGTGTAAGTCACTCTGGATAAAAGCATCTGGAAAATGCCTTAATGTAATTTATCCAACTGATGGCTTCACTTGGAGACCCAGTAGCCACTTTGACATAACTGGAGTCCAGGACAGCAAAACACCTACCAAAAGCAGCAAGGAATGGTGGTGTGTGTTCTGTCATAATATGTGATGGAGTATAACAGTTCAAAAGGGAACTGGGGACTCCTGTGAATCAGTCCACTGCACTTGTTAGATTGGGAGCTGACAGACTGGCAGACAGAAACTGTTGACACAAAGGAAAGAAGGAACCAAGGAAAAAATCTGTTTTAAAACAGACATTACAAAGTCAGCTGTAAATTAAGCATAACCAATCCACAATATCTTTCTACAAAAGTAATTAACTGCAGCTTTAATGGGTGGGTATAGTGACTGGTGTGCATACATGTCTGTATATACACACACACGCACACACACACACAAACTTATGCTCGGGACAATATAATAGAAATACCACATGAAAAAGAACTTTGAAGCAACTAAATTGCAATTAGGCAATTACACAGCTTGACAGTATTTTCTAGACGACACGTCAACAGCAACCAGCTTGACTTGTCATTGTAGTAGAACAAACAGAAGTAGCCTATGTTCATCTGACAAATTTGCAGTATTACCAGTTCTACTGTCAGTTAAAAATAAAATGTTTTCAATGTAGGGTTTTTAGTCACTTTACGTGTAATTGCTGTTTACAAGGTTTCGGTTAGTTACCTCCATTGACACTGTCATTCTACTGCAAGCATTGGAATGTCTTCAGTAAACAGTTTGTCAAGTCTCTGTATTGTTCTTTTAAAAACACGCTTCTGATGCTTGAGTAAGGTTAGCCATCATACCAAAGCCTATAGCTAAATAGCTCATTTATTGTAGGCACAGGTGGTTATGTACAAACGGAAATTTCTTTTGCTGAAATCACCACACCGTTCTGTCCTTCATAGGAAAAAAATCTCCCTTGCACGTAGGCTTACAGTCTCTGGGTGAGATTCTAAAGTATTTATCAAATGTAATTAATATTTACAATGCTTGACTTATTATTACGCTTGCTTGCTACCAACATAATAAGGGCTGTCGAATTAACGTGTTAACATAAATTATAAAAATTATTTCATGTGGTAAAATCTTTTAAATGCAAATTAACGCATTCCTCTTTGACAACGCCTCCTTCGCCTATGTCGCCGCTGCTTGATCAGGTGCTCAGTGTTCGCCTGTTAAGCTGCACGTAAAAAAAGTCTCCTCCTCTGACTTGTGAAGGCCCCACTTGCAAACTGTGTGTGCAAAGTGGCAGCTGACATCATGTGAGAGTGTTGAAATTACCCAATGCAAAGTCACTCAACAGCCCCATGTCAGCACTCAAAAGTACTCAAAGACAGACTAATTCATGCAAAAAGTCAGGGAGACAAAAAACTACATTGAACTGGCAAAGCTGATTTAAGAACATCAAAATTATGAAGGAACTGTCATTAACACTGGACATGTTCATCAGAGTGCAACATTGCTATGCGTTTACTGCCAAATTGCAGAAAGATAAGAATGTCGATCGGCAGCAGCAGAATTTTTGGCAATACATTTAGAATACATCGCCGATCCAACAATACAGCCTAACTTTTTTAGGGTCAATATACAGGTTACTTAAATGTAAATACACTCAACAGAAGGTTAGCCCACAATGTGTGGCTGACACGGCCTAAATATACACCACTGCGTAAGAGGTTGTTACAGTCTAGAAGTCAGGAGGAGGAATACAGAAACACTCCCACACAAAAAGGTCAATCAACTCCAGCTGCTGTTCCAGAACATCCAATAAATGTTCGATCAGCGACTGAGCAGTCCATAACATATAGACAATGGATGGCAAACCATGGAGTGGCTTCTCAGGTCCTGGTTCTCAGGGGCACTTTAAATGCAGGCCTAAAGGCAGGAAATAAATGCTTTAATGTGAGGTGAAGATATCACTCTGTACCATTAAGTAAAAATAGACATTGATCGTACTTGCTAATAGTATGAGTGCACCCAAACCTTGCCAGGAAAATGTTCTCCACACTATTGCAGTCTGTGTGTGTGTGTAGATTAAGTACTTTAAAACTATAAGAATATACATTGCTTACAATCAAATTTGTTAAGAATAACAGAGAAAATACTGAATATTTAAATACAAAATACCTTTGCTAAGTCAAAACCACTGCACAAATACAGGCCACACTGCAGAATACAGGAAAAAAAATTGTTTTTTTGTTTTTTTAACACAGCTCAACAGAGCAGCACCAAATGAAAAAAGAATTACAATGTAACACACTTGAACCAAGGTCTTCTTGCAGGAATCATGAGGGCTCAAGTCCTGGATCCAGAGCATACATCTCAGAAGGTAATGGGCATGTTACAAAAATGTTACAAAGTAGTAACATTTGTGTAATCCTACTTAATCACACTTCAGGGGAGACTACTGAGCAAAGGTCAAGTGCGCTTCACACGGAGGAAGTGAGGCGAGCGTGCCTGATCTGCGGCTGGGGCTCTACATGTGATGAACACGTGTGGCAGGGCGGTGACCTGTCGGCGTGCAAGGGACAGTCACCACACAGGTGCAGAGAGGGGAGAGCAGGAGGAGCACACTGCCCTCACAGCATCCTACATCCTTCACAGACAGCCACCGGGCCCAGAATAGAGCAGCCAGACACCCAGGAACACTGGAAAAGGCTTCATTATGATGAATTAGCGGTCAGCTACAGATACAGTAGACTGTATCCTCAGAGAACTGTTTCTCTCAGAGTCTGCTTTCTACATGACAGACAAAACCCAATTCAAATCACACAATGCAAGTGATAGATTTTGTGTCATTCTGCATACAAATAAAAGGCTTAAGAGGTGGCTTACTGTAATTACTTCAGTCATCTCCAAACTTTATCTTGTTGAGTATGAGGCTGCATTTATAAGCGAAAATAAAAGAGAATGCACCTCCGGCAAACGGCTTCTTAGAAATTTGATCAGGCCTCCACTGCAAATTACGATTAAGTAATTATTCCAATCTTCATTCTGAAAATTTGCCACGATTTTCCTCTAAAGGATATGTGCCCTGTTAGTATCTTTGGGCTTGTTATCTGGGTTATCAAACTGGGTTATACAAGCCAATTTCTCAGTCTACTGAAAAGCTAATCACACACCCACATTAGCTCACTATTGTTAAGGCTCGGGTTTGAAACGTCAGTACAGCCACGTCCAAGAAACTGCATTCAATGTGAAAAGAACTGGGTCAGTCTTAAAACTGCAAATTGTCTTGCATAATTCCTGCGTAGGACTCATCCAGAAACATGGACTGCTCACAAGTTTTCATACAGCTGTCATACTAACTTCTCTTTAAATCTGTAAGGACATAACTATTTTTGGAAACCAGTAAATGAGAAAGATGGACCATCAAAGCTGTGTATTGCAGTTTTCTTGATTAACCTGAAAGCATACTCATGGAGCCATTGTTTGGATGAGAGAGGAGATGATTTTGCATTCTGGATGACAGGCTCAAAGAGGGGGCAGTGGTGGGGACCAGTAACAAGAACCAGGTAGCACATCTTTAAATAACTTTTGAAAAAGATAATATTATATTTACATATAATGCCAACAACACCAACAATCAGTATTATATCAGGATTGATATGTGCGATGGTCCCTTGCCACTTAGCAGGTAATGCATGTGCAGAAAAGGGGGAGAACAAACATTCACCCGTATCTGTGTAGATGCTGTGTAGATGTAGTTGTGTGATCTTCAAGCTCCATTTAAAAAACTATGCCATGCTGAATCCCCCATGTGCTTTACAGGACACTTTCCACATTGCTGGCCTGGTACGTTTACAGTTTTCAGCCATGATACTGCACCTTTATTTTTTTGATTCATTTATGAACAAAAAGCAACTGTAAAATCTACCGCAGTAAAGAGATTAGGCTAGAAGGGTGAGGGATGTGTTCAGCATGCTTAACAGTTTAAAACCTGTTGTTTCTTCACATGTTTAATGCTAATTTTCCATTTGATTGCAAGCGATTTTTTGACATTTGTAATGTTTAAATTGTGAAATTTGATCTGACAGCCCTAGTCAAGGTGCACATCCAAGCCATAGAGCCTTGTCACAAATTACATTAAGTAATTCCTCATAATTCCTCAAGAATAAAATTACTTCTTTAATTAAACCCACGATCTACAATATCATTTTCTTCTGAAGAGAAATTAAAACGTCCAACTCTAAACCTAGTGACAGTCTTTAGCTATTATTAAACTCTCATATCCAGAGAGTATAATAAATCAGCAACCAATTTCAGTAGACCTCAGTAATACTTAGCTATCTGTAACAATGCGGTCCAAATGAAAGGTAGTTGAAATGTAATGGAAATGATGTCCAAGGACCTTGTACTCGGTCAGGGACAGGATGGGAGATTTGGGATTATTGACATGATTTTAACATTAATGCAATTTAAAATTCACTAGAAATATTAAATATATGGTTCTGTTAGGCCCTAATAGCAAAAAGGAGTTGAAAGCATAAAGACACATCTAGTACTGCAAGAGACAATAGCATAGCAAAAGAAAACACATCCAAAACACAAGGTTACATTTACAACTGGTCAGCACAGGAGCAATATTACCCAGCCAAGGATATCAATGTGCATTTCCATTTAGTTCCTGGTTTTATAATTACCAAGAACAGCAACAAAGCAACAATATGTCATGATTGTCATATTTTCTGTGCTTCTGTCTCTGTCCTATTTTCATACAAGTCAAAATTATCTTCAAGAATGCAAAGCCAATAGGGACTGCTGGACAGCTCACTCACTCAAAAGCACCACTTGTGAAGCATGACGCATCACACCACTTGTGACATATGCTCTCTCCACACACGTATGATTGGGTCTCCTCAGCCCCCGCTGTGTGTGGCTTGGGGCTGCAGTGTAAAAAGAAGCAGCTAGCTGACACCATGTGTTAGAGAGGAGAACCGCAAATGGTCTTCACTCTCCCAAGCCAGCAGCAGTGGGCTTATATGAGCATGCCTGTACAAAATTCAAAAGTTTTACATTACAAATTCAGACGGGATTGAAGACGCCATATCAAAAAAATAAAGCTAAGCCAATAAAAGGCAATACAGCTCTGCATATTATTGCACACCTCATGCTTTTGTCATCAGGTATTAGCCAGTGGTCATGGGTGGCCAGTGGTCAAATTGAAATAGCATCCATGAATCAAATCAAACAAATTCAAAATGACCACTCCACAAAATCAGTAAGCACATCTTCTTTCTGGGTGCCAAGAGTAGCCTACATAAAGTTATAACCTCTTAAATCAACAGCTAAACTGGTTACACCAGACACTGCTGGCCAAAACCTGTTCAATTGATAAAAAATAGGCCACACACCATCCGAAAAACAGAATACTCATAAAATTGGAAACAGTTCTCTATAAATCATGAGGACAATATCCATCCATTCATTATCTATACCTGCTTATCCTGGTCAGGGTTGTGGGGGGTGCTGAAGCCTATCCCAGCATGCATTGGGCGAGAGGCAGGAATATACCCTGGACAGGTCACCAATCTATCACAGGGCACACACACCATTCACTCACCATTCAGCTACACACTCATACTGTACCTATGAGCAATTTAGTCTCAAAGTAGCCTACCTGCATGTCTGTATAACCTCTGCCAAGCCTAGTTGGCTTGGCAGAGGTGAGGTCAGAAAAGTGTTCACTGTGTGAACTAAACTGTGTTCTTGGCTAGAAAAAGCTGTACGAAATGAGTATCGTATCTTATTATCTCCGCCAGGCGAGACCCTTGAGGGGATTATGCCTTTGGTCCCGTGTGCGTGTGTTTGTGTTTCTGTCCGCAGCTAATCTCGCATACTACTGGGCCGATCAGCCTAATACTTGTTGTGCATGCTGACAGCAGGCCAAGGACCTGAATTCTCGAACATTTTGCAAATTGGTCAACGACAAGTATTTTATTTTAATTAATTTCCATCATTGTCCATTGAAATACATTGAGTGCTAACTCCTCACTCCTCCTAACCAGCCGGTAGGGGCCGCAATTGATCAACAACTACTTTCGTTTGGAATGAAAGACCAGCGATGTAAAACTTCAATTTCAACAAAATAATCCGCCAACTAATGGGGTACGTTAATGTTTGAATCTGTGGAAATTATTTTGTTGGCATTTTCATGTTGAAATTGATATTTTACATTGCTGGTCTTTTGGAATTGTTCCTGTCCAGATTTGAAACGAAAGTGTCAGACTATAACATCAACGTTAGCTCCGTCTAACACATCGTGGCTGATATGAATGAAATTAGCTAACATGTCACCACCTTCAGCGTTACTTCACTGAATCGGCATTTTTGGGATTTTCAGTGGCACATGGTAAAAACTTGTAATATTGTATTTGTCTGGTTGCATTGATTGTGTAGCCTCTATTGTTGCATCAGCAAAGCTAGCACGCCTGGCGGAGATCTGCACTCTACTGAGTGCCCTCTTCTAGTTGAACCTGTGTTTTGTAGTTGTCCATGACCATGAAATGCACTTTTGTACATCACTTTGGATAAAAGCGTCTGCAAAATAAATGTAATGTAAAAAATGCCAAACATTTTGAAGAGTTTGACGTAGAAGACGTTCCAGAAACACTCAAGACGTTGAGTACTAGGTTAAAGGTGCCTACTAAATGCTAAGAAACATTTGGCAGACTTCAACAGCAGCTTAATTAAAACTGTTTACTCAAAGTAACAACGTTTTTAAACTATGATTTTTCAACACCTGCTTGTAGTAAATACAGTGAAGAAATATCAGGTCCACTCACCAGCTAGTACAATTTTTCTTCAAACAGAAGCAACCATTATAATACTATAAACAAGATCAGAGATGTAATGCTGCTTGGGCCTGCATGTGCCCTTTGGCCAAAAATGCATTTTAGCAATTCACACAGGAAGACTGATAGCAACTGCCAGATACAGCACTCCAAACAGAGGAGTCTATTTGAATTGGAAAGAAAGCCATGGGTCTGGCCCAGGTCTTCTGCCCCAAATGAAGGTGAATTTCAGAACAAAACAGTGTTTAGACATTCGGCTAGTGCCACTACCCATAGCCCACACTACCCTGCCATCATGGGTGTGGGTCGTGTTCTGCATGCTTCTATTACAGCAGAATACCTGGCCCTGACCATCAGAGCCATACATTCTACATATACAGAGTCACAGGCTAATGTTTCTCCATATCACATACAGTAGCTGGTCAGTATCGCAACAGCAGGCCAGCATTCAATGCTAATACTGTAGGTGACTGCTCTGCCAACCATTGGATGCCACCAGGAAGGAAATAAATGTTTTTGCAATAAATTATTAGAGCAAAGGAGTATTCACCACTACTGTATGTTTAAGAAAAAAGGACAGCAGTGAGTTTCAAATCATGGCCCACATCTAAGCCACAAAACAAGCAACACAATTAGCTCACCAATCTATTCAAAGGCCCCCTTACCAAGGGAACTGACATCCCAGTTATGGCTCTAAATGAAACAATGTATGACAATATTTATTTATTAATTAGCATTCTGCAATATCCTGACATCATTGTGAATAAATCTTTTTCCATTCCATGGACCAGGAGTCAGGAACCGTTCAATTTTGACTGCAAATATCATTATGACAATACACCTGCCCACATCATGATGGAATAAATCATACTGTAGGTGAGCAAGGCTATTATAATTTACCAGATTGGCATGCACCAAAAAACTGGAGCTGGTGTGTCTAATTCCTCACAGACCTAAGTACAATGTGAAACCATGACTGGAATGAATATAAGTCAATGAGAGATAAACTGCATTTGAATCACAAATGAGGCCACAGAACATCACAAAATAACAAAATACATTTTGTTCACCAACTCTTTCAAATTTACAATGTCGATGTTCAGCCATAATATCAGATAAACTAAAAGCTAAAGGAATGACAAGTGGTGTCAACTTCATATAAAGCACACACTGATTTCTTGTTATTAAATTAGAACAACTTTTGAAGTTCTTTGTGTCTCTATCAAAATGGTGTGCATATCTGTTTCAAAGACACGTGCATAGTAAATTCACCAGTCAATTATTCTAAAATATAATAGAGGGATTTGCTCAAAATTGTATACAGAAAATGAATGCATGCCCATATCACAAAATTCTGTGCTCTCATTTAATGTGGCCTTCAGTTACAGTCCACTTTGGTCTATTTGAACTGGTTCAATTCACCTGTCATCTATGCAAGAAACTGCAACTTGGATTCTAGCAGAAAAAAGTGTATAAAAAATCCTCTGGAGGGACAGTCTGAGTGATGTGTGCATGTTCGTCTTTGTCCACACCTTAGGGTTATTTATATCCTTGTCTTTTCTGCTGTAAAGTCATCTGTTATTTTTTTAATATAATAAATGTACAAATCCGGTCACAAAGAAAAAGAATCCTGGCTTTGGATTCACATACAGAGCATGTCGTCCTTCCAAGTATGCCTATTGGTACTGCATATTTGCTGCCACTAATTATCTCCACATATTGCAATTATATTTGTTCCTGGGCTCACGTGCGCATAAATAAATAATGTATACTATTTTATTATCAGTGTTATTTAAGATTATTATTCCGACAACATTAATTTTATCGAATGCATTGCTTCAGTAGTTAACTGATAGCGCTAACACACGATGATACAAAAGAAACACAAACCAAATCCAAGCCATGCAGTTAAGCAAAGCATAAGGAAAATATAAAGTAACAATATTTTAGCACTTATCCAAAGATCTTGGAGGAAGTGAGCTATAAAAAATAATAAAACGAATGGCTGAAATAAACTTATAAACTCATTAATACTTTATTCGACTGTCATAATTCAAGATACAGGGTTAGGTTCATCCATCGGAGCACCGTATTTCATGATATGTCCAACAACACGCAATACTTCACTTTTGCGTCTCGGACTTAACGCGGTTTGAAACTAAAAAGTGCATGGTTTGCTACGTAGCCGTAGGCTATTGCTAGCTTTCATTTCACGCGCGTCAAGAGAACAAAAGCGATGGTTTAATTTCATTTGTTACTAAACCTTACCTCAACAACTTGTCCACTTACTCACGTAGGAACAGAAGATTCTTCTCACAAGAAATACTGTCGCAGACAATGCAAAAAGCCAAAAGATTCCGGGCTTATATCGTTATCCACCAGAGTTCAGCTCGCTATTGTGCCTTTCGAGAGCCCCGTGTGTAGTTACCTACCCCAAGCCAAGCCAACGCAGTGCAGGATCAATTGTTCAGCTATATGCTTGTACGGTCCTTCGTCCCAGCTTGGTGTTTTTTAATTACATTACAATAAAACGAATACCCCTTGTTCCACTTCTGAAAGAACTGATAGGCAAAATGAGAATCATTCCTCTGATGCGGTTAGGTTATATAAATTGCTCTCTCCAACAGCAGACAGTTTGGAAACTGTTGTTTGTCAGCGGTAGTCGCGAGTGACTCGATCCTATAGTCAGTTCTTTCCAAATAATTATTAATGCATTTCCTCATTTTCAATGCTCGATGGCCAGGCACGGGACTCCACGAATGTCAACCTAGCTCCTATCAATTCAAATGTCTTTTCTTCTAGCGCCCAGACTCGTCCTCCAGTCTCGTTTTCGTTCTCGAGTATCACTGTCGCTTACATCGCTTACCGTTTTGGTAAAGGAACCCTTTTTGTGTTCGATATTTATGATCAAACAAGCAGATTTACAACTTGAGGGTTCTGGTCCAATTGAAAAAAGCAGGGAAGTCTGATTGTTTACTTTGTACATATGTTTACCTTTAACTGTAAACGAAGTTGAAATTGCTCGTTTTTTAATACAAATGTAAATCAGTAGCCTAGTCCACATGGTGAAAATGACACAGTATAAGCTACATCCAGAATAACAGCGCCATGTGTGTTGTAGGGTATATGCATATGAATAATTCTCACTACAAAACAGACACCGATCAGCAGTGGTAGTGTATTGGAGTCCTGCACGAAGAATTTAAACGACTTGTGTAGGCTATTGCTCAACAAAAAATGTACGGTTAAGTTAAATTTGTTTTTTAGGGGGTATCGATTTTGTATCCTTGCAGCTGCAAGTCCTCAGGTAACCTTTTGTTTTAGAAGGAATTTGGAAGTATGGATCATTTTAATTTGTGGTGGCAGTTTTTTAAATTATTTTTCTTTGGGGGGGTCAGACCAAATGAAACCAAAACAAAATTAAGGAAGTTACTACCAAAGACCTTGCATCCATACTGGGTGAATATTTGACAAATATTACTGAATTGCTGATGTTTTTAATTGATGGGGGTGTTTTGTCTTTGCCCCTGCCAGATGTACATAAAGTTTGCTACAGTAATGTGATCATCCAGGATAACCAAAGAGGTCTTGCCCAGCTGACTTGGATAACCTTAGCAGGCCCTTGGCAATCTCATTTTTCGAATCTCAGATTAAATCTGAATTTTGATACAATGACAGAAAAAAAAGTCCCATCCAGTTTAACACCTGTGTATTTAAAAATATATTTTGCTATGTAATCATGGCAGAGTTGCTGTGGAACCATCCCATAATAGCATCTGATTGACTGGTTATGTATTTTTGTTCAATATTTGTTTTGGCAATCATAGCAGCAATGGTGTTCTGTATATTGAAGTGATAGTGGTGAAGAACCTGTGTATGCTGAATGCATTTATTCAGCCTGGTACGGTTTATGTTAGCCATTTTGCTTTGTGTATGTTTCTTTGTTGCTGTTCAGCAAGTGTCTAGCTGTTCCTTTGTCAATGGATTGAGTTTCCAGTGATTAATTCCACTGGAAACTCAATTAATGACTCCAGATCAAATGTTAGGTCAACTAAATTACATAAAATTCAATCTTCTCAAAGAGGTACAATTAAAATGTCAAGTATGGAGAGTATGGATAATTGATGCCAGGCCGAGATATATATTTTAGAAGTTTAAGATAAAATCAATTTTATCATTTCATAAATTTCAGTAAAATTTACAATCTTTGTCTGTGGATAATTCAGATGCAGCTCTCATTGTAGGACTTTCTGCAGTATGAATTCTTAATGAATATCCACAGCGTGGTTTCGCATGACCTTAATATATTAATAGTTTCCAAAATTTTGTTATTGAGGTCAGATCTGAGCCTAGTTTAGCATGCCATGACTATTACCCGGGCAGTATTCACCCATCAGACCAATTACATGAGCACTGTGTGCATATGGCACACATCCTGTCAGCTGATACCATCTTACTGACAAGTGCATTGTTAAAATGAGATTAGAAGAAGCACTGCATGAGAATGTCCTCAGATGTAATGCTAAGATGCATTAAACAGATTGTGGAACTCTGTGCAACATCCATATTCAAGGAGGTACATTACAGCAATCTGCTTCTGACTGAAGGGGAAAATGAGTTGTCTGCCTTAAAGGTGATTATGTCCCTATGGCATGCGAGATGAGCATGGATCCTCACTGTAACACAGTTATTGCCATAACGGTACAAAGGGATCAATTCAGTCAATCTTGCGACGAAGATACTTTTGAGATATGTGTAAACAATCATAATTTACATACTAGCAGCTCTGAATCAAAGATGTGAAGATGTGGCCTGAATTCAGTCAACATTTATCCTTAACTCTGACGTTAGCATTAAGTTTAATTTCATTCTTCACTAAGTTGGGTGAATTAACTTGGGTAATTAATGAACTCGCCAAACTGTATCTGTGAAGAATGAAATGAACACTTGCATTCCATCATAAATCAAAGTTAATGACAAGTGTTTTGTTGTCACAACCCAAATCAACCTTTGTGCTTAACTTTGCAAACTGCAGCTGTCTTCTCTGTATTCCTGGAACATTGTGTTCCTTTTCAAAAACAATTGATGGAGACTAGTACTCTACAGCATACAAACCACGAGACAAGAGGAGGCAGTAAGCTTGAGAAAAAGGAGACAAACTAAAAGATGGCCTTTACCCTACAATTTTCTGTATGGCAATATGTATCAGGAGAATTGCATTTAAAATCCCTTATGTAATAATGGTAGGCCTAATCAGGTGACTAGAAAGATGTTCTTGCATATACAGTACCTATGTACCTTACATGCATATGAATTGTCACTGATTTCAGGCTGTGTAAAAGCCCCCAGGGATGCATTTCTCTCAGTGTGGGATTTACTGCTTAAGTAATGCTGCTCTGATTAGGAAGCAGTACCATCTGGTTGTCTCCAAGGGGAGACTACTGTCACACACACACACACACACACACACACACAAATTGGGGGGGGGGGGTACTCTTTCAAGAAGCTGTAGATGGTTCTAATCAAATCATGACACAGCTTTTCCATTTGGACCAACCAGCATTACTGGGACACAACTGCTTACAGTATGTATCCCTCTTACTTAATGTTTTCTGCACCAGTTAATTAAAACAAGAAAGAAAAATTCTGTGCTGCAGTTGAAATTTAAGTATGTCTGATGTTTTGTACCAGTCAGGTTTCAGTCTGGACACACCATCTTTTATGCATGATATGTTATAGAAAAGACCAGACTTACCTGTCAAAATAAGATTTTTAAAGTTGTTGCTTGGCAACAGTATGTGGCTTAAACAGTAGATGTTTCTTCTCGTGCACCTGGTTTCTATACTTTATCACACATTACCATCATTGACTTTATTATAAAATCACAAGTTACTGTACAACTCCATGTTATGCAACCAACATCACTTGCTTAAAAGAGAGTGTGGGTGTGATAACTCGTTTGTCACTAAATTTTTTTTAAAGCCTATATTGTTATCCCTCAGGATATAATTACCCTTTCTTTCTTAATAAATGTGCTTCCCAACTTGGGGTTGTGCACGTGGAACCACCCCCCCCCCCCCCCCCCCCCCCGCACACACATACATACACACACACACACAATTTGGAATATCAAACTGTGTGCAACCATAGCTGCGTTCATGCGCAAAGCCCACTGCCAATTCATTAAAGTGTAAACAACCGCGATACAATACATTTCTTAAGTATATCATATATTTCCCACAACAACTGTCCTCAGCCTGAAATTAGATTGAATTTTTCTGCTTCTTCATCTTCTCACATCCAAATATAGACATATAAAATGTACAAATATCTCTGCAGGAGCTGCCAACACACAGAGGACAGCCATAAAACAGAGCACACATTCATCTACAGAAAACACCACACCACATGTTTCTGAATGAGGCTTTTTTTTGTTGTTGCCATTTTTCTCCCCAATTTAGTCGTTATACCAATTCCCCGTGTGTATCACGGTCCCGGTTGATGTGCTATCCTCTGTCGGTCTGGGGAGGGTGTAGACTACCACATGCCTCCTCCGATACATGTAGAGTCGCCAGCCGCTTCTTTTCACCTGACAGCGAGGAGTTTCACTGGGAGGGAGGAGTTTCACGTGCTGTATCACGCTATATCCCCTAGATCCCCTCTCTGCTGAACAGGTGCCCCGACCAACCAGTCCATCAGGACTCATACCCTCACCAGCTTCCCACCCACAAACCCTGGCAATTGTGTTCGTAGGAACGTCTGACCAAGCCGGAAGTACCGCTGCCGGGGATTGAACCCGGGTCTCTGCGATGGTAGGCGAGTTTTATGAGTGGGTCTGGATTCTATAATATGTAAAGCGTACTGTACAGTTCATGTGCTCCCCCTGAACTCTTGGATCATTATTGATCCTTCTGGGCTCAATAAACAACACATAAATTGGAAGCAGGTGGCCCTCAAACCTTAATGAGAGAATTTATTATTGTAATTACATGTCTGATTTTCACATAAAGCAATGAAGGAGGTCTCAGTTCCATTATTAATTACAACGGCAAGGCATGATTAGATCAATGTAGGTGAGTAATGAATGTTTGAAAGTTCCATATGGGGATGGCGTGCAAGGGGTTCTCTTCATTAATGGGAGGAAGATTGTGGAGAGTCTGTCTTTCATAGATTGTCTGCAGACGTCCATCTTAAAACCTGAGTATCTGTTCATTATAACTCCATCAGAGGCACTCAGAAGAGACTACTGTATAATGGGTTTAGTTCTTAGTGTCTTAGCTGGCCAAAGTAAATTCAGTGTTAGTCAATCTCATAAACCGAGTCAGCATAAAAATGTAAGAAGCTCACAATAATAAGCTCTATCCTGACACTGAATTTATCTCAGCTGGAAATTGCCATCATTATACTAGCACAAAATATATTCCACAGTTTAATTATGAACTACAGTATTCAGTAATAATTTCTGGCAATTGTTGCATTTAACATTAGATTTGGATAAAGCAAAGATTTGGATTGGCACAATGGCAGAAAAATGGCCCAGGCCTTTGTCTCACTGGAATCAATTTCAAGGAGCAAATCCCAGAAGAAAAAAAACCTCGCTGTTTTTTAAATGCATTAATTTACAAATGCATTAATAAGGGCGACAGTGTAGTATAATGGTTTGATTCCCAGGTAGGACACTGGGTGTTGTAACCTTGAACAAGATACTTGCATTGCTTCAGTAAATATCCAGCTATATGAATGGACACTATGTTAAAATGCAAAAGCTGCGCAAATCATGCTGGATAAGAGCGTCTGTTAAATACCTGTACTGTAAATATAGTATGAGCAATGTTCGGAGACCTGGTGAACAAGACCAGCTAGTATAGATTCAATATCACTAAAGCACTAGTGCAAATTAACTATGGTAACCAAAAACTAGAACACACATGCAAACAGATTACATCCATAACAAGACCTACTGTAAGAAGAGAAATATAAACCAAAAACCATAAAATTCTATATCCCAAACGCATACTATTGCAGACCTATTGGGTGGGAATGGGAGGGGATCCAAGATGCAGTCTGAATAGGTGGGTCTTCAGTTTGTGTTGGAAGATGACCTGCAGTTCTGCTGTCCTGACCGCAGAAGTTGTGGCAAAAATTCTGCCTGGGAGAAGCGAAACAAGTTTGTGGAACAGAAAGATCTGGCTGGAATGTAGAAATTTATCGTTGACTGGTTCTATGCTGGAGCTGATCCGTGCACTGCCTTATAGATTAGTATCAAGGTTTTTAACTTTAAGGGAGCTGGCTAGTGACATATACAGGCTTGGAATGATTTTTGACAAGTCATGTCACTAAGTTTTGTATTAGGTGCAGGGGTTTAGTGGTACAAGCTGGGAGACAAGGAGGCAAGGAGGGAACTACAATAGCCCAGGCCTGAGAGTAGCAGGGCATGGACAAGGCACTGAGTAGAATATGTGTTGAAGATTCTTTGGATATTGCAATGACAGAAGCTACCTATCCAACTGCCACATACACAGAGAGACAGCTGGTCATCTAGGGTGGCCCCCAGACTCTTTTTGCAGTAGAATAACTCTGAGTGATTTCTCCTGTAACATCTACACTTATGGAGAGATCTTGCAGTGGTGAGGACTTAGAGGGAATGTACAGCACCCCAGTCTTATGTGTATTTGTGTGTGTGAGTGTGTGTGTGTGTGTGCCCGCATGTGTAGGCCCACTAGCTAAAAGCAAATAGAAAATCAAAATAAAACGGAAATGTGTCTGTACTTCACCAAAACAAAGGAAAACAGAAGTATTTGGGTTACGCTTTTGATTTTGCACAAACACAGAAATGTCAGGGGTATTTCAAGAAACGGATATGAAGTGTCAAGTTGCCTTGACAGCATTTAATAGGAACCAACATAAACACAAGGTCGCTTTGAGACTTCCTGGAGAACAGTTTGGTGTCATTAAGCACACAGTGGGGCTCTTTATCTGTGGGCTGAGAAGAGGCCTCTGAGAATAATGAGAAAAACATGTCCATATAATGTGCTAGTGGAAAGTTCTGACTTTAACCAGGCTGAGCAGTACACAACACTGCACAAGCCACACTATATCAATCCCTCTCCCTGTGCAGGCACACCTTGTATTACTTTTATTTTTCCCTTCAACAAAATACTTTGTGATGTAATGGCAGATGTGGATTGCTTCACAGCACTGATTTATAGTTTCATTTGACCAACACCATGGAGGCACTAAATGTTTTCTACAGTGGTTCTGAAGGTCAGCCTTTAAAATGTGTGTAAGCTCCCAGGTATTGGTATTAGAGTTATGTGTGCAGTCTCTCTTCCCTCCATGGACCACACCCCTGGGCCCCTAAGCAGCCCGAGCTGCAGTTGCAGAGTGAACAAGACAGACCGGGAGGCGTGCAGTGGCTTACCCACCATCATTCTCAAGGACAGGTCTCTAAAGACATGCCTTAGACCAGAAGAGATGAGTGCTCTTCAACTTCCTGACCTGGGAGGACACACAGAGATTATGATCATTACACAAAATACTGCAGCTCCCAATGTTTATACAAAATGGTGACAGCTTCTCCTTAGGGCCCTGTAGATACAGCGGAAGGCTGAGGAACTGTTCTCTTTAAATAAAGTTCTCCACGTAGCTACACGCTCACATGCTTCTTCAAACAAACAGATGCTCCAGCTTCATCAACAACTTCCTACACCTGCTGTGAGGATGGCCTTAGTGCCACAAATGAAATTATAATGAGAGGAGGAGATTACATTAGTATTCAGAGGAAACCGCATCCCAGTCCCAGGCCTGGTGACATTATGGTGACACTGTTGTCTCCAGAGAGATGTGTAACAAAGCGAAAGGGAGACCAGGGGAAATCCAGGCCAGGTTTGACATAATAGACTGAAGTGGGCATTTAACACTTCTCTAAATGAGAAGCTTGATGAATCTTTTTTGGGAGTCAATAACTAGCAAAGATTTATGCCAAAGTCAGACTGGGCTTTCTGAATCTCTTGTGTAGATTGATAGCTAGCTGATGAAATATTCCAGCAAAGTAACATAGAGAGGAAAATAAAGCTGCAGTGTTACGAGGAGAAAAACAATTTCAGTTGTCTTTGATGCAATTTCATGTTTGTTTAAAACAGTCATCAACCTTTCAAAGAGATTACCCAGAGTGAAACACGCAAGGAATTAAACATGTTTATTAAATAATAGAATGACGTTTCGACTTTGTGTTTTCCTCAGAGTCAACACATTCTGGGTAGTCCCTTTGTGCAGGCCAGGTATCGTTACATGCACTGTCTCAAACTGAGAGAACCATCTCTCTTTCATAAGATTAGACTGAAGCGTTATGCCAATTCCCCAGGTGTATCACAGTCCTGGTTGATGCGCTATCCTCTGTCGGTCTGGGGAGGGTGTAGACTACCACATGCCAGCCTCCAATACATGTGGAGTCGCCAGCTGCTTTCACCTGACAGCGAGGAGTTTCACTGGGAGAGTGTAACACGTGCGGAGGTTCACGCTATCTCCCCCAGATCCCCTCCCTGCTGAACAGGCGCCCCGACCAACCAGTAGGAGTCGCTAATGCAACAATCAGGACTCATACCCTCACCGGCTTCCTCCCGCGAACACTGCCAATTGTGTTCGTAGGAACATCTGACCAAACTGGAAGTACCGCTGCCGGGGATTGAACCTGACTCTCTGCGGTGGTAGGCGAGTGCTTATACCTCTACACTACCCAGACGGCCCCAGACTTTCCCATTTTTATGCGTTACAGATTCGACAGAGAGAAACAAAATTGAAGACTGATATGTCGAGATTCACACTTCATGTTTAGCTGTAGTTTCATTTTAAAAAGAGAATTTTAAAACATTTTTTTTAAAGCCCAATATCAATATCTAGGCCTACCTTGTGAACCAAAACGGATAAGACAAGACCAGGTCAAAACCTAGTATATGGCTGGACTGAACCGGCCGACCAATGGTGTCACTTCATCACTCAGTCACTTAGTCACAGACATGCGCGTTGTAACTGCATCACTCAGTCACTCAGTCAGTCACAGACATTCGTGTTTATAGGGCTGGCCCCACTGTTGCGGTCCAGCCAAAAAGACTTGTGAGTGCTGCAAGCTACTAAAACAGATAATACAATTGCAGGCCCATCCGCCAAACCTTCCTACCATTAACATCCACCTTTCTCCTTCTGATTGGTCCCTGAGGGCTGTCTGATCCATTAAAAGGGCCACCCTGCCATAAACACCCAGCCTTGCAGGGACCTGCATGTCCAATCTCTCACTCCCTCAGAAACCCAGGTCACTCAGTTTAAAAGTCATGGCCACTCTGGTTTACACTCTGATCTATACAAATAATGCATTCTTCTTTGGAGAAAAGATCTTTCTAGATACATCCACAGTAATGTTCATATGATTGTATTCTAAAAGCAAGGTTGAATAGAAAATGAGATTTACATTTAAGAAAAAAATGAAAAATAATCTGATGACTAAGGGGACAACACAATAGAACAAACTATTGAGAGAGAAAAACTGTGCATGTAATACTGATTCTCTATGTTGTGAAATTTGTATCCACTTTTTTGTGGAAATCTTCCTTCCCTCAAGCATTATTTAATTAACATTCTCTTTTATCTGCCACAGTCAGATATTAAACAAGACTGATATTTTACACACCAATAAATAATCCATCTCTAGCTTGTACAGTGCATGTATTTTCATCAGCATATGGGCATTGAGCCAGGATAACAGCTGAGTAAAGGAATCAGCTATAGTCAAGTTAAGGGTGGTCTTTACAGCACTGGGGCTGTGGGGTACATTAGAAAGTCAGGCAAGCTTGGTAACTCTCTCTGCCTCCACGCTCCTACTCATGAGCATAAAGTTCTGTGGGGAGGATTGGCAGACTTACTCACATTCTCTCTGTGTGGAGGTTATGAAACAGTCATACTCTTACCAGGAAGCACAGCTACCCTTCTCAGGCTGGGCTTCTCAACAACATCTGGGACTCTATCCATCACTCTTAAAGATCTGAAATATTGATGAAAGGTCCATCAGAAGTCTGTTCACATCTGCAGCTCTTTGCAGAATGTAAGCATACACGTGTAAGAACTACTGCCATTGGTCGGGAGCCAAACAATATTAAACTATCTGGCTACTGTCTGATCATTCAAGACTGCTGATAATTCATTCCCGTACCTTTTAGCTGCAACGATACCACTTATTATAGAGAATGGATACACTTAGCTGCACTTAACATACTCTCATAAAAGTCCACAAATTTGATTTCATTTGAACTCTGTGGATTCTCTATCCCGAGTTCCAGTTTCAGCCATATGTTGTTATATTTGTCATTTATATTTTTGTGTTGTTTCTGGTAGTGATAACTGTAATTTTGTGATTTAGTGAATAGTGACAGCAACCTGAATAATACAAGGTTGTGGCACACTGCATCAGTGGGTGCTCCTGAAAGGGGGGGGGGGGGGGTGTGGAGAGAGAAGGGGAGCTTTCTCTTCTAAATTGGTCAGTTTGACAGGCAGGACCCCACTGCTTGTCTTCATCTCCCCCCTCAGAGTCTGGACCAGAAAGTGAACCCAGGCTTTCAGCACAGTTCCAGGGCCTGAACCACACTGTGAGCAATGGCTATCAGCACATGCAGAATCAGGAGGAGATAGATGAGGCTGTAGGAGGAATGATGTAGTCTACATACACGCCTGGCATTTATCCCAGATCTGTTACTGAATTAGCATGGATGAGAAAATTGGGTGGTCAATAGTGGGTTTGTGTTTAAAGAGACTTTTTATTTTGTCCATAAACGAATATTTTGTGTTGTTTACAGTGTATTAGGGCTGATTGTTTTCCAATTAACAGCGGCAGCATCTGCTGAAACAAGCTATTCTTTAATTGGGTAATACGTTTTTTAATATGATACAGACAGGAACTATCCAGAAATTTGATCTGATTGATCTGATTTTGCATTCAACAAACTTGTAAACCTTAACTTTCAAAATGTGCTCCCCACACAGCCTCACTTTCCCATCTACACAAATGAAATAACAGCCCTGGGATAAATCCCAGACCTGTACATGAACTAGATGATTGAATTACTAGGCGGGCAATTCGATCCCTCAGGTGCACCAGACTGCCCATACTCCTTAGCCCAGCCTCTGATTATGGCTCGATTGCTGTCACTTCGAATCACACGAGACAACACCCCACTGTTGCTGACCTATTTCAGAATCATGCTGTGTATTTGGTAACATTGCTGGTGTGTCAGTGATTTGACCGTCTCATCCCTTGAAGCTCCTAGCAGTTGCTTTGTGTGAATCCCCGATCCAGGAATGACCTCCCCCAACCAAACAGGAAGGCAGATTTATTGGCTGCCAGGAGAGCCTGCATGACTTGCAGCCAAGCCCACAAGAGTACAGCAGCACCAAATGACTTTCACCATGACACATGAAGTAATCATTCTCATTGCCTCCTGTGCACTTTCAGAATCGTTTTTAAGATACTTTTACTGCTTTTTAAGTCGATCCATGGACTTGATTTGCAGTATTTAAATATTTTACTCAGGTATATCCATGGTAGAGAACTCAGATCATCTAACTCCATTCTTTTAGCTGTCCCTACTTCACAGATGAAACATGGTGAATATTTTTTCAGCTCACATGGTCCAAGACTCTGGAATTCCCTTCCATTGAATCTCTGGGCAACAGAATCTGAGAATTTTTGGAGCAAGGCTTAAGACTTACCTTTTTAATCTTGCTTTTGAATATGCTGTACTCAGGAATCTCATAGAGGACTCAGGAGTGGCATATTTAGAATAAAATTGAAGTTTATTCTAAAAATAATACAAAAATCACAAATATGAGCTGGCTGTGTAGAGTTGGTTATTATCTTATTAGACAATATGGCAGCCAGCTGAAAATGAACATAGCTCAAACTTATAAATGCCAGCACTACTCATGGATCATCGAGCAATACTCATTTTGCAGGCTATACAAGATGAAAAACATTAGTATGCCTATGCTATTTGATTATTTACACCTATAGTGACGACAATAAGAAATTCTAAATAACAAGTAACATAGACCATAACAGTTTCGACATAACCCGCATTTGGCTGTGACAGAGGAATAACCATATTTAAATTTAAGAAAAATGGGTCGCAGTTTGAAAATTTAAAAACACTTGCTTGATAGGGCACCACAGAGTAAAGGCCACTTGCCCAAATCCTCTTTTTACCGGCTGATTGTTAGAGTCAATCCTTGAGCATAAATACATTCTGAAAACTGGCATGCATAAATATGACTGTGGACACAATGACTTAAAAATGATTGTTCCTTCCAAAATCATTCCCTATTTATAATGCTCTTTTGCCAGTTTTAGCTGTAGCAACAATTATGAAGGGCTGGGAGAAAGTCAAAAATTTTACAGCACAAGAAAATTGAAAGCTTAAGCTGTATTGATGGCCGCTCTGCTGGTGGTGAGCAGGGAGTCATGATTAAATGGTGAATGTGAGGTATAACGCACAAACTATCTACATAATTACAACCTCACTCATGGTTCAAAGTCTGCAAGGAGCTCCCATAACCTTTGTGACAGGAACCTTAAGCGAGAGTACGTTTTACAACCCATTTTTACTGAACGTCTATTTCTGACCAAAGTAGTTCAGATCTCAGCAGTCTGTCTCCCCAAAGAGAGCCTGCGTGTTTCATTTGGATTCTAACTTATCAGCCTGAATGATGATCTAATTAAGGCTGGGGTGGCATGCCACACATTACAAAAACCTTAAGGTCATGTCTGATAACAGCAATAATGTCCCCCTACATTTCTCGTCTGTGGAAGAGTACAAGGATAGCCTTGAGAAGAACTAAATACGATGCCTGGAGCTATGATTTAATTGTATACCTTGTTTCAAAAAGCATAGCTAAGATTCCTTATTGTTCTCAAAACAATACCTTGGTACATTTAGTAATTTTATGCTTCCGTTATTACCGAGAGTGTTGCTGAAAGCTTCTTATTTGAAAACAGTCCTGATCTAGACCTCCAGTGCACAGGTTTTTTCAGGACTTTAAATAGTACTTTTCCTTCACCTGGTGAATATTACTGTAGATTTGTGAATGTCAACGGCATGAAACATCGACTCATCACACGTCTGTGAGAAAAACATACAGCACCAGCCTTTTTTATGAAGCATTTTACTTTCCACAAGCATTCTCCCTTTCACTCTCTTATTCTCCCTTTGTCAGTGTGCCACAGTGTCAAGTGGGGCTACGGCATAGAGTAGAGCTTAAGCAGGAACATGCACAAGTTCGGAATAATGCAATGACCCACCAAAGTTTAATTCTCAACAACTACAGTTGACATTCTAAAAAGGGGGGGGGGGAAATAGAACAGGAAAATAAGTCACTCTTCACTAAAGGCACAGCCTGGTATGGGGAGACAATGAGCAAATCACAAATCAGGTGTGTATGCTGCAGAATAGGACGTTGCTGCTGTCCAAGGTACTGCAGAACTCAAAACTTGGCAGGTAGAGGAATGTAAATCTCTTTGGACAGCAGACAATTTTGTCACACATTAACAAAATTTAAAAAATCATCAAAATCATACACTGCTATAAGTAAATAGCGTTATTATGCAATTATGACAGGAGGCCAATTGTGAGGAAGGCATTTGATGCCCCTGCTGTAAAACCAACTCTAAGTTAATATGCTGGGCTGTGGATCCCTGCTGGTGATTTTGAAAGCAATAAAGGGGATTCTTCTCTTGACTGCTGTTATGAGACATGCTGAATAATGTAACAAGTAATGTTGCTTTTTTATGTTTCTTTTCTCTTTTATAGGACTCTTCAAAGCTGAAGAAAATCACTGAGACACCATACTCTGCATGGTGTTAAGCTATATGAGCAGTTGAATAAACAACAGTACCGTCTTCAAAATGAAACTGAGATGCGAGATCTTCTGTAATGAGAGACGATTGTGCTTTGCTCAAGGATTATTAAAACTGAATCTTGCATCCTCCTGCAGAAAATAACAATTTTACAATGAACCTCATTAGTGTCTTGCACGACAGCATTCCCTGCTAACACCTCTTGCTTGGAGTCTATTGCAAATGCCTCACTGAATTTCTGTCTAATTATGACATGTTATGTCCCAGGTGATTATAATATGATTAGGTAGGAAGTCATGTCAGCAGCTCAATCTCCTTACCTGCCCAGTAATCCTTTTATATACACCTGTCAGAACAATAGGGCTGATAGAGCATCCTTTGTTTAAGCTCGGTGTGCTTTCTGTTAGGTCGGTGTTGTTGGGAGAGAAAGGCGAACAGCGTCAACAGAGAAACAGTCTCACATGTTGGTTGACAAGTGATGTGCAGTATGGGTTCCTGGTTCAAGGCTCTTGGCAAAAAGAACATGGCTGAGGCGTGGGAAATGACGGGGTTACTACCCCTTTGCTCACTGGATGTAGGCCTATCCCCGGGAGCTACGGAATAAAGAGCCGCTGTTTGCACATCTACCTTAATCTATGCAATATTTGCACATTTAACTTAATCTGCTTTTTTCAATGTAGTCTTTTATTTGAAATATTCATGCCAGAAAGCTGCTTCTTTTCACATAGCAGCCACGAGCCGCACACTTGCAGAGCAGGGGCAGAGAAGACGCAATCATACGCGCGTGCAGAGAGCAAGCTGCGGGCACCCGGGTGACCAAATCCCTCCCATATAACCTTTGGGTGAGGTGAAGCCACTTGTGTGCCGCTCTTGCCGGCCACAGTCAGGAGAGACATGGGTCGGATTCAATAATAATTTAAAAAACAAATAGTTCCTCATTTTCATTATGACCTACTGTATGCTATGAACTCCTAATAACTTAATAATCAACAGAATGTAAGGTTAATGTGTTTTGTTGCTTTTTGTTTGTTATTATGTTTTCTCCCGTCTTTGTTGAAGCCCCACTTTACCTGTATGCTGTTTTAGTTTGGGTACATCTACCTTAATCTGTGCAATATTTGCACATTTAACTTAATCTGCTTTTTTCAATGTAGTCTTTTATTTGGATTTATGTGGTTGCCCTGCACACTTTACCAGCCACCCCAGTTTGCAGTACCTGGTTCAATATCTGTACCAATCTGCTGCTTCAATACACACAGTAGACACCGTAGGCTAATAGTGGGGTATTGCCCTGTTGATTTCAAAGCTTTTAATTCTACTCTAATGTCTGTCTTTAAATTTAAAATTTTGTTAGTAAAGTTGCCTCCCCTTTTTGTAATACTGAATGGGCACCCTATCAATTGGGAGGGACCTGCATGGCAACTTTGTAGTGCACTTTGCTTCCATGTTACATAATCTCACGATATCACTCGATGTTAACTGCACTGCAACAGGACATTGTCCAACTGTTTCCCTTTTACCAGGGTGATGCATTTCCCCATATTTATTTTGCTACCCCCAAAGTTTATTTGCATTGTTTACCTTTTTCCGCAGGTATTCAGTGTAACTATCTCTCATTTGAGATTGTATATAATGCCAGCTTTTCAGTGAGCATTGTCCTGAATATTTTTGGGGGGTCCCCCCACCCCCACACAGCACCGGTGTTAGGGTCTATTTTTAAATGTATTCAAACAATAACAGTTACATGCTCTTGCAGTGCCCCTGGGTTGTTGTGAATATATAATTCCTCCTGCATGTATTTTGTTTCTAATGCAGACTTCTGCTATTCAGTATGGTTCCTTCTTGCTCTAATTGTTCACACCACTGGCATAGGCATGGGTGGGCCTGGGTGGGCAGCCTAAATAGGCCCAACTATACTAATATGTCTGGCTATGCTGCTGGCTCACACTGCTGCACAGTGCCTTTGATCGAACCCCCATACTGTTTTGACTTAAAAATATTTTTCTTCACCAACACGGTTTTATTTTTTCTCTTCCATCCCACTGTTTTGTTTGTCTTACAATCTCTGATACTCCCCCAAGTCCCTTGATATCAGTTCCTATTGGCAGACTCCTGCTTCCATTTCTTTCCTTCTTCTTGCACATTTCCATAACATCTCCTTTCTTTTCCCTAGTTGCACAGTGGTAGAATAAATAACCACACAACCCAAGAGGAGAATTTTCTGAATACTTACCGCATTTGAATTCAACTGGAGTTCCAGTTATCACCACTTTTTGAAAGGTTGATGCCACACTGAAAGCTTCTTCGGTGACTGTAATGACAGCAACAATTCCTCCCTGATTCCAACCTTCCTCGCTTGCATTTGATTCAAGAAATAAAAATGTAATGCTCGTTTCATGAAATATTTTAATATTTTTATTTTGGTTAAAAAAATAATAAAGAGCAGACGTCATCCTGCAGACTAAAACCTCTCTCAGAGAAACACTGAGGCCAAATGCATCAGTTCATCAGTTCCCTTCTCAACAATCTTCACTGGCGCATTTTTTTCCCCCATTCACGACATATGGGACAACATTTCACAATGCACGAAACACAAGCATCCCATCCTAACATCCCAAACATCCCAAATTTGTAATGTCAAATTTGCGATCTATGAACAAGCGTACTCGTATACGACCCCAGTTGCCTCCTCAGGACAATGAAGCCAACACGGTTCTTCTCTGAAAGATTCATGCCAGAAAGCTGCTTCTTTTCACATAGCAGCCACGAGCTGCACACTTGCAGAGCAGGGGCAGAGGAAACACAATCATACGCGCGTGCAGAGAGCAAGCTGCGGACACCCGGGTGGCCAAATCCCTCCCATGTAACCTTTGGGTGAGGTGAAGCCACTTGTGTGCCGCTCTTGCTGGCCACAGTCAGGAGTGACATAGGTCGGATTCAATAATAATTTAAAAAACAAAGTTCCTCATTTTCATTATGACCTACTGTATGCTATGAACTCCTAATAACTTAATAATCAAAAAAATGTTTTCTCCCCTCTTTGTTGAAGCCCCACTTTACCTGTATGTTTGATTTGCATAAGCTTAATTAAAGAATAAATTGAAAAGCATCCCTGGGTGTAATACATGATCAGCTATTATGCTCTTACTCATACTTCCCCAAGTTGTATTTTGTGAAGACAAGCTCCTGCAGATGAGCTGAGGGCAGTCTAGAGTGATGGGGAGTCACTACATCCCCTGCTATACCAAAAATTTGCTAGGCACTTGTTGGGGAACAGGTCAGATGCTTTAGAGCCACATGAGCCAGTGCTGGGTGTGTCATTAGCCAACAATCTGTGTCCGTAATGTTTTAACTGTAGAAACGCCATGTTTTTTACTACCTACTATTGCCACGCTAATGTCCAGAGGCATCAGACGTATCTAGCATTAAGCCGAATGACCAAATTTCATAAAGATTGCAAAACCATACATTGCAAATATATATTTTTTAAATAAAGGACACGACTGAATCAATTTCAACATTTGTATTTCTAAATTACTGTATAGCAATTTTGTTACGCAGGCTAAGGGAAAATGTATCAAGGCAAATTACAGGATCACTGATTAAAAACACTAAAATATGCATGACAAAGCACAAAATTGAAAAAGTAGATGAAATACAAAGTGCAATATTAGTAATTTCTTCAGTCATAATGAATTCAGCATATTTCTCCCTCCCTTCTCCTTGGAGTACGCTTTTATACATAGCATATGCATGGTTACTTTCCTCTCATCAATTCCACGGAGAATGCACAGCTTTGGTGGTTTGCTGGGACTGCACATACACAAATCATTTACATTTCATGCTCTTTTCATGTAGCTGATCTATTCAGTTTATCCAAAGTCTAAGTTTCAGTTTCAAAACTGAAAATCTGTCAGTGGTGTTCTCAGCCTATAATTTCTGTAACTACAGCAATTATTCGTTCCCACCCTAAATGCTTCATCAACTTCATCACACGATTGCAGTGAATAAATTTTGTGTGATTATATATGCAAAAATAATTTTGATAGCTCTTGTTTGGGAAATTAGCATCAAAGTGCCGGTCATTCAGTCACTGAATAATGTGTTGGGGTAGACAGTGATGCGTTCGCACCTGGGTAAAAGCACCTGTTGGTTATTGTCTGGTGGAGTTTTGAGGCATTTGGTTGGATCTATGCAAATGTTTCTTTAGTTAAGAATTCATATAGCTACCACATCATCAATGAAAACAAGTGAGCCAGTTCCAGTGGCAGCTAGATATGCGCCCCCCCACCCCCCCACCCCCATGTCTAGGGGGGTGCTTTGGATCATAATCAGTTCCTTTCTTTCTCCCCATTTTCCTCTTTCCATGACTTTAGTACAGGCTAATATTTGTCCAATATGTACATAAGACTTCTCCAGAACTTGACAGTTTTTGTAATGTACTTTTTAGAAAACTCAAATCTGTTTGATTGCATTTTGAGGTTAACCCTCCGAGGTTATGCTGGTGTATTTGACACATCTATGCATATATCCTGATCTGTCTGACAGTTGAAAAGGTGTTTTTCATCACAATTGAAAGTACTCTTCATTGATCATCCACTACATTGGTCTTCCATGGAATACCAGGTTCTTAGCTATTGCTGAGCTCACCAGTATGTTCTTGCTAACTATGTATCAAACTGTTGACATGCCCTGTCATGGTTCTGTGTTTTCCTGTCTGTGTTTCCCTTGTTGGGCCGCCAGATGGCGGCACTTCTGTTTTGTGTCCTGCTCCCCCCTGTTAATTGTATTATTGTTGTCTCTTTATTGTATCATTGTTCCCACCTGTGTCTTGTTATCCCCTCCTTTTCTGGGTTGATTGTTTTTTGAGTTCACCTGTGTCTTGTTACCCCCTGTCTATTTAAGTTCTTTGTTCCCTTGACTCGGGTGCTGGTTCCTTGTGTTTGTTTCCGACTTGTGTTTCAGACCGTATGTACCTGCCTGTGTTTTTGACCTGTTTGTGTTTCTGACTTTGTTTCCGCCTGTGTGTTTCTGTGCGTTTCTGCTGTTTGTTTTCTGTACTGGTGTAGTTCTGTTTTCTTGTATTTTTTTAGTTTTCGTTTTATGCCCCTCGTGGCTCTTTGTTTGTTCTGCTTTTTTTTTTTTAGTAAAGTCTTGTTTGTATCAACTTTTTTGAGTTCCGTGTTTTTTCCCACTCTGCGCCTGGGTCCCACCCCCCGTACCGTGACATGCCCAATGTTTTAGCTATGTCTCTGATCTATTTATTCTGATTTTTCAGCCTCATGATAGCCTGCTTTACTGGAGTAGATATTTATTTGGTCCTTATGTTGAAAGACAACAGCAACAGGCTTCAAATGCAAATGGAAAATTCCATATCTAAAATCAACTCCAGATCTTGTTAGCTTTCTTGTGCATCAAATAATAATGGAAAGGCACACAGCTGGCCAATAAATGGCTGAGCAGCCAATTGTCCAATTACTTTTACTCCCCTAAAATGCAATTTCTACACAGCTCACCCAATATGGATGTAAATACCCTAAAATTAACACTGATGCTATAACCTCATATTCAATGCTTTATTCCAAAAGTTTTGTCATTGTCCTGATACCTTTGCATTTAGCTGCGTATTATATATCTAAACACAATATACTGGAACATAATACATGGTTCACTAAGATTTCAACTTCCATTTTATAATTTCTGTCTTCATTGTTCCACTTTATAGTTTTGCAATTATGGGAGGCTACATTCACAGTGACAAACCTTTTCTGTTTGGACAGAATTATGCAGCTCTCTTATCTTAATTTTACACCACTGCACTGTCTGCTTTCCTTCCGTCTTTGTTCTGAGTAGCTAGCGGTAGAAAGATGGAGAGCATTTGTCTCCAGAAGAAACACAAACTATCAGCTGTCTACTGAGGCACTGCCTGTTATTTTAAGTGAAAAGAGACATTTCAAATCTTGCACAATTGAGTCGATAAAATTGGCAATAAATACTTTATTTTACCCACAAAAATATATGATCATCTTTATGTACACTCTCACAAAGTATTCACCATAGACAAACCAGTGCAAACCTCTTTAGTCATTAAATCCATTTTAAATCTGTCCTCGCTATTTCTATTTCACATTGATCAACTGATTTCAATACAAAATAGCACACAGAAAATAAATGGCGCACTGTTTGAAGAAACCAAATTTGCAAATATAGGACATTTGAAAAAGAAAAAACAGACATTTAGGTTTTAGCATTTTTCTCCATGCAAATTATTTTAAAGCACGCTTCCAATACGATCTGTGTCCTGGTAACAATGAGCATCATGTCTCATTAATCAACAGGAGTGTGCGGACTGCAGCAGAAATCAGCCTTTGTAACATTACCCAACATCTGCTTGTCTTTTACAGATCAGTCTACTAAAAGCACTAACCCACACCCCTGTTTAAGCTTTGCTTACCTTTCAACACAGCATAAAGTGCCATATGGGTGTCAGAATTCCTCTTAACACACATGGGCTACATTCCTTTATCTGAAAGATGCACAATGACAGGCTTGTGCAGCCCTTCAGTCAGACAGTGAGACACAGTTCAGAATGGAGATCCGACATGTGGCCTCTGTAGCCACAGTAAGACCAACTCAGCGCCTCGGACCCAGTTCAGAACCTTTCAGACCTGGAGGGACTCCACTCCACTCCGCTCCTTTGCTTTGGCCTGCTGGGACTTCCTGGACGCAGTTCGGAACTGTGGCACGTACAGTGGAGGGCCCTTAGCTGCTGCGTCAGTCCGGTCCAATCTGGGATCCCAACGACCAAGCAGGGGGCTGGACTCCAGAGGGAGCTCTTGAGCATCCTCTCCTGGGTACCTCGCCCCTACCTCATCCTCCTCCTCCTCCTCTTCATCCTCACCTTGCTTTTCATCTTCTTCTTCTTCACTTTGCGAGGTCATGCCCAGGTAGTAGAGTTCTTTTCCTGCACCTGTTCCATCCAAGACTTCGTCCTCCTGATCTGAAGTTTCAGAGAACTCCTCAGCAGAGTTGTAGCAGCAGGAGTGTCGGGGATCGGAGTCATTGGACGGGGGATTCTCCAGCTCCCACAAGCCCCCAGGAAAGGAGCCAGAGATATCAGAGTTGTTGGCGGAGAAGTTTCCCTCATCAGAGGAGCTGCTCAGGCTCTCCTGCTGCTTGTACAGGAGGCCAGGTGTCCCTGGGAACAGAACCATGGCGTAGCTGATTCTGGACTGGGCTGAGTCATCCGGGGAACCGGGGGAAAGGGATGTCTCCTGGACCGGGGGCTCCTCAGCGTTTCCACAGGGGGGCAGAGAGGAGGCCGTCTCCCCCTGTCCGGCTTTGCCCAGGACTTGATCCCTCTCATTGTTTTGGGCCGCAGGGCTTGTCTTTTCCACAATTACAGCCTCAGATATAGTCTCCGACTCCAGGAGCAGAGGGCAGGATATCAGTCGCTCAGGGTGTCGGAAAAGGCTTTCGATGGTCTCTGCCTTGAAACAGTAAAGAAAATACAGTCAGTCTTGTGACCAGCATACACAAATATTTGCTGCTTTTGACAGATGGAGCCCTGCAGAGCCTTCAATAACTGCACTTATTGAGTATGTGTCAGTTGAGTACACTCACAGTGAGAACTGATTGCTTCGGTAAATTCCCCTTCTAATCTTAAGAAGACCAAATAAGTCAATACTCCCACCAACTTACCCTTGTAAATATATTGTGGCACCACTATTTATTAACCATGTGTGTAATATTTTATGTGCAGATACAGAAGCTTTAATTGAGTAACATGAACAGACCTGATTGTCATACCCCAAAACATAACCCTAACAATCCCAACCCCAGCCCTAAACTGAACTCCTGAGTAAACCTTACCCCTTTATGTACAGTATGTCAAGAATGATTTGTAACAATGCAGACTTCCACAGCAGCTACACATTACTTTCTTGCTGTTACACAATCATTTCTTGTTCAACTACCGTGTCATCACATTACCGTGTCATCACATAAGCATACCGACAACTTAATTTCTTTGTATCTTCACATTAAAGGCATTCCATAATGCCAACCACATGTTTTCAGGACTTACTGTACATTTGACATCGCTGGTCTCATTCAATATTGATTCTCCTCGGAGGCCCCCTACCAAAGCTATGCCTACAACATGCCTGTACTGTCCTCATGATTTATGGAGGAGTCGCCTTCATAGATTCATAGTTTATTTATGTTATAATAGCAGAGCCTGTCAGTAATCATGATTCAGTCACTTCAGGCTTAATAGAGATCAACTAGTAAATTTATTAAGAATCATGTGAAAGTATGTCAAGCCACATCTGGCAAAAGCTTGTTCAATTATGGGGTTCACATGACACTGTCAGTATGATTTAAATGATCCCTCTATGTCTTATAACCTTTGAGATATTCCCTTGAAACCAGACATGGGTCAAATACATAACTGAATGCCATAGCTCCTTAGATGCTAGCAAATTTAAACACTCTTTCAGAGTGAAGCACTTTCAATGAGACAGGTCAGTGACAAAAATCTGCAATCTGAATGCTAGTTCAGTCATTTCTTTTAAAATTGTCAGTGCTTTGCAGCAGCTGGTGTCTAAAGGGCTTAAATGATTTCAAATAATTATTGGACCCAGGTCTGTCTACAAGTGAAATGTTTTAAAATAATGATTCAAACAGCCAAAACGTACAAGACGCAGATTGTAACCCTGACATGCCCCGAATTCTTGATTCTTGCCCCAAAGCAAAAGTCTTCTCACCTTCCTAAAATCCACCCCCTGGGCCCAGGAGCAGTTGTTGGGGTTGGGAACATCTTTCCACACCAGCTTCCTCATTCTGTGAAAAATGAAGGAAATGGTCAAACTCGGAGAAAGTCTGCTTGCAGGTAACAGATATTAACTGATCTCACGTCTGTATTCAGGACTATATGGAGTGCCTGTCCTTCAGGTCTGTAAGCTTCCTACTCACCCTTCCCCTGTTCCTTTCTCACTGGGTTACAAGACCAGGCCACTGAATAATTTAACTCGTGTGGGCTTTCTCTTTGTGTAAATGTCATCCTTCAGCAGCTTTTTAGTGACAATTAACTCAGTGAGAGGGATCAATATTTATTACCCCCCGTCAGTGGTGTAAAAAGAGTAAGTTTGCACAGCTGAATATTTCAAAGTCCAAAAAAGCGGATCATATAATTTTGGACAGCAGATATCATTTTGGTCATATTATCTTAATTTTATGATAAAATTTGGAAGAAAAAATAAGTTTAAGGTAAAACAGTGTGGGGCTCTCCAGCGTTCATGCGATCAACATTTTGTATTTAAAAATTTCAATTTTTGGGGACTGCAATGACATTTCTGCTGATATATCTAGACAAATACTATTTTTGAAGAGCTAATATGCAGATATCAATCAAGGAGTATATAATTTCAATGTTCTCAAGACCTATTTTCAAAATTCACCATCCTGTTTGTGGATAAATTATTCAGACAGGTTTCCCACAGCGCAAATAACACATTTACATGATGAAATAATATTTATGTAAGTTTCTAATGGATACCCAAACAGAAATCATCCTCTCCCTATTCGTGTAAGTTTCCCACAGTAAATCTGCGTGTACTTTATCACTGCAGATAAACTTTGCATACCTGCACTAGTCTAAAATCCTTTGCTTGCTTCCTGAAAATTTAGTTTTTTAGCATTAACTAATTAGTAGTTATCTGGACATAGTACTATACTGTGTAATTCTTCCATTTTAAGATCTCTTCTCTGTTTAAGATCACGGTGGCATATTATATTTCAATTTCAAATATTGGTGGAATAAGGGGTATACTCTCAAAAGCCAAGAAAAAGTTCGTACTGATTCTGGGAGACGGCGAGTGTCACAAACAAGACCACTGACAGGAAGGTGATAATCAGCAGGAGCATGTAGGCCGCATGGTCTCCCCTGGGGCGCCCCCTGTCTTCTGGTGGAAAAAGTCAACAGTCAGCGAGTGAAAAAATAAACCTGCTAAAGTGTTCTTTAGTCAGAAAACTAGTCTCAAACAACCAGGCTTGCCTTTGGCGTAGATGGGCTCTCCTTCGGTATTCTCAAATATTGGATACAAAATAAACTGGTATTCCTCTGAGGCAAAGAAGGTTTCTGTGGAAGATTCCAAAGAAATGTCAAATGAATCGCAGGAATACACAGACATCAATTGCACCATTCATCTTACACTCAGTATGACACCATGTCCTGAATGAAAAAGGTTTTAATATTTCTTCATCAAGCAATAAATGGACAGCAAGGTTCTGTCTCATTTTATTTTATTTTTATTTTTTTTAGCATTTTACAGGGCACACTCTTTTCCACTAGAGGGGGCTCAAAAGCTGAGAACAACATATAACGTTCCAGCTTGAGATGACTGTGGAGCGCCGACAAATGCAGCCAAGAAGCCAATAGCATCTTGCTTTCACACTGTATCTAAGCACACAGGCAGAAAGCAAGTCTCATCACTTCTGAGAGTACTGTGTCATAGAGTGTCATAAACATAGAGTGAATGGGGCATATCTCTTCACATCAGCCCTTTCTGTTTTACCACTGGTTTACCCAGATGCTTAACTGTTAATTCTATCTTCCGTAGGAAAGAAGACTTGTCATCCAATGTAACATTCCAAATAATGCCGTTTGCTCAGACAAGAGATTAAATTAAAACTCAAACTGTACTGTACTTACAGTAAGAAAGGCATATGTGCAACATTTCCCACTGACAAATGCTGTTTGCTATTTTACACTCTCAGAACTGCTAAAATATTGATTAAGGCTTTGTCATCTAACATTAACCACATCTACATCACCCTATCATCATTGCATACTATTATTATTTATAAATATGAATGGCCATTTTATTAGAATGATAACAATTTCTCATTCTCCTAGAAGCATTTGGCCCATTTTAAGGCACATACAATTAAACACAATCAAATTAGACTAAAATCTGTGGTGCCCAGGCTGGAGGTGGGAGCTTTTTAAAGAGCAAGTGAACGTACTAAAGATTGTAAATAGTTTAAAAATAGTTTATATTTGCAATAGGAAAAATATATGTAACCAAACTGTTTAAATAGCGCTTTTGGGTCTGTTCATAACTGAATAACATTGTGCCTCTCCAAATCAACAACCTTATTTGCATGGGTCCTCATAGAGGTATGCTGTTACAAAACACACTGCTGGAAGAAACTGCATTTATAAACATTTGGCAAAATTTGTAAGCAACACAAGTGAAGTTGGACATTTTTACGCATTTGTATGTAATGAAAAACAATTAAAATTAACTTCATATTTAAAAAATACATACATTTGAATACCTGGTTATCTTTAAGTTGCAACAGTCTATTTCCCACTACTTAATAAAAATTTCTGAAAAACACTTAACTGTGCATGCTTTAAAATATGCAACCCAAAAGGTGGGCATTTTATTTTCATATCAATAAGTGTCAATGTCTCCATGAAATCTAATTTCCATTCGGTACAAACCTCCTGCTTTGCCATATTGAGACAGTGTAAGCAAAGTAGCCTTTATTGAGGTAAGGCACTGGATTAATCCAGAGGCTTTCACTGAATTGTTCAGGGTCTAAGTGCATTTGACTGAATCCTGCCCATTGCTGTCTCATTTTTCATCCATATTCTTCTTTATTCCCTCAGCCTCTGTTACTCTACAGCTCTTCTAGATCTCAAGGAAATAGCCTTGAGCGCCAAGTTGGTTTGTGTGATTTGACAAAGTATCGTTCCTCATATTTTACTTATAGTGAAGAATTTGTGCTCTATGTGCACATGCTGAAATGTACACATCGGCAGATGCATTATATTTCACACTGTTATGCAAGGTGCTAAAGATGCATTTTTGTTTTGCAAGATGCTAAAGACCTTACTCCTTAGTGATAATGAATTTCAGAAAATGTTTCCACTGTGCAATATAAACTAGAGCAAGAAAACACAATTTAAATAAACTTAGGGTCATCCTATTACAATGATGTACTGAATGCTTAATTGACTTGGAGTGATTTATCTCAGTTGCAGTTAGTATTTCTAGTTTGTATTGAACTCAGTTGACTGCAATACAGTTCATATTCAACAGACGCTGAATATCTACAAGACCATGACTGATGACAGTTGACATGCGGTATACTGTAACACAGTACGAGAGCAGGCCTACCATGTAGGTGAAAGGCACGGTTGTTGGGGGGAACCCGCACCCACTTCACTCTCCCCCCCTGCTTGTCCTGCTGCCTGCTCCTGCTTTGGCCGCTCCACTGGATTACAAATGAGGACGGAGCAGAACTGTTTGGGAACAGGGTCCAGGAGAGTGCCACACAGCTGCTGTTTACCATCATTGAGCTAAACGAGTGGACGGATTGCGCTGGACACAGAGAAAAATTGAGCAAATTTATCCATGCAGATTTAATAGCAGTGACAGCACACTGAAACTGAGGAACAAGTAGAAATCTCACCCTCTGTTGGTTGAGAGGTGTCTTACACACTGTTTTATGAACTGCAGCTCCTATTGTATATTTAACCCTCCTGTTCTGTTCATTTTTTAGGTACAGCAAAAATGTTCCCGGGTCAATCCCCATACAGGGGGGGTTTGCAAATACATGAAATGAACCATTTTCATTTAAAATGTTGATTACACTAATTAAGGCCAGTAGAAGAAGTTTCATACTGAAAAAATAATTTTAAGTATTTTTCCTAGATTTTCAAACTTTAAAAAGGGTCAATTTGACCCGCAACATAACAGGAGGGTTAAGCTATATCACATGAGAATATCACCATATTGATATCATATTATGCTGATATACAGTATAATAGCACAACTTCGAGTATGACATTGCTATTATACAACAGTTCTACTAGCCTATAAATGATCAATCAGTAATGATTGAGACAACAAATAAGGATTTTTTCATTTATTTGGCTCTGCCAACAACTATAGTTCTTTCATAATTCCATTTAAAAAAAAGAATATTTCAACCATGTAAATAAAGCAGAGTGATATGTTACAGTAAAAAGTTCCAGTGCTTTTGTACTGTATATCAGCACTCATGGAATGCCTTTTCTCCAATCGAATTACTTGATCAGAACTAATTGCAATATAATGTTACACATTATTTAATTGCACGTTGAATCACACCATACAAATAACAGCATGCCATTGTGATCTGGAACAAATATGTGTCTATATGTTGAATACACTGGTAATGCTGTTTAACACTTCTTCCTACTGAGACTGTAAAGAACTGTACCACAAAACTAATTTGATACACATTTAATCGAGTTTCCTTTTGGTAAGGAAATTACTAGCAAGGAATAGTAATTTCTCAAAGTACTACAGTGGCATGTGCCAAACGTAACAGATTATGTCCTTATCTAAGGTACTGAAATAACATGAACCTGTAGGCCTTTTTGCTTGGATTTTGCTCACATTTGGTGTGTCTGGTCAGTGTCATGTTGCTGTTCTTGGTTGAAGATCCAAGGGCATTGTGGGCCAGGACAGTGACAGTGTGGACATCTTCAGTCCAGGAAAAGGAGTAGGTGGAGACACGGCCTAAATTCTCCGACCAAACAGAGCCCCTGGAGGTCTGGTGCTTAACTGTAAGTCCCTCCACGCAACAGAAGGGGCCCTCGCTCTGCGAAAGCTGGGGAAGGAGAAAAACTGTTATGTGTTTGCTCCACGTACTCTTACACAACGCAGCAGTGTGGAATTAGCTTCACATGCCGTTTTGACAGGAAGACTCAAGGGAAAGATACACCTACCGTGAAGAGAAGAGTGACATGTGTCTGATTCTGTTTGGGATATTCCTGAAGTACTCTCCAGAAATCAGGTCCCTGTTCAGGTGCTGGAATAGCAGATGTGACGTTTAGGTTCATTCATACTCTCTCAAAAAATTATCTGAAGCATACGGCACCTGCCGTAACTTCTGGCATACTATACGTCTGCTTTCAGAATCAGTCCAATGTATCATGGGAGATGCTCAAAACATGATATTTATGTCAAGTTTAAAGCCTGGCAGGATTTTATGGCAGGATTTTAAGTTGACAGATCCTTAACAGCCTCAGGGTATGATAATGGGTGATTATTACATACCACTCTCTCTTAGTGACAAAAAACTAGACTACTGTTATTAATGACATTTGTCATACACAATAGTTTTTTTTTTTAAAAGCACACTGTTACCTCACAGGCATTTAGCAGATGCTCTTATCCAGAGTAACTTACACAGCCTTTGTATTCTTACAGTTTTTCTGAATTATCTGAAAGTGCGAATACAGCCCACTTCAGGAATTTGCAAGTAGTCCTCACATGCGCAGTACCAGATAACCAGCAGGTAATTAACTTCAGTAATTAATGTAGTGATGACATCATATCCACGTCAAAGTAGGATTTTATGAATAACTACTTAGTCATGGTTTTCTGCGTAAGCTACTATTTAAGATACAATTTAATCATAAGACCATTTTATGAGGCCCCAGTTCCGTAGCCATTATATTACATTTCCACCCACATGCAAAAGTAGCTAAGGTTATCCAGATTACCTTTGATATTATTAATGGTGGTATAGTAGGGGCTGCTCCAATCACTCCAGAATCCAGGTCCAGCAAGCCGCTTGCAGCGTACCTGAATGGTGTACACCACACACGGATCCACAATCGGGACCACGGCTGACTGATTGGACACGGACCTGATTACCTGTAAAGAGGAACAAACGAGAAAGGGAAGGGCTGTTCATCACATCCATCCGCTTTAAACTACAAAAATGTCATTCACAGCCCCTCAAGCAATTCTGCTGGAAGTTAAACAGAAGAATTAATTACCCAGATAATGGATCAAAAAGTGCTGCCTCGGCGGTTTGTTATTCACTAAAATTATGAAGCCCTTTCAGTGAAAAGGCAAATTGATCGTCGGCTCCCAGCCATGCTGAAGTGCATTGATGATTTCTCTCATAAAATGTAAGCAATGTTCAGGGAAGATAGAACAGAAATACTTCAGATCACGGGCAATACTACAAATTCTAATTCTGTTCACCCCTGCAGCTGAAGGCTGAAAATCCAGAAAGAAAGCTACCTTTTGCAGCGTGTCATCTTTGTCCACTGAGTACCGGACCTCAAACTGGAGCTCATAGACAGGCAGTTCAGGCCTCTTCCACCAGATACTTAGATGAGCATCCGGCAGAAAGGTGGCTCCCAGATCAAATGGAGGATGGGGCTTCACTGGAGAGGGGGTCGAGAGGGAGCCAAAGAGAACACTCGCTAATTTTGCACGGCCTCATTGCAATACATGCTTCTTAGAATCGCTGCAGTTGCTAACAGAAATCATCAATGTCCATGGAAAGAGTAGCACACAGCAGGGTCAAGAATTCTTGGTCTGTGCACTCATTGAAAATGTAGCTGATACAGTTTGTTCACCTCCAGGTAAATATAATATACACTGCATCAAACAAGCTATTTCTATCTCGTACTATGTGCAAATTATTTTAGCCAAAAGGTGTATCAGTTTAGTACCTTTGCCCTTCACATGTACAGGAGGCAAGGTGTCTGGTAATGTTTATTCTGGCCCTGCCAACTGGCAGTGAATGCCTGCCCTTGACAACTGACCATGAATTGTATCAAATCAAGGAGTCACACCTTTGTATGTAAGTAAAAAAAAGTCAATAACAAAATAGTGGCCAGTGGCTTTTAGGTTCCGCAATGAAAAACATGCAACATGAAATTACAAGAACAACAAAAAAAGTTAATTTAAATATTTGTAAAGGGTGCAGCATTGCAGCCTTCATCAGAATGGATTATTTAACTTCCAAGATAACTAAAAAACAGGACTTGAGAAATATATTTTCTTGACACAGAAGACAAAATGTAGCCACAAGAAATGTATTGGGAAAAAGCCACTGGACTCACCCAAGTCCATGGGCAGGATATAGATAGGGTGGGACTTGACCGTGCCCTCCTGCTCCCTTCCTTCTACCCACATTATGTAGCAAGAGGTCAGGAATAGGGGCTCAAGTCTACAACTCTTTGCCCCCAACACAGGACACTCCACAGCAGGAGGCAATTCCATCTCCTCTTCACAGGGAAGCATATGCCTTCTGTACACACACACACACATCACAGCAGATTTTAGTATAAAGAGCTACTATGCTAGCTCTGCCTAATGTCAGTACAAAGAAATGTATTACAGCAAAGACATTTTTTTAAATTAAAAAATAAATGGTCCTGTTCACTTACTGATAGAGACACCTGACCTCAGCCCATTGGCTGGTATTCCAGGTGCAGGTCATGGCTGTGAGATCGCCATCGACTTCACAGGATATGGCAACGCTGATATCTGTTCAAAACAACCACGTCGGGACACCCTCTTTTAACATCCAACAGAACACAGCTATATCAACAGTTAAAACTTCTCACTTATTAATATATATATTAATGTGATTTAAATTGGTAATTAAAATATCAATTCAAAGATTGTCAAAGATATCAATTATCAAATAAATCACCAAATTTGTTGATAGGCAAAAAAAATCTTTATCAAAATATACAACTCACAACCAGAAAAAAATGACCTAGCCTAAAGCAAAGGTCAACAATTGTATTTTCCATGTAACAAAACCAAATCGCACGGTGTTGGTTTCCACTGGAACTGTTTCAAAAAATGTCATTTCAACTGTCAGGCCTCAACAAACATTAGCTATGTAGACATTAAAATCAATCAAGGATTTCAATTAAATGTTACAGATTGCATTCAAACTTCAAATCAAAGAAACATGATCCTTGCAGCATTCTCTGGCCACCCCATAATTTGGGGGTTCAGTGTTTCCTCCAGAAGGTAATAAGAAATAGAGTAAATATTTTAAAATAAAGAGTTCGGAGTGCAACCTAAAAGGGTTAGACTTCCCAAGATGGACACCAAGAAGGTATAGGAACACAGCCCAGACATAGCTTACCCTTAACGTAAATCTGGGCATAGGGGAAGCTGCACAGTGACTTCTCTCCCTCTCGTTGGCAGCAGTGGAGGATGTCATATCCTCGTTGTTTCAGTGGTTTCACGTTCAGCAAAGTGACACTGCTCACATGGTCACTGATAATGGTGTACTGGCTCTCTGGAACTTTCTGGTAGCTCAGCCACCAAACTGCATTTTTAGCACTGTGGCTTCGGTTGTTAAAAATGCAGTAAATTGTGACGTTGGACCCCGTGCTGGTGAATAATCTTTCAGGGATATAACTCACTTCTGCAATAAACATGACACAGCAAAAGAAAAGGCTGTCATTTTAAGGTTTATGATCTGGAACAATGAGGATTCTGAGAACACAGCAAGCAATGCATACGATAACAGTTCTGTAAAAAAAAAAAAAAAAAAAAAAAAACAATTCCAGTTAGATTTACGGACAGATTAAGCCCGGGGATGTTTTCAATTGGCTGCATTGGACTGTCCTTTGGGTTTGTAATTAGTTTCTATAGCAACTGGCTAAAACAAGGACCCACAGAAAGCACTTAAGGTGCCTCCTACCCCTGAGAGAAAAATAAACAATTAATTAACAGTGGCCAAGCCAACTGCATAACTTTCTCTTTCCATTTCTGAAAAGCTATATATTTGTATACAAAGAGCACATTCCGCAAAGGTCCCCGCCAACAGAATCAGTATACTGATTTTTTTTCTTTCAAAACCACAACAGACTGTAAATGGAGGCATGCATTCATGAAAAGGGCATTGTGAATGACTTCTGCCCCCACATTCACTGGTGATGACACAGGCAGCACACAGTATACATACACTGAGACCACTGACTCATGCCTGTTGTTGAGAGACAGCATACTAGTGTGATATTAAGTAGGATATAAAGAAAGTTTTAGGGTGTCATTCACTGTTAAAAAATTAAAGGCTTGCCAAATAAAATGGTTTGATCATACTTAGCACAGCTGAGCAATGCAGCGTCATGCTCAGCAGTCATTCATACAATCAATGTGATGAAATTTCATCCAATGAGTATAACTCAGCGAGAGACAGTCATCTCCACTCCCTGTCTGTATTGTGGGACAAAATGGCCATGGAGACCCTACTAGATGCACATAACATAAGCCATTAAGGGCAAAATTAGATGCAGGTCTCTTGCCGTGAGAGACCTGTTCGTTATGTGGTTGTTGTTCTTGTGAAGAAAACATCAATGAGCAGTGATAATGTTTTTGTCTTTAACTGCAATTTAGGCTCCAGGGCTAGTTGCACATACATATGGAGAACACAAATGAATGAGAAGCAGTAAAAGTCAAAAGTTTTTGGCTGATGCATCCCTTATCGATACAATATGACATAATGGAAGCTAGTCATTCACTCAGACCAACCTGATGTCAAAGAAAAGCCTGTCTGCTTCCAATGGCATTGTCAAAAGCTATTTCTAGCCCAGCGCAAACACTGAGGCATTCATAGAAAAGTCATGTAAAAGCATCAGTATATTGTCACTTGAGAGCAGTTTTTTAAGAAACCCCTTAGAAACTTAAAACCCCTTAAAAATCCAGAAGGTTTGCCTTTCACAACAAATTACAAAAATACAAAACTGGAACCAATGGTGTTGTATCAAGAGAAAAGCACTGCAACTTTATGATGGCAGTTAACATGACGCCCAATGCTAGATAAACATCATGATGGCAGACAATAACATGATGATGGGGATTCAGCCAACATCATCTAAACCTCTTTATAACTTTGGGGCCCTTGCAGTAAATAGCCCCATGAACAAATAAGTGCCCACTTTAGCACTTAAGTTATATTTGCATAAACGTATATTTCCTTGATACGGCTAATAAGCATCAGGAGCTTAATGCTCTGCCAATCATCAACAAAGCAGTATATGCTTCTGAGTCAATTCAGGTTAGGAGTCACAAAGCTGAAGTGTTAGACCTTATCCAAGTACTCTTCCCTCAACTCCATTCTGCCACAATAGCAACACCTAATATAAATTGAGACAGTAAGAAACCTCCCCCCCACCCCGCTCACCGTTTAGGTAGACATAAAGGGGGCGGCTCCAGTCACTCCACACGCCTTGGTTGCCTGGGGTCTTGCAGCGCACCTGGACAGTGTAGTTAAGCCCTACACTAAGCCCCTTAAGGGAGGCACCAGGAGCACCCTCTGCACTCATGCGCTGTGGAGACCAACACACTGCTGTCATCAGACAGTACACTTGACAGTTTTAGACCTCTCTCATTTCAGACCTGAGCAGCTCATTCCGGCTGCAAGAAAATATGGCATCTTTCGCTTGTGACTAATACTACAATACAAAGGTTGTATCAAAGGTCTACATTAACACAGTTAGCATCTTAAAATTCCAACGACCTTAACCAACATTTGTAGGGTTTACTAGTAAAGCTGTGAAATAAAGGTCAATTGTATGAAACCAAATTTTACTGCATACATGATATGTAATATTCACTTTCCCATGTCATTTTTTACACTGTATCTGCTATAGATATTGTGAGCATCAAAAAAGTGAATATGTTCTGTTGGGTCGTACCATCCAGGAGTGCAAGGAGCTGGAGGAGTAGCGGATGTCGTAGACAAAGCGTTCAGCGCTGGGTAGAGCATGGGTCCAGCTCAATCTCAGCTCCCCTTCTATAGTCATGTGATACTGCAGGTTCAATGGGGGATCTGGTTTCACTGGAGAACACAGAGTACAGCACAAACAGATACAATTGTGAGCAATGAGAGAAACATAGACCAGGCTGAGGAGTTACTGATAATTGATTTTCCAGAATAGAAACATTGCCAATTTTAATAAAGATCACCCATTAAGTGCTGATTCCTCTGATTGTCCCTAATATGGTAGATAACCTTTGTGCACTGAACGTTAAATGCTTTTAGTTACAGATGAGAGAGATGTGTACACTGAATAGCGACTGTATACTACATTAGATCTAAGTTTATTTTTAGAATCCATTTTTGAAAGTGCAGAACAGCGGAGTGACCACACAAGTTACTAAAAAACAGGTAGGTAATTTAAAAAATCAGCCACAAATTACTGTTCTGAGAATTATTGAAATAAGCATGCTTGTTAATTCTGCAAAGCCATAAAAAATAGGGTCAGGACAATGACTAATATCACACCTCCAAATTTCACTTGATCTGTTTCCATTTGTGCAAGTACTTTAGTTCAAAAAAGTAGTGCTTTGGCCTAGAGCGTGTCTCAGTATGAACAATGTGAAGCACCATAAAACAATCAATTCCATTTGATTCTGACTGCAAGATCTGACAAAGTTAAATTCATGCATTTGTGTATGCTAATATGCACAACAAGGGATTGATCAAATGCATTGACATTAACTTCAACATAACATAGTGACACTTGAGAAACTATATCCTGCACCACAAGTCTAGCAGTCCTAGTCTAAACCAACACCACAGCCTGGGTATTACAGTAGAATATCTAAACAAAAAGATAAGAAACTGATCAGTAACTGTTCAGTCATCCACAATTGTCCTTTTAAGGCAGATCTCATTACCTCTTCAAAATGTCACTATGCTTTTCACAACAAGTTCATACATTTCGAAGTATACACATACAATGTGCATATTATGTAACTGAAACCACATTTTCAATTCACAATCCCACAATGCGATGCAACAGGATCAAGGTCTGACATGCAAGACCTGCAATGCAACAGGACATCATATACACACACACACACACACACACACATATATATATACACATATATATATATATATATATATATATATATATATATATATTTAATGCTGTAATGTACAATTTAATGCTGGTAGCATTTTCTCCATGGGTGGTAGTGCTTACAGTATGTGTTACTACTTGCTAGCCCCGGCATTAAAAACAGAGCGATGTTGCAACTCTCAAATCCACCATGTAGCTTCAGGCCACATAAGAGGTCAATTCATCGCAAACATCGCTCCTAGTTTTTAAGCATCCGGAGATCTGGAACGCATCGCCATGGTTTTGGGAGTTGTGCAAACACCTGTGCCTGCTTGTTTCTAAGTTCATAATGTCTGAGTACATTTACGAGTGGCCATGTCTCATCATCCAGAGTGAGGGATGCATTGATCTGTGTACAATAGGCGTACCCAGCTAACACTGCACTCTGCTTCAATAAGAGCATGATGCTATATGTCATTTAACCACATTCAATGTATTCTTTCTCTGTATATCACAAATGCAGTGATAAGCATTCTCTAATAGCCTACATATCATTCATTCCTAGTTCCATTTTTAATTTGATCTGCTGTAATTTTAACGAGTTACCATACCAACACAAGAAAAATTACCAAGAAATAATGAGACATGAAAACTATAAAAACTGAAGCAGAAATAACCTGAAATGAGAATGACATTGAGGAATTTTATTTATTTGTTTGTTTGTTTGTTCGTTTGCCAATACATAAAGAAATGACATAAAATTAAAGGCAAATGTGTAAGTTCTATGTTTAATTGTGAGTCAAAGCTAAGGATGTTGTGTAAATACAGATCAAAATCCAGAGCTTTTGCCAGCACTAATGTAATGCAACTGATTTTATTTCTCAAAAACAAATTTTTTATATCAAGTCATTTTTCAAATGATAAATTTCATGCCTCATCTAAATCATCAAACTCCAGCGAAATATAAATTAATCTGTCCATTTTCCATGGCGTTTACTACCATAAGGGAAAATAAAGTGCTATTGTTCTATTGTGATCCAGTGGCATTTTACATTTGTTTGCATTCCATCATAAATCCATATGTAACAACGTCTGAAGTGAAGGAAATGGGTTTGTGTAGACAGCATTCATCAAGGTCAATAAAATCATTCAACAGGATTTAATTTTCAACATTCATTGATTTGCTAGCTTTGGCAACAAGAATCTTTCAAAATGTGGTATTTCTCAGTAAGCTAAATGGTTAAAAAAATCACATTCACTTGGATTTGAAATATTTCAATAAAATACCAATAGCAATTTTTGTGAAAAAGGAATTGGAAAATAAAGATATTTGCTTTGAATTTGGACACCAGCTTTTTGGAAACAGGCAATATCTAACAACAGAAAGTCTGATCCACCAAAGAATAAAGAAATAAAATATGCACAAATACATCAATATACAGTTCAACACATTTGCGAGACAACCATCTAGATCGTAAACAGCCAAGCAGATTTGTGGGACTTACAGAAACTTAGTGGGACAATGTCCATTACTGGTGACTGCACAGAGCTGGAACCATCGGAAATGGAAATCATCAGAGACACTGTGCTGTTGACTGAATGGAGGGCAACAGAACATGTCCGGACATCTTGTCCCTCACATTTGCTGTGTGCTCCACTGTCTGTCACATTGTCTGAACCAAACTGTGACCTAGAACAGACAATGAAGAATTGGAATTTAAAAGAAATAAAAATGAAAGAATTAAAGTCTAGTATGTCAGAGCCAGGGGAGAGAGAAGAGCTGTATTTCTTTGTACTTATTAGTCAGGTCCCTGGTAATATTTGTATACCCTTTCTGTGACAAGGCTAGTAGCAACAAGTGTCAATTTGACATGCAGTACTCAGATGTGTCTTTGAAGCTCAGTTGAATGACCAGTGGGCCAATCTGTGATGATCGTATTCTTCACAACACAATAACCACAGTTCACTCCAGAGCATCAAATGTATACACATAGTAGCCCTCAACCTAATCTTTTGTGCTGCAGAGATGAAAAGAAAGAAAATCACTGCCCATTAATAGCGGGGCTACGGTATATGTGTCCTCTGAACCAGTATTATACTGGTCATTGAGGCAGACGTATAACAATCCCGATAAAAAAGAAATGCTAATCATCCAGGCGGGTAACTTGGTACTCACGGCAAACGCTGCAAGCTAATTGCAATGGGCCTGCTGGTGTCTGACAGTCCGACGTAAAGCTTTAGATTACAAATGACATTTTCCAGGTTCCCATCAACCCAGCACAGGATGTTCAAACAGACAACTGGAAAGAGATTCAATTAACACGTAAGCTCCAACACCATCTCCAGCCAAATGCAATTAAGACTGTCTACAGTAATGGGGCTGATTGGGAGACTGTTGATGCAGATTCATAAGGTCAAAAACAACGCTAAACCTCCTTCACCGCTATTCTGACCTCCTTCACTGCTTATACAGATACACTCACACAGTACACCAAATGCACAGAGAAATATCACACAGTACACCAAATACACAGAGAAAATATGAAAAAAAGGTGTTAACTTAGTGAACGGTTTTTATTTTAACACCAGCTTAGCTGACATCTGCATTTTAATTATAATAATTTGACTTATTCTGTGTGTAAAATCATGTCTAGCAAGTTATAAGTAGCAAATGACATGCATAATAATGTCTTTTCATGTATATAATGAAAAGAGTTTTGCCACAACCTTTCGCCGTGAACTGCCATACATTTGCCATAGTGACATACTCTGCAAAACAAGCTTTTAAAGCACAAGACTCCCCTCAATTATATAAAGATATTTCATTTTCAAATTCAAGAGTTCAGCTAGAGCAGCTAAAAGGTCTCATACTGTTGTGGATAGTGATGTTTATTTTTAACGGGTGAATGATGGACTTTCAGTGTGGGTACATCAGAATCGTGCATCAACAAATCATCGGTCTGTGCACTACCTCCTCTGCTGGGAAGATGATTGAGAGATGCCAGAGAGCTGCTGTGGGGGCTTATGTGGCAGCGGGGCGAGCGTGCCTGTTCCGCCAGGTCACAGCACAGCGCTGCTGCCCACGGAGTGCCCAGGAGCCTGCCATCTGAAAGCGTCACGCCCACCACGCCTCGAGGACAAGATCAGGAGAGGAACAGGTCAGTATTCTTCACTAAACTGCAAACACATGCACTCTCCTTCAAATGCCTTGTATATCAAAAGGCTTATTGTCACAACTGCCCTTCATCCAGTCAAAAATAAAAAGATAATCCGCATTATTCATTTTCTTGTTCGCGTACAGTGAGGAAATTCCTTGTCTCAAATTGCATATATTATTGGAATCAGCAATGAATAGCAGCTGTAGCTAATCAAGAAATGTCTGGGTTTAACTGAAACCCCTTCACTATTCAAGGGCACTGGCATCACATTGTTAACTGAAAAACTAAAATAATCATTTTGTTCCAAAGCAATATCCACTTATTCAGTCAGACTAGATCTGAATCATTTGCAATGTTTACAAAATAGCAAACCGGCTATAAAGCAGAAACTGAATATGTTGCTGGTGATTCACATAATATACTAGAGATGGGCACGGGTATTCATTCAAGAGTTCCAGTACGCAGCATTCAAAATAAATGAGCAAATCCCATTAAAATCCCAATTAAAATCCCAGTGAAATCACAGTTTTATCTGCATCATTTGCTTTTAAATAACAGATTAGCAGTTTGTTTTTTTGTGGGTAAAAGTGTTGACTTCTAGAATCCTTGCTCTGCAGTCTCCATTTCAGCAGCAGTAAATCCAAAGGGCAATAGAGTTCTCAACAACGTTGGTGTTGTCAAGGATACAGGCAATGACGCTCAAGTCCCATTCGATTCTAGGGTGCTGTTTGTTAGAATTTGAATCAACATGGCAGCGTGAACAGGATCTATAATGAAATAATGGATATAAAGCAGCATTTCAAACTCAATTTAAATTGAGTATTTTTAAATGGTCATAAATGGTAATTCAAAGATGTGGCTCGGCAAAGACATAGGTTTCATTTCAACTTTGAGGGGGACGCACAACTGGACCACCTACAGTAAATCTAGCATAATAAAAACATCAAGTCTCACAAGCACACTAGCCAGAACCCAAGAATTATAGGTTGGAAGAGCAGGCATTGACCCTCCACACCAGAGCATTAGCATTAGCACAGTTACAAATACCAAGTTCGCTAATATTTTGCTCAAGGTTCACTAAAAAACTTGGTTCAAAAGTTGAGAGGTTGTAAGAGGTTCATTTGAGAGGTTGCTATTACTGAGTTGTCTTTGCTGTAGTTGTACAATTTTGAAACTGTTCTTGTGTGTATTCTCACATTAATTTACAGATCTGTGAATCCATTCTATAGATTTGTGAAACCATGAATAGATTTGTGACACAAGCCCCTTCTGTAGTTATATTATAAAAATGAGTGTTTGTGCATGGCCATACTCCAGGCGGTAAGCGCTGCTCGGGATAATTGCCATAAACAATAAAATTTGACTCAAGGTGAGAACTTGATATTGCTTGATGATTCACATGCAAACAACATAAAACGGAAAATAGTCTTGCTTGATATAACCTTTTCAATGCCTGAGTCGCCCCAGCATCAGAGGGCAGGGAGGTCGAGAGTGCTGAGTAGGAGCAGGAGACAGAGGAAGAGAATATGTACCAAGGCAATAACTCCTGCCTGCCTGGGCGGGACTTGTTGTAGGCTGGCCTGGCGACGGGTCCCCGGCAATTATCTGGATTTAGCACCTTTCAACCTGGTGCTTTCCACTTTTGAAGAAAGGCCCTGCACAAACACTCATTCAAAAAATATATATAGATAGGGCTAGTGTCATTATAGAGCTGAAGGCAAAGATAGCTAGGTAGTTTGAACCACAGCTTGACACACACTAACATTAGCTTGCTAGCTACTGCTGGCTAAATAACTACGTCAGCAAGATGTCATTTGCTGTATTTCACTGTGGGAAAAACTCAATACGTGTGAAAATTAGCAAGCTAACTAGTTAACTTAAATATAAAAAGTTTTAACAAGCAAACTGCAGACTGTTATTCAGGATGAAATTCATATATTTCACATCTTTCACATCTATGTTCACCATCTGATTGGCTGGACTAGACTAGTGGATGTATTTTCAAATCATTGCTGCGAGAACCGTCTAAAAAGTCCACAAATAAATGCAAGCGATTCCAGATTTGTTTGGAAGTGCAAAAAAATATTTGTGATATATCATTTTTATTTGTGAACAGGCTACATTTATTTGTCAATCAGCTGCAATTATTTGTGGATCGGCAACATTTACTTGTCGATCAGTTACATTTATTTGTGAACCAAATAAATATTTTTATGAAATACAAAAAATATTTGTGAATCATGTTTTGTTTGTGGAATGTTCATGCTATTTTATATATATTTGAGACAATAACAAAATACCAAATAATTCACTTAAATGCTATTGTGAGGCCACTTTAGCCTTACCTTTTCTGAAGAATGATTCAAATTCATGAAAGTTCATGATATTTTTTTCAACTGCGTATCAATCATAGCCTAATCACAAAAACTTGAGTAGGAAATTAAGGTCAGATTTTTAGGCCTACATACAAGTGAAAACTGTATGTTTCACGCAACCCCGTGAAAATCTCTCAGATTTTCAAATTGTAATTGTCTAGCTCCGTTTGACCCTGACAGCCCATCTGTGCTCTTTTTTTCCCTGAAGTTGACGAATGATATTCGGAAGATATTGAGATCAGCGTAAAAGCGAGCGTTAAACGCAAATTGAAACACTGGCCATTAGTTGCGCACAATAAAACAGTCTAAATGCATTTCTCAACACTGCACATCAAATGCGTCAACAGATAAGCTCCCCGATCGACAGTTCATCGTCAGCACCCCGCAGATACAGAGCATTGTGTTTACAGAATCCCTACCAACATTCCGTTACCAACAAACCAACCTACCAACAAACATTATCGAGCCTTAGAGTAGGCTAGCCTATCTAACGTAATTCTGGTGTAGTGCAGCAATAAAATCATCAAAATGCCCCTCCTTATAAAATACCAATCTCTGGTGACTATAATAATTTTAGAATTGTATCTCTCATCTTTTGCTCTTTTGTTTTAGCTATGTCTTAAATGATCACTCATTAAAAATCACTCTGAGACTGCGTGGCATTTAGTGCTTCCTGTTTTCGTGTTTTTATCCATTATCAGTGGGCAGAAGAACAGTCTGCCATTTGAATTCTCAGGTGTGTGAACAGCCGAACAGGAGTAGGTGGCTTTTGGTGGTAAATCAGATGACTGGACACTGTCGGCAGTAGTTTCCCTATCTTCCCTCTGAGGAGGCAGACCTCCGCAGCCTCCTACAGAGTGTGATTCACCCTCACAGTGCTCTCAGCATGCAGGATTAGAGTTGGATCACAGAGGAGATACCACAAACCCTGTTTGCGCTGCCATGATACTAAAATACACACCCTTCTTCAGTGAGTTCGTCACGGTTGAGCAGAGATAATATCCTCTCTGTGCGTCAAGCTCAATATGTAAACTCCGCCGAGAGCAGAGTTTGTGAGGCATTATGAGAATTCACTGCTCGTGCAGTACTTTGGGGTGCAGGATTACAGCCTTGAGTACCTGGCAGGTCAGATACTGAAAGTAGGTAACCCCCCAAAGACAACCTGGGTTCATTTTCTACCACATGCCACATATAACAATTTGTTCTTCCATTTTAGACCCAAGTGGGTAGAACTTTAGCAGTAGCTACGGCAGATACACACCTGCCACAGACTCAGAAAAGGAGCTGGAGATGCATAGGAACAGTGGTTTAATGTTAGACACTGATGAAATAGGAACACATACTGTGTAAAGCCAGGATAAGACACAGGAGAAACATCCCCATTGTAGAGAAAGACCTGCAGAAGAGCCACAGCATGTTAGACTATTGAAGGCATATTTGCTTTGCAGAAGAACACAAGACCATTCAACATTAAGTAAGCACTGTTGGGTATTCAGTCATTTGCCATGCAAGATACTTTTTAAAACCAGCTTAATCTTCATTTTAGCATCCATTTGACACAGTTTGTCAAGTGTTATCTAACATGAAAAAGGTCTCTACCATTGTATAAGCTTGTCAGCTTTCGTAGCACTACAAATGTATAATTTTCATCAGAATTATAACTTGATCGAAATGCGAGAATTACAACCAGATTGTTTTTTTACATACTGTACACCCAGTTATCTAACTCAGGATAAGAAAATGCAATTGTATAACACATTAAATGTAATGCATCAAAAATCAATGAAGAAGATGTAGTACTTACATCTCATATGTAATTCAGCATGGCCCTCAGCTGGATAGTAGATTTCACTGATTAAAAAGCAAAGTGAAATATGTTAGACGAAGTACAGTGGAAAATTATTGCATGAAATGATCGGACTGTTCTTGCAACATTTGCATCAGTTCTACACAGGGAGGAAACCATGATACAGCGACCTTGTTTTTCATTAAAAGTAACAACCCATAAAACCACTTTAAAGCTTGAATGATTTCTCCAACATATATAACAATACAATTACATTTGCTCACACTGGGTAAATTTGCTCTTATTTCTGTTTTAAATTATCAAGGATTTAATTCAAACAGACCTTTTAATTTTAATTTTGAAAAGTAGATTAAATTTCAAATCTGTAAATGTACTCTTTTCTGTCACAGTATCAAAGTTGTCACTCTTACCCATAAACCCTGCAAAAACATAAATAAGGAAAAATGTATCACTCTGTTATCATAATCAGATTACTGATTCATTATATCAGGAAGGGGTCCCCAAAATATGGCCCAGGGAGGGAACCCTTAGGTCTGAGGCTACGGTTACACTAGTCTTTTCATGTGATTTCTGGAATCGAAATTTGAACATCCGATCACACCAGGCCACATTTGAGTTGTGGCCACATTTGACAGTTCAATGCAAGCTCTTGTGATCAGATCTCAGTTCGGATTTCATTATCCCGCACAATATGTAAAAAAAAACCAGAAAAGACATTCCAATGGCTTTCGGTATTCGTGAGATCATGTTCTTTTTAATTATATTTAAACAATCGAGTAGTCGAAGTAGGGCCCGCACCAGGCGTGCACTGATCAGGAGGCAGCAGCGGGGGCGTGCTGTTAGTGCGAGTATTATGCTACTGTTTGCATCCACTGTGTAGGTCGAGAGGAGGGTACGCGGACATAGCCAGCACTGGTGGAACCACATTGTCCACAACTTCACAGATTCCGCCTGGGTTGTCAATTTCCGTATGCGAAAGCACACATTCGACCATATTTGTCATCAGCTGCAGCCTCGTCTCCACCGTCAGCACACTCATCTCCGTGCCCCCGTGTCTGTGTGCTAACGAGTGGCTATTGCGCTCTGGTGGCTTGCCACAGGGCATTGCTACCATGCCATCGCTCATTTGTTTGGTATGTGCAAAACATCAGTTGGACATATAGGGCATGATTTCATGACGTTTTTCCGGTGAAAGCCTTTTGAGATGCCTGATTATGTCCAGACTACAAGCAATCCCGATCACAATGTGTGCTAGACCACCATGCCAAGTGGTTTGTCAGATCCGAACCCAATGCGAGCGATATCCGATTTGTGCGCATCCACACCTGTCACTTAATGCAGCCTCGCCTGATCGGATATTAAAAAACGCATAGAAATCGGATTTAAAAAAGTAATGTAACCGCAGCCTAAGCCTCTTCATTTGTTTATTTGTTCCCTTGATATCCTGACATATCAACCCGTCTGGTGCATCACTGCACTGTGCAAACTTTGGTTCATTCTAGTAATAAACCTTAGAGCATATAAACTTGCTGTGCTGTTTGGAAGCTTGCCTCCTGGCTTTTAGTGTGCATTGATGTTCTGGCTACTCTGCGAGTTTCTGATTATTGAAATGAGGGGACTTTTAGACCATAACATTGGTCCAGCATTTAAAATATGGTGCTTTATTTGTGTTATCATTATTTATTAGCCGGCTGGATAAACTATCCATCAATGTGCACCCAAGCTAATCGAAATTCTTTCTAAGAAACTGGCCAGTCAACTGAATTCTCATTTACCAAATATTCAGCTGGACTTAGGAGCCCAGAGCACAAGCACTTGGATTTATGATTTGTCCACCCCTGAGCATTCATCTTGTACTTCAAAGAACTCTGATACAAGAAACAGTAATTTTGTTCTTTATTTGTTAGTTACTTTTATAGTGCCATGAAAAAGTATTTTCCCCCCTTCCTGATTTCTTCTATTATTGCATATTTGTCACATGGAATGGTTTCAGATCTTTAGACAAAATGTAATATTAGATAAAGGGAAACTGAGTGAACAGAAAAAACATTTTTCAAGTATTAGTTATTTAAATAAAAGGCTTATCAAACATCCATATCACCCATGTGGAAAATGTAATTGCCCCCTTAGTTAATCAATCAACCAATGAATCACATTTAATTTATAATAAGGTCCAGCAGACTGAACACAGCCAGTCTTGATTGCAGCAAGCCCTGTTGAATCTAAACCTCACTAATATTGAACCTTGCCATCAGAGTGAATAAGTTACCTCTAAGTTTCTACGAACAGACTATTTCAAATCAAAGTAAATTCCACAAGAGATGAGAAAAAAAGTTGTTGAAATCTATCAGTCTGGAAAGGGTTTCAAAGGTGTTTCAAGGCTCTTTCTAAGGCTCTGGGGCACCACCAAACCACAGGGAGGTGTCCAAATGGAGAATAATTGGAACAGAAGTGTATCTTCCCAGGTGTGGCTGGTCTGCCAAAATTTTGGCAACAACTCATCCAGAAAGTCACAAAAGATCCCAGAAGAACATCCAAAGAACTGCAGGCCTCTTTAGCCTCAGCTAAGATCTGTGCGCATGACTCCACAATAAGAAAGAGACTGGGAAAAAATGGGATTTTGATGGCACACGTCCCATACGTCTGGTGTAAAGCAAATACAGCATTTCACAGCAAGAACGTCATACCAACAGTCAAACATTTTGGTGATAGTGTGATGGTGTGGGGACGCTTTGCTGGGACCTGGACAACTTGCCAATATTGAAGGAACCATGAATTCTGATCTGTACCAGAAAAATCTTAAGGAGAATGTCTGGTCATCTGTCCATGAGCTGAAGCTGCAGCTTAATTTGGTCATGCAGCAAGACAATAATCCAGGCAAGACGTGAAACGAGCAGTTAAAAACCTACCAATTTGTCTAAATTAAAGCAGTTCCACAAAGAAGGGTGGGCTATAATTCCTTCGCAGCAATGTTACTGTTTCGTATCGTTTTGTCTGTTTGTTTGATTTTATGTCTCACTATATAATCTTGTATGTATTATATGTATTTTATGTTCAGACCCCAGGAAGATTAGCTGCACACTGTGTATCGCTAATGGAGATCGTAAATAAATAAATAAATAAATAAATAAATGTGAAAGACAAATATCAAATCATAGGAAGTGTTTGGTTGCAGTTCTTGCAGCTAAAGGGGCTATTAATTTTTAACATGGGTGATATAGGTGCTTGGTAACTGTTTTCATTAAATAAATAAAACAATAATTTAAAAATGTGTTTTGTGTTTACTCAGGTTCTCTTTGTCTAATATCACATTTTTCTAAAGATCTGAAACATTGACAAATATGCAATAATAGGGGAAATCTAGGAAGGGGGCAAATCATTTTCATGACACTGTACATCATATTCAATGACTGACAAATGAATGATTCAGTTTGAAAGACAAAAAAAAGTTGTTCATGTACTTGGATCACCTTTAATCAGAACTACTAATCCCAGCATGCAATTTGGTGCCATGTACCATCTGGAGCCACTGTTCATCAAAATAAAATGCTTCATGCAGACTTGTATAAAATAGTGATCAAAATAATGACTAGGCAAGAGTGCCAGGCAAGTGGCTATTCACACCAGTTGAGTATTTTCCAGGAAGGCCCTTACCAACACACAAAAACATTTCATATTGAAGTCAAATTGCGTGTCAAATATCAAAACAAGTCCAATTGTACTCTCGCTGTGACAAAAACAAAGTGCCTGATTGTTATCTAATGACTAAATTAATAGCAATGTCATGAATGTGAATCAAACAAATGTCCAGTTGAATAAACTGGTAAGTCATGTGTGGATTTGCTCATCGATGCACTCCACACGTTTAACTGCAAAACACTGGGCAGGTTTACCCTTAATGTATTACGCAGTTATTTGCAAAATATCATGGTTATTTTGCGATGTTTAATTTGGAAATAAGAACATACATAACTATTTTCAAATCCAGAGCAATGCATTTTACTGAGCTCCTGAAGCTGATACTGAATCATTATACCTCTTGAATATTCACCCACATCCACACTAAAAGCCTTAATCTTAACATTAAGAGGCATCACAGAAATGAACTTTTTGTTTTCACAAAGGCTGAATGCATCCCTTATGGATAAATGTATTTGGTGCTTGAGTGTATGGAGAGTGAAGGAAAACAAAAATTCAATGACCAGATAGAGAAAAAAATCCCTTTTCCCTCCAGCAAAACTCAGCATAATAATTAAAAACCTATTTTTGAGAAATAGTGTGTTCTGCTAGTAAGACCAGGCCAAACAACACATTTAAACCATTTGATGACTCTTTAAATGGATGCCATCATAATTACATATGAACCCTTCACAAAGCACAATTTAATAATAAAATGCAGACCATAAAAAATCGGAGAATGCATTACAAAACAGATCAGTTCCCTTCAAATATTGTAAAATAAAAACGAAGTTAATTAGAATATCCATACATACGCCAAGAAAGTGAGAGTGAAATAAACCACAACGATAAAAAGTGCGGAAAAGCAAAAACTAATGAGAAGACCGCCGTAAGTTATTTTCATATTCTTCCTAGTTTTTCAGAAAGCGATTTATGCGTGCGTGTTATGCGAAGCATTTATAAGGGAAAAACACATCGTTCCTTAACTCATGCATTAACCCCTATATTTTCCGGATGATTATTCCCATTTCTGGATTCATTTATAAAATGAACTTACAGTAAGCGAAATCCCATACCAAATATGTTTTCCTTACCTTGATAGTTATCTTTTCTTCCTTTCGTCGCGTGTTTGCCCGACTAGAATCAAAGACAACTATTCCTCTGTAAAGAGCTAAATGGAAAAGACGCGTGTCAGAGGGAAGGACTAAATGATCACAGTGAGCTAACATCGTCACAGTTTCATTATCGATTCATGAGCGGGGAAAAAATCCGCCTCCCCGTCTCAAGTAGAATATGCGAGTTCATTAACGATTGCGTCTAATTTACTCAGTGTTTCGGAGTGGTGTGGAAATGCTACAAATATACTGTGGTTTAACACTTGCTGCATCTATTAAACTGCACTACCGTTTGTTTCTCATTAAAATAAATTCTGAATATTACATTTCAAAACAGGACACAGACTATTCTATTTTATTTTGCCGGAGCTCCCTTTAAATGTTACGTCAGCCGAATGTACAGTTAAATGGTATATGCCCCCCCCCCCCCCCCCCCCCCCCCCCCCCAATCCTTATCCAAACTAGGAAAAGCTACTCCATGAAGAATGCACAGTATATTTGACAGTAAAATCAAATTCCTTAAAGCCACCATGCATGGTGACCAATTTTATCTGACTGTTGTTCTCGGTACAAGCGAATGTGATTTTACTGTCAAAATTCATGCTGTGCATTTTTCAAGGAACACATTAATCCACATAGCAAATGGCTCTGGGGGCAGATCCGGTTTCAGACCAGGAGATCTGCATAGCAGTCATACCAGTTTGCACCTCCACACCAGTTTCAGTCAGGCGGTACAAAACAAATATGAACACTGCCCCAGGTAAAACAAATTTGCTGGACATAAGACTAGATTGGATCTGATCTAACTCCACCCCAGCATTGGCCCTGTGTGCAAAAGTGTCTGGGTCACACCTGTTACAGGTCTGGCCCCGATGCTGAGATATGCTACAGCCATATCTGGACCAGGCCACTATTGTTATCCATGATGCCAGCAGATAGTAATCGAGAGGGTTACAGATACAGTCGAGATCAGAGTACAGAGCACCATGGAGGGCAATCGGGACCCTGCCGCAAGGGGGTATTCGTATATGGATTGAGGGTCAGCTGCCCGAACCATGCCACATGGTCTCCCTCTGTGCTTTCGAATGGTAAATGACTTTATATGAAAATAAAAAACAAGATTGTGCATACATACAAGATATTTACAGTGAATATTGAAAATAATTTTCTTTCCAAGGGCATTGTTCAGCATCTTGTGCTCCAGCGAACGAGCTGTACTGCGTCATCACAATAAAGTAATTTCATGACCAAACAACACAGGGGTTGAAGGCAACAAGAAGGATTATTATTGTGACTAAAATAGCATGTGTGGAGCACATCTCACTCTGAGGCACAGCACCACAGAAAATAACATATTTAGACTTTTTTAGTGGATAGCGGGGTCCCTGAGTTGAGTTGGAATTAACCCAATGTTGCCCATAGCTTGTTCATGGGGGCCCAGTGCCTGATGTCAAAATGCCTGTAAAGTGATTTAAGACACTGGTCCTTTGTGAAAAGCACTGCACAGCGAAAACTGAATTGAATTATGGAAGCAAGCAACAATGGTTTAAAGATGAATTGCTTTGATTGCGGTTATCATTGATATTGTGTGCTTGCAGGAGAGACTATTGTTGGTGAATGACTTCGACATCCAACAGTCTGCCCTGTGCATCTGTTTTGCCTTTCCCTGACTGCATGCCTGTGTCACTCAATAAAAGGCATGAACACAGAAATGTCAGCTCATGTTTGTTGTAAACAGCAGCAATGGAGGAAGATTGACATCCAGAGGCTTTCCTCCTACTTTCTCTGGAGTCCCCTGCAACAAGTTTGCAACTGCTTGTGCAGGCAGTCAGGGTAAGTCACCAAAAATGAATGACTTTCTATGGAGCCAGTGATTAAAATTAACTTAATAATTAATCCACCAAGACAAATACCCTCTCTCCTTCATGTGCAATTAAGATACCAGTTTGCGGCATTGTATGGTGTCTGAGAAACCTTGAAATCTAGTTCGTTTGCTCGCAACATTCAAAGTACTACAAACAGTGCCCTGTTCCACTGAAGGTGTTAGCTATAGATTGTATAGATAACCCTTTGGCTTTACTGCCATTGACCAGGGTTTGTAGCGCACAGGTGAGTACTCAAGCCTCCCCCAATCATACATTTTGCACATGCAAAACAAGCAGATTGTGTTTTGACTCTGGTAATATGACATTAAAATATATCTTATCTTTGGAATTGCTTAGTTTTCCATTGCAAACCCCCTCCCCAGCCTTGTTAGCAACAGTCAGAGTGCATTTAGAACAGTAAAATGTGAAGGCATAAAGGAAACAGAAGGGCAATACTGTCAGTATGAACGTGAGCCAAAATGAACAGGAGAACATCCATGAGCCAACAAAGTCAAACTAAGGATGACATCGTTATCAGACCTGGCAGAATGACTCAATTCACAAGGCATGTCACTATCTCAGGAGCTCCGTCACACGGTTTTTGGCCCTAGATATTCATGGATTTCCTTGTGACTAAATCACATCACTGGCACATTTATAACAAGAAGGGCAATAATCTACATCACTAATAAAAAGGCACTGGCCATGAATATGCTAATTGGGCCATGTTGATTTATCTGTCTGTCTGGTGGCTCTGTCTCTCTCCTCCCTAGTCAGCAAACAGAGACCACTGTTGGAACAAGTATAAGGCCACTTCTCTTTATTGTGGCCAAGATGTAAAATGGGGCTGTTTGCACAGTATGGAGGACAAAAGGAGATTTATTCGCTTTGATGGCTGCAAGTGTTCCCAAGAATACGGGAGTTAGAGCACATGCACTGATAAATCTAAAAATTGTAGCTGTTTTTCTATCTGAATTGAAAGATCTAATCAGGATGTGCAGGAGATTTACTGCACTGCTGATCAGTAATGTCATCCAGGAGTGGAAGCACAGGATTTCTCATTTCACCCACAGAGGTCTCATACCAAACTGTTCCTCTCCTGGAGTTGAGCACCAAGCACAGCCAAAAAAAAACTTACTTGTAAACGAATCTCCCCCCTCTTGCACTTCAAATCTGCGAAAAGGTCAAATAACAGATTTAGTTCTTTAATTTTAGAAATTAAATGGTATCCCATTGATTACTCACGAACAGCCTTTGGCCTGGTTCAGACACATCTCCAATTAGCCCCACAGGTCCATTAGCATAAAGAAAATTAATTGGTCATCATTGAGCTTTTTAATATGTCAACTCTGGTGTATAAATACAAAGAGCTGTTTAAATGTAAGCCTTGAGACAAAATAATTCTAAGCATTAAAGGTATTATGTCAAGGTATGTTTGTTTATAAAATAAAGGGCCAGTAATTCTCAAGTTCTTGTTCTTGGGGTAGTGGGAAGTGCTTTTTTAATGGCTGTTCTCAGTCATATGCCTGTGTTCAGGCTCTGCTTTTTTCTTCGTATTCTTTAGCCATGTGTGTGCTCCTCCAGTCATAAATAAACATTTGTTCTCTACCATCTGCAAAGTATACAGCATGTCAATAATGAATATTCATCAAAGCAAAAAAATTAAGCAAAATAAATACATTATTCAAAAATGCTCCTGTGCTGTTTGGGGAAAACAAAAGGACTGTAATATGAGCTCCAACCAAACTTACTTGTGTATATTTTTATTGTACATTTATTGTAAATTTCTTCTTCTGTCTTTATTAAACTAATTCAGTGACTCATGGAATATGAATTGGGTGTATTATATAGTTGCATAATGATATAATAATTTTCAGCAGTATAGCGGAGTACACATATAAACTGTATAAATATACAAGACTAACATGAATTAGGTATATTAATTTAGGTAATGTGCATTGGGTGCCTTACAGTGGGGTTATGTACGTTTGGTTCCTTGCAGCTTGGTGATGTGCATTGGGTGTATTTAAATGGATAGTGTGCATTGGAACATTATAGCAGGGTAATATGCATTGGGCACATTATGGTGGGGTAATATGCATTGGGCACATTATGAACAGCCTCCACTCTCCTCGGAAGGTTTTCCAGCAGATTTTGATACATGTCTACAGGGATTCACTTCCATTCAGCCATAACAGCATTGATGAGGTATGGCACAGATGTTGGGCATAAGGCCTGGCTAGCATTCTAACAGAAAAGTAAATGCTACTGCTACTGCCAATGCTTGTCAATGGAGATAGCTGTGGTATCAGAACTCCATGGCTAACCAAGCGCACTACCTCAATGAAGAATGGATAGGGGTGAAATGGCATTCACCAAGAGAGCCAGGTGGGTGTTTGCTGCATAGAGATTACTGTGCTGGGATTACTCACAGGTCTACCTCACCTAAGTGTAGTCTCTGGAACCTCACTGTTAATGTGCTGACTGGAGAGATCGCAATCTGAGCTTGTCTCAGTTCTCTTTCTCTCATCCTGTGCTCCCAGCCTAAATCTGTCCTGGGAGCTCCAGGGATGAAAAATGTAATGTCATCCCAGGAGCTCACTCTGCTGGCAGGATGCCATCACAACCCCCCCCCCCCCCCCCCCCCCCCCCCCCCAGAGAAGTCAGGGTGGGTGTTACGGCTTCAGTGAATTTGCGTCATTCAATTTTATTGTTTTTTCAGTTAGCCATCCTGAAACAGCACGAATGTAATTACAGGACGTCCCTCATTTGGCAAGGACAATGCAGCATCTTTTATTTTATTATTTTATTTATTGCTCACATAATTTTTCATTCCAATGTTAAGACCCAATGAGAAGTTAAATATCAGTAATTCAAAAAAGTCTAAGCTGTGTTTCTTTCAGACTTTTTCAATACTGGTGACTGACATGGTCACTAATTTATAATGAAAAACAATAGTCAACTTCAGGAGCACAGAAACACAGTGTTGACCAAATTGTGGAAAACTACAACATTAGTGAGGCTATCATGTTTATATAACATTTTCATTGAATCCATTTTGCAGAGGCTCTTAATCAGAGTGACGCAGTCACTCAGTCAGTCACATTAGTCTAATAGGTCACGGTATCTTTGCTGAATTGGCGCACACCAGTTCAGAGTGCACTCCAGAGAAACAAGGCAAATTGTAACTGACTTAATTATACTTTCCTATGTTAAATGGCTGGGATTCAAAGTATGGACAATCAATATTTGTCGTTAGCGGTGACTAACAATCAAAAGCAAAAATTATGTTTTTCCGTTTTTTTTAATTATGTTCGGCAAGTTCAGTAATCACGAAAAAACTACCTCGCCAAAGTGAGTTTGAGAATATAGACTGCAATGCTTGCATTAGCATTTAGGTAAAAGTTAAGAATTGAATAGGTCAATGTTTTTGCTGGACCCTGAGAGCCAGCTGATAACAGTGAATATTGCTTACTGAGGGGCTGGTCGCTGACTCCTTATTGTTGAACTGAACGTGAGTGTCACGTGCAGTTCGTGGCAGTATTAATCATAAACGACTAGTGAAAGCAGATGAGTACAATCATTTTGAAGGACAGAAAAAACAGCACAACTGTGGATGTGAAATGGTGTTCCCGTTGTAAGTAGCTAGCTAGTACAAGGAGCTAACATTTGCTGATGTGCTGAAAGCTTACATATATGGGGCCCCTGTGTGCCACCTTCTCAAACAGTAAAATCTACATTCACACAATTAAATGTCCACAAATAAATATAGTTTAAATATTTATATATATTTTCTCTGTACTTAAAGTATTTGTTATATTTAATATTTTGCTCACAAATAAGATTTATTATTTTATTTTTTATATTTATTTAATTTCACCACTTTTTAAATTTTCCATTTACATCCTTTGTGTTGATTTATTCATTACGTCAAATATGTTTATTCATTGTATTTCTATTTAGTATTTTCCTTCTTCTATTTCCTATTTTTTGCTCCAATATTATATTTGAGAATGTGGCACATTCGGGCCACGATATTATAGTGATACTATAACTATACTTAGTTAACATCCATTTAATAGCAACGCTAGCTTAGATGGCTACCAATAGCCAGAGACCTTGGCAAGGTATGGCACTCAGCAAACCTTGGACTCAAAAAATGATTTTAAATAATTTTTTATTTATTAAAATATCTGAATAAAAAGTTGTATAATTTTGACTTTAAATAAAGAGAAAGTATCATCTGGGACCTATGTGCAAAGAGTAGCCTACTGTTTATGGACAAAAATTCATGGGTCAAAGGTTCCATTTCCTGAGAGACAATGTTCCCCACAGGCTGTATCCAGGGTCCGGCTTAACTAGGCTTGCCGAGTCTTGTTAGAATGGAAACATGGCACATGCTTATGCCTAGTAAGGTATGAAATGTGATATTCACTCGAGAGGACCAAAACCAACAAAAATCCTTTTTTTTTTTAAGTCAGTTAACTTGCTCTGAAGGGTACATGAAACAAAAATAAATATTGAGAGAACTAAGCAAGCTAACCTGAAAAGAAAATTCAGCGCAGAGTACATAATACCAGTGCATAACAACATGAGCATTGGGCATGTGCCATAGGCTTCCATAAAACTACATAGTAAATGTTCAATGTTAAATCAACTCTTACAGAGTACATATGGTCCCTGTTGGACTCTTACTGTATGTACTCCTGTTAAAGTGAAATTAACACCTGACATTTTACTGTGTAGCTTCCATTCATAGCATGCAGTCCTGTCACTGTCCTGCACAAAAGACAGGCTTTGCAGCAATTGACTAACAAAAAAATATTCCAGTGAACTGATTGACAACAAGAAGCAGTAAAAGATCACAAACTTAAAGTAAACGTTTTCCACCACCAATGATGCAGTTGTTGCATGGACTATAATGTTTACGTGGATACATGTATTTATATGATGGAAGTCAAGGAGCATGAACAAACAAACAAACTGCAGGAGACCCATCTATAGTCCTTCCCCCGATTTCTTTGGGCGGGGGACAAAAATCCATCCAAATTCCCTGACAGTGACGAGAACCATACAGAGACATGATACTGGTGGTATTGCTTATATTGTCTCTTTGCTGATACATTTTTTCCAGACTGTTTGTGCTTATGACAGTACAATCCTACTTATTGATTAGCAGCAATTCTTTCATACAGACAACAAAACAGAGACTGCCCACTGTCAGAAATGTAATTAATTTAGAACATTTTACTTAATGTACATGTAACAGGTCAAAAGCACACGTCCGAGGTGAGACTTGAACCCTGGCCTTTTGCTCCAAAGACAAACGTACTACCAGTCCTACAAAAACACTCCTAGCTATGGGCGATGTTGTTATTTTGCACCATCATTATTTTAACCATTTCCATTAATATTTATTACCGCTTGGCCTTTCCAGGCCTGTATCACGTTCAGTTAATCAGGATGTTGCAAACGCGCACAGTGCCCAGGACATGAATTAAGGTTTTTTAATGAGTCACTATGGTCATAGGAAGGGTCATAAGGCATCAGCTCATTTCTTTGCATTAGCCATTACATTGATTTAACATCCTTTCAGCATGATTCAGAATTCTACATTAAGTGCTAGGCCTATATCACAGGGCTTACAGAAATTAGCTCAACAAAACACTCATTCAAATTCTTGATTCTTGAATAAACCCAAAACTCCAATCAGTGCACCATTATCTGAATAAATTGAGGACACGGTCCTATAAAAAATGTATTGGCATCTTTATATTGCAGTAGCTTACTTTGGTTCTGAACTGATGTACATATGAAATCTCCAAAAGTATGACCAAAATCACCAAAAGTATCTGGACACCCCTTGGTCTAGGGGTGTTTTTCATGGTTTGGGCTGGGCCCCTTGATTCCAGTGAAGGCAGATCGTAATGCTACAGCATACAATCACATTCTAGATGATTCTGAGCTTCCTTAATAGTTTGAGGAAGGCCCTTTCCTGTTTCAGCATGACAATGCCCACAGGCACACAGCATGATCCATATATAAATGGTTTTATCGAGAACGGTGTAGAAGAACTTGAACTGGCCTGCACACAACCCTGACCTCAACCCCATCCTACAACTTTGGGATCAATTGGAAAGCCAACTGCGAGCCAGGCCTAATCGCCCAATCAGTCAGTATGTTTACATGCACAGTTGAAATCGAGCTATATTAATAGCTCGATTTGGCCAAAGATGAGATTTAATTGGATTATTGTCGTTGTCCCAATATACATGACTCGGAAAGAATCAAATTATTGACCGAGATGCGTCTGACTAAGGCTTCTTATAAATCCGGCTTCCTCCAATTTTGTCGCAACTTTTTTTCATAGTTCGTCATTCCGTGTTTTTCTTCCATCCATGTATTTTAGGATATTTAACTCCTTTAGTTGTGATAGCATGAAGTTGGTCTCCTTGTCCATCCAGAAATGTATTTCGTTCGCTATGATACTAGGGAGGGCAAAACGCAGCTTTAGAATGTCGCCAGCAGTGTATGCGCGTGAGCTCGACAATGCATTTCTCACAGAAGGTCATTTGTCGCCTATTTATTTAGTTCATTACAGTGGTGATAGAAGCAACAAAAATTAAGTGGTACTGTGCTGTTAGCCTTTATTGCTTGCTGTACAAGGTTAATGTGAAGTACAATCGGACAGCGCTAACCCATAAAAATGTACTTTGAATGGCAGGCTACTTGCTCAATCGAACGGTAAATGTGAAAAACATTCGATTATAGTCAGCGGCACCAAAATTTTCAGTCACACCCTCAATAAACGGCAAAAGTCACAGTAGAAGATTGAATTAAATCTTTTAAAGTTAAATATTTTCTGAAACATTATCGATTCCGCTTGGCCACTGTGAGCGTAAAGTTGCTATGTAAATTACAAAACATGCGCAGAAGACCTAGGCCAATTGTAGTCTGATTGAAGCGTATACATGCTGTAGTAAATCGACCCCGAACCGCATTAACTAGGTATGTTAGTCCGACTTTGAAAAATTTGACTGTGCGATTTCAGTCGGACTACGATGTTTACGTGATTTTTAAAAGTCCAGTTTTAGCCGGACTAATACAATAAATCGACTTTTTCAAACATCAAGTAAACCCACTGAATGCCCAACCGCACTGATGCTCTTCTGGCTGAATGGAAGCAAATCTCTGCAGCAATGCTCCAACACCTGGCATAAAGCCTTCCCAGAAGAGTGGAGGTTGTTATAGCAGACAAGGGTGGACTAACTCCATATTAAGGCCCATAATCTTGGATGAGATGTTGGATATCAGGTGTCCTCATACTTTTGGCTACAGTGTATGTAATGTCAATGTGCACATTAAAGAAGCAGCTGCCCCATTATTATAAATGTGCTAATACACTGCCCCCCCAACCCCCTCTGCCACCTATAGACACAAAGACATGCACTCAAGTCAAAAAATAACAAACCTGGTTAAATGTTGAACTACTAATTGACCATTAGAATAAATCAGCATACATTTTCCTGGAATTGTCATACAATCATGGCACAAAGCAGAGGGCCAACAACAACAACAACGTTCCTCATTGCCCTGTTGTCATTAGTGTGGGAGATGAGAGCTCTGCCCACAGATGGTTTGACCCTTTCTCATTCAGCTCTTTGCAAGCTGCACTGGACCAACCACCACATGCCCTTTGAAACCTCAGAGTCCGCACTGATGGCAGAAAGAACTGGTGCTGTTAAAGAAGAACTCAGAACATTCTGTGCCCTGAATTTCACTTTGCTGCCATGGGCTACAGAACTGGAGCACCAATCCCAGGCTGATGACTAGCTCTCTCATTAAGACACAGACGACAAAAAAGCCGGCCCTGTGACCAGGTGGGATAACAGCAACGTTCACCGTAAATAACCCTCATGTCCTGAGTTCCATTAGATCTACTGAACCTCATGTTTTTTCAACAGAGAAATGATACAGGTGCATGGTCTCTAAAACCCACAAGGCACACATACTATCAGCACAGCACACCAGTGATTAAACCCATGTGACCTGAAACAATTATGTCCACAAATTTGCATTCTTCAGAAAAGTGGAATAAAACTAAAATGCTGTTGAAATGAACAAAAACATGTCCTTCACAGTCTGAGTATTCAGCAGACTTGCTCTCCCACATAAGTGAAATCCAAATGGGGGCTCTGATAATTCCTGCCATTTGTCCAAAACCAGTCCACCAGATTTCAAACACACCTATTGGCAATCAGAGATTTCTGAATAAAGAGATTTAGAATCTAGGCAGATACAGATGGCTCTTTGAATAACAACCAAAACACTAGACAAACCCCCAATTTCTACAAATTGTACAATTAAACATACTCATATACACAACCACGTGTGAGTATGCACAAACACATTGCAGACATGCAGTGGTTCAAAGTTGAAGTACTGCAGGAAACTTTCTCTTCGGTAAAATATAGGACATACAATATAGCAAAATTCTGCTAATTAAAGAGTGCTTTGCTGCTTCTGTTTTATTTTCTATTTGAAATAGAAATCTATCAGCGTCTACTACTTTAACCACAGGAGACTGATAACGTTCCATCTTCAGATGACTCAGATTAAACATTCATACCACAAAATGCTGAATCTTACTTCTGTGTCATAAATATGTACTTCTCAGAAGAATGAGGAAAAATTATTCCCATTTAGAAATATTCAAGTGGGAAAAATTGGTTTGAGTAAGATACATTTTAGGGTACTGACTAATAGCAGAGCAGGAGACTCACCAAAAGCTGAATATGATGTCCTTGTGAGCAGGTCAGTCAAAAGCAATCAAAGCGGTATTTGCATTGAAGGCAACTGAGCTGTGGTGTTCTGGCCTTATCAACTTGCATTTTAGCTGCTGCCCGTGGTCTCTGGGCAAACATGTTGCTATTCTGAGAGCCCTCCAGGAATACACACCAATCATCTGAACTGTGTCCGGAGCAGAGAAAACACGGATGTGTGTGCCTACTGCGCTCAGTATGGAAGGCCTGAGGAGAGGGGCTGTGGTGCTAAGCAACCAGCAAACTTTCCCCGTGTCACGGAGGATTGGCGCGGAATGCTGAATGAAAAAAGAGCTGGGCTAGCCTCTCCACATGGCAATTTACCAAGACCTTCCGACTTATAAACACCAGCCACAGGCCAGGGTCCTGCTGCCTGCTGCTCCAGCTCTTTTGTGGGTGACTGTTGCCAGTCTGATCCCAGCCAAACGTCTGCACTAAAATAAAGAAAATGGACCTTCCTCGTGTGTACTGAAACACCAGTTTTATTGATATACGCCAGACCCTGCACTAAGCTAAAGAACACGATAGATTACTTTTTGTATGTGCGAATGGACCCAGGCTCGACGACCGAATAAAGGGAAATCTGAAGGAATCTTGAAATCTTTATCTCATGCGCTTTATTATGACATTTAAAAAACTGCAGGTCTGTGCGTCACGCCGTTTTTGTTGGGGTGTTTGTTCGTTCTTTCATATAGTAACCTACTAATTTAGTTCAGCTGCTAGTTTATCTTTAGTCCTATTCGCACATGTTTTTTACGCGAGGAGGTCCTGCAATGTCGTGTTTATCATGTGGCTACTGTCAGCAAAAAAGACTTGCTTTTTCACAGCCTTGTCCCGGATGTGAATGGCAAAGGTTGACAGCAATACTTTCATGCACATTGTCATTAGCCAGTAGCCACCTCGTTTCTTAGCATCAACATAAGAACCCGGACTCATTGCAGTCGCTTATTTTTTTATATTGTAATTAGAGTATACAAATGTGCAGACATACAGGGCCATGGTATCGTCCGTACGTAAACAACCAAGCATATTACAATGAATGCACGCAGCTCACAAATAGCAGAGAATACAAAGATTCTCTTCCAAGCACATTACAATTAATGCACGCAGTTCACAGATAGCTCAGGATACAAAGATAACAGTAAAGTAAAAATGAAAGTAAAATAAATACAGAAAAAATGAGAACACAGTAAACTACGTCACAGGTAGGGAACAAGAATGTTGTTCTTAGCCAGCTGGAGGCTTTTTGCATATTTTCATAGGCTATTCTAGAGCTGTAAAATAATAATAATAATCATTTAAAAATAAATAATTGAGCAGTTTCTTTTGAAAATTTTAAACGTTTAAACGAAGTCTTTAAGCATCTTGCTTTGTGGTTAAAATTGTATGTGGATAAAATTGTGAAATTGTATGGCCATTCCTAAACAATGGGCATCCATATATATGGAGTTGGTTCCACCTTTGCTGCTATTACAGCCTCCACTCTTCTGGGAATCTGTTCCAATAGATTTTGGAATGTGGCTGCTGGAATTCACTTCCATTCAGCCACAAAAGCGTTAGTGAGGTCAGGCACTGATGTGTGGCAATAAGATCTAGCTTGCAGATGGTGTTCCAGTTCATCTCAAAGGTGTTTGATGGGGTAGAGGCCAGGGCTCAATGCAGGCCAGTTAAGTTGCTGAAACAGGAAAGGGCCTTCCCCAAACTGTTGCCACAAAGTTGGAAGCCCACAGTAGAAGGTCATTGTATGTTGAAGATTTCCCTTCATTCTGTATAATAAGGAATGGATCGCAATCCTACCATACCTGTCTGAGCCAGAATCGGATCCCGAAGTTGAAGGCATGGAGCAGACACTGGAACCTGTTCAACAACCAAGAGCCTTGCAGGAAGTGTCAGAATGGTAACATTTTTATATCTAACCACAAACTATTGGCTACCTATTGCACATTGAGAGCTTATGTCCAAGCTTTTAAAGGTGTACCTGATTTTAATTGTAGCAGTCCTTCAAAGTGATTATCCTCTAAATCAAAAGTGCATGTCACAATTATGTGACAAAATTGATTTGTCTGTGAATCTCAGCAGGTGGAACTGAGGCAATTGTTCAAGAATGACCATTGAACCCCAGAATATTGCAGAGAGTGTTTATGCAAAGCCATAACTATCAGATCTGGAGCCAGATCTAACTTGCTTTTTTGTGCAGTAATCATTAAAGCACTCAAATGTAGAGTTGAATACAGGAGCTGGAGGTGAGTGAGTGAACAGAGATTTATTTGGACAAAAACAGCAAACAGGAGAAACCACAAGAGAGTGACCAAGAACTGAACTAGACAAGCAATAACTGGCAGCTGGTAGAACCTGCAAACACTAAGACCAAGTGACAACTAAATAAAAACAAGTGACTTAAATACACTAAAGAACTGAACGCACTAATGAAATATGGGTGCAAACAATAATCAAACCAATAATATACCATAATGGCGCAAAAAATCTAAATGGAGACCGCACCAAGAAAAAAACTACGGTCAGGGAACTAGTAGCCTCTGGTGGTCAGAAATGGGAACTGTGACTTTTTTTCTGGGAGCAAATGTGGCAAAATGTCATGTTTTACAGATTTCATATTCTACCAGCTTAATTGGGACATGTTAGACAACACAAACAATCATGCATTTAATTTAATTTGAAACAAATAAGCAGGGGCCTGCTACTTAATTTATGTGATAAATGGAGCGGGAGCGGGGAGAGGGGCTCAACTCAAAAGGTAAACTTTATTCATGTACATGTCCAGTAAAGATGCACAGTTTAAGAGACTTTATGAATCCCAGTAGGTCAATAAGTTGCCTTGTGGAGGACAGGTGTGGCTCCATAGCTCAATAGAAAAAGCAGGGCTTCTAAATATGAGCTTACATAGGACAGTCAAACACCCAGAAAATTGTACTGATTGTTCCTCAAAAACATTGAATTAATTTATTTCCACTTTTTATTTTTACAGGGACAGTGTACATTTATAAACATCACTGGAAATGTGGCAGCGGTACCCAAAAGGCTACATTTCATCTGTTGTCCCTGGTTGCTGTTTGGTACAATAATCACACCACAGAGGAACTTGATTAATCAAACAAATTATAACCTGCTAGCAGAGGGATAGCCTGGTACCTGCTCATGTACTTTAGGAGCACGCTTTACCACAAAGCACTCTGCCCTGATGGGTGTTGCCTCCCAAAGTGACACTCATTGTTTACCTGTCATCTGAGTTATGATGTGGCAGTTGTCTGTTTTCCTTGGGTGTGTTCTTTTTAAACAATAAAAGAGAGTGCAAGAGAAGGTAGGGCTCCATAGCTCAGTGGTTAGAGCACTGGTCTTGTAAACCAGGGGTCGCGAGTTCGATCCTCGCTGGGGCCTGAAGGTCAAGGGCATGCTTTTGGACAAATTGGTAGCATGTCATCTCACGAATGGCAGCAGTCCTGATCCCGGGCTCTCTATATAAACAGTTCATGGAACCTTTATCAAATAACTGTCAATTAAAAAGTTTCTGGATTAGTTCTACAGTGTCCTTTATGTCCGATTCAGTCTGTACCATCATGAAGGTCATGTTGAAGAGGGCAACTCTGATATGCCGCTCTGTTTGATTTGTGAGCAGCTGCGACAAACTAGTGAAGAGAGATGAGCTCATCCAAGAAATAATTATTTATTAAAAAAAGATTAAGTCGTTATCCATTTGAAAAGTAATTTCACAAGTGTTTTTAAAAACACAAAAGAGTATAGTTTTGAACTGCATGCTGCCACAAGGACGAGAACACACAAGACAAAGGTTTGTAATCACGCCTCCATGGATTTCACACAAGCATTAATGATCAAGTTATTAACAAGATAAAGCATTTAAATTACAAACACAAAAATCAATATAAAATGTGAGGAAATGACAGTTTGTGGACTATAGGTACAACTGAATATGTTCCACAATGAAATAAAGTCAAAAGAATTACTCATGGAAATGAGTGACCTTGCATGGAACTGCATCATTTTGGGCTTTGAAGTACTGCAGTTTCTTTCATAAAGACAAAAAACAAAAGTTTGTTTTTTGTAAATATTAATAAGAACATATTGGTTTTATATTTACTGTCAACATCATATTACGTAAAACATATGCAAATAAAAAAGGTTGATGATCATTACAGAAGGAGCAGTTTACATCATTGTGAAATGTTACAGAAAGTTCTTGTCTTTTTAGCATCCACTGACATCACAGCTGACCTGAATCAGGGACTTGGGATCACTGCTCTTGCTGCAAGCAGAGTTTTGATTAGTGTTCCTGTTTTCTCTTTAGTCTCACAAATATACCAAGTGCTTAGGCCGTACTTGCTTGCAATATAAAACTGCATGCTAATGAATTGTATTATCCTGGCTGCAAGGCCATAAATACAACATCACTTCCGGGTTTGTAGTTTTTGAATGGTGCACGATTAATGACTTTACAAAATCAAGTCCAGTTGTCATTGTAAGCGTCAATTTTCTAAATGTCTGTCATCCAATCGCTACACAATTTTCCCGCACATTATTTCACGTGGGATGATAAGTTAGAAGTTGCACAATAGATATATTATCTGGATGTGTGAGACGTGATGTGACTTTGTAGGCTCATTTATCATTTATTTTGTGTACTTGCTCTGTTTACTTTCTTATTTAGCAGTAGTAAGAAACAATGTTGATGTCTTAGCGAAGTCGAGTGAGCATAATTGATATGACCATGTCAGAGATTTGTTCCAACAAATATTGGAACAACCAGGAATGTTACTAGGTTTAGATCACTAAAAAAATAAGTAAATTACACAGTTCTGTGGTTTTGAGCTGCAAATTGCAGTTGCATCTTTTCCAAAAGATGAATTTAGTTCTCATTCACACATGATCTGCAAACAGTGTTGCCAGGTCTGAGGTCACCTTCTTCACAGTCCGGCACCTACTTCTTACTTCCAAGGTGCTTAGTAAAACAACGCAACTACTGCTAACTGAGAGCAGCCGCTGAGGGGAATGATGAAATAAATCAGCTGAAAACAAAGGATTTTGAATATGAAAGCATGCATCCATTACATTACAATAATTTAGCAGATGCTCTTACCTAGAGCGGAAAACAGTAATGGAGGGCATACATTTTCCCGGCCCCTGTGAAAGGAAGAAATGCATGACACACTGGCCACCATTTTCCTAGTTTGCACAGCAACAATGCATATACAGTTACACATCAATTTCCCAGAGAGCTTTGTTGTATTTCCAGAGCAGCAGCTGTACAACTCTGATCCTGCGCAAGGATTCCCACAAGTCCCGAGCAGACCATGCCATCTATATTTAAGCTTCCTGTATGGTGGGTAATAGGTATTTCTGCCCTGGATCAATGTTACAGCTATAATAGTACAATCTAGCAAATGGAAAACAAACAGGTGAAATATTTACTGGTAATTTGACAAGTTGTTGTAACAAAAAAGGTGAAAATTACACCTACAATTACAGCTTCCATCCATATCAACAAAGCCAGATTGTATCTGATATCTGATTTTTAATATAAAAAGAAAGGGAAGCAAATAACTGCAAGAAAGTATGAACTCAGTATATTATATTACTGTATGCACAAGTGAGATGAGGCTGTCCACAAAAAACACCATGCTTGCAATGTCAGACTGACAGCCAGAAAATAACCATGCGTTCATTAGCCTTGTCTGTCAGGCCAGCGCTGACAGAGTCCAATCTGCACCAAAGAGGCCCTTCTCGGATATTATTTTGTGCACCAATGATGTCAAAACAGAGAGACAAAAGATGGCTCTCGGGATCAGAAACAGGAACTGAATTGCCATCATTTCTGAACAAGAAGTGATTGGTTAGTGGCGGATGAAACAAAACACAATTACTAGGGCCACACACTATAATAGGTCAGTGGTCAAAAAATAAAAACACAGTTTATTGTTTATTAAATAGTATGGAAAGACTGACTCTCAAATTACTTGATGAATTTGATTGGGGCAGTGGACTGCAAAAAGCTCCATTCCTATCTCAAACTATCAGCTCTCTCATAGAAAACAACTTAATCAAATTTACCTTATTCTCAGAGAAAATTATTCCTCGAATATCAAAAGTGCACATATACGCAACAGGCTGAAATGGAAAAAAGGCTAAAAGGGCAAATTAAATATATGAATGGTAAAATACCCACTTTGTTATAATCAAATATTACTTGAGGTGGTTTACAATGGGAAAACAAACAGAGAAGGAATAGATTATGCATTCCAAACATGCAAAAAAGTTCCATTACTTCCAGAAAAATACGTCATTGTTGAAATGAGCTTTTGTAAGTCCAAAGAGAGTAAATAAACATAACACAAAAAATGTAATTCTGTTGTCTAAAAACATAGTCTGCACTGTGCATTTCTAAAAATTAATTTAAATGTGTCCATAAAGTCCCAATGTATACAAATCAACAGTTCTAACCATTTACCATATAATATTGATGTTATTGTCATCAGGGTAAAATAATATGTCAGAGTAAAAATCGTAGAGAATCCAAAAGTGAGAAAACAGACACAAAAACAGGTCACACCTTTTCAACATTTTCATTTATTTGTGCATTGCACATGTTATATGTACAGGATGGAATGGCCAACAGAAACAACATCACAGAAACATAATTAACATGTCAGTAATACTTTTACAGCAGACAAGCAAACACATAATTGTATCCAAAAGTCACCACTTTCTCATGACGGTTTAAGGGGTGCATGTACACTGTATGAAGGTTAGCTTCAACATTGTTTTAGAGTCCAGATCTCTTCACTTTTCAGGCTTTTCAGGGGGAGTTTCCTTTCAGATGTCACCTCAAGCCAGATTTTCATGATTCAGTGAGTCACAGTTTGAGGATGTGTACTGCTAAAACACCCGGGTAGTCCATACAGTATGCCTGGGAAGCTGGATGATGGGTGAAGATGGATATTTTTGAACTGCCATACTCTATTTTGTGTAAAATTGAAGAGGACTGGAGATGCCTCTGAGTAAACTTACACAGCAGATATGCCATCCTTTTCTCTCATATACTGTAAGGCAATGAGTGCTATTCTCCAATGGCTGAAAAACACCCCAGAGGTAACTGCAATGGAACACTGCTAATGTAGCCATTTGCAGGTTATGGTTTTAAATGTCAAGTTTGTATAACTTAACACATAACCAGTGACTGCACTAAGACAGGTATCAGAATGGTTTTAAGTATAAAGCATTCTTTCGTATTCCCATGGCTGTGTTAGCATAAAAAAGATCATGATAGCCATATATGCTTTAATCTGTATTACACTGACAATGGAACCATGCACACAGAACATGTGCAAGATAAATTTGGAAAATGGTAGCCTCTCTTGGATCAACAATTATGCATGTTCTGGACATTCATTAAGACTTACACATACCAACTGTTATTACATAATGTGATTAAAATTCTGGGAATATGAGGCCTACGTACAGATTTATATTGAAATGTGTAGGTAAAAGGAAGAAGGAAATGTGGGAGGAGGTATAACGTGTTACAAAGTTTGTATTATGATATTTGTCAGTCCAGTTGTCAAAATACATATCACTAACAAATTGACAATAACTTTCCTGCAATGAAAACAGGCACTGCACTTTCAGCACATGAACACCCACCCAGTTTCTGTCAGCAGTTGTGAATGCTTTCAAGTTTGGTTTTAAAAAATCAATATTTATTTAACGTAAATACTACAAAGAATTATTTTTTAAATAAAATATATATTTTTTAGATAAAATTATTATTAGGATTTTAAAATAAATTATACAATATGTCCTTGGTGAACATTGTATGCTAAAACAAACATAAATCAACACACATCAGCTAATGTCACTGCGGAGCATTAAGAGAAACATTTAAAAAATATGACTTCCCTTTCACAGGAAAGGTTTGACCAGGTTGCACTGACACTCCCAAGGATGCTTCAGTTACTGGCGTGGGGTGATTCCTGTCAGTAAATGTATTAGTCACACATTGCCAGAGAACAGCAGTGCAGAGAAAACACAAACAATAGTTGTTTTACTTACATACCAGAGCTGCGACTACTGTTCATTATGTGATTGTGCAGTCAATGAAAGTAAAGGGGAAAAAAACCTGTAGCACACTGAACCACTTCTCCATAGTGGGCAGCACTGTGTCTCCATATAACATTGTATCCCAGAATGGTATTGTGCTGTATTTTCCTCAATGCAAAACTTTTATGAATAACCATGGGTTTTAAAATAGGGGTACCGGAGCCATTTTTAAATAGCACCCAGTTAACAGACAATATCCATCCATGCCGTTTTCTACACTGCTTATTCCTCGTAACGGTAAGGGGGTCGGGGGTAGGGGGGCTGGAGCCTATCCCAGCAGCATGCAGTGGGCAAGAGGCAGGAATGCACCCTGGACAGGTCACCCATCCATCACTGGGCCCACTCATAAATCACTTACACACATTTAGAGCCTCCAATTAGCCTACTCCACGTTTGTGGACTGTAGGAGGGTACTGGAGTACCCGTCAGTAATAATGGATAATATTTCCACGGGAATTAAGGAAACCCATGCACAAATATGACACACAACAGGTAAAAAATAATAAAACAGAGAAATGATCAACATTTTAAAATTAACATTACAACAAACCCTATCGGATGCAGGCGCTAATTTTACCTGCACTTCTCCAATATACATCAAAGTATTGAAATTGTACTTTCATTAGCCTGATATTGAGAATGCACATTAGATTTTGTAATATTATATGTAATGTTACTAAGTGTAACACTGTATTCAGAATGAATTTTAAACCTATAAATTAAACAAGATTTTTCTGCAGCCTTCCATTAATACATCACATACACAGAAGCTAAACGTAAAAAGAACACTTCGCTTTTCAATAATGATAAGCCCCATTGTGACCGTTAAAAGCAAATATGGAAGTTGGCACAAAAATGCCACAATGTTCTGGAGAACACAGTATGAGAGTTGTTTCCAAACTGAGGATTGGTATTGTGGAGAAAGAAATAAGAGCAAGACAAGGCAAATTTGAGTCTTTCTGAGATTAATCTCTGCACCCTGCCAAATCTCATACCACTTTTGTAGTGTTTTTTGGAAAGCCGTGGGAAGAGCTCTCTCTTCATCTAGTTTCTGTACACATTGACTTGTTTAGCAGTGGCGAGAGAAACGGGCTGTAGGGAACACAGAGTCTCCGCTGTACAGTACACAATGTACCGAGTGAGCTGAGTCCTGTGTCACCTGCAAAGTCCTCATTCACTTGTGATAGGAATGGTGGAAACAGACTCTACAGGGGGCTAACTGCTGTAATTACCATGGATACCTCAGATACAAGGAACTCCACTAGGTATACAATCACACATTTGACAGGGCAAATCTGTAAACCGAACAGAAGACACATACAGTACAGGAAACAAGACGGCCATCTCATGGGGGGCAATCCTTGTCAAATCAAATGCATGATATACAACACTTTGTCAGATTCAAGTTACCACAGGTCTCTATTCCTGACCAGAAATTAACTTCACAAACTGCCATGGCGATTTGCTCAATATCTAACAGTACCCAGTCAACCTGGAAACCCTGTAGTATCACGACTATTCATCAAATGCTGTTTGCAACCTTTCCCTGATGTAAAATTTACAGTAGGACCCTAGAGCTATAAACAACTTAGGAACATTGAGAAGTGGTTATGAAAAATTTGCAACATACTGTAAGTACAGTAAATTATTATTATTTATTGTTAGTGTACTATTCGTAAGTACTTTCTGAGCTATTTCAAAAGCTCAAAAAGTGGTTGATTACCAAAAGGAGAGGGGTATCAACTTATCAAAAGGCAAATGATCTGGATGTGGGTGAAAGATTCAGTTGCAGCTAGAAACATATCCTTGTGTGGGGATTATGTGAATGCAGCACAGATGTGAAAGTCAGTTCTAACCTTCATCAAATTCCAGCTGATTTGCCCTTAAAATAAGGACCTACTGCAAATCCAACCCTTCTGTAGTTTATTTTAGTTCTGAATAATTATACTACCCTTAGAAGGTGCTTGCTAAAATGGTGGGTGGACCTCAAGAGATCATCTGCACCATTCTTCTTTGCTTGCCAGTGTTGAAAAGATTGCTGAACATGTAACACAATTTCTGCATCTCTCAGTGGACAGTATGTGTACCAGGTATATATGCAAGACTTATGCTTACACACCTACACAAGTTAATTTGTAAATTAAAACCTCTATGGGAGAGAGTCCTTGCAGTGGTGACAGTAGGAGAAGGAACGGTGGACCACAGTTCAGATTGATTGGGAAGTCAAAATGGGGGCGGGGGGGGTGCAGTAGTAAATTTTTCATGTTTCAGTACAACGGTTTTTGTCCTTGACTTTCAAATTCTGACCAGGCATCATTCAGTTCCATAAAAATCATCTTGGCGTATTGTTCATAGGGTTCCCCGGTGGCCTTGAAAAAAGCAACAAGAGAAAGTTTGTTGGATGTTTTTAAAACTGAATTTACAAAGACAATTCAAAGAGAAGATCTTTTCCATGTTTGTTAAATATTAAGGTCTACATTTTCATTTACAAAGACAATTCAAAGAAAGGACACTTAAAGCTGTCATTTTGCCAGGTATAATGTATTGTACCATTATATCTTTAATGCCAGTCAGAAGGCCAGACGTAATTGTTATTATGTTTCCAACGTGCTGCAGTAACACCTGTTCAACAGCACTATATAATCTGTTGTCTCATATCACCATTTCCAATGCTGTTTTTAGAGTAAGCTTGTATTCTTCTTCTAACCAAGATTTCTTGTTCTTATTTTTTTTACCTTGCTGGGCATCTACTGTAACATGAAGTTACGCAAATCACTTCATAATTTATGCACAAGAACTTCTCAGGAATAAGATTATCAGTGCTTATGCAACAGAGAGACTTATGTGTAACACAGGCAATGAACAGAAACAGTCAATGAACAGAAACAGGTAATCAATAGCAAGAATTTCAAATACTTCTTTTTACAAAAAACTGCCGTGCTATATTCATTCTGATGTGACTGATCGGACCCCTCAGTAAGAACACGATTCATATTCCTTGCTGCATGCATGTATGCAGTATATAGGCATACAGCATAAGCCCTACACCAGGTGTTGTACAGCACAAGACTCACTTTGTCAGGGTGGACCACCAGCACGGCCTTGCGGTACACCCTCTTGACCTGGTCCGGGGTGACCAGGTCGGCCATGCCCACGGGCTTCCACCGGCTCTCCCCCTCCCATAGGACCGTGTGCATGGTGGACAGCAGGGCGCGGATGTTCCTCTCCTTCCCCTCGATCCAGTCCAGGATCTGACAGGAAGAGAGCAGAGTCAGGCCTCCGCTCTCCTCTCCTTCCTATTCCCCCGTGTTCACACACATTCTGACCCACCTTAATTTTCTCAGGGTCCAGCTCCTTGGCCATCTCCTCCTTTCTCATCTCCGCTATTGTCTTTGGCCCTCTCTTGTCCTTACCGCCAGCGAAGCCTTGTCCAGACAGCAGGTCATCAAAGTTAGCGTCTGCTACTTTGGGCTTGGTCCCTGCACAAAACGAAAGATCAGAAGGAACCATGTTTTAGTTATCAGTGCGGTCTCACAATGTGCCGAAGAGTATTACTTAACCTCAGAAATGATGGTCTCTGAAGACCATCTGATAAGTACATTTAATGCACTTTGTCAGAAGAGACAGTTCAGAGAGAAACTCGCAGTGCAGAAAACTATGTGTTAGCTGCGCTGTTCGCTGTTTTCTTCCCTGAATTTGAAATGCGCAGTTGTATTCGTAAGCCGAGGTCACGGCTGTAACACCACCTGCATCTGGAAATGCAGTCAGTTTGCCCTGCTCTGTGAGACTTACCAAAAGACTGCGGCAGCTTCCCAGAGGCATTGGGGGCAGCCCCTCCCATGCCAGAAAAGCTGACGTTGTAATTGGGGCGGTTCTGCGGGGATGCGTGGGGCATGGGCGGGGGGCCCGTTTTGGCCTGCTGTTGCTGGGGCTGCCACTGTGTGCCCCCGCCCTGCTGCCACGGGGTAAAGCCCGTACTGGGCTGCCAGCCCCCGCCCGCCATGTGCTGGGGAGAGGGCCGCTGCGGAGACCCCATCGGGGGGAACGCTCCCCCTGAGCCGGTGGGGGTGCTTGGCTTGCTGGAGAAACCTGATCCACCTGGAGGAATGCCAGGAGCACAATATTCCTTTTTGTGTTTCGTATTTTGTTTCAATTGTATCACAGAGAATAACTGTAAAATACAATCTGCTAAATCAGTGCTTCTCAAACTCGGTCCTGAGGACACCTGTGCATGCTGGTTTTCGTTACAACCACAACTGCAATCCTAGAATTTTATTATGCTCTTAATGTTTTCCACGTTTTAATTTTTCTTAATTAGGCTTGTACAGTAGAGGGACTGTACAGTAGAAATTGCTTTCATGCCACGAAGAATAAAATATCTATGCTAACTGATGAAGCTGACACAATAAAACAATTTAAATAAATAAGCATTTCATCGACTGTAACTGATTTTCTAAAGGAGGGAAACAAACAGACACTATAATGACTGTGCAGTTTCTACAGGGAGAGAAACAGGAGGTGGACTGCCCCTCACCTCCCAGATTTGTCCCCAGAGCACCAAGGTCAGCGAAGGGGTCCAGCGTGTTGGGCTTAGGCTGATGTGTGGGAGTGCTGTGGATGGAGCCAGTGGGGCTGGTGCTGGCTGATCTGCTGCCCATTCCAAAGCCTCCTATGAGAAAAACCCACAATGCGGTTCGATCGCTGCCATGTAATGCCTGTGGCTACAGCTCTCTGGAGAAAGGGCCCAGAAATAAGCACCGCTACACTGAAGATATGCAACACAAACTATGACATCATGTATTTCACAGTCATTGCAGAGGCAAAGACAAAAGTAGACCCAAATATTTTTGAGGTACTCACCAATGGAGTACAGCAAAAAAAAAAAAAATATATAAACTATCCAAAAAGGTTTTTTTCCTTTTAGCCAATCATTTCAACATTAAACCCATGCCACTTTCATATTTAACAGCACTCAGTCTGCTATTTATGTGCCATTTCCTGTTTGAGGCCTGCACCACAAGAGGTCACTGTTGAGCTGAATCCCGATGAACAGTGATGTCACAGCAGCCCCTTCATGTAATCTGTTAGTTCTGATGCAAAATCAGGATAAACAGGCAGGATATCATGCATTACCGGAAGCTGCAGGTTTGTTCCACTCCCATCCCCCCTTTGTGTTCTGCTGCTGAATATTGACAGAAGGGGTGGTGGGATGAACTGGGGAATTACGTCCTGGATGGAGGAGAACATAATTTAGTGGCAGGTTTAACCCAGACAGGTGAAAGGCAAATCTCATGCACTCATAGCTTACTGGATGCACTGCTGGGGCTGTAATGTGGTTCTCAAACCACACGTGAAAGAGCAAGCGGCGCATGCACACACATCCTCCCTGCATACATCACAAACCAGAACTGCGACAATGCACACACTGTAGGAAGCCACATTCACGCATGATGCATGTTGGTTAGCAGCAAGCTCCACAGCTGCATGCCTTACCCATGCCTGTATTCTGCACAGTGGGTGATGGTGACCGTGCCACATGCAGGAAAGGGTCCGACTGCCTCACATTACCTGGCCCTAAAAACGAGCCCATAAACTCCTGCGGTTTGGGGCTGGATCCCGACCCGAAAGGATCGAAACCTGCAGAAATAAATGAGAGGAGGTCCCGCTTGTGTCTGAGCGCATCCCAGAAGCACCCGTCTCCCACGGCCACGGAGAAAAGCGGCGGACTTACTGTCTGCAGAGCGGGGCGAGGGGCAGGGCGAAGAGGAGGAGGGCGCCGTTCTTCGCGGGGTGGACTGGGCAGAGGCAGGACCGCTGTCTGGGTGGGGGCGGGCTCCAAACAGGTCGCCGAGCAGGTCGGTGTTGGTGGGGGGTTGGGGGGAGGAGCAAGCCAGGCCCCCCGCGTCCCCGTCCAACTCCAGCAGGTCCACGTCCTCGGCGGGGGGCGGGGCTGGGGGGGACTGGACCTCGGGCTTCGCGGCGCCTTTGGGCGTGGCCTGTGCGCCGCCGGGCTTCTCGCTGCTGGTGTTGCTCTGCTGGCTGGACAGGGACAGCATTTCGTCGTCGGAGGGCTCGCTCTCCTGGGTGGTCTGCCCGGGGCGGCCGTCCCTGCCGGGGTCTGTGGAGCGCCAGGAGTCACATCTCAGCATATCGGACACAAGACCAGCACGGAACCTCTGGAGAATGACGCCCCCGCTTCTAAGCATTGCTTCCTGTCGTCTTTGTGTCAGCACATGAACGCCATTTTCAACCAAAACATGTTTGATTTGCCAGAAAAGCAAGATCGCACAGTAGACGGCTGTTTATACAGAGAGGTGTCAACTATTTCAAACAGACCAGAAGCCAGAGGCAGCACTGGAACATGACATTTCACTTTGTGGATGGCTGTTTCAGTTCCTCATGACTGCAACTGGAAGGTTTCAGCTGTACTTCCTTGTGGTTGGCAGCATTATATAATACAACAATCTGTATTTTATGGAATTTAACTGTCATAAATTATTCAACTGGCATTTGCAAAAACCCAGCTACGGCCCCCTTACTCTTACGGTTACTAAGTCTGACAAGCTTTACTCAAGGACAGGCTCTACTACAGATAAAATCACAGACTAAAATATATTATTGGTTTATAATATAATCTGTGGTACTAATCCATGATTCCTCTAAACACATTCCTGCATGAACTGAGTGGCAACCCGACTGCCAAAACTGGCTCCAATATCAAAATCAAGAAGCTTGTCTGTTTGTTAAATACGATTGCCAGGCATGAATTGATTAGTGAATCACTATGTCGATCAAGATGTCAAACTTCAAATTTCAAACAGGCAATTGTGTCTGTCCAATTGGGATTCTGGGATTCAAAATCTTATTGCACGTGACTGATTCACCTCTTTGATGAAAAGCAGCCATCATCTGTGCCAGATGACTAGCTGGACAATCTCTACAGTACACAATCCTAGCAAATCTGCCACAAAAAAACTGCACATTTAATGGGGCTATGCTATGGGTCTTCAGGGGTCATTTCTATGCTACACCTTACCTTCCAGATCCAGTCCCTCCATTTGTTCTTTATGGGAGAGAACGAAACTGCATTATGCTGAGTTAATTACAGCAATGATCCTGATACCTATTCAGTAAAATATTTTCTGGGGAAATATATTTTCATACTTGATTTGAATAAAGTCTTGAGTCCCAATGGCAACTATATAGCAATCATGAAAAAATATTTAAATCATAATTCCTAGGTAAAGAAAGTGCTTAAAGCAAAGGTACAGTACAAATGGTGAAGTTATAACTTGAGCTTGCGTGGTAAAAGCTGCTGTAAATCTGCCTGCTGTGTACAGATAATGTGCAGGAGCAGCTGTAAATCTGCCTGCTGTGTACAGATAATGTGCAGTAGCAGCTGTAAATCTGCCTGCTGTGTACAGATAATGTGCAGGAGCAGCTGTAAATCTGCCTGCTGTGTACAGATAATGTGCAGTAGCAGCTGTAAATCTGCCTGCTGTGTACAGATAATGTGCAGTAGCAGCTGTAACCCCACCACCAAAATGAATATTATGAGACCGCTCCCCACAGCTGGGTGTCAGTGTTCTCTACCTGCAATGGCCAGAGCATCCTGGTGCTCCTGCTGGCAGGAGAAGAGGACATTTGGAATCAGGTCCTTGTTGGGGAACTGCTCCCAGGGTGGGGTCAAGTCCTTCTGCTTGTCCGCACTCTCCACCTCAATCTCCAGCACCACGTGGAAGAGCTGGGGGTACTTCTCCGGTGAGTCACAGGCATCCAGCTCGGGCCTACACGTACATGCATACACACGCATGCACGCACGCACATACACACACGCACACACACACACACACACACACATACACGCGCACAATAAATAAACACATACACATACCCACATGCATATAAAAAACAAACATACAGATATATACAGCACATGTGGACAGACACACATACCGTGTGTGTGTGTGTGTGTGTGTGTGTTAACCAGGTGATATAAGGCCACAGGAAGGAGTTGGGACTTACTTTGTAAACTTTAATATTGTGGTGCCTGGAGCAATGAACCCAGTGTGGAATTGTATTTGGAATATTTGTGTGTTTGTCACCTGCAAAACAAAATGAAACGAGCAGTCTGATAAAGCTGTGATATGCTTGTGTGCAATCAAAAAAATCATTTAGTTTGTTAGCAACTATGAATTCTGAATGAAAGTTATGGTTTACTCTCACTTCTGTGCCCAATGGCAACTGAGGACGCGAAAGCACGCTCTGCTTCTCCATACCTTGGCTTGTAGCCGGCCTCCAATGGTAGATCTCATGTGAAAGACGGAGACCACCACGTCTCCATGAACACTCACACCCAGAGGAAACACAACCTTTCCTTCCTGCACCTTGTGCTCTCTGGAGGAAGAGATGCCAGACAAAGACACCAAATATTAATAATCAGGTTGATAATCAGGTTTAGTTTCCATGCAGTTTACCTACTAACTAGTTTACCTGCATTGCTCTGTGCCTTCCATGGCACATTTTAAAACCACAAACGGTTCTGTAATTACAGAGTGATATTTAAGTAAAGTTCAGTTGTTATTAAAGTTATTTATTAGTATATATATTTTACTGGATTACTTTGTGACAAACTCCAGTAAGTTTCCCCTGTGAATAACAAAGGATTACACATAGTCATTAGTCATCTGTTTGTCTCCACTTTTATTATCCTCTGAACAAAAGCTGATTTTACGACAATCAGTTAAAGGAGATTTACTGCACCCACCAAAAATGTCTGTGTGTGTGCGTAGGTGTGTGTGTGTGTGTGTGTGTGTGCGTGAGGGTGTGTGTCTGTCTCTCTGTCTGTTGTCAGAGAAACAAAGTGCTATTCTACCTCATTCTCTCATAGTCCTGTGCTGTTGAAAAGATCTTAGTTTCACCGATAAGGATGTCGCAGAAGGGCCGGCAGCCACTGCGCTGTTTGTTGAAGCAGGGGACAGGGCTCATAGTGGCCGCTTTGATGACCAGAGGCTTGGAGTGCGGTAGCGTTGGCTTCTCAGACACCATGCTGCAGACATAGCCAATATACCTGGGCACAGGAAACAAAAACTCAGACAAATAACCTGCAGTGAGCGCATACAGTACTTCACAAAAGGAGCTTTCGTACATCCCATGTGTTATCATTTAATAGTCAAATTAACTTTCTTGTCCAACAGGTTTCTTTTACATCCATATTTGTCCCTTGTTTTTCTGTAGACCCATTCCACTGCTGCAAAATCCCCAGACAAGACATGAGCCGAGCTTTTTGGCTGAGCGGGGACCAGCTCGTACCCCCGCTGCAGCTACGAGCCACCACTTCTGTCCATCCTGCAATGCGCCAGCTGAGCTGTGCAGCCTTGCACCAGAGAGCTGCATCTGACTGACCACCACCTGCTCCTGTGCCATGAGGCAGAGGGGAAACCCTCCCTCCCCGCACTTAGGCCAATCATGCATCACCCCAAGGGATTCCCGTCCAGTTGGAATAATTATGGTTTGATTCTGGACCAAGGGATGAGTCACTGAACCAAGGGCTAGCACTTTATCTGTACAAACCAGGGATATATTACCACAAGTGCAAAGCTCATTTACACAATTAGCACAATGTTCTCTTGTGTGTCTACATTGTAATCTAAATTTAACAAACAGAAAAGCTTGTCATTTCTTTTGTTTTTCCACTTGTAATGCATTCCTGCTGCTGATTCATTTGTATAAAAAAAAAAAACTTTCAACAAGCTTAAATTTTTCCTTTTTATATAATCGGTCATGTGTGTAAACAAATATGGCTACAACCTTTTACAGAGAGGCTGAACAATATGGTACATCTGATCCATTGTCATACTGTAGACATTTCTTTTGAAATTCCAGACTTGTTTGCACAAAACATATCAGATTGAGTCACAATCACAGATTCTGAATATTTCCTTTTCTTTACCAGTTCATTAATGAATGGAATTTTCTGCTGGCCAAAATGTGACACAAGTTTACAAGCTGGCAATCATTTTTAAGGCTTTTATACAGCCTATGTTTGGTTTTGTTCATGAAACTCAATAGTTCTCCCTCAAAACTCTGTTTGCCAAAAAAGACCTATAACATTGTCAGCAGTCGCTTTGTGTTCTAATTGCAGTCCACACACTCAATGCAGGTACCAAGTCACCACTCTGCATTCTGTAAGAGAAACACTGGCAACATGCATTAAACCCAGCCCGGCACTTCCTGATAAACCACTGACTCACTCTCCGTGTACAGTAATTTTATTCCCAGAGCATGACGCACAATTGGTTGCAATGTTGACTAGGGAGGGAAGGTTTCAGTAGGCACAGTAACCCTTGTCTGACTGCGTAAGGTACACTACTCTGGTAGTTCTGGGACTTGCAGTCTGCCTGCGCAAGCTGCACATGAAGAGTACTCCACTGAACAGTGAGAAGAAGCAGTGAGATGACTGGCAGGACACAAGCGCTTGTCAGTCCTCTCCAGAACTGAATGGATGACATCACAATGATGGGCCTGCAAATACACCTGGGCATTCCACATGAGGAAAAAAGGATAAAAATGAAGGACATGTGAGTGATAACTTCCTACCTTACTTGCACTTAAGGGGGGAGGAGGGTATTTATGCCGAATAGCTTAGAATCTCAAGACAATAAGCCATTGTTTTGAGATGTCCTGCATCTAGAATTCCCATATCATAATATTCTTTTGTGGTGCATGTTTGTTTCAACAAATTCCTGGAAAAGTTATTTCATGTGTTCAGGCATTGCATAGAAAAAAGACACAAGAAAGATCTCCCATGTGGGTAACTCATATTGTAGCCAAATGAGTGAAGTGGGTCTGAGACAGTGGTAATGGAGGGCAGCCATTTGGCTCACCAGTACAGCACAGAGTGTGGCCCTACCTCCTGTGCGAGGGCCAGAGGCCGGATCCGGGTCTCTTGGCGCTGAGCAGCTGCATGGCAGGGACCGGGTTGTAGAAGAGGTGACAGAAGCAGAACATGGCGCACACCAGAACTCCTGAGGGGGCTCGGCCATCCTTATACAACAGGGCACAGGAGACAGCAAATTAAAGATAGATTAACCAGCTTCATTTCTTAAAATAAAACTAAGAAATTGTGAATTCAAAGTGCATGGGAATAAACAAGAGATGATACATTATGCACTGCAATTAACTGAAAACAAACTACTTGATTGAAGCCCATCATATTCCCCATTCACAGTTAAATTATTATGTACACACAGCTAGACCCGCCTAGTTTTGAGATAATGCCAACTTCTGCAATTTTGTTGTACACTTACATCTGCAGAATTAAAATGTGAAATTGGACCAGGCAGAATTTCCATCAATGGATCCTTTGAGCAGTTTTTGTAGAATAAATATTTCCACAGTTATACACAGCCCATTTGAAGGTTATATGAGGATATAGTCTACATGGGATTTCCTTCCATTGCAGCATTGCTGTGTTACTGAAGAAAGCTTGTTTATAACAGCTTTGGGGGCAAAATTCTAACTACAGGAGAACTACAGGCACTTCATGCCCCTTAATTATGACCTTGGTTTAGCCAGAAATGTACATAATGGCGTCAAGAGTTAAAAAAGGCAGTTTGACAAAAAAAAAATCCACAATGCTCTATTTTGACTGGAATTGAGTGCAGCATGTGTTTTTACTTACCCCTTGATTTGCCAGTAAAATAATGGTCCGAAAAGTGAAGTCTAACCTCAAGAAATGGAAAACAGGCATGCAGCAAACTATGCTTTGCTTGGAACACATCATATTCTACAAATCGTTCATGCAGTGAAAGATTTCACATACAGGGTAGGAGACAGAGAGTGAGAGCAGAGAGACATGCCTCGCCTTCCTCTCCTCTTACCGTGCAGGTGATCACACAGACATTCTTGGGGTTCTGTCGGAGCCAGTTGTGCATATTTTTGCAGACAGCAAACAGGTTATGGAGGCTGGGGGCCTGACGGGCAGGCCAGTTACATTCTGACACCTGGCGAGAAGAGAGTGGGCACGGGTCACATGACACTGGCACATCAAACAGCTTCACTCTCCTGTGGGCAGACTGAGGTGCCATGATGGGTACAGCAGAGAACATTATAAGCTCCTTCATAAAAGAAAAAACACTAGTCAACAAAGGCTTTAAACATTGTGCTTGAGAGAAACAATAAGAGCAGACTCCATGATGATGCGTGCTTCTTGTTACTGGTGCTGTCTGAATGGGGATCAAGAGCAACTAACAAAGCTCTTACCCAAATGTGTGACATACAGTAACTTGTCGTAGCAGACTCGCACACACACAATGTTATTCACAACTCTCCTTGTCCAAACGTCTGCAGTAAGCTCAGCCAACAAATGTGCATCAAATTACACTGGCTTAATCCTGGAAGTGGAGTAACACCAGTGGATAGACTAAGGATCAAATGCATGAGCTCTGTAACCACATGGTAGAGCTCTCTAATGGTTTACAGCAGCTCACTGCACCAAACACTCAGGTTTCTTAAAAGGGTATCTAATAAAGCTTCAATCGTGGCTCTGGCTCTAGACACATACACGCTGCACTGGGATACACAAGCACAGACATGCAGAACAGCAAAATACAACAGCAGCACTGTCAGGGACAATAGTCAGGGAGGAAAACCTGACTACACTTGAAGGATAGAACCCATTAGTGTTTTGGAATAATTCATCATCCTTAGAGGCATACCATTAGACAGAACAGCTGCAGGCTAAAGCAGTGATGCAATGTGTGAGTGTGTGTATGTGTGTGTGTTTGTGGGTGTGTGGGTGTGTGTGTGTGTGTGAGTGTGTGTGCATAGATTTCGAAATAAATACAGCATATATGTAGATAAGCACACATATATACATGTGCTATATTCACGTGAACGCACATACACACACAAACACACACACACACACAGACGCACACACATACACACACACTTTTAATTCCCTATTTTACTTTTTCTCCCAAATCTGGAATGTCTAAATTAAAACTGGAGGCATGTCTCTTCAGTGCAACATCGTCCATCAATTCAGGAGGGTGCACATTAAGACATGCATCCTCCAAAAGATGCACAGCCCAGCACCATCTTTATTCACTCTGCAATCCATCCGTTGAGCTGCGCACTTGTGCTGGAGGACACAGCACCCCCAGAAGAGTACCAGCTGCACAACAACTCAGGTAATACCCTGCTCAGACCAAGCCAGCAGACCCATAATAATGACCCAAATTTGTAAAAAAGAAACAAAAAAGAAAGGGTCACTCAGAAAATGCTGAGACAATGAAGATATTGATGTACATGGTGTAGATGAGCAGATGCCCGTTGAGACAGAATGACACATTCCCAGTGCACAACCAGAAAGATATGGCCCCTCCCAGGAGCAAAGCACTCAGAGTATCAGACTCACCATGGTAAGTCACTTAATTACAGAGTGGAGCAGAGCGCAACATACAAAACAAAAGAGAACCAAACATAGTGCACTGGTTGCTGGTGCTTAATTGACCCAGCCGGAGGAAATTTATAAGCACAGACGAAAATAGAAACACCTGAGGATGGGAAAACTTTTAAACAGGTCAGAGAAACTTTCATTTTCTTACTTTAGTAATTGTACACAATCAAGGCCCCTGTATCCTATAACAATAATTTGGAGGAACAAGCCAATAACCTACAGTACTTCATTTCATAAGGTTTTTAAATTGAAGCCATATTCTTTTTTTATTGGTGTCTTCCATAGGCCCAGGACTAACTCTCACCCACGACCATCCATATCCAGGTTAGCCAACACGTCCCGATAGGCTGCTCTCACCCTGTTGGAGAATTTTGCGCCACGGTAGTTTCTCTGGGATAGGTTGAAGACTGTATAGTGGTCCATGTGCCGGGAGTCCAGGAAGGAGCGAACATCCTCGATCTCCACAGCGTCGGCTGGGTATGACATCACTGTCAGGGAAAAGAGAGGATCTTTGTCACCACAGCAGTAAATGATCCCAGCCTCTGATGACGATGGAGTCAGTGGAGCACGGCTACTGCATTGTGTAAAATTTCTACGCACAGGAGCTCACTGTTTGTGCCTCCACAATATTCATATCAATAGGATGAAAGAAGTAGTATTACAGTAAAATAATAGACAAGGGCCTCCTTTGTGAACCCTTAACCGTGATCCCTGGCTTGTCTGACAACATAAAGGTGCAAGTTCAGGATATGAAGAGAATGATGAGAGAAATCAGGCTCATGTGAGTAGGAGGAGGAGCCAACATCCCATAAGACCCCGAATGTGCCACCGCGGAAGGGTACTTTGATAACCATGTACTGGTAAATGGAGGTAAAGAAGGCTGTATAGATCAAACTTTGATGATGTAAGTCACTGGTGCGTCACATTACAGCCGCAGCTCCCAGAATGCCACAGGACTACAGTGGCTACCCTACAGACCTCTGCACAGCCAGGTGTGGCAGGGGATTCCAGCCCCAGTTAAACTGCCTCCTCCTGAGTAGTGTGCTTATTCCAAATAAAGACACTTAGAGCACACCCAGATCGGAAGGTACCAGACTAAAAACAGGGGGAAAGATTGACGCTAAGCACAGAATTGTTAAAAACTGATTTGCATATTGAGGCAAGCTAGTCAATTCTAACTGACTAAGCGACAAGCTCATTCCATAAACCAACGCCTTCTTTATCAATGGAAAACAACAATTACCACAAGGACCATTTCTCTACGCTCAGAAGCTGGGCCAGTGATCAATTCGGACAACTTACCCAAGCAAGAGAGCAGCCAAGCAGTAAATCGAAAGCATTATCAAATATCCAACACTTTACTGCAAACCTCAGGAGAGCCTAAGGGATCAAGCCTATACTTACCGATGATTCGAGAGGTGATATAGGCAATGTCCAGCTCTCCTTTTGTATAACTGTAATGAAAGCAGTTGTACATCCTGTTTAGTAAATGGCAGACATTTGTACTCTTCAGTCATATCATACTAGATATGCTTGGTGTCATAAAATAATAACGTGTGAGAGACCATCAACAAGCCAGTCCTACATTCTGCTCATGAATTGTTTAGTTCAAACAGAATACTTTGTTTTGACAATGGATTTCTCCAGTCACTAAAGTGAGGACGATGTAACTTGTAAGATGTTGCGATTTTGGAAGAAGTATAAGGTGAGTTATGTGTCTGTGTGTTTCTCAGTCTGCTGTAAAGGCAGTGAGCCTTGAATCTCTAAGGCGATCTTATGTTTCATTATGCAACAGATAAATCAGCTTGGTTAAGCTGTTAAGGATTGGTAAGACAGCAACAGTAAGCAATCTTCAGAAGGTGATCACTGGAAAACAGTGTTCTATTTTAAGGATTGATCACGGATGCTTTTTACAATGGAAAGGTGTCACATTTTAATGCCAGCAAATTTCAAATGCAGTATTAGCACAAGTTCCTGACCTTCAATCATAGCCCTTTGCTGGCTGCCTTCATTCACATGACACTAATAGACTTGGTGCTAAGAGGCTTGATGTACTGGTTTGCATAGGTCTGCCTCCACGGCATGGTTGGGATGCACTACAATAAAATCAAGACTCTCCCTCCCTGATACAGTATCCTTTGAGCGTATCTACAAAGCTTTGAGCATTCACTTAGGCAGCCACATGGCAGACAGTGGATATGCGTTTTACATGCACGTGGGCATTACGGGATCCCTTCAAAGCCGCCTTTTCATTGGGCCGGTCTGCTATTTTTAATCCCTCTCAGTGTCAGTAAGCTACCCCAGGTTGACCGAAATAACCCACACGCTCCACTCTGCTGGACTGAGCAGAGGCACAATCCACCACAAATCCAGTCAGTGTTTAGCTCCTCTGACTCCTCCCACTTCCTGTGTGTAATATCTGTCATGACACGAATCCCTGAGGCATGAGGTGAAAGGTGTGACACAATACACATGCCTCCTTCACACATACACACACGGATAAATCCAGGTGGAATAATACATTATGGATGGACGTCTGACGTAAAACATTTGTAATAATAGGCTTGACAGTACTTTCTATTGAGAAATTTTAAGCTAGAGTGTAAAAGTGAAACGCAAGTTATGACAAAATAACATAGCTCCTAAAAAAACCTTTGTATCCTCAAAAAATGTTGACACTTCACACCTCATATGAACTCCTTACACCTCTTTAATTAAAATGCAAATGTATGCATGTATGTACACGTATGATGCATATCTCTTTCTCTTTACACACACACACACACACACCCTCATGCCCACCCACACAGGAATAACAGGAATATGAGCAGGAAGTGAGTGTATATTGTAGCTACAAGAAAACCCATTTATTATGAGTTCTGACTAATTACAGTCAGAACTAACAGACAGTACCAAGTACATTTTCTAAGCTATCCACCCACTGTGTATGAGACAAGGGAATATTATGAATATGTAAAGTTACTGTAGGAGACTTAATTTGCTACAGCATGCACTTGCTGGCAAGTGATGGGAGCGTGCATACTAATGCATAACTTCTTGTCACATTTTTAAGCGGAAGTGTGTCACTGATATTTCTGGCTGCAAGTCTGAACACCTCACCATAGTTTCACTTTTTTAAATACTGTCTAACAGCAGGTGCAAGAGACTTTGCAGCAGGGTGGCAGAATTAACTGAACATAAACACAGGGACACGGTGCTGTCGGTTACACTTCCCGCACAGTGTTAAAACAAATTCCCTTATATCATGCGGGAGATATTTGCCATGAGATGTCATCATAAATGCATGCATGGGAACGCGGTGCCTCTCAGTGAAGTGACACGCTGGGACTCTGTTGCTGGGTTCTTGCCCTGACGGCTAGCTGTTCTGATGGACGTTGAGGGACAGGAGAGACTTCTGGAGGCCTGCTTGCTGTCAGGCCCACACAGACGCTTCTTTGCATGGCCAGAGACGACAGCGAAGAACAGCCCTCCGCAACCAGGAATTAGTTAGACCTTCTGTCGTCTCTCCCCCCTGGCTTTCTATAAAGTCTCTGCCTTTCATCATTAGTCTTTTTATTAAGTCTATAAATCTTTAATGCATGGATATTTTGAAACAGGTCACATCTTCAACCATAAGTGCACATTTATAAATCTGATTTATAAATCTCAGTTTCACTTATAAATCCTCTTTGATCTGTCCTGTGAAGCCTGGATAAATATAAAATATTAATATAAACACTGATATCATGGCATAGTAATGATGGCTCTCAACTAGTTTGGTTCCTACCTCGACTATCTCACTAACCAGGTTGCATACGTCGATGCAGTTTTGAGACCTCAGGAATGCTTAGCAGTTATCCCTCAGGGCTCAGTCCTTGGCCCTCACCTTTTTCTCTCTATGCCAAGTCTCCTGGCTCTGTCGTCTCCTCCCACGGCCTGGCTTATCATTCCTATGCTGACGACACATGACTCTTTCCCTCTCCTCTCGAATACACTGGTCTCGGCATGCACAACAGCTTGCTGAAAAGACATCTCAAGTTGGATTTTAAACCTTGAGATGAATGTGGCAGGGCTTGGTTTGGGACATTTTGGTGCCGAAACCCGGGAATATTCCGGTCTTTATTAAGCAAATTAAGAGAGAGAGAGAGAATGCACTCACTAAAAACAAACAAAACAGCTTCGCCCTTCACCCTCATGGGATCTGGGTAAAAACAATAAAGCAACAGAACAAACTAAAATAACAAAGACAAAATAACAAAAACTACAAAACACTTTCCAGCCTGTTTCGTGCTGGCACGTACCACTCTCTCTCTCTCTCTCTCTCGGTTTGTGTCTTCCTCGGTCACAGCCGCCTACTGGGAAGAAAGAACACTTTAAATACCTGGATTAATTACTGATGCACTCCAGGTGTGTGTGCCTACTTAACCAGTAGGCGTGGTCCTCAGACTGCCCTGAACCTCTCCCACAAACCGAGCCCTGCCACAATGAGATTTCCACTGCAGTCAGAACAACAGAAGCCCTGTCATATTCCAACGCAGACTGAAGACTAACCTCTTCAGATTGCACCCTAGCTCCTCTGATCACCTTAACCTGCCTCTTAGTAACTTAACTGGGCAAAGATATGTCAGTGTAGTGTTACTTTCGTAGTAAGTAACAATACTAATTTTTGTTTGTTAGGTAAACATTACACCTATTGATTATGTAAGGTGCAATTTACACGGTTGGGGCCACAAACAACAGTGACTATGAAGTTAGGAGGACAAACAATGCAACCATCAGGACCCAGAACAGTCTTGCAAACTTTTTATGGGAACAAGATGACCCCTACCAACACCACTCAGACTGGACAAGCCAGAACCCAGGATATTTCATTGGGAAAACAGATGGCCAGTACAAGGTCAGTTCACATTTTGTTAAAAACCCCCACCACAGGCACCCTTGGGTCAGGTAGTAATCGGACTGAAACAAATATTTGGACTGAAGAAAGGCATCATATGTGCATGTAAATAGCTGGGGAAACAGCAGGAACTTACGTTGACACTTGGTGCATGACTTTGGTGGAGGTGTCTTTTAGGGTATCTTTGATGTTGTCCTTAAAGTTGCTGAAAAACTTGCCGGCTCCCCCCTTCACCATGTCCAACAGGCCCCCGCCATAGTTGGCGTCCATATCTGGAGATGAAGCACCTTCAAGTGATCAGATTTCAGTCTTATAAAATACACAAAACATGGACAACCGCAAACACACTAACACAGAACATGCGCATTCTGATTCTAATTCTACAGACAGTCAAGCATTTATCACTGCAATACATTCATTCTTCATGTCGGAAAACCAAATATGTTCCTTGAAAACAGTGCCTACATGGGACATAGTCCCAGCCCTGATCAGGGCTTCTCCACGCTACACTAATGCTGAACACACAAAGATAAGTTCCTCTCATTGTCTGAGGGCTAACAGTCTGAGTGAATGGAACAGTGTTCCAGAAGGAGCTGACACAACATAGAACCACGCAGCTGGATTCTCATGTGATAAGAGATGCCTGCAGCCTGACCATCTCTGCCCTAGTAGTGCTGCAGCAGTACATTAAGAGAGTATGCTACAAAGTATCTGACAGACTCAGTTGAGGCTCCTGCATCAGCAGGTTTTCCTTCTTGAGTCCCTCCCTATGTGAAGTGTCATCCTTCAGAGGAACGGCCCACTAAAACCCCACTGAAGAGAAACTTCTCATTATCATGCGTCTTCCCTGTCAACAAGCGTCACAAATCAAAGTGATGGCCACACAAGGAGGTTGAAGCCAGCCCATTAGGCTCATTGCACTCTGTGTTTGGGTTGTGGTGTGCTGGGAGGTGGGAAAGTGAACCAGGGGAATAAAATCTTTGAGATAAAGTGTGTGCTGTATTGTAGTGTTTGAGAAATGGTTAAGCCTATGTCTGTACAGGTAGACAACTGGATGCATGTACTGGGTGCATCCAGTGGTCACAAACCACGACATGATTCACTGACACTTGTGGCTGCAGTTTAAGCAATGACAGCACATCAGGGGTTATGCTACACTGATTCCTGTTGTTTGAAGCTGCCAGCTGAACAAAGCAAGGTCATCAGATTAGGATGCCAGTCACAGTCAAACCATCGCTACTGTTGTTCTTCCGCATGGTTCAGCCAGGACATCTCAATCACAATGTTATTCTGTCAATCAACAGTTGATAGGGAAGGGAAGACACACACCAAAAAAGCATCAAGGTGTAAAGGAGGGAGAGCAATCATGGGCAAGCAATCACGAAACAAAAATAATTTCCCTATAAAATAATTTCCCAATGTTTATTTACTGTTGATTGACAAAAAAATAAAAGGAAAAAGACAGTCACACACTCTCTTATGCTCCCAAGAAATTTATTATAAAAAAACCTGAAATGCCTCTCTACATTTTTTGTCATAAATTACTTGGGAGCTTAACAGTGTGCAACTATGCATTTCCTTTTATTTTTTGTTTATCAACATTAAATAAACTAGAAATTTAATATATTAAATGTTAGAAATTCACCCAAGATACATGATTGGATACCACCCTGCAAGTAGAACGCAGTAGGGTGGTATCCAATCATTTGTTATTTGAAATGACTATATAGCTAATCAGAGCTTGAGGTTATATTTGAACATTTTTTTTCAAGTCAATTGCATCAAAATGTCAAGCCAACAATTAATTAAAACAAATTCCACTAAAAGTGTTTATTTGGACTTATCAAGTATATCGCCTGAAAGTATACCAACAAATGTTTGGTGCAGTACATTCAAAAATGAACGTTTCCTGGATTTTACTGCGTAACAGAAGAGCACAAGGTATTTTTCAAGAGCTCTGGCACCCTTTAAATAGTGCCTGGGTGAGAATTAAAAGCAACAGCAACAGCAACAGCCATGGAAATAAATAGTGTGGCCTTCTTTTGGATCCGGCATTGGTAAACTTCAAAGCCCCCAGTGTTAAAATTCTCATGGTTACTGCTCTGAACTTACCAAACCCTTTTCATCCTCACAGCAGAGACATCTCTGATGCCTTTGTGAAGCCAAGAGCCCTGCTCCCTGCCAGACCCTGCCAGCTGACTTCAATAAGCCATCAGAATACAAATGACATAAAAGTTCCAAGAATAAACATTGCGGCTGGCCTGCTCTCTTACTTCCGATTGTAGAATTTTCTTGCTTAGAGATGCATGAAAAGCCATGAAACCACAGCATGCTGATTGACAATCTTCAAATGAGATTAACTCTGAAATTAACTATTCATAATTTGAAAAATAGTATTAATGCTTCAAGAAAACGATATTCAGGATATTGAAAACATTTTCACATGGTTTTGGGTATTCTTGTTTAAGGGAACACAAGCATACACAAAGGATCAATTTCTGTCCATTCAGCATGGAAACGCTATTTTTGATCAGATTGTTTCTGACAGCCAAAACTATTATCCAGCCATTTAACCCCTGAGGACAACAGCTTGACCCAGACTCAGAAATACCTTATTTCCTTCTGGGAAGCAGTCCTACAATTTTGTCTCATGTACCGGAACAATTTACATCCACAATCATACAGTCATTTTTTCTGTGTATTTTGGGTTGGTGCATTAAGCCGAAATAACATCTGTGGAATCAAAAAACTTTTCTAGAAAACACTTAAATTAAAATACAACCTGTCCTAAGCATTGCTTTTACAGTGATGAGGATTGTTTCTAAAGTCATATGATAGTGATGAAGAGAACGTGCTTCACATTATGCAGGTCTCAGAAGAGTATGATGAGACTGAGGTGCAGCTGCATTTCTTTTGCTCAGACTGCCTGCTAGTGTTGCAGAGTCTAGACTGTCAGCAGATCTCTGGGCACTCAGCACTGAACTGTGAACGCCCTGGCCCCACTGCTGTAGGGTTACAATAAAGAGCCCAGGCAGATTTAAAATATTTGCAGCAGTGTTCAAAGGGACAGAAGATATCAAATGAACCCTTTACATTTCCCAAAACATCTCCCTCCACCTCCCACCTCCATTTCTTGCAGTGCCGGAGGTTTTCTCACTTTTCAGTGCAACACAGTGAGAACAGCTCACATCATCACCCTATCAAGCTTTGGTAGTAAACTGTCCTCCACCTGCACCAGTCCCAAAGGCCGAGCCAACCACTCTATAACATCTTCAACACGGAACCAGCACAGGCGTTCAACTATCACCTATGAATTGTACAGCAATTCAAGAAATGCTAGTAGGCCACTAGCCATGACTAATACTTAAATGAACAGAAAAAGTGTAGTTGTATAATTATTTTAAGTATACTAATATATCATTGTATTATACCGATATAGAGTGGAAAACTGTACGCTGCATTTGCTGTTGTTTTACAACATCAGACAGCGTCTTAACATGCTTTTCACATTACATTTAGAACTTGTAAACAATACGTGCTGACGCATAGTCTACTCAGCGTAATTCGTACGATTAAAATAAAATAAATGAACGTCAAAAACGTTGAAGCATTTATCCAAGAAGGACTGGTCGCTAATGTAGCAACAGCACATCGAGGCCACTGATGCATGAAGCACCCCCATGCAGCGATACACCCTGATAGTGAGACAATGCTTCTTCTTATGTTCGAAGACTTACCTGAGCTGTCCATGGTGCTGTAGTCGTCCGGTGTCACTGGGCCTGCCCTAGCTGCTAGGTTTGCTGGTATCGAGCTGCCGCTTCTCTCTCGGTTATTGAAGTCACCGCTGCTATCGACCAACTGCAAAGATTCGTATCCATCGTAATTGGTCTTTTTCTTATAGCCACCCAACAGGCTCATGAGACCGGCGCCAACGTTTGTCAATCACTTACAAAAAATAACATCAACAATACATATCCTTTCCGACCGATTTAAAAAAATAATCCTCTCAACTCTGGCTGCTATGTTTCACCGTTTCCTTCTACCAATGAAAGGAGCCGTCATTAGAACCGCATTCACAACCCAGCACAGGGAAGGCAGGCAGTCTCTGTGCGGAGTTAATGGGTCCTTTCAGGCTTTCTCCTGGCTCCAGGCCAATCCGGACAATACTATGTCGGCAATAGGTGACTAAAGATTGCCTGTTTCTGTAGTTTCCCGTTATTTTTATGTCCTTTAACAATCGTTTATTATGCGATAAAATAATTATTTTATTCAACAGAGAAATATATTTCACGATGTTTCCCACATATTTCTTTGTAAACTCATTACATTGGATATTACACTTGCTTATCATAGACAATCAGGTACATAACTGCACTGTGATTACTCTAGATAGAATACATTGGCTATAATGTTACCTCTAATGACTAAACAGAGTCGCAGTTACAATGTATTTTTAATTATGCAGATTAAGGAATGCTTCATTCCCTTTGCTCTTCCCAGCTGGAATATTTTGTGAACAGTAATAAACAAATGCTCAGTCAGGCTGTCTGCAATACAAATGGAATAAACTGTGAAATAGTGAAAACACAACAAAGCAGATTCACACTTATTCTTGGTGGTAATAATGAAAATAGAAAATAGTCTGAAATACATACACAAATGTATTAAGTCCAGTCTAATCTATACTATACAGTGACTGTCATAATTTTTGGGACAAAGACTTTTTTTTCTTCTTCTAGATTTGGCTGTGTAGGCTTACTCCATGGCTCTGTGACCCATAGACATCACCAATTGCCAAGTATCTTCTCTTGTGATATTCTGCTTGGCCTGTACTGCAGTCATCTTCAGCTCACACCTGTTTTGGGGGCTAGTTGCCTTATGATCTCTCTTCAGCTTATGAAACGTGTTCAATTGGATTCAGATCCAGTGAAGTGACTAGGCCAGTCAAGAATTTTCCCATTTTTGGCTTTGAAAAACTTTTTTTGCTTTAGCAGTATGTTTGGGATCATTGTCTTGCTGTTGGATGAAGTAGTGTCCAATGAGTTCGGAGGAATTTTGTAGAACTGGAGCAGATTAGATACTTCTACACACTTCTGAATTTATTTTGCTGCTGCTCTCAGCAGTTACCTCATCATCATCTACACAAAAATAAGAATAGGAGTAAGCGATAAGAATAAAAATGACCGTATGGATAAACGTGCTATTGTGGGACTATTATTATAAAATAAAGTCAAATAAAATCATTTGGAATTAAGCAGTTTTATGCACTATATTGACCCAGAAGACATTTGTAGTTGGATTGAGCTGAGTGGGAATAAGTAAGCATGGACCCTACAGCACAGTACAGAACATGCAAACAACAGCATCCTCACAAGTTTCACAACATTCATCTCCGTAGCAAAGAATACAGCAGTGATGGGCTGGACACAGCTCCATGGAAACCATGGCAGTTGACTCCAGCATCCAGCACAGGATTTCTGGATGTCAGGGATGCCTCTCCTTTCTATTTTTTAAATAAGCACTCCAAAACTATTACTAATGCGGACTAGAATCGTAGGCTACTTAACACATGTTCATGCTCAGAGTAGAAATAATTTAGCCGACTATGTCATTTTTAAACATTGCTGACACAGTGGTTTCTGGACAATATACTAGTCTGAACGGCGTACAAAATCAGAAATGACCCAACCATATGGCAAACAACAACTTTAGTTTTTGGGCTAATAACTCAGAGGCATTGCAAGAGGATTTCAAATAACCAAAAATAACACCCATCTAACAAAATATTGCTAAACTCATGTTTAAATCATGAAATGTTTAAATCAAACTTAGGTTCCGTAAACAGAAATCATAAAGGCTAACCTATGAAAAACAAATGGCAGCAGATGTATGTTATGTAATATTAAACCAGAGGGAAAGGCGTAGCAGTGTTTTTTTTGGACAATGTCATGCAGTAGCGTTTGTATGGAGAAACATCTATTGTTGCACATGTAAGGGTTTTTCGTTCCATACCCTGGGCACATTCCAATCATTTATTTTTACCTCCTTGCATCCTTTCCTCAAGTTCGTTCCTCACTCCTTAGCTGCACCCATCAAAGGATGCAAACAAAGGAAGCGAGGAAAGGACGTGAGGACAGAGGAATTGAGGAAATGTGTATTAGGCAAATGGAACGTCCTTGTTCAGTCAAGCACTGGTCTGAAGCCACGTTAATTACATATGTGGTCGATGGGGAGAGGTAGATCCACAGGTTGATTATTTAAATGTCAGGCGTTCTGAAAAAAGTGTTTCCTTGCTCAAGCATCCTTTGTCAGTCTCATAAATCCTTCAACACAGTGAAATGTCCAGTGGTATTTCAACTCTAACTATGTTAATTTCATTAACATTCTAGAGTGGGACGAAATCGGTTAAGAGTAGAAATAACACTGTGAGAGTTGAAATAATACTGGACGTTTCACTGTGAAGGAGAATTTAACGATTTGGAATTGCCTTGAAGATGACAGACTAATTTTTTGGGGGGGTCAGGTGAGAACCAAGGAACAAGGACAGATAAAATAAGCGATTGGAATGATTGCACTCCTTCATTTGCCTCACTTGTGCGCTGTCTTCTGATTTCAGAAATGGTTGTCTGATTTCAGAAATGCTCACCTTTGATTCGTCATCAAAGGTCAGAGATTTGCAAAATGCCTGCACAAAGTTTTTGGTAAATGGCACAGTATTGTACAGTATTTTGGGCAGTATGATGCTGTGAAATCATTTTACTGCTTATTATTGTGAATGGCAATTCATTATGGGCAACCATTTTGTATGCATGGCATGGGATAGAGTACTATTGATTGTACTGTGAAAACAAGAAATGTTTAGACTGCAAAAAACTGACCAATAATTTATTTAAATTAATAAAAAGACTTTACATGTTCCTCAGAGTATTACACATGCTTTGGTGAAAAGCTATGGAAATGGCAGTGTAGCATAATGAGTAAGGAACTGGTCTTTTAACCTAAAAAAGGTCACAGGTTCTATTCTAGGGGAGGATGCTGCCGTTGTACCATTGAGCAAGGTACCTAACCTGCATTGCTTCAGTATATATCCAGCTGTATAAATGGATGCAATGTAAATGCTGTGTAAAAGCTGTGTATGTCGCTCTGGATAAGAGCATCTGCTAAATGCCTGTAATGTAACACAGTCTGCACACCATGGATGTTTAATGTTTGTTTTTGAAACACAGCTTTTCAAAATTCAGAATTTTTGAGAATGCTTAAAAACAAACATAAAGCTTTCAGTTCTCTTGTGAATAATGTTCAGCATTTACTTCTATAAGGTACACTATGTAGGATTTTGTATTTGAAAATATGATAAAATAACTATGCTAGGGCATATCTACGATGCAATGGCAATCTATGCCTTTACACACTTTAGCCAAATTCCTGCACCTTTCACCTCTTTTTTTAGTCTATTCCAGATTTGGGTAGGGTTTCGAGTTTTACTCAGTGCAGTTATCCTGCTAACTCAGTAACCCTGCTTTGTAAAACAGGGCCCAGAAATAGCTGCACTACGGAGTAGCTACCATACGATGTTCCTGCGGACTAAGGGGTGCACTCAGTGTAAAGATATAACACTGCCTAATTACTGTTACCACCTATATGGAATCATTCATGTTGCTAAAAATTCTCTTTTCAATATCTCATCTTACCTCTTTGCTTGATATTCTGGTTGCAGCGCTAGAAGGTGTGTCCGAAACAGAGGTGTGGGTGGGGTTGAGGATGAAGGAGGTGTGAGTGGGGTTTTAAATCTTTATTTACCCAGGGTAGGTTCGCTGAGCACAGATGCTCTTTTGCTACAACACCCTGCTTCACACTCATCTGAAAGACGGCATCTCCTACAGCACAGTGTCCCCGTCACTGCACTGGGGCATTGGGGTTTATTTGTCCAGAGGGAAGATTGCCCCCTGCTGGCCCACCAACACCACTTCCAGCAGCAACTCAGTATTGCCTGGTGGTCTCCCATCCAAGTACTAACCGAGCCCACACTTGCTTAGCTTCCGCCAGTCGGCAGGAGCAGAGTGCGTGGTGGTATGGCTGCTGGCTTTACAAACACAGTGTCTATAAGGGCCACAAAATCCTACATAGTATACCTTTAATACTATAATACTATGGCGTTTGGTGGTGTTGAAATTCCAGTGATAGGTCTATATAGGCAAATGGCCGGTGGGGCAGCGGAGAAAGGGGAGGAGAGGGCATCATGAATTTTGAAACAGCCCCCCCCTGGGCCATGTAATGTTTCTGACCACACATATGTACAAACATGGTATGAAAATATTCAGAGCCCAATAATTTGAGAAAATAATTTTATTTATTTTTTGGAATGCAGTAGGATGGCAAAATAATTTCATAAGAAAACTTGAAAACAAATGATTATAGCATTGCACATGATAGAGGCCTATGGAAACTATTCATAAAAATGCTAACTATTCGTCTATGAGGATGTAATATCTTTTCCTCCTATCACCTAAGTGCTGAATGAACACAAAACATTTTTATAACCTGCACAGGAGAGACATTTGTGTACTACATTCCACTATATATAATAGCTTTCCAGTTGTGTCAGAGATAATAGTCCACACAACTCTCAACAAAACTGCACTTGGGAAATGAACAGCTGTCATAAGGAATACAGAAACCAACAAATAAGCTTTTGCTCTCTTCTCTAATATGTATTTAATTACCCAATTTAGTGTGCAAATAAATTCAACACTACTTTTTTATACTATACGTTCATACATACAATTTCCTAAAACCAGCATTCCATTTGTAATGTTCATCTTCAGCTTTAATCTTAATAATTTTTTAAAATATCAATAATATGCCATTGCTCTCATTTCAATTATCAAATGTGTCTGATTACTTAATTTACAATAGGGAACCTACACAAATATTTTAAAATGTACACAACAAAAGAGCATTCTTAGTATTCCATATTACCATACTGTCAGCACAAAAAACTTTCAAATGTTCTACACATATGTAAGGTCCAGGAAACTGAAATCTGTGAATTCTTTGCTGATGTGTTTCAATATTTTTCTGCATTCACAAATGGCCAAGAAATACTTTTTATGATTCTTGCAACAAAAAACAAAACAAAAAACAAAAAAACACAGTAAAGCCTGTGCGAAATTGGCTTGCCTCCCCCCTTAACTAAACGCCTGGGGGTTTCAGTGGGCGGCGGTTAGCTGGGTACAATGTATAACACTAAAATGCTAAGACCGGTGAAATTCTTTCTACTTCTAAATTGTAATATGTGAACGATCCTTTTGCCACACTTTTTACCACAAGCCAATTTGGAAATGCAACGATTCTTAGACTCTTCTTTTTTCTGGTTCAAAAATGAAGAGACCCATAAGAAATGGGTTTCATTTCTGGAGGCCCACAGGTACTGCAATATTGCAACAACCCCAACAGTTAATATTTGTAGTGTCCATTTTCACAAGAATTTCACCAACTATTTACAAAACAATATGGCTTTGTTACAAAGCTACTTCTGTCCCTTCACCTCCATCCGAATAGTTGCTGCTAGTGATACTTCTGGTTGTCGCAGAACAAAAGTGTGATGGATCGGTAAGTAGGCCTACCTTTAGCTAGTGATAATTAAATTGCTTTCAAGTGTAGATATGTGAAATCAAAGCCTTGCTTTATCTAGGTATAATGCTCAGAGTTTGAGACTGTTGTCAACTGGGTACAGTAGCTATGGGTTATTACATACTGAATGATCTGCAGGTTTAACTATAAGATAGCTAATGTTGAATTTGAATCAGTTTCCTGGACCTTTAAGGCTCTCGTCCAACCCTGTTTACTATGTCTTATAACTCTACAAATAATTAAGTTGGAGTTGAAAACCCAAATGCTATGTCATAATGTTATATTAGTAAACATGACAACTTTTTTGATGTTCCTTATAATTCAATGTTTTGTAGTTTTGTTTTGACAATGACAACATGTTCAGTGTTTTTTTCATAAAACATATCACACATAAATGCCTCTCCCACAAAATAATGTTATCTTCCTTGTCCAGAATATAATCTTTGGTCAGCATTTGCAACATTTTCCAAAGAATTCTCTGAACTCAATTCTCTGAACTTTTCAATATCCTGCTTAAAATTAAAGCACAAAAGAACAATATTTGAAAGACCACAGACATCCATTCTCCACAATCAGACTCGAAGTGCACTCTTGCCAAACATTTATAGTTTAACCTTTTCAGCACAAATGGCCCCACTACCAATTTTATTGTAGGCTATATAGCAGACAAAGTTGTGCATTTTGAAATGTCCTCTCTAAAATTCATAATGAAAGGAATTACTATTTACATGGTTGAAAAGGTGGCATGTATGTGTTTGTGTGTGTGTGAGAGAGAGAGAAACAGAGGGAGGAAGAAGGGGGAAATCTGCTAACTTTTTGAACATTAACTTGTTCTTACTCTGTGTAAGGATTTAAAATACTATGATACTTGACTGGATAGTACCCTTAGAGACTTAAAATGCATGGTTCCAAATTAACTGAACACTACAATCCATAAAGTGTATGCTTCTAGATTCTGAATACATGTAAAGCTGTCAGAGGATGATGGCTTTGAATTGAACTGAGCGGACAGTCCTCTCCATGCTTCCACATAGCGAGCCTCCTTCATGGAACACATCCTTGCAGAATACCTTCAGCCCTGGTGGGTGTGCAGTGGCTTGGTCTGTGCACTGGCCTGGACCGCAGGGACCTTAGTACTGACCAGAGAGCTGATGTAGGGCCATATCTTATCAGTCTCTGTCCCCGAGAAAGAGTGTAAAATGCCTTTCTTCCTGTTAACAAAAATAAGTGGCTGATATCAGGATTCAATACAAGTGAGCCACATAAACTGACTTCCATACCAAATACGAATGAGGCCTCCAGATGAGTTTTTAAACCAACAAACGGCTTGACCTTATGCTGAAAGTTGTTTTGAACAAGTGCCCCATCCACAAAACCCACTAACCTTCTCCTGTCAAACAGGCAAGGCTAAGCTGGACGAGTCTTGATTAATACTTACTGTACATGGATCGACAGCTTAAATTATTTCTGACAGTAGTGAATCCTCTATTTGTTGACAAGGTAAATAGTGACTGGTTGTGACAAATGCCTACACTGTTTATTTCTATTTGTTTATGCTTTATTCAAACCAGCAATAAAATCCCACTGAGATCAATTTAAAGGGGCAGCCTTACAAAACACATTTGTAACGTCAAGAATCAATTCGAGAATAACACACATTGTGTTGTAGGATGTACAATCTTTTGCATAATACTCTAAATCTGACATCCTGTCTCACTGTCATCATCAAGAGATCCAATCACAATTATCACAATGAGGTGCCATTTATTTTAGTCTTAGGTTTCTGTAAAAACGCCTAATTGCACTCTCAATCTCAGCCTCAATATAAGGCAGGAAAACACAGCTGTATCTACAGCTACAATGACTATTAGGTCCCCTATGTACAAAAAGGGCTGTAATTCCAACATGGACCATCCTATGCGGATTTAAATACCCTTAAATGACCCCATATTCACTGTTTCATGTCAAACGCAATGTGCTGGAGGACAGAGCCAAAACAATAAAAATTGTGTCACTGTCCAAATACTTACAGACTGCACTGCATGTTAATTTTTTTGTTTTGTTTGTATTTGTTTAATATGAATTAAAGACAAATGTCTATTTTTATTTTTTGCTTTTGCACCAATAACAACAACATATGAGGATGCAAATATTGCATCCAAAGGAAACCAACTACATTCATCTCAGGGTGGTACATACATATGAATAAAGAGAACACAATGCGTTCAGCACTTCACAAATCCTGTTTCAACAAGCACAGAAATTGTTCTTCTGTACTTGCACACACAAGGCACTCAAAATATAGCTTGACTATAGCTTGAGCTTGAACTAAAATTTATGCACACACACACACACACAAACGTATGATCAATTTTTTAAAATATCTACCTATAAAGGCATTTGTTCAGAGTGTGAACTACTAGCAACTACAAGTAACGCATAGTGTAAGCTAATGACCTTTACTCTCACTAGTTCAAATAACAAAGCAAGAGAAATCTGATAAATGTCAGACTGGAAAGGACCATATAAATCTTTGATGTCAGCAAGTGACCACAGGGCGTAACTTCAAAGTTTATACCTAAAATGCCAAAATAGACCTGCTGTTTTATAAAGGGGTGACAACCAGTGGGGGGCAAAAAACAAGTGTTAAGGGCCATTTGATATACATACATGGCTTGAAGCAGTACTTTTATATTACATGCAGTAGATTTTCTTACTCACATCCCAGACATACTGCAGGTTTTCACATCACACGCAGGCACACACACATGCACAGACACAGCTACAGAGTTACACTGGGACAAAACCTACACAACATTTGTTATTAAATAACCAAATCAAAGCAGTGAGAATAAGGTACAAGGTCTCCTGACAGTTGACATGCCTTTAGTTCTGTATTATTTTCACTCTTTTGATATATTTTAGGTGGAGCCTGCATTGTATTGGCTATAAGTTTAAACTGATCATTAAACAATGAAAATAGGCTGGGACTGTTCTTTCAGAAGCCTGAGAATCATATAAATTTGTGCAGCAGCCAAAATATTAACATTCACGCACATTCAATGACAGAATATGCAAATCATGAGCTAAAGCAAATTGTGGCACAGACCAAAAAAATTAAATAAAGACAGAAGCATGGAGTCAGAGTGAAATATAGAAAATTTTGTGTAAATAAAACAGCATCAGTTACCAACATTTCCAAGGAACACAGCAGATCAAAATAAGTGCCAAAACTGAAAACAAGGCCATGCCCAAGTTTATGCGATTATAGTACACGCAAACACAAACACCCAAAGCAGATATTGTATACCTGATTATGAAATTAGAATTCAAACAGATCTTCAGGCATCCTTGAGATAATGTGGTAGTAAAGTACACTATGATATATAGATGTGTGGACATGAACTTGTGGTTGTCTCGTGAAAAGCAGTTCTGTAAATCGCTTTGGCCAAAAGCGCTTGCTAAACAACTAAATTGTAAATTGTGAATAAATATAACATATAAATATAAGTGTCTAGTCTTATGTTAGAGAGAACAGTTTAGTATAAATGCTGTACAAATATGTGTTGAAAAACCAGCATAATATCCATGCATGCATTCATGTGACATTTTGGTGTTAACTTGTGTTTCGCTTTTAAATCTGCATTAAGAATAATAAGAAGAGTTCTGTTAGTAATCTATAAAGGTATATTCAATCAGTTTCAGGAGTTCAATAAGCTTCCTTGAAAAACTAGTACATCAAACACAGTTATAACAAAGCACTTGTCACTTCCAGACGTAAAACTTTCCCAAGCACGAAGGACTCATCTTGTAATGAACTTTGCTGAAATAATATGTTAGCAGGACTAAAAAGTGTTCCATCTCCTGTAGCAAGTCAAAAAGCTTAATTTTTAAGCTTTGTGCGTACTTAGTAAGTTGAGCCAGACTGGGCTTTGGACTTATGACCAGAATTGAAGGCCTTAAAGAAACATTGTGCTGAACCTTATATCACCCTTTGTTAAAATAAATCAACCCAGAACAAGTTCAAGACGTAAAATGTGAAAGATATACTTACACAGATAGACTCATCTACTAAGGAGGTTGTATTGAGAAGCCTGGATATACAGCAGCCTTAAAACTCACTTGTAAAAGTCTATAACGGGCTTGGCGATGTCTTTGTAGCGTCGCAGTTTGCTCAGCACTGCCTCTGGCTTGTCGCCATCACTTTGGACCAGGGGCTCCCCAGTGATGTCATCCACACCCTGATAAGACATGAGACAAATTTAGCAAAAACTCAACATCGTTCCAATTTTACATCCACAAGACATGAACAAGCAAGTCATTTACTATGAGGGAGTGAGGTGCATTAGCAAAAGTACCCCAGGACATAAATGTTCAGTGTTGGCAGTTATGAGGAACCATTTGGGTAGCACTTTTGGTATTTGTTTATGAATTATCATCTACACTTTGCTTTATTTCAATTACAGATGTAATCACATGACATTCCGGCAGCTTCCTCTGCAGTCCACACAGCAGTCACTGGCAGATGACAGTGTCTGATCAATCAGAACAGTCACTAATGCTAACTAAAACCAGCCCTGACTCCTAACACAATGGCAAATTACACATCATCTGGCAGAAAAGTCAGCACTAATGTTTTTGGTGTTTTTCTGAACGCACAAAGGAAGGAAGAAGCTCACCTGGACACGAGGTGGGTTGAACCCCATGTTGTACACTCTCCCGCTGGCTGGATGAACCCACCGTTCGCTTAGTCTCTCCTTCAGTGTCTCAAAGGGAATATTCAGACTGATAGCTATGTCCAACTCACACACACTCTCCAGGGCAGTGGCTTGCGCTAGTGTTCGCGGAAACCCTGGATGGGCACAGCAGGAACAGACATGTACCATTTAAAATATCTTAATTACAGACAATTACATGGGGTGTTTCATTACATTACAGGCATTTAGCAGATGCTCTTATCCACAGCGGCTTACACAACTTTTTATATTGCAGCTGGATATATACTGAAGCAATGCGGGTTAAGTACCTTGCTCAAGGGTACAACGGCAGTGTCCTACCAGGGAATTGAACCTGTGACCTTCAGGTTATAAGACCAGCTCCTTACCCATATACTACACTGCTACCCAGTAAAATTTCAGCCCTGCTTTGGAGATGCGGACTGCCTTGTTATTTCTTTTGTTATCTCTAGTGGTTTTAACAATTGAAACGTTTTTTTTTTTTATATAAAAGTGCGAAGAGTCTAAGGTTTAAAAAGGTATACGCGTTATAACACTGCACCTTGAATGACCGATAAAAGAAATAATTTCAGACAATGTCCTTTTAGATGCTGGCATCTAATTTCATAGCCATTGGGTTATAAGGGGTTTAATATACAATGGATACTGACTGAGTATTTAAACATGCATTTCTGACATCTTTTAAAAATAAAAATGCTAATGCAATGTGCCCTAAAGCAGTATTTCTCAATACCAGTTCACAGGGCCCACTGTGTGCTGCTGGTTTTTGTTCTAACAATAATAACCAGCTTTGGATTGTAATGCGCTGCTACTTGTTTTAAATTAGGCGCTTTTACGGTATATTGAATGGAGTTTACTGACAGCAAATGGCAGCAAGCCAAACCTACAATGTGTTAAGACAAGTTTAACCAATCCACACTATTGCGGAAGAAAAACATGTGTTCAGCAGCCTTAATTCATCAAGAGATTAGATATTGATAGCCACTGCCCTAAAGTTATTTCATAACTGCTCTCAGGTTCACAACTTAAGAACTTAAGTTGTGAACCCATGCTTGTTTTAATCTGTTCTTAAGGCCCAGGGAGTAGTTTCCCCAACAATGTTTCATCAGATCATGCTTGGTTTTACGTAATAACTACATTTACGAGGCATGCCTTTCCGGTTAGCATTTTTAGGAAGTTAGAGCTAACAGATGTTGTGGAAAACAATTATCCATTTTAAGGAAGAAATGTGCACATGTGAAACTACACCAGTACCAAAACGGAAGTGTACATATTTTACCTAAGCAAAGATGAAAAAAGATCTATCACTCTGATTGCATTGTAAGCTAAAATTAATGCAATCAGAGTGACAGTTATTTTTTCATCTTTGCTTAGCTAAAATAGCCTATTCCTATTCCAGTTCCATTTTGGTTCCATAAATCTTTTAAGCCCAAACCCAGCTTGTACCTGAGGTCTTGAGACCTGACCCGACTAAGCCAAACTGGTACAGCCAAATTTAAAAACCGAACCTAACCCAAAACCAAAAAATCGCTCACAAACAGATTTGCTCAGCTGCTATATGCTTGAGTTATAGCAATAATTATCATACTACAACTGGCTATGTTTTATTTCCATATGTGATAGTAAACAGCAGCTACATTGCTCCGCAAGGCACGGTGACCCATCAGCAGAGCAGTGTGATAGGCTAATGAACTGCCGGTTAGTAGTGATCAAGCACTGTACAGTACACATCCAGTTTTTGTCAGCTGATTTACCACACCAGTTTCCTTTAGCCAACATATATCACAAGTGCCTTCGCTGCCAGTAAATTTTCTGCTATTTCTTGGACGATATCTCTAAATTCAGTGAGGTCAGACTTGCCATCATAGGTCAAAACAGCATTGCAATCCCTACACTGCACGTGACTAGTGAGTAGCTTATCTGTTGTCACAAAGAGCTCATAATATTTACACAACAAAGTCGTTCCCGACTCATTTTAAGAAGTTGAAGTTCTCTCTTCGCAAATTTTCATTTAGCCTAATTTCATCCACTGCAAAGTTGACATGTACTAGAAAGAGAGTGCGCGTGTGCCAAACATCCATCCATCCATAATCTATACCTGCTTATCCTGAGCACGGTCGTGGGGGGTGCTGGACCCTATCCCAGAGTGCATTGGGCGAGACGCAGGAATACACCCTGGACAGGCCACCAATCTATCACAGGGCACACACACCATTCACTCACACACTCATACCTATGGGCAATTTAGGGTCTCCAATCGGCCTACCTGCATGTCTTTGGATTATGGGAGGAAGCCAGAGTACCCAGAGGAAACCCACACAGACACAAGGAGAACATGCAAACTCCACACAGAAAGGCCCCAAGTCGAGATTCGAACACACAACCTTCTTGCTGTGAGGCGACAGTGCTACCCACTGCCCCACTGTGCTGCCCATGTGCAAAACAAATTTTATTTTATCAAATACAAATGCATTTAAAATGTATAATAATAATGAATTTTCACTTAATAGAAAACAAAACCGAACCTGAATGAAGCCCGAAGTTGTATGTGAAAAAAACGACCCAAACCTCGGCCTGAAACCAGACAGACAGAGTGTTGGATCCCGTTGGGTTCGGGTCAGGTTGCAGACCTCTAATATGGGGCTATTTTAAAATGAAGGAGTGTGTGCATCTGAGAAAATTTCTCACACATAAACTTGCCCTGGGGTAAAGTATTTCTCCTCCCATGTACAGTACATAGTATGAATAATAATAATAAGAAGAAGAACTTTGTGGGGAATAAATTTCAATCATGAGATTTTCCCCCCTTTAATCCCTGGGAGTCGTAGCGAGAAATGTTGATGCACATTCACAATTAGGTGTGTGGAGAAGCAGGAGAGTGGGTGTGTGTCTCTGGACAGAGCCAACAGGTGTTGTGATTTTCAAGATGCTTTCTCAACATTGCTACCGTTGAGAAAGTTCCCTACAGCAAACTTCTTAATATTATTTTCGTTCCGCCTTAATTTTCTGCACAGTACAACTCCCACAGCTTTTAAACTAGACATGCCATTTTAGCTTTATAATATTCACCTTGGCTCAGAGTAGATTGCTTGTATAAAGCTTTATTTTGAGTGGCCTGCCATTTCATAAGGTTATGCTAAAGTTTTAAGATGCTAAGCTCTCTTACTTTTTTATCTAGGTAACTGTGGCATGGAAACTAAATCTTTGTGTTAATTTAAAAGAAATCAACAGAACTGAGGCAAAATATATGCATCGTTTGAATGCAGTTACACTATTTTTTTAAATGCTGAGACACTTCTGTAAGTCTGTCTTGTGCAATGCTGTGCATAGAGGATGACTTGTCATTGACTTACCATCCAGAAGCCAGCTGTGTCCGATCATCTGCTCCAGCCGCGGTAGCACGACATGTGTCATGACGTGATCAGGAACCAAAAGGCCCTTCTCAATGCATGCCTTCGCCATAACACCAGCCTCTATAGGCAGGGGGAGAAAGACATCATATATACACATGTGTGTGTGGATAAGTAAACACACACAAATAGTGAGAGACAGGGAGGGTAGCAGGATGAGAATGGATGGCACAGAGGGGGGAGCTACTCAACAGTGAAATACAGTGCAGTACAGTATCCATGGTCACCAGCTGAGAACCGTCAAGCATTCCCCTGCTTTCTCTAAATGGGTCAGCTTTAACTAATCTTCACACAATCCAAAACCAAGTGATCAATAATTACCTTATTCATGTCACAGAATACAAGAACATGTGCTCTTCTAGGAATGGTAGAAACGGCATGCATGTTAAACAACTGAACACACAAAGAAAAGTGCATTTGTTATAGCTATATACATTCTATAATGTTCACTATTTTACATATAAATTTACAGGGTGTCACAGAATACTAATAAACCTTAACCTGTTTTTGCAATAATAAGCACCAAGCAGGACTTTAGATACACTGAATCATGGTTTCAGTCAATGACTGTTCCCTGAAATCGGAGGAGCGCAGTCCCTATTTAATATTGTAAACATTGCCATGTGTTTTTGCTTATCGCTCGAAGAGAAGTTACCAAGAATAAATTAATCACAGTCTAACATACAAATGATAGCCATGCCTTTGTTTACGTGTAAAACTGAACACGTTTTAAGGCATCGTTCTTTCACACGGCAGACAAGTCGAAGCGAGAAAAAACGTTTATACGAGTTTATATTCTTAAAAGGTAAATTTGCAAACTAACACTGCGTAACATTGTGGCTCACTAGCACATTAAAAAACATCCCTTGTATATCACACAATTCGCAGTAAGCGTGATCGCTACCCCATCTGAACCCTCGGATAGTTATTGGCCATTTTTTTTAAATGCCTGCTTGCAACTCATTGAGCTACACTTTTCAGATTTCGCCCAGGACCTGTTACCCGGATGGCTAGATAACATCAAACCAGGATGGGCGTCCATTAAATCTTAAAGAAATGTTCAGTTCAGCTAGCTCATTTTTAAATTTTATTTATTTATTTTGCATTTCACAGCTACATAACTCAAATGCAAAGCCTACGGTATTCACGCGCTTTTGTCCTTTGGCCAGTTAGGCGAATTGCAAGCTATTAATTACATGGAAGAGCCTAAGTAGCTGGATTGATTGGGAAATAGTTTAACCAGCACATCAAAGAAAAAAATGTAAGCTTTATATTGTGACGTTACATTAAAGCCGCGTGCAGAAATGGATTTTATGAACGGATGAAAAGCACCGACTGAAGCAGCCAATTGAGAACAGACATACCGGTGTTTGCAGCAATGCTATCCCGTAGGAAGTCGCCACTGGACAGATGTTTGAGGCCAAAACTCTGCGCAATTCTCTCCGAGATAGTTCCTTTTCCTGAGCCTGGAGGACCCATTATGACGGCTCGCAATAATCGGTTTGCCATTTCCTTTTGAATCAGCCTGAGAATATTATTTAAACATTTTCGAAAACAGACAAGAACAAACAGCGTATTAGGCTAGCTGGCTAAAACTTTGACATAATTTGTTTCACTAACTTGCATGGCATTCATTTAACTTGGCAAGTTAGCTACCCATTTAAAGCCACAGCACGTAACTACGTATTTTGCCAGCCTGCTGGAATTTTATTCTCTTAGTATTAAAAAGACGAACAAATACAAAGCTAAGACATATTATATAATTTTACCTAGAGATAGATAATTATGTCCGACACTGGCTAGATTGTAGAACCACTAAAATTAAAATTAGTCGGCTAGCAACTGTTAACTTTTAGATCTTACATACGTTATCTAACTAGATAAAGCTCTTAAGTATTTTTTAAGGTCTTGCTAACCTGCAAGGGAAGAACAAGACCAAACCTGAGCTCACCTCCGTTCTGGTTTGTTCGACAAAATGGTGTTTAATTTCACATAGGCTACGGACCAAGTTAGCAAAAGATTACTCTCCGCCCACGGAATTACTGTCTCACTGTATCTTTAAGAAAGTATTTTGTTTGCAAAATGAATGGGGGACCAGTCCCAACGCCCAACATACACCCCCTTACACATCATCAGGCAAGAATGCGGAGTGTGGTGCGCATGCATGTATTCTGAAATAACGCTCAGAATTGTGGTAGATGGTGTTTTTTTCTCTCGTGTCCCTTGTTTATGCTGTAAATAAAATTACTCCCAAGAGATAATGCTTCCACGTTGAGCAGTCTGAAGTTACAAACTACAAAACTAGAGGGATGGAACAGTCTTGAGTATTGAACCTGAGACATTGGACATCAGGAGTTACGAAGACATTTTGCAAGTTTCCACAAGATTTGACTTTTCATCACGTCGTAGTCTGCTTGTAAGAATCGACACGTAAACATGAAACATCTCATTCTAAAATGCTTAATTAGTTAGTTCATCATTTGTATTCCTGTTCGAAGCAATGGCCTATTGGTGCTTCCTAAAATATAAACTGTATGAGACACGCTGTGTCCTCTTGCTTTGCACATTTGCTCATGAGATTAGAAAAGGCGATTCAGAAAGTAGGCTACAATTATAGCCGTTTTCATTTCACAATTGACAAACAAATCTAGAAATTAAGATTCACATTTTAATAATCATTGGTCTTGCTTTTGTCCCCTTAATAAATATGTTCTTCGCTATCGCCTTATTTTAAACCATACACTTCTGGGAGTTGAAGGCCTATAGTTGTATTGGACCATTTCAATCAGCACTGATTAGAACAATCCCGCATACGCACATCCCCCAGAAACATTCCGTCAAAGGAATGGACAAACATGGGCCTATACACAGAGTAGGCTACTAACGCCAATCCAAAACTAATCATAATCAACACAAAAACAACAGCAATAATAATAATAGGCTACATGGAAACAACGTTTTTATCGAAATAGGTTTCTCGTTTTATTCTCCTCTTCAACATTTGAGCTCTATTCTGTCTAATCAAGCGCTTTCACACTTGTTGGCAGCAACGACCGTGCAGCATATAACTGTCAAAATAACAGCGCATCTACTCTCCAAGCAGTGGATCTTCCAGCGTACTAGCGCTAGTTTACTGAAGCCACAAGCTGTCTCGGCTCGGCTGTTTTGCGGTCCTAATGTTTGAGTAGAATATGGGAGCATGTCGGTGTCGGATTGTTACAGAGCATGGTGCACACGTTTAATTATATATGCGTTCTGAAAATGCTATTTTAAAGAAAGACCTCTAAGAAAAAAAATGTAGGTAGTAGATTTTTTTACATAGCTATAACTAGTGCTGTACCCGGAAGCTTGGTTTTTTATTTTGTCACATGGCTAAGGGATTTCAATAACAACAAAAAATGGCGACAATCACGTTGTTCAATGTGGTCTTGCTGCGTCATTAAAAACATTCATGTAAACAGGGAGAAGAAACAGAAAATCTGCGGGTAAGGTGTGCTTATACGTGTCGCATATATGTGCTTGTTAGCTAATAAAGAAAGCGCGTTTAAAGAATCTTCCTGCGGGTCTAGACATGTTTGTTTTAGCCTTGAAAGGGGTGTGTGTCGTGCTGGGCGTTAGCTTTTGGGTTCTTGAAAACAAGACTTGCAAATGCATTGCTACGGACTGAAAGCTGACTGTTTCGAAATGCAGTACCGCACGAAATTGACCATATTCTATGGCAGGTTTAAGGCATTTGCAAATAGCCTAAACAGTTATTTTATATATTACGGTCTGTTATTTTTTTGAGATTGTAACTCGCGTTTGTTAACACTGATAAGTCTCCCAACTACATTAGGCTACTATCTAACATTATTTCCAAACATTTAAGGTAGGCAGAAATAACACTTTATTTATGTAGCTGGTTGGCTATCGCGTTAGTATGTGGTTTGTTAAGGAACGTAGCATACATCCAAGGCATTGGAATTCTTTAAAATAAGTCTTTGCGCATTATTTGCACACAAATGATAAATGCGGTTTAATGCAACAAAGTGTTACATTTGGTGTCATTCTGTCAGTTTACGAACGTTGCGCAGACGTTATTTTTTATTAAATTTGGCATCAGTCCCCACAGATAGCAAATAGAACTAATCAAGTTGTTTACATGAAGCAGTCAGAACGGAGGGCGGGGCGGTGATGGGAGGAGCTTACTTTAGCTGGCTACGCGACTGGATTGCTGGACAAGAATCAGCGTTGAGGGTGGAGTCACGAGAATCGCAAGTCTGACGTGTGTATTTGGTGGATTGTAAATGATGCATCCTTTCCATTTTCGTATAACAAATAGCGTGTTCATATGTAAGATAACGTAAAAATAGATGGCACTGAATTGAAAAACAATTGGTTAACGGTTGGAGAAATATTAACCAGTGGGACTTATTGAGAACAATAACCACGTAGTAAATCAGTGGAAGTTTTGTGGAAATTGGATGAATGATGGTGAATGAGTTATGACCATTAACATGATAGGACATAATGAATTTCAGATTGGGTGTCTCATTGTCCAATATAGCTGGTTTATACGTAGTTATAAGTATGCTTAGGTAGGTTACACTAATACTATGTGCCACATTTCGTGCAAATCGGTCAAGAAACAAAAAAGCCTTAGCAAAAAGCAATTTCACATATTATACTAATTAGCAAAAAAAATCCAATATGGCATACTTTCATGATCTTTGGCATTAATGCACAAGTGCCTCCAGGGAATACTCACACCACGAATGGAGTGATTTGGACAAAGCATCTGGGAGTTATGACCTTTAAAAGGGGTATAATTTAGAACTTTAATTATAGCACCCCATGTGGCCGACTGTAGTGATATTCCAGGTTGTCTTGATTTCACACATTTGTGATGAGTGCCAAGTTTCAAGTCTTCAAGATTAATACCCATCTTACGGAAAATTGCGCAAATGCACGGAGAAAAAATAAATATTAAATCATAGGAAAACAAATAGGGGTTTAGCACTACAGGCTTAAAATAATAATAATAATAATGGCATTATTATATTGTTTTGGGAAAGTAGTATATATTTGAGAAATCAGTGAAAAAGATGGGGGAACAACATTAAAACCTACAAGCATGCAATTAGTAAAACCCTCATGGAAAGTGGAAGCCAGTATCATATTTTTACAATATAAGCATGGTTGTTCTGTAGTTTACCGAAGCAGCTATTATTGTATCATATGTCATTTGCTATATCTGTATGAAATACAGTCCCTGATATTTAAGGTAGACCATACAATCATTTGCTCTCTCAGTCATGACCAGTCTAATGAAACCTTCTTGTTAAAAATAAAATAATGTAAACTGGTATGTTGCATAATATCCTGTTTAATTATACAGATTTTAATATAGATTTTAAAATCATGCCAGAATCATGCCAGAAATGGCATTGGCATTTTCAGTAAATGAATAAATGACACTTGTTAACTTCCATGTACTTGTTTAGTGAAAGTAACACCAACTACTTTTCTAACTTGCCAGGTTGTTCACAGTATTAATGTCTTGGATCGTGTTTCTCATAGGTCTGCTGACCTGTCATGAAGATGGATGGTACGAGAAGCTGGTGTTGAGTTGCCAAATTGCAGAGGAGCTGAAGCACTGCTTGATGTGACAGGCTGCCCTGGTTCAGTTATCACAGTGCTGATGCTGTCCATCTTAAAGGTACAGTACTGTGATAACTGAAGGATGGCAGCCATCTTGACAGCACAGGTGCTTGTATCCTAGACCTCTCTGGTAAAATGTCAAAATATGGGAAAGGTTCTTTTTTTCAACTTCTACAGTGATAGGTGTGTAAGGTCCCTACAGGCATATCTGCAAAAGCACAAAACCATTCTGTCATAACTGTCAAATACATCTTAGTGTTTTGTTACTTCTGTTTTTTATTACATTTATTTCAGTTTAAAATAAAAAGTTGCAATGTAATATGTGCTCAAACTTGTCATTGAAATGTATGGCCAGTACATTTTATTATATGACTGTGTGATTCCACTGTTGTAAAATGTCTGCCTATTAAAAGCCGCTATACTGAAAAATATCCTTCCTGTATTCTCTCATCATGTGACAATTATAAATGCATAAAAAAGCAGAGGGCAGGTAATTCTGTATTTTTTATGAATAAAACTCATTTCTTATAAAATACTTTTATTAGACAATGAAATACAAGACAAAATATTCTAGAGACTCCACCAGAGGGGAAAAATATTATGTGGGACTTGGTTAAAATAAATGAATGGGGTCCATTTTAATTGTGATTCACTGCCAAATCCTGAGACAGGCATTTTATTGCAGTTACCTGAGAACAGTTGTTTGCACAAGCATTTTGAGTGTCTTGTCACTTATGCTTCCGTCTTACTATGTTGGTTATGGGATCCTCTTGTATAAACCAAATGATGTGTAGAGCATTCAATTCTCTGGCTCAGATTTGCAAATTGCAATGTTTTTCTGATTTCCAACAGAGCTACCTCTTCATTCTCAATTGTTTTAGAAGAAAAACAGAATATTTATCTACAGAAAAAATAAAATGATATTGTATACTCTCCTGTAGTTTTTTTTTAAACTAGTTTTTAAGTGGTCCATTTTTTAAAAAGTACTTTTCAATTAAGCAAAAATAAAAAGCAGAGGGTAAAAAGTCATACTGTTTTGTACGACTGGGAACTAAGCATTTGTTCTAAGTGAACAGTTCTGCTTCCCTTTTTAAAAATAGGAGACCAATCCCCTTTATTATGTCCTGTTAGATCTCTTTTGACTGAAGCCACATAGTTATTCAAACACACAAGAACCGTTTATTCGATAAAGCGGAAGTTTAGTGCACCACTTTCCCTTCTGTTTTTTTCCCTGTTTTTTTATACTTGTAACAGAACCAGCAACATAGCACCTGTGCAGCAGCATCTATTTTCATTAGGAATTGACTTTGTTTGCATTGCTATCACTTAGAAAAGGACTGCTATATTTAAACCACTCTCTCCTTGTGCCAACTGGACTCATTAGCCAGTAATAACAGTAATTAAACAGATTAAATTTATAATCATTCTAATACTCATTCTCAGCTTTTTATAATAGTGCCAAACATCACAGTAGCAGAAAAAACGAATTATGTTAATGTTTGTTATTAGCATAAGAAAATACATTTATTTAGGTTGTATCTTAATATCAAGCACCAGAGGGAGCTATTTATCTTCACAGTGTACACCAATGACAAATGCAGATTTTTACTGTATTACTATGCCATAACATGAAGTGCAAGTGGGAGCTGTATGTTGTACACTGATAGTTTGCAAGAGAGTCATTTTGCTATAAGGCAATAATAGACATTTTTAGACAAATTTACTGTAGAAATTTCAGGCCACTGTTTCTGGCAGTGTAATGTTACTGACTCATTGGTTTCAGGTGAAGGGAAGTCCCTCCAGGAAGGTAAAATAATCGTGCAGTATGTGGTGGCATAATGGACAAAAGAAACTGACGTGTTGACATTTTGATCAGTAGTTCAGCTGTTTTTTTCATTTCTGTATGTACTAGAACAGGCACATCTGCTTCATCAGAACACTCATCCAAAGAGCTTCCTGTCTTATACTGTTATGCATAATATTATTGAGAACTTGTTCACTAAATCAATCAAGACTGACATTTTAATTACAAAAGACTGTTATAACATGAAAACAGTATAATGATAAACAGTCAGTTCTAAATCGAGGTGCGTACATTTGGAACCAGCCAAAATTTTTACAAATTCCATATGCATATGTACCTCATTAACTGAAGTTTGCATTCCTTGTCTACCTTGCAAGGAATGCAAGGTAGCATTTGCCATTTCTTGTCTACCTTGTTGTCAGGTTTATTTATATACTGTATTTGCATTCTGTTATCTGATGGCTATGTTGGCTTTAAGGGCAGAGAGGCATGTGGCTTCTGCCAATCAGGTATCCTTGAACACTTAGATGTGTACTGAATAAAAATAATTATTTGAAATAAAATCCAACAAACATAAATGTGTGATAACATTTTTAAAAGTTGATCCTAAACTTAAGGATATATGGCTTCCTGTTTCACTGGGGAAAACACTTATACTTATAAAATCCACATCATCCACCACCATCAGGCAAAGAACTCTCAGAAGAAACATGAAAAAAGGGTTAGTGATTTTAGTGAACCAAGAGTTGGTTGCAAACAAACAAAAATTCCTACATTACAGTAGGTTTTTTAGAGGGGTTTCCAGAAAAAAAACTTCTATTGGGAGCAATCAAAAAAAATAAATAACCTGAAGTATGCTAAATGGCACGGGAACCTTGTTCTCTCTGCCAGGAAACTCAAACTTGGCCAGAAATGCAGCAAGACAATGTTCACAAGCATACCTCAAAATCAAATAAGAAATGGTTATCTGACTACCAATTACTGTTTTGCAATGACTGTCTCCAGACATGACCCCAACTGAAAAATTTGTGGTTTGAATTGAAGAGGGGGGTCCACAAGTGGAGACCAAATGATCTGAAGGAGCTTGAAAGGTCCCGAATGAGGAACGGTCAAAGATTCCCTTCAATATGTTCACCAATCCATAGAACACTATAGAACATTACTCACTTGTGTTATCCTCACAAAAGAAGGGGGCACAAAGTACTAAACACAGGGATGTGAATATTATTTTTTTTTGGGGGGGGGGGGGGGGGGGGGGGGAATAAATATATTATAATTTGTTATTAAAGTGGTATTTTGATTAATTCCATTCAGTCATTGTTAAAGTATAACATTTTATAGTTCTTTTTTTTTTATTTTTTTTTTTTAAATCAAGGCTGGATCATTTTAGAGGGCACTGTGTTACTGCTATTTGTGAAATGAACAGATTCCAGGTGAGGTATGTGTTGAAGGCAAGCCTAAATAATGAATCAAAGTTCACACAAATCACACTTTTCTGGTAATCATTTAAAATGCCCATTGACATGTGCCATGAGTGCTACTTGAAGGTATAAGTTAAATATAAAACTTGACTAAGTTCGTACAAATTTAGAACTGAGAACATCTTCAAAAGGGTTGGAAGGCTCTTTTTATATCTGATATAATAATCAACTAAAGAAGCAATATATCTTCAAATATATCAAATTATGTATATATAAAATAAATAAACAAGTGCACTTGTTGAAGCAAATTAGTATTTTCTGGATGTATTCAGAATATGATACATTTATTGTATCTTTCTCATTGATATCAACAATGTTGCTTCAGATCACTCTGGCATATAATGTGTGCCATTCTGCACCAGGGAGTTCAACAGAGTTCAAAAAGTGTAAGATTTAGACATTACATAACATTGATATTGACATTGCATTAATCATTCCCCCATGGAAGAGAAGTAGCTCAAAATATCAAAGTTTTTGTTCACCTCCAACACATGGCCCTAATATTAGTTATTTTTAAAGTCACTGAATAACTTGAAAATTATAAAATGAAAACGGGATCTTTTTTGTTTGTGTTTACAGTTAAATCTGAAGCCTATTCCCAATCTTAACAAATAAATCTCATATACATGGAGGGAGATGCCACTTTGTATCTGTATCTGTATTTGTTCAACCAACAAAATTATTTATTTTATTTGGACAAAAACCAGAAGTGGGTGAAGCATAAACTAGAAGTGGGGGGAGTTTAACACAGAAGCTGTATTAAATGCCAAAAATCCCAGATTTTTACCATTATAATCACTGGCACTGCTACTGTTGAGAGACTAAAGCATTAAAGTCATGCTTTTACAATGACATCAATAATAATCCAGTTTAACAACAGGTTATTTGCTCTTAAAAGAAGTATTCAACAAACAAAGACCAATATGTTATATAGCCATGATAGGCTTTTGTAACACTGAGGTACAGTCAAATCACGTTTCAAGCATAAGCAAAAAGTTTTTATAAATCAAAACATAGTTGCTTATTCTTACTCTGAAATGCACAGCATCAACTGCATGAACCCTACCACCACACCTACCTGAAGGACACTGAAGTCAATTATGAACTGAAAAAATGCTTTCATAATTAAAAAAGTACTACCTAATCTTCATTAATGAATGAACTATATGCAATTGAACCCCTAATTAAATAAGAAAATACAGAATGTGAGGCTAAAATGTTCTGTTGTTTTTTTTGTTTGTTAATACTTTTTCTTTCCTCTTTGTTGAAGTCCCACTTTACTAGTATGTTTGATTTGCATAAGCGTAGGTAAATTAAAGAAAAATTTGGAAATCTTCCCTGGGTGGAATACAACTTTGGCTATTATGCTTTACTCAAACTTCCCCAAGTTGTATTTTGTAAAGACAAGCTCCTGCACATAAGCTAGGAGCAGTTTGCAATGGGGAGACTCAACATCCCTTGCTATAGTGAAAAGTTGCTTGGAGGAAACACTGATTAGGGGGAAAGGTCAGATATAAGAGTCACATGAGCCACTGCTGGGTGTCATTAGCCACTGCTGGGTGTGTCATTAGCCAACAAGGCTGTGTCTTAATCTTTCAACTCTAGAAAGCCCGCAGTTTGTAGAAAGGCCGCAGCCAGCCGTGTCAGACATATCCAGCATTACAGCATCAATTTCTGTACCAGCAGCGACCTAATGTCAGAAGATAACAAAACCATATATAGCAAAACTATTTTCACACACTATATGACCAAACGTATCTGGACACCACTTGGTCTGTGGCTGTTTTTCATGGTTTAGGCTAGGCCCCTTAGTTCCAGTGAAAGCACATCTGAATACAACAGCATCCTAGATGATTCTGTGTTTCCCCAACAGTTTGGGAAGGCCCTTTCCTATTGCCAATGCCCCCGGGCACACAGCAAGGTCCATGTAGAAATGGTTTTGTTGAGAAGAGTGTGGAAGAACTTGAATGGCCTGCACAGAGCCCTGATCTCAACCCCATTCAACACCTTAATTAATTGGAAAGCCAATTGTGAGTGCACAACCGCACTAATAGTCTTCTGGCTGAATGGAAATAAATCTCAGCAGCAATGCTCCAACATCTAGTATAAATTAACTTTTGAGTGAATCAATAGGTTGGATTTTACATTTAAATCAATACTGGATCAAAGTCACAAAGCCACAATAAACATTTCTGCACAACTGTGAGAATTGTACAGTTATTTCTAGTAGTGTTAAACAAAAGTAAGAACCATGAAACACATACATAACACATACACAACAAAACCAAGTATTTGTATGACCATGCAAGAATCCTGTTCACGTCTCCCAGCCCTGCATGTTTCATTCCATTGCAGCTGATTTCGCCATTCCCTGGCTACATCTGTGTATAACTTGATATGCATCAGAAAGTTTTTAATGGAGAGTCGATTAGTCGAACTACTAAATGAATGTAATTAATGAAAACATTACAACGCAATTGCCTGAAAGTAGAGGACTAACAGCGAGAAGCTCGCGGTTCAAGGGTTAACAAAGCAAACAAACCCTGAAGGGTTAAAACGATTGGTACGGTTAGACTGAAGGCTAAAAGAACCAATCATAAACGTTGTCAAAGACAAAGCCATGTTCTCTTCTTTCGGGAATAGAAGCTTGCTTTTGACAGAGAACACACGCTGTGAGAAAATCCGAACAGCTTTAGCTTTTAGGTATATATTACTAACTGTCAGGTGCCCGGTGGATCTACAGCCTATGGGTGGATCTGAATACTGAAATATTCATAATTTCTGTCCAACGAATCATTATTAGAATCGCGAACGGTTCCTTGGGATATGGTAGTTGTCGATGAACAACTACGGAAGTAGTTAGCTAGCTGGCTTGCTAACTTGCTTGGTAAGTTGCTTTTATATGTTCTTGATAGCGATTGATCTGTGGTAACCAACGTTACAGCTATCAACACACTCTTAACGGCGACGGCTAATGTGGTCCAGGCAGCCTGCTGTGTTACTTATGGAATCTATACTGTGTTAGCCAGGCCTTGGAGCTGACAGAAGCGAGTTAGCCAGCATTGCTACTAGTCATTTACGTAAAGCTAGCTAGTAACATTCATAGAAAACTTCAGTTTTCTAACTAGGAATATATACAGCGAGTTTAACCAATCAGTGCCCTGCCTACTGTCCAAATAGTCCCATTTGCTGTGGTGAATAGTCGGAAAGGCTTTTATTAGCCCAAGTATGAATGCCACGTTTGTTTTGGTGTCATGCCATGTATAAAAGGTAATGTGTTTGTGCAACGGGAGTGTTTCAGGTATTTGCTACTTTTTTCATCCACAATAAACACGTTTTTAAATGCCCAACATAAATTTGATAAGTGGTCAAATACAAGACCTTAGCTGAATCAATTCCATTTTGAAGCTGGTCTCTGTATGTTGGGGTGCTGTGCTCATCTGTTGTTTTATTTTCCTTCTGGGGATTTTCTCTATGTGATGAAGACTTTGACATGAAAGCAAATCACCTGACTCAAAGCTTTGATCAAATCAAAGGCATCCTTTGTGTGTTTGAGGGAGATATATTGTGTGTACTGAAATAGTAAATGGGAAGTGGCTGAACTAACATGCAACCCCCCCCAACTTATTTTAATGCAATGTTAGTTTGGCTTGTGGCCACTTGCTTATGTCTTCAATATATAGGACCCTGCATGATTTCAACTGTCAGTATAGTGTCATAAGGTGGGTTGGACCTAGTAGGATATAAGTAGCTCTGGATTTCCCACCTGTCAAAAGCAGAACCCAATCACACAATTCAGCATCACAACGTCGAGAGTGGACAGTTCTGCATACTTGAGCCTGTGTTGATAGAGAAATCACATTTTCATGCATGCATGCATGTGAGTACTGCTCTCAACTCCTGCAGAATGGGACAAACTCTTTATATTGCCTGAAAATTTAATTCTTTGAGCTAGTGGAATTTGTGCTGAAGAAATGTTATTGTTTAACATTTTGGGTGTCTAGAAGCATTAATGTTTTGTAATTAAGCCTGTTAATAACACTCAAAAATATAGATGATATTTCAGTTTCGCTGAGAGACAAACTTCTTAGCTGTATGAATGTATAGTGTTACTGTGGATTTCTAGGGAATGTTTAATCTCTTCCATTATCTCTAGAATTGCATGGGAGCCATAGATTTTACTAGTTTGGCTCTTTGTTTCCAGAAATGTGGAGGAGTATTGTTTAACTGGATGACACTGTAAAAATAATAGCTGAATTTCCTTACGCAATAATAATCATCATATCAGATTTGCTTAATCTTTTCTTCTTAACTGATCATACCTCATACAGGGTGCCAAATGTAACTTAAAATTTTGTGCATAAAATGCATTTCACGCCCCAAACTGAATAAACAACATACTGTATTTCATGCATGAAAAGTAAAACATGCTTTGTATTTCGTGTACAAAATGTATAATAGATTTTGCATTTCCTAGACAAAATTCTCAGTTTTCATTAGCTGCAACCACAGCTCTATAGCTCTGTCTGTCTGTCGGTCGGTCGGTCGGTCGGTTCACAAAAGTGTCCCACCCTGTAGCAGCCACAATTTTCGCCCCAGGAGGCTGAAATTTGGCATGGACATTGACGTTGGTCATGACTGGAAGGTACAGCTGAGTAACTTTCAGGCCGATTGACCAAGAGGGGGCGTGGCGATGGGTGTGGCCCATCACAAAAAGGCGCATAACTTCCGAATGGATTCACTGATTTGCACAAGATTTTGTGGAAAGGTTGGCCATGAGCCAAAGAAGAGGTCACATGTTTGTGTGAGGGTATGCATGTGGATGCATGCACACATGGATGCATGCGCTTGTGCGGTCGTAGCTATTGTGGATTCGCGCTTGTTTATGGCAATTCTGCTTTGCATTTTGTGCAAGCAGTGCAAAATATATTTTGAATGATTATGGCAGAAATATAATTAGCACATTAGACTAATTACAACTACAAGCATTTCATGGCCTCAAAATGTTGGCCTACTATTGTGACACTTGGCAAATATTTCATAGTATGAAATGCATTTTGTGGCCACAGAATGCACTTGTGAGACACTTGGCCAGCATTTTATGGCCGCAAAATTTCCGGTTTCGGTGTCATTGTGCTGTATCGACCCCTTATTGGAGACAACGCGATCACATGATTGTGCGCTTTGAAACTTGTGCACTTGTGTGTTTATTAATGTAATTTATTGCTGGCTAAAGAAGGTATGTTAGCACATAAGATTTTAGCATGTGTTTTTTTCTGCTGGGTGCTGAAATAAAAATTAGGTCACTAGATAACAAGCTAACTAATAGCTTGCCTTCTAGCTTTTGGAATTTACTGAGAAACTGTTAGGTTATGTGTGTCCACCTAGCTAGTTAAAGTTATTTATCCATTTCACAATTGCTAGCTAGCTAGTTAAGTAGTCTTCTTAGCTACTAGCTCACAGGCTTGCTCGGTAACATACTTTAACTAACATTAGCCATCTAGTGTAATTCACAAAATTTATTTAGCATTATTATCCATATTTGCAAAATTTGAGCAGAATTTGCTAAATTTAGAAAATACAGCTCCAAGACAACTATAATTAAAGTTAATTACTTTAGAGTTAATTAAGATAATAGAAATATTTCTGCCCTGGTACTTCTAGACCTTAGTGCTGCATTTGACATTGTGGACCATGAAGTCATTATTTTCAGGTTGAGTGAGTTTTAACTTGATTCAGATGGCATCTACTGGGTCGTGATCTATTATGTCTCCCTTGATGATTTTTCCTCAAAGAGATTTGGCATTACATGTGGTGTCCCCAGGGCTCAATCCTAGGTGTAGTTTATAAATGCTCTCGTTAGGGACTATTTATCTGCAAACAGCATACATTTCCACAGATTATTTTTACAATTTTTTGCCATGTACCATGTTTGCTGTCATAATTACAGTGCGACCAGAAGTCTCCTATGAATGAATGAATGAATTCTTTAATTAATGTCCTGCCAACATTCCTTACAGAATTATAACACCTACTAGGCTAAGATGAAACGTGTAGCTTCAATTCAATCTGTTGCTTGGGAATGGGACGACATTACTATTATGATCATTCCAATTGAAATTGTTACCGTTATCTAGCACATAGTCAGCATACTGTAAATTCGAGTGTGTATTTCCCATGCCATTTCTACGGTGGCTCTGAAGTGCAAAATACAAAAACAAAAAGAAAACGCAAAAACAAAAACTTTCGGCCCTAAGGTGCAGATGCAACCTACAAAAACAAAAAGGAGTGGTCCTGAGGTGCAGATGCAACATACAAAAACAAAAAGGAACAGCCCCGAGGTGCAAATGTTTTGCACCTCAAGACCACTCCTTGTTTTTGTATGTTGCATCTGCACCTCAGGACCACTCCTTTTTGTTTTTGTATGTTGCATCTGCACCTTAGGGCCGAAAGTTTTTGCGTTTTCTTTTTGTTTTTGTGTTTTGCACTTCAGAGCCACCGTACATTTCCATTCCAGTAGCCTCCAATACAAATGTGCTGAGCATAATTAGTAAAGGCTAACAGATGTAGCTTACGACCAATGCAAATATGGCAATATCAAAAATATGACAATGTAAATAATTTAAATGTTACAAACCGTAATATGTATATGTTTGTATATATCCTAGCTAGACTTCATGATTCCTGTTTTTCTGACTCACTCCCCAAAGAGTTTGCATGAGCCTTACTGATGAGTTGGCAAAATGAATAAAATCTTCCAAAAATCGAAGGAAAGAAACAATTACGCCGCGACGATTGCTTGTATATTACTGCGTAATGTTAAGGTTGAAAGCACAAAGGCATGTTGAAAAAAATTCAGATGGATACACGGAGCTCTCACGCTTTGTAATAAAATTCAAATGAAACATTCCATATACCATTAGAAAGCTTGTACTGTCCTCTGCAATCAGATCATAACGAACTGATAGGAGTTTCAGCCGCATGGATTTTATGACAGCACAATTATTGATTTTCTGAAAGTGACCGATGATTTCTGCATATTGAGAAATGGAGTCTGTTATCCACATTAATGGTCATTATTCAGTAACATTTACCATAGAATGTCTGAAGTGACCGATTAAAATCGAGTATTCAACAAAGCCATATAATAAAAATAATGAACTGTTGCTCAGTTATTCAGAATTTCTCTCTTCTTTTCAAATACCTATTTTATACCGATGTTATAAATGCTCCTTAAAGAAATTTAAAAGGAAACCTATTGATTTTTTTAAAGAGTTCATTCAGAGACAGTTTTAGTAATCAAACAATCACTGGTTCAGTCTAGCTGAAACTCCAATGGTCGCATATGCGTCCCATCTACAAAGAATTAAAAAAGAAAATCACAAGAGATATATACGTCCATTATTTCAGAAAGATATTGTTAGTATTCCGTGTACTGTTGCTTATTTGTCCAACTATGTGGAAAAATGCTTGCAATTTACCTTTCCAATTAAATATCTGATACCTGATAGAAATTTGTTACAAAATCATCCATAGATATTACCCTGTTAACCACTTCCTTGTAAAATTTAAGGAAGATATTAACATTAATTGGTCCCTTTGTGTGATGCTCATGCAGAAACTCTCCTTCACTTATTCTGTGATTGTATTCATGCCAGACTATGAAATTTTGGAAAGATTTTTGCTAATTTATTTTAGACAATATAAACTCTGATTCCTCTCTTTGTTTGGAAAATGTATTGTTTGCTATCATTAACTATAAGAAATTGAAAGAAAATGATATTACTCACTTAATGTTAATTATCCAAAAGTCACATTCACGAGATTAAATTGAACAAATCCAAACCCTTATGCGTAAATTTTTAAAATGACTCCATGCACTACCTAAATTTTATACTTACCTCAACAAACAAGATAGCGATAAAGACTGAGAATATGCAGAAAAAACTGAATTTGTCAGTCACCCATGTACACATCATTTACATAGCCTAACTAAAAGCAAGTGACAACTTTTAAGTTGCCATGTTTATTCATTCCGAATTTGATAGGAGACCTACTTCATAGATAGTACCACTTGCAGACCTGTTAGCTTTCTTTTGCGGTAAAGTTATTAGCAATAGGTAGCGATTAGCCTAGCTGACTAACTAGACTAGTTATTATCCGCATTCTGTCTTTGTGCCGAACGGGAGTGAATTTGACGGGGGAACGCCTGTTCCGGTTCAATTTTTTCCCGTAAACCTCTTTAAATTAAAAAATACTCACAGCGCAGCACTGTTGCGAAGTCACAACGCTTAAGTCTCAAGCTGTGGTCATAAACGTAAACTCACGTGGTTTTGAATGCACAAGCCGCAGCAGCCAATGATTAGTATTTCATTGATTAGTTGGCAAATTCAAGTCATTTGCTAATTGAATGCACACCTGCCGACTCAGCCAATGATTAGTATTTGAGTGATTAGTCGGCAAATTCAAATCATTCGCTAATTCAGTTATAAGTCTTACATTATTATCTAAATTAGACAGCGGAACAAACAAGTTTCTTTCACTTGCGAAATGTTAGGCAAGTCATTCTGGTACAAGATTGTGCCATTTCATTTTGGCTTATGGTCTATTTCTTGGTGAAGTGGCCAGCCGCTTTGAGCTCTGGCGGCTGCGCCAGCAGCGCCACTGCAGTCGCCTGCCGTGTTTTGCTCACAGTGGCATTATCGATTGGATGTCGAGATCTAAATCTTAATATGTATAGGCCTCATACTTTCGAAGAGCAAAATGCGTTGTTCGCATCCTAATGTGCAATTAAATAATACTTTAATGTCATAAAGTCTCCTTTTCCTTCTTTTTGAGTGTGCTGTTCAGGTTGTTTATCTTTCTGGAACAGCACCTCGTAAGGACATGCTGTGAACACGCTGTTTCTCCTTTTTTCATTCATATTTATTTATTTATTTTAAATCGGCTCTAGGCGTAGAGTTCGTCGATCCCTCATGACGATCGCCGATCACTCGATGTATAGTTGATGGGCGCAACCTTAGCCACAATACACAGCGGTGCGTCATGCTTACTCTGACACCTAAGAAAGGAACCACTCTGTACTCAGCGAATAGAGCTGGTTCTTCTTGCTCAACAACATGGAGCTACAGTGTGTGGTAATATGCATTACCTTCAACCAGAGGACATTAAAATGGTAAATTATTGAGGAAGAGCATGCATTATCTTCTGCAGCCTCTTCCTTTCATGACTGTCTTTGTGAAAAAAAGGAAGTAGCACCAGAGATGTCTTCTTCTTTGTGGTTTTTAAAAGAAAAAACCACAGAGACACACTGTGTACCTTTCTCAGTCTTTAAAGGCCATGTTATTTTACTTGGGGAAAGCCCATCTTAAAGGCTTGCAGTAGCTAATTTGCTGATCTCGCAGCCAGAACATATATTAACCGTGAATAAAAAGCTGTATTTACCTAATGCCTAATGGAAATGACTATACTTGAATATGAATAAAACTGCCCTATCCACATTTATTAAGAGTATAAGGCTAATTCCACCTGTACTGCACACTACAGTCTTGTGTATCTGGGAGTGAGGGGGATTTTAAGATCACTGATGAATTGCCAGGAGTGGGAAAACCTTTTTATTGTGAAACTATGAGTCACACGAGTGCATTTGAATGATAAAATTGTTTTAGGTGGGACACGTTTCCCTTTCCCTTTTGCTTTCCTGTTTAACGTTTACATACAGACAAACGAAAGCTAGCATTTAAAGTGAATAACTACTAAATAGCCTACGTTACGTTCGATGACTACAATATGGATGAGCCGAAGAACGTGGGATTTAGGCTATTACTAATACAAAAATATAACTTTTAGGCAGTCTGTCTAGAAATCTGCAAGCCTATTTAACATAAAACATAAAAGTTTAACATTAGAAGACAAAATGGTCTCTACTGTTTTGTGAGATTATTCTCGTGTGGATGATTATTTGTTCGGTTTGGCTGGATGTAGTTCCTGTGTGGGTGATGACAGAACATTTAGCCATGCACATTTATTCAGTGTGATTTGGCTCTCTGTGTGCTCTTCTACCATCATCATATCGGTGTGCTGGTGGTGTTGATGGCCCTATGCATTGGCATTTTATTTACTGACTGCAGTGAAGCGTCAGAATATCCCCTCTTCAGAAGCTCTCATTCCGACATCTGAAATGGATGATTTAGGTTCACGTACTGCGTCATACTATAACCCGGCGGCCAACCTCTTGATTACTTACGCGCAGTGTAGCCACCGGCATATTGCAATTGCACTTAGATGATTGTTTCTGTCAGTGCCGCTGTGAAAGATCATTGCAAGATGAAATTGCTGCGTCTGAATTTAAGAGGTATTGCACCGTTACCTTGCAGTGGTGCTACATCATGTACATATGAAATAGGGGCCGACTTCTGTTTAGCTCATCCTCTAATCACAGCCATAAACGAGTGTATGTATATATATATATATATACTATTAAGAATACCAATTCTTCAGGCGTTAAGTGCTGCACAAAAAATATGTCCAGCAGAAAGATCTGTCGTAAAGACCAAATTGGGTGTACCGTAGCGACACACGTTGGCTAGAGGACGACTTTGTGCTGGCTCATTCTAAAAAAGAATCTTTCTCTTTTCCTCTCTTTCTCTCCCTCTCCAGCGTCCGGATGTCTGGACAAACTGGGATGAAACTTGGCAGGCAACTGTGTCAAAAAATGAGGTTGAGCAACAAGAACGATCCCGCCGTCCCGACCATGGCGAGGGGACTGGAGATCCACTTCTACCTGTCCGGCATGCAGCAGCTGGAGTACCTGAAGGACAGCCACTCTGCGGAGGACCTGTGCATACAGGCGGCGCAGAAGTGCAGTGAGTCGCAGCATCGCAGCGTCTGTCCAAAACCGTCGCCTGAGCAACGGCCTGGCCTGAGCCCGGACAGGAAAACACCCTAGCGCTCGCTCTCCGGGGATCTGGGGAATTTAGGCTTTTTTAGGAATTAAATGGGTCAGCAGGGTTCACACTGTTGCGTCACTGTTGAAATACCCTGGAAATGCTGCCGTATTTCTGTAGAAGAGAGGGTCACAATGTACCAGTACAGTGAGCACTCATCCTGAAACTGAGAGAAGAGAGGAAGAGAGGAAGAGAGGACGTATAGACAGATAGGACATGGCCACAGTGAGGACGTATAGACAGATAGGACATGGCCACAGTGAGGACGTATAGACAGATAGGACATGGCCACAGTGAGGACGTATAGACAGATAGGACATGGCCACAGTGAGGACATATAGACAGACAGGACATGGCCACAGTGAGAACGTATAGACAGATAGGACATGGCCACAGTGAGGACGTATAGACAGATAGGACATGGCCACAGTGAGGACGTATAGACAGATAGGACATGGCCACAGTGAGGACGTATAGACAGATAGGACATGGCCACAGTGAGGACATATAGACAGACAGGACATGGCCACAGTGAGAACGTATAGACAGATAGGACATGGCCACAGTGAGGACGTATAGACAGATAGGACATGGCCACAGTGAGGACATATAGACAGACAGGACATGGCCACAGTGAGAACGTATAGACAGACAGGACATGGCCACAGTGGTCATGCTTGCCAAGGGAATGCTGTGTCTTTGGAACACATTTCAAAATCTGCGTTTTGTACTAATTTGCACTAACTTGCATTCTGATAAAAAATGTTTTTGCCATAATATCCCAACTCAAAATAACAACACATTAAATGTATGTTGACAGAATTGTATTATGACACTTGTGTAGCAGAAGTGGGGTGAGATAGTGGGATTAGCAGGATTAAATAAGATACAAATAATGATTTGGAGTTATGATCAAAACAAACACAGGCCCATAATATTTAAAAAACCCAATGAGTGATTTTGATTTTTCATTCAAAAAGTGCTTTCTCTTTGGAACTTGCAATGTTATCAACAGCTATGAAAATATGATCAATAAACAACACAAATGTCAGACATTGAAAGAGGATTGGCTCAACTAAACAGGAGTAATTATTTTGTTGTGGTCAAGTCTGTGGTCAAAAATGAAGGGATTTGTTTGTGGTACAACAGTAACACATTTAAATGCACCAGTTTGTAGAGTGCTTTACTGTACATTGTCTGGCAAGAGCTGTGTTTCTGCTGGCCTCTGTACAGCACATCTGAATGCTGGCAGAGCAGGACTGGACAGAGAGCACTGTGCATTCTTCAGGGATCTGGGAAACGTCAGATTACCGAAAAAAAAGCAAGTTATCAGATGCAACTCATTTACCCTGCTTTTTCTCATAATAAGGCCATAAAATATTAACAGGGAGCTTCCTTTACTGCATGCAGTGTGTATTTGTGGACTGCTCCGATTCCTCTTTCCAGAGCCTGTAGTAAAGGAGCCCGGGTGTGTTTGGCCTGTGCTTGGCTGGCCACACTGACGGTCATAAAAGGAAAGCGAGCAGGCCTGCGGAACACTCGTAGGCAGTTTAAGAACTGGCAGCCATGTTGAGCTCTCTCCAAATAAGCGCAATGTCAGTGAGGATAGTTTCAGGAGTGCTCCTCGCGGCCATCAGGACTAAGGGCAGTCTGGTGAAGCTCTCAGATCTTATCTGACCTACACGAGAAACATTAAAAATCACATAAACTATTTCAGCAACATTGGCTGAAATATGGCTGTGCAGTGCTGGAACGTATTTGAATGTTTCATGCAAAAATTCTGTTTGATCTGAGAGAAAGGAAAGGGGAGTGTGGGGCCTTTGTAATAGTTGAATATTTGTTGGATAGTATTGATTGGAAAAACTGAGCTTCTCACAGGATACTAAATAAAGTAGGTAATAAAGTAGTTCTTCATTGTCTGTGTGTTTCACATGCGGTTTTCTCCTCCAGGCATTTCTCCTCTTTGCCACAACCTGTTTGCACTATATGATGAGAGCGAAGATATCTGGTACCCACCCAATCACGTGTTCAAAGTGGACGACTACATGTCCACAAAGCTGCATTACCGCATGAGGTAAGTCTGACTGGGAGCCATTGTGGAGTCTCACAAACAGAGACATGAAAAGACAACCCATCAGTTCTGTTTGCATAAAAGGTGCATACCTCTCCACGGCCTCTTCATCATAACATGTTCAACCATGCATGAGTTGATAAACAGGAGGGATGAGCTAGAGCACAATTATGTGGCATCTCCCTGGAACCGAGAGAGTGGCGACTACATCAAAACATCGGCAGTTTCGGAATGGCTAAACTCTTGCGCAAGGTATTGAATATTTTGAATATACGGCGGGCGTTAAACAGCGTTCAGAGTCTGGTGAGTGTCTGCAGGACGAGCTCATTCAAATGACGTGCTCACGATAGGCGATTGAGGTGCGCCGCCAGGTTGAGTTGTCCCTAGGCCAGGCGGCTCAGACGGCACGCACTCAGCGCCGGGCGGGGCAGCGTGATCAGACAACCATCGCGCCTTATCTCCAACATCAGCTCCCAGCTGCCAGCTGCGGCCGTCTCTGTTGTGTACAGTGTTTAAAACGTCAGCAAGATGCTACCTGCGGACCTTGTTGTATTTGTTTGTCTTGTTCGTTCAGTTGACAGCCTTTGTATGTACAGACTTAGTTGTTTATTCTGTGTGCGTGCGTGTGTGTGGGGGGGGGGGGGAGAAGATGGAATAGCATATGTCTACTCCGTAATTACAGACTTTCATGTGGTGCTGATTGAATGTGAATAGACAGACTGGCTGTTGAAAGCATATGATTGGCATGATTTTATGTTTAATTCAGTATATAGAATATGCAGCAGAAGAGGGGCTTAGGGGCATTTCTCTCATTGTTCATATTGCATTCCCCTCCCCAGAAGTTACACATCCAGCAGATTCACTGCATCTGTGCTTCATTAACATATGCTTACAAATATTTGTTTATGAATGTGAGTATGAACTTATTAATGCTTCCCTGCTCTTAAATATTGAAGCATCACCGTAAGCATGAATTCTCCAAATCCATGAGTTTCTATCAGTGTTGGACAATGGTCATGTTTTGGTGGCATTGCCTAAGAATACAATGTGGAGAAAATGAGCAATGGGCCTCATTCACCAACCGTTCTTAAGAAGAATTTTCTTATTAAAACCCACTTACGCAGTTTTCACGAAGATTCTGACATTCACCAATGTTTTCTTATTTGGGATTTGTTCTTAGGTAAGAACAGAATCTACGCACATTCAAGAGCACATTTGAGTGCTGACATGTTTGTGCAAAATAATTGGTTATTGCATTTTCTTCAATTCTGCAGTTGTATAATATTATAGGATTTAAATTACAATAATATTTTTATCATTTATAATATTTTTGTTATAATTATTTTCATTATTTTACAAAGCATTAAGGTGCCAGGTTCCGCCTCAGAGGGTAGTTGCCTCAGCGGGAGTTCATCTGTAAATAAATGATAAAAAACAAACCATTGTAGTGACCTTTTATTTTTGGGGGTTTCAATTATGCAATGTTTGGTCTATACTACAAAACCAAATGTTTAAATTTTGAATACAAACTAAGCACTTAGGTAACACTTTTTAAACACATGGACACGTTGAAAAAAGAGAACACTTATTCAGAGGCGTCACTAGGGGGGTGACACCAAAATGACTGGCAATACATTTTTTGTGCAGTGTTTTGTGCAGCAACGGGTTTATCCCGATGCCGTTTACTGCCGGTTGATTTAATTTGCGGTATTAATGTGACGAAAAGCGCTTTGTCGTTTGAATGCATAACACGCAATTCCTTATTTTTACAAACCATCTTATTTTTACTTCATCAGTTGTGCGCCCTTCTCCGGATAAAGCGTTCACTGAACGAGTAATAGCATCCCATGCATCTTTTTTTGTGTTATTTTATATCCACAACTGACGCTACTAAATATTACAGGTCGTTTGCTGTTCACTTCCCGCAGCAATACCTCCACTTCAGAACTACTTAAGTTTTTCTTACGTTTGGAGTCCGGTGCTCCATCCTCTTTAGATTTTCGTTTGGGCATTGACTTTGTTCGCCCTCAATTTTTCTTTTCGATTTGTGTGTGTGCACACGGCCCTGCTGTCTCATGCCATTTTATGGGGATTGGCGGGGCGTGTACCTATGCTAATTAGGAACAACTGGCACGCGCTTTACATTTACGAGGACGATGGGATTCATCATTTTAAGAACACGTGCGAACAATTCTGCGGTTTAAGAACACCTCGTCAATCTGACGTAGATTTTTCTTAGGACCTTTCTTAAGAACAAATTTAAGAAAAAACTTATTGGTGAATGAGGCCCAATGTTTCCTATAAAGAGCCAGAAGATCAGTTAACCAAATGCAGTGCTAGTGGTTTACTGAAACTGATGTTATTCATTGATATTAATAAATAATACTAATAACATTAAAATAAGATGTAATTATTAAAATAAGTATATAAAACAAAATGAGAACCGATTATTTAAAAATAAAGCTTACACAGTGCAACATTTCTAATGCAATTAAGAATTCAAGTAAAAATGGTGCATTTTTATTTCGCGTTCAAGTGTACTAACATTTTAGGATTTTGAACAACAAGTGTTTTTTTTATCTCTTGGGTTCTACTGTGCGTGTGTGTGTGACTGTGTGCATGCATTATTCATTGGCATCCTAGTTTCATAATATTGCATCTGTTGTGTCAACAAAAACATTCTAGTTATCCTTCCTGAATACATGCTCTATTTTGGTAAAGGAAACATATATAGGTGATGAAGAACTTCCTGTTTACGACTGGCTGCAGTAACAGCAATGAGGTGGTGTGGTGTGGTGTCAACTACACACAACAATGTCAACTACACACAACTGCTCAGACCGTCTCAATTAGTCTCACCTAAACCTCAACTCCAGACCATCTTCCGAAAGTGGTGCTGACACAAGAAACATTTCAGTTTCTTACGTTTTTAAAGTTGAGCGTCAATTTCACTCTTCTTTGTGGCAGGCTATAAGAGTGGTTAATCCGTCTTCAGTCTCTCCTCTGTTCTGACATGCACATTGAACAGAGGGCACATGCACGTAAACGCACACACACACACACACACACACGCACACACACACACGGGCTCCTTGTGTGTGCAAACTGTGAGTGATGGGCCCTGATTGGTTTTCCGTTCTCAGGTTCTACTTCACCAACTGGCACGGCACAAACGACAGCGAGTCGCCTGTTTGGAGGCACTCCATCAACAAGCAGAGAAACGGGGTGAGCCCAGAGAGGGCCCTGGAGGGAACCCCGCTGCTGGACGCCCCCTCCCTGGAGTACCTGTTTGCACAGGTGATGAATACCACGCAGGATTACTAGGCAAACCATATCACAGTAGCTTTACAGCAGTTATTTAGGAAATGCACAGAGAATTACAGTACAATTGTCAGAATTAAAGAGGTGAGATTTTATTTTTATGTGCCATCAGGAGATGGCTCTTGATGTTCAGAACATTTCAGTTTGTACACAAGAGAATGCTGATGACACCAGACAGAGTAATACATTTAAACACAAGTTATGCCAAAAGATATGTTTTTGTCTATGAACGACGTGCATTTAGATAGCGATAGCATTCTTTCTACTCCAAGGGAGGTTAAAAACAACCGGTATGTTTTTAACCAGTATGTTTTTATACAATCTATGGCAGCAATGCACTACCTGTGCCTAGTCTGCCGGAAATTAAAAGAAGAAGAAGAAGAAGTGTGCAAAGACCTTGGTGTGCGGCTAAAATTAAAAAAAACAGACTGGGTCTATTCCTTGGCGTGTTCCAGGCAAACCAAGTCGCTCAATATGTTTGACGCACTCGTAATATGTCTCTGTGCGCTTTTTGAACCAAAATGATACAGTTATACCTGCTTCTGTTTTGCTCCAGAAAACGATGTTAGATAGGTCTATCAGCAAACATATGGCTTAGCTATGCCCAGAAGTCCTCAATAATAATAGTATTTTCCAAGAAATTATGAAAAATCGTTGACAACGTTTCTTTAGGTGCAGCGTCTTTTACTGCTACCACAGAGTGAATGTGTCAGTGAATGCGATGATAAGAATATTTTTGGTTATGTTGACCTATAAAACGCTATTCCAAAAGCAGAATTAGACATGTTATACATTGTTAGAAAGCTTATACTCTCACCTACTGAATAAATGAATTGTCAATCAAGCCAGACTGTACTAAAAAGGGCGACAACACCATAAACAACACGTGGTATTACGCACAGCTATTTTGGAAGGTACCCAGGCATCACAAATGTGCGTATATTTCACAAACGGATTGTCCAAGACAATATATGACCGCTCAGTCTCAAAAGGGACATCTCTACGCGTAAAACCAATGGTAAGGTTGTATATTTATTCAATATTTAGTCCCAGATATTGACTGTAGAATGACATGGTATCATTTTTTAAACTTCGTCTCATTTATTTCGTTATTCAGTGTGGCTTCTTCTTGTTGTTTTGCACTTTAATATGACGCCATTGGCGCGCGAATGAGTACGTACTTCCGCTTAGGCAGAGGATGTCAGTTGAGAGGCGGTCCTTCAATGTGGCCCAGGACGCATTCGTGTACACACTGCTAAAAGAATATGGCCATATGCGACGCAGACCACCTCCGAATGTGCTCTGAGTGATCGGATCTCAATGCGTCCTGGGTGCATTCACACCTGTAGTTAGAGCTGTCCACTTGTGATTGGATCGCCCAAGACGCATTTTAATGCCAGGTCTGAACAGAGCCCAAGACTCTAAATAATAAAATAATATGACTATGGCCATTTTAGACTGTTTCCCTATCTCTGTCTAAAACCTGGAAACAGCAAAATGTAACAGTGCCAGTGAGTGTAGACTTCCAGCTCCAAGTTGATCTTTATCACCTCTTCAAGCAAGCTGGTTTGCTTCTCTGTGAATGTGTTTTGTGTGTGTGTGTGCGCTTGCTGCAGGGCCAGCATGACTTTCTGAAGGGCTGGGCACCTGTGCGGAGCGCGCAGACCGAGGCGGAGGCCCACGAGATTGAGAACGAGTGTCTGGGAATGGCCGTGCTGGCCATCTCGCACTACACCATCAGCGGGCAGCTGCCCCTGGCAGGGACCACGGGGGAGATCAGGTACCTGCCTACGCTGCATTGTCAGCACCGTCTCCCCAAAGCTGCTGCCTGGCAGACAAAGCGCATGGTTAATAACAGAACTGCAAGGCCTGACAAATGGCGCTCTTATGATTTCTGGCCTTTAAACGTGCCCTGTGCTGACTTGTTTGACTGGTGAGCGTTCGGCCTATTTTAATCAGATCGAGCCCAAATGGCCGTGTAGGAACCATCCATTTGTCAAACTCCTGCCCTGCGCGCTTTTGTAGATGAAAAGCGATTAACCCGCTCCGTTTGTCGACTCGCTCAGCTATAAGAAGCACATTCCGGAAAGCCTGAACAAAGCCATCAAGAAGCGCAGCATCCTGACCCGAATCCGCATCAACAACGTCTTCAAGAACTTCCTCAACGAGTTCAAGAGCAAGACCATCCAAGACAGCCATGACAGTGTGACGGCGCACGACCTGAAGGTGAAGTACCTGGCCACGCTGGAGACCCTGACCACGAGCTTCGGCTGCGAGGTCTACGAGCCCGACGACCTGCAGGTCTCCTACGAGACCGAGACGTCGCAGAAGTCCCTCAAGTCTGACAGAACGGAGGACCCTCAGTCCTACCAGGTGCTGGTGTCCGGGAATGCTGGGATCGCCTATCGGAAGAAGCCAGTCAATGTGAGATTCGTTCAGCGGCGGTACAGCTCAATTGTGCAGATTTGCAGATCTCAGCTAGTAATATTATGCACATGTTTATTTGTTAGCAACAAATTACAATGCAGACCTAAATAATGGCTTTCTTGTATTTTTATAATGAGATTAGTGTCCATGTTTCAATAGGAAATTGATGCTGGTTCAAAGGAGCAAAGGGCATTAATTTTGATCATTTATTAGATCTAATTAGAACTGGACAGACTGAATCCAGTATTTTTTAGTGTTTACTATGCTATATCATTACACTGCACAGCCTTTCTCAGACCTGATCACTGTCTCTTGATGTATTTTGCATTCATCACCATTTGACTACACCATCTTCTCTATGCGCCCAGAACACCGTGGTGATCAAAGAGAATAACAAGTCCAAGAAAAACAAGATGGAGGCAAACAAACGGAAGGATGCCAGCGATGGCCGGGCACCGTTCTGCGACTTCCACGAGATCACACATATCGTCATCAAGGAGTCTACAGTTACCATCTCCAAACAAGACAATAAAAAATTGGTATGAGCCTTTTCACTCTCACTGCTTTTAAATGTAGAACCCAAATCATTAACATGCTAAAATGTAGGAAAATTTGGAGATGTTATTTTATAATCAAAGACGCTTTGTTTCTCAAAATCTTGTTTTGCTTTTCAAAGAGATGATAAACTTTGTTGAGTGTACCTTACGAACTGTAGTATTTAAATTCAGATGGAGTAAAAAGGGAGTGCAGGCAGTCTGTATTTGCATAAGGAGAGCACGTTTGCATACGCACACTGTGAGAGCTGATGTAGACTGGACACAGCTGGAGACTCCTGCCTGCGCTACAAAAGAGCCATCCCTGGGTCTGAGTGGAGGCAGTTGATAACACACAGAGTAGCCATTGTGTTGTGTGCCAGACGCCTGACTCCCTGTGAACGGACTGCAGATGCGGTAATGGTGAGATTCAAAGCGCGACTGGACGCAGGGCAGTTTTGCTGACTGTTTGTGATGTAACGCCCCACGACCCCGCCCCCGTCTGCTCTCGCAGGAAGTGAAGCTGCCGTCCCGGGGCAAGGCGCTGTCCTTCGCCGCCCTGGTGGACGGCTACTTTCGGCTGACGGTGGACGCCCACCACTACCTGTGCACCGAGGTGGCGCCCTCCTCTGTGGTGCAGAACCTGCAGAACAGCTGCCATGGCCCCATCTGGTCAGTCCTGACCCCTCCTTGACCTCCTCTTTCCATAACGCGACACCGCGCTCACCTGCAGTAACATTCTCACACCCTGCATTACATTACATTTCATTACAGCCAATTAGCAGACGCTCCTATCCAGGGTGACTTACAGTTTTTCCACACAGCATTTACATTTGCATCCATTTATATATATGCCGAAGCAATGCAGGTTAAGTACCTTGTTCAAGGGAACAACGGCAGTGTTCTAACTGGGAATCCAACCTGTGACCTTTAAGTTACAAGACCAGGTCCTTAGCCATTATACGGCACCACCACACCGAGATAGCAACAGCCAGTGTATAGAGAGCAGTGAAGGCGACTCCGCCTGCCCGGTGCCGTGACTGCACCGCACCCCATTTCCCGCATGGAGGTTACAGTGTGACGCGCTGCAGGCTGCAGCCAGGTTGCTGAGCAGTCACTTTGTGTGGGCCCATGTCTGACTGAGGCACTGCCGTCTCTTCACTCTTCACTGAATTCTCCCCCCAGCACGGACTACGCCATCCAGAAGCTCCGGCAGGAGGGCAACGAGGAGGGCATGTATGTGCTGCGCTGGAGTTGCACAGACTACAGCCACATCCTCATGACCGTCACCTGCAACGAGGTACCTGCACTCGGCCTGTGTGTGTCCCAGTGGAGGGGATTGGGGCCCATATGGTCATACGTACTGGGTGACTTTTCTCTTGGCTATTTGGGCTTGTAGTTCTATGCTAAAGCTTAAAACAAATAACACAATTTTTTTTAGCCAGTAGCCCTAATTAAAACACTACATGTGTTCTATGTGGACAGACAAGCCATGTTCAAATACTGACTAAATAATGTGGAGGAACTTCTTTCTCTAATACTCTTGTTAAATAAACAAAGGCTACCAGTTTGTACAGTTAATGGACAAAAGGCTTCCTTATTAAACACCCTTTTTAAATAACGTTAAGATTAGATAAATAGAGCCTGTACTGTAAACAAGCTCAGTAAATTTAAGCTGCCCACGTACGGTATTATCTCAATACACTGAATTGGAATTGGAAGGCAACTCAAAGTGTGGAATAACCAGCTGATAAGAACAGCCTTTGCAAGTTTTGTAACGCTCTAAAAGTCAACAGTCTCACGCCTAAGTGAAAAACTTTAATATTATTTGTTGTTGCCAATATTTACAGTACTTTAAAAACATACCTAATTCAGATTCAGATATGAGTAACTTGCCATAATTTTACTAGTACGGAACTATTACTTGCAGACCTGCCAACCTGCACGCATTTTGTGTACCAACCACGCAATTCTTGGTCAAAATACGCAGGTACGAAATGCCAGCTGAAACTACGCAAAAAAATAAAATAAAATAAATATATATATTATTGTAATTTAATTACGGAAAACAACCAATTAATACAAAACAATACCGTACATTTATTCGGTATTTAATCTACATCCCTCGGATTGAACCAGATGCTACGACCTTGTGCTTGTGGTTCTGTAACCCCTCCCCGACCCACTCAACATCCACTGATACGCAGCGGTACTTTATTATCCATCGAGGCGTAACGCTGCATTGCTGAGGTAAAATGGGAAGTGGGGAGTAATAATCAAGCACAAAAATGTGACCGTAATGTTAACATATAAAACGGTGAAACATGTTCGGTAACTTTACAAGATGATGCATTTCAAGGGGTATAATGAGATAAATTTGTGTATATAGTTAGCCGTAGTAGTAGCTCGCATGCTATTTAGCCTCGTTACGAGACGTGTGAATAACTGATGGAGTAATTTAGCTGCAGTAACTCAAACGCTAGAGACTTCCTGTACAAACTTTGAATCGCGCACGCTCTGTTGGAGCAAAGTGACCATTGCAAAGGTGTTTGACTATTGACTGCTAACGTAGCAAATAATTAATTATAATGAAATATTAATCATGAAAAAATTGTTTTAAACAGGTGTACTCAAACTTTTGACTTGAAAGTATATCATAATATAGCCCAGTGCAGTGCAAGTGATATTTTAGAATCAGGTCAAATTATACAATTTTGCCTGATCACTTTAACAGTCAAAACTAGAATTATGAAGAAAGGCTTGTGTGTGCGTGCAAAGCGAAGTGGTGTGAAAGCATGCGAACTAAGCGTTACACTGACTATTGTGGTACTCAAAATATTTTCCTAAGGTTGGCAGGTCTGTACTTGTAAGACTCAGAGGCAGTGAGAATTTTGGATAAGAGCAAACGACGGTCATATTGAATCTGGCCCCTCTCATATGATTAGGACTTTGCCTGGCTGTAATTTTCAGGAAGCTGCACTTTAATTAGTGACCGTTCTCTCTCTCCCCTCTCCTGCCCTCTGTCAGGCGAATGGGGGCCAGCCCAGGCAGAACTGGCAGTATAAGAACTTCCAGATCGAGGTGGGGGCGCTGGGCTACCGGCTGTGCGGGACGGAGACCCACTGGCCCTCGCTGAAGGACCTGATGGGACACCTGGCAGGGCAGGTCCTGCGCACCGACCACGTCAGCTTCCACCTGAGGAGGTGCTGCCCGCCCCAACCCCGAGGTACGCCCCGCAGGCGCTCGGTGTCACACTGGTCGCCCTCAATCTCCGCCCCTCCCCGCCCCGCCCCGCCCCGCCCCAGCGACCTCTGAAAAACGCCTTAATGTAGACTATTGCATGAGGATGTGTGATAATTTCTTGAACTTGAACTCCATACAACAGTGTGCCAGTTTCTGTGCTAGACTTGAATTTATGAGATGACATGCACACCTGGATCTGTTAAGGCAGATGTTATTGCCTCCATAACTTGATTTGTTTTGGTTATGGTGGATGTTGGATGGTAAACAGTCGTATAAGCCAGACCATCACGCATAGAAACGCCATTTCAGTGTCAATTCTCAGGCGGAGAAAGCTTTGTTTAAGAGAATCGCTTCCACAGCTGGTGATGTTATTCAATTCTTATAAACAGAAAGCTGAAGCATTTGGAAACAGCCATGTCAGGGAGAAATGAGTTGAGTGTGTAGGTTTCACAGACATTTTAGTTATTGCCTAACTGACTATTTGAACTTACTGTAAGGACCTATTGCTCACACATTTTGGTTGATTCAGGGCACGTATTCTGGTAAAATAAACTTCTGTTGTACTTCTGTTGTTTAATGGAGCTAGTTCTGCTTTTGGGTTTTGAGTATCTCTTAATGTCTCATTGAATTTTCAAGACAATACAGATTTATCCAACAGACAGCAGTTAGTGTTTCTGTTGGACTCAACATCGGTTCTAAATCGCCATTGAAATACTAATCCGGATATTTATTTACTCTAGAGTTAAGTGAAACAGAGGCAGTGCCTTAGCGCACGAGCGTATCGCGCGCGAGCGTTTCTCCAGGGATCAGTGCGTGCGGAGGGGGTGCTGAGCGGCGCACACAGCGGGTTGAGGAGTGTGGGGGAATAGCCGCTCCGAGCGGGCTCTGACCTTTGCGATGCGTACGTGAGACCAGCTGGAACGCAGCTTGTTTGTTTGTCTTTTTCCAGCCCGGCTCAGTTTGGCATCCCCGGGAGGACGGGGCGATTCAAAGCACTGCCCTCCAAATACGGCGCCAGCGCCTCCGGCCTGGGCGCACGGGCTCAGATAGAAGCAGCTGGCTCTCTCGGGCAGGAAGCGCATGTAGTAAATGTGGTTTTCCGGTGACAGGCGTTTCATGTCTGTTTACTTCACAGGTAGTGTTGTGAAATAGTCCACTTCGAGATAAGTCGGCAAGTAGCTTTGAGTTACTGTTTTGTACTTATTTATTTGTTTATTTTGAAGTGCCTCTGATCGAACGCTGCAGTTCCACCGCACAAAGTTGAAATATTTCCTGCGCTGGGAAAGAATGTGGGGGGGAGGGAGGGGGTTGAGCGAGGCCGTGGCGCTCATGGCGGTTCATGGCGTATGCGTGCTCTCACGGTGTCCAAGCTGCGCAGTGACACATTTTGAAAACCACAGTATCCTCCCGTGCTACACTTCCTCATCCCCTAGCGTGCACGCAACACTGTTCTAAAACCCTGCATATGCGTGCGCACGCAAAGCTGCTGCAGCTGCCATACAGGAACAAAGGCAGTTCTGCTCTTAAGCTGCTTGACCTGCGTTAAGGTACATTATAAGGTGTACACATAAGGTGTTTTCAGGGACTTGATATTTACCCTGCATTGTTTCCTGTCCCATTCGGTTCCCTCAGGACATAGTTTTTCAGAAATTATTTTTCAAACACCCTCTGGATTCATTTTTTACCTTGTATCTTTCTCTTGTATCCCCTCATACCTTCTTGCAATAAAATCTGCTGATTCGGCCATAACTTTCCTCTAGGCCTGCCCTCCGCCATTTTTTCAAACGAATAAGGAGGGAGGAGGGAGCGGCAAAGGAGTGAGCATAGCGCCTACGTCACTTAGCCAGCTGTCCAGTGTGGTGCTGGCACACTCCATGCCAACTAACCCCATCCACACTCAAATTTAGGCGTCAGTACCTGAATTTTTCAGGGTGCGAGTTCCTTTGTAGGATACAGTCGTCGCTCCCCTTCATAACCGAACTGTGAACGTGACAAGATTAAGCGCTCCAATGACGAGTCGCAAATGTGTTTATCTGCCTGCGTTGTGTGTGTGTGTATGTGTGTGTGTGTGTGGCCTGTATGCATTGAGCTGTGAATACTGGGCTCTGCCTCATCTTTACAGAATAGGAATTCCTCATATTGCTGTGGAGCACTACGGTGTGGCTGACTATCGCTGTGAAGAACATAAAGATAAAGGCATGCGGTGGAAGTGGCTAGCATTAAATATAAAAATAGTTGTTTTTGGGTAAACTTACAGTTAAAGGAATTTAATGAGTTTTTTAAGTACTTTTCAGCCCTATACCTGACACAGCTGTAAATGCAATCACCAATAATTAAAATATTACTATGGCCCGTACCCCAGACTCATCCAGTCTCAAACATCAGACCCTGAGCAGTGCACACAGCCAGGCCTGATAACCGCAGGCAGATTTGCATCGCTTGCATTGTGCCATAAATGCAATTTTACCTGAAACTACCTGACTGTGGATGTATTGGCTGACATGCAAGCAGTGCACAGTTCCTCACCCGATTGTACCACAAATTTACCATATAATTTAGAATACAATTTCTGTTTGTTGTTTTGCTGGTGAGTTCCATTTTTGTTCGGACATGTTGAGGATCTCGGCCAATCACAAGCCTCCTCTGTTTCAGAGATCTCCAACCTCTTAGTGGTGACGAAGAACAGAGTTCCTGACACACAGACTCCCCTGCAAGTCAGTCAGCTCAGCTTTCACAGGATTCTCAAAGAGGAAATACAGCAGGTAGAGTGTCTGTGTCTGTGTGTGTCTGTATCTGTGTCTGTGGTGTGTGTGCGTGTGCACGTATGTGTCTCTGTCTGTGGTGTGTGCATGTGTCTGTGTGTATGCGTGTGTGCGGTGTTTGTGTGTGTCTCTGTGCATGTGTGCAGTGTGTGCGGTGTGTACGTGTGTGTGGTGTGTATATGTGCGGTGTGTGTGTGTGTGGTGTGTATATGTGCGGAGTGCGTGTGTGTGTGTGTGTGCTCTGGCTCATGACTCGCCGTTGTCTTCCCTGGTCTCAGGGGGAGCACCTCGGTAAAGGCACCAGAACCAACATCTACGCGGGCGTGCTCAAGATGAGCAGCGAGGACGACAAGGACGAGGGCGACGCCTCGCAGGAGGTGAAGGTGGTCCTGAAGGTGCTGGGGTCCGGCCACAGAGACATCTCCCTGGTGAGAGCCCAGACCACGGTGCCTTTCGGCCCTGCCCGAACGCCCCGGGCCCCTCTGAACCCCTCTCCCTCTCCCCACAGGCCTTCTTTGAGACGGCCAGCATGATGCGGCAGGTCTCCCACAAGCACATCTCCCTGCTCTACGGCATCTGTGTCCGCGACCTGGAGTGTGAGTTTGGCCTGACCCTACATGCCCCTTCTCTAACACCTCATATTTATCGGTCTCTATCCCACTCCAGCATTACACATTTATCTGTCTTTATTGTAGAACTATATTTTTCTGACTCAGCGCTAGGCTAACACTATTTATCCGGCTTTGCTATAGCGCTACGTATTGATTTGTCCCTACCCTACTGTAACCCTCCATATTTTTATGTCTTTACTGTCTTTTCTCCACTCTAACCCTTCCATCTTTTCTCTGCTCCAGCACATTACATTTATTGATCTTTTCTGGATCCTTCCATAATTCTCTGCCTTTATTATAACTCTTCATGTCTGTGTGATTACCCCGCCACTGATAACATCCGTATCTGTGCCTTTTTATTAACCCAATTCAGCAGACACTTATGTTACCTTAAAACCTTGTCATAATGAGAGACAAATTGAATTTCTAAAAGGGATTAACAAAGTGAACGAAAATAATTTTCACATTTGCATGTTGTCAGGAAAACAGAGAAGGTTATGTGGAGATTACAGTAGTTAACTGTAAATTCGGCACTTATATCATTGATCTCTTCAGAGCGATCATGAAGTAAGCATTAAAAATGTCTAAGGAGGGGAGATTTACCCTCTTAAAGCCACATTATGTTAAAGTCATTTTCTGTGATTTGCTGTGGGAAACAATTTTTCAAAGAGCTTACATTTATAATTGATGATGTTCAATTTATGGACGTAGAGCTGAAATCAGTCCTAAATGCTAAAAGTCTGGACACCTGATTGCTGGAACCAATCCATTTGTAAAAAAATAAGTTCAAAGACGTAGCAATTGATATAAACCCGTGCTGTGTTAAAATCTGTTTAAACACAAAGTTATGGAATGACTCAAATGTGTTTTCAGTAACCTTAGTCGATCTACATTGGCTGGAATGAAAATCAGCAGACAGGGGCCCTCAGGACCAGGTTTGGGAACCCCCCGCTCTCCTAGATAGGTTGAGTGGCCTATTCTTGTCATCATGTAGTCTTATCTTCTTATTTTTTGACATGGGGACAACTTGTTGACCTTAGCTGATGTAACGGTTCAGATAGTTGGAGTGTCAGAGAACGTTGTTGTACCCTCCTGGCTTTGTAATAATTGAGGCACAGATTTGAGTGTGAATATTTACCTCCCTCCTCCTTCATCACTTTCAACTTCCACTGGTTACCTTCCATATCCTACTGACCAAACTTTTTCATTATTTCGCATGGTCCTAAACCACTATTTGCTAACCATACTACCATCTGCATAATATCTGTCTGACACTATAGTTACCTTCCATCTCTACATGACTGATCCTGTATGGCTATTACCTTTCATCTATATTAAGCCTGTCCAACAGTACAGTGACCTTCCGCCTATATCAGACATGTCCTACATGACCATTACCTTCAATCCATATCATACATGCCTCTCTTGCTGTAGTTAGCTTCCATCCATATCAGTCCTGTCTGACACAACAGTGACTTTCCCTCTGTAGCATACTAATCCTCCACCGCTGCACTGACCCCACCCAGCTGTACCAGACTGATGTTCTTGCGTTGTGCTCCTGCTCAGACATCATTGTGGAGGAGCTTGTGCAGCTGGGCCCCCTTGACCTCTTCCTGCAGAGGAACCGCACGCACCTCACCACGCCCTGGAAGTTCCAGGTGGCCAAACAGCTGGCTGGGGCCCTCAGCTACCTGGTAAGACAAAGATACGGGTTAATGACACTGATGCGACGATAGTTGTTCACTGGTTGCCATGCTGTAACATCATGAGATTCCCTGTGAAATAGTCTCGTCCTATTTTATCTTCAGTATAAGCACTACAGTGTGAAACTTGAGATGAGAAGCAGCATTGGGACTCTGTTTGCCTCTGGTGCAGAATCAGACACAGCAGAGACAAGTAGTTTGAGTATTTATGCGGTTTGCTTTCAGTTTGGCGAGTGATCACTGGAAAGGGGCGCCCTGTCCTAAAATAAATGCCTGCAGCTATATCAGGTCCGTGTCAGGTGTGCTTCTCACTCATAGCTGATGGCTGTGGTTCCCCTCCTAGGAGGATAAGAAGCTGGTCCACGGGTACGTTTGCGCCAAGAACATCCTGTTGGCGAGGGACGGGTGTGACAACGAGGGCGGCCCGTTTATCAAACTGAGCGACCCGGGCATCCCAGTGACCGTACTCACCAGAGAGGGTAAGGGGCTACACACCATACAATGACTGAGCTCACAGAGAGGGTAAGGGGCTACACACCATACAATGACTGAGCTCCCAGAGAGGGTAAGGGGCTACACACCATACAATGACTGAGCTCACAGAGAGGGTAAGGGGCTACACACCATACAATGACTGAGCTCACAGAGAGGGTAAGGGGCTACACACCATACAATGACTGAGCTCACAGAGAGGGTAAGGGGCTACACACCATACAATGACTGAGCTCACAGAGAGGGTAAGCGGCTACACACCATACAATGACTGAGCTCCCAGAGAGGGTAAGGGGCTACACTCCATACAATGACTGAGCTCACAGAGAGGGTAAGGGGCTACACACCATACAATGACTGAGCTCCCAGAGACGGTAAGGGGCTACACACCATACAATGACTGAGCTCCCAGAGAGGGTAAGGGGCTACACACCATACAATGACTGAGCTCCCAGAGAGGGTAAGGGGCTACACACCATACAATGACTGAGCTCCCAGAGAGGGTAAGGGGCTACACTCCATACAATGACTGAGCTCCCAGAGAGGGTAAGGGGCTACACTCCATACAATGACTGAGCTCACAGAGAGGGTAAGGGGCTACACTCCATACAATGACTGAGCTCACAGAGAGGGTAAGGGGCTACACACCATACAATGACTGAGCTCACAGAGAGGGTAAAGGGCTACACTCCATACAATGACTGAGCTCACAGAGAGGGTAAGGGGCTACACACCATACAATGACTGAGCTCACAGAGAGGGTAAAGGGCTACACACCATACAATGACTGAGCTCCCAGAGAGGGTAAGGGGCTACACTCCATACAATGACTGAGCTCACAGAGAGGGTAAGGGGCTACACTCCATACAATGACTGAGCTCACAGAGAGGGTAAGGGGCTACACACCATACAATGACTGAGCTCCCAGAGAGGGTAAGGGGCTACACACCATACAATGACTGAGCTCCCAGAGAGGGTAAGGGGCTACACACCATACAATGACTGAGCTCCCAGAGAGGGTAAGGGGCTACACACCATACAATGACTGAGCTCACAGAGAGGGTAAGGGGGTACACACCATACAATGACTGAGCTCACAGAGAGGGTAAGGGGCTACACACCATACAATGACTGAGCTCACAGAGAGGGTAAGGGGCTACACACCATACAATGACTGAGCTCACAGAGAGGGTAAGGGGCTACACACCATACAATGACTGAGCTCACAGAGAGGGTAAGGGGCTACACACCATACAATGACTGAGCTCACAGAGAGGGTAAGGGGCTACACACCATACAATGACTGAGCTCACAGAGAGGGTAAGGGGTCTGTGTGTTCTGTGTGTGCACAGGATCTTCTGTAACTGACAGCTGTGTGTTTCCTCAGAGTGTGTGGACCGAATCCCTTGGATCGCCCCAGAATGTGTGAAGACCACCAAGGCCCTGAGCGTTGCGGCCGACAAGTGGAGTTTTGGCACCGCCCTGTGGGAAATCTACTATGACGGAGAGGTGCCCCTCAAAGACAAGACGCTCACTGAGGTAACCGCTCTTACACCTGCAACGCTAAGGGCTCAACTTCCTCTCTGAAACGACCTGTTTCCAGAACATTCTGTCCTCTCTCATTTAAATATCTCAGTAGAAAACATTGTTTACAATTTGAATTCAGTGTTATTTTCAGACTCAAGTCGACTGCTTTCTCTGCTAACTGCCAACTGCCTCTTCTCTAAGTTTCAGTTTGACAAGACAAGTAGAAATGGTTGGAATAGGTTTTTGGTTTATTAAGTTGGCCAAAAGGGGCGATAACGCTTTTAGTCGAAGGAATGGCTGTTGCAGATTTTTTGTTTAAGAAATCAGCAGAAGCGGCTGCTGCAGGCTTTCTTTGAGCCTGAGACAGACTGCTCTTGGCCTCTTGGTGTGACTGTGACTCAAGCGGAGTTGGTCTGGTCTCTGTGAGCAGAAAGAGCGCTTCTACATGCGGGAGTGCATGCTGCCCACGCCAGACTGCAAGGAGCTGGCGGACCTTATGACCGACTGCATGAGCTACGACCCCCACAAGAGGCCCTTCTTCAGAGCCATCGTGAGGGACATCGACATGCTGGAGGAGCAGAGTAAGCCTGCTTCCCCACACTCTCCTCCCCAATCAGGAGCACAACACCTTTTTCAAGTATTTCTATCACTTATAAATGGAGATTTGGTATGTTGTTGGTTACACCCCTGAAATCTCCCCGTTTTTTTCTGTTTTTGTTTTGCTTCCTTTCTTCTAATTCTGCCACCTTGTGGATTGGAAAAATACTGCAGTTCTACCAATGCTCAATTTTTGTGCCATTTTTATACATAGAAAGAACAGGTTCCCATTAATAACCCTTCACCTGACTGGGCCTGGGTGCCTTTGTAACCTGCCCTTATGATGCTGGGCTCAGTAAATGGGCTGTACTCCGCCCGCTTGTAGAGTAACACTGTCATGCTCTCACACAGACCCCTCCATCAAACCCATGCCCACTCAGGAGGTGGACCCCACCGTGTTTGAAAAGAGATTCCTCAAGAAGATTCGAGATCTAGGGGAGGTAATGTATGATGATACTGTGTATCTAGTGTGCATGCTGAGTGATGGCGTTTTGTGAGTTTGATTGTGGTATTGTGAAGATGGCTGTACGGAGTAAGGATGCTGATTGAGTGTGTGTGTGTGTTAGGCCTGTGTGTGGACAGTGCTGAGAAGGTGTGTGTGTTAGCCCTGTGTGTGGACAGTGCTGAGAGAGTGTGTGTTAGCCCTGTGTGTGGACAGTGCTGAGAGGGTGTGTGTGTTAGCCCTGCGTGTGGACAGTGCTGAGAGAGTGTGTGTGTTAGCCCTGTGTGTGGACAGTGCTGAGAGAGTGTGTGTGTTAGCCCTGTGTGTGGACAGTGCTGAGAGAGTGTGTGTGTTAGGCCTGCGTGTATACAGTGCTGAGAGAGTGTGTGTGTTAGCCCTGCGTGTATACAGTGCTGAGAGTGTGTGTGTGTTAGCCCTGCGTGTATACAGTGCTGAGAGAGTGTGTGTGTTAGCCCTGCGTGTATACAGCGCTGAGAGGGTGTGTGTGTTAGCCCTGCGTGTATACAGTGCTGAGAGTGTGTGTGTGTTAGCCCTGCGTGTATACAGTGCTGAGAGAGTGTGTGTGTTAGCCCTGCGTGTATACAGTGCTGAGAGTGTGTGTGTGTTAGCCCTGCGTGTGGACAGTGCTGAGAGGGTGTGTGTGTTAGCCCTGCGTGTATACAGTGCTGAGAGAGTGTGTGTGTTAGCCCTGCGTGTATACAGTGCTGAGAGAGTGTGTGTTAGCCCTGTGTGTGGACAGTGCTGAGAGGGTGTGTGTGTTAGCCCTGCGTGTGGACAGTGCTGAGAGTGTGTGTGTTAGCCCTGCGTGTATACAGTGCTGAGAGAGTGTGTGTGTTAGCCCTGCGTGTATACAGTGCTGAGAGGGTGTGTGTGTTAGCCCTGCGTGTATACAGTGCTGAGAGAGTGTGTGTGTTAGCCCTGCGTGTGGACAGTGCTGAGAGAGTGTGTGTGTTAGCCCTGCGTGTATACAGTGCTGAGAGAGTGTGTGTGTTAGCCCTGTGTGTGGACAGTGCTGAGAGAGTGTGTATGTTAGCCCTGCATGTGGACAGTTCTGAGAGGGTGTGTGTGTTAGCCCTGCGTGTGGACAGTGCTGAGAGGGTGTGTGTGTTAGCCCTGTTTGTATACAGTGCTGAGAGTGTGTGTGTGTTAGCCCTGCGTGTGGACAGTGCTGAGAGGGTGTGTGTGTTAGCCCTGTTTGTATACAGTGCTGAGAGTGTGTGTGTGTTAGCCCTGCGTGTGGGCAGTGCTGAGAGTGTGTATGTTAGCCCTGTGTGTGGACAGTGCTGAGAGAGTGTGTGTGTTAGCCCTGTGTGTGGACAGTGCTGAGAGAGTGTGTGTGTTAACCCTGCGTGTATACAGTGCTGAGAGGGTGTGTGTGTTAGCCCTGCGTGTATACAGTGCTGAGAGAGTGTGTGTGTTAGCCCTGCGTGTATACAGTGCTGAGAGAGTGTGTGTGTTAGCCCTGCGTGTATACAGTGCTGAGAGAGTGTGTGTGTTAGCCCTGCGTGTGGACAGTGCTGAGAGGGTGTGTGTGTGTTAGCCCTGCGTGTATACAGTGCTGAGAGTGTGTGTGTTAGCCCTGCGTGTGGACAGTGCTGAGAGGGTGTGTGTGTTAGCCCTGCGTGTATACAGTGCTGAGAGAGTGTGTGTGTTAGCCCTGCGTGTATACAGTGCTGAGAGAGTGTGTGTGTTAGCCCTGCGTGTGGACAGTGCTGAGAGGGTGTGTGTGTGTTAGCCCTGCGTGGCGCTGAGAGGGTGTGTGTGTTAGCCCTGCGTGTATACAGTGCTGAGAGAGTGTGTGTGTTAGCCCTGCGTGTATACAGTGCTGAGAGAGTGTGTGTGTTAGCCCTGCGTGTATACAGTGCTGAGAGAGTGTGTGTGTTAGCCCTGCGTGTGGACAGTGCTGAGAGGGTGTGTGTGTGTTAGCCCTGCGTGTATACAGCGCTGAGAGGGTGTGTGTGTTAGCCCTGCGTGTATACAGTGCTGAGAGAGTGTGTGTGTTAGCCCTGCGTGTATACAGTGCTGAGAGAGTGTGTGTGTTAGCCCTGCGTGTATACAGTGCTGAGAGGGTGTGTGTGTTAGCCCTGCGTGTGGACAGTGCTGAGAGTGTGTGTGTTAGCCCTGTGTGTGGACAGTGCTGAGTGTGTGTGTTAGCCCTGCGTGTGGACAGTGCTGAGAGTGTGTGTGTGTGTGTGTTAGCCCTGCGTGTGGACAGTGCTGAGAGTGTGTGTGTTAGCCCTGCGTGTATACAGTGCTGAGAGGGTGTGTGTGTTAGCCCTGCGTGTATACAGTGCTGAGAGTGTGTGTGTGTTAGCCCTGCGTGTATACAGTGCTGAGAGAGTGTGTGTGTTAGCCCTGCGTGTATACAGTGCTGAGAGTGTGTGTGTGTTAGCCCTGCGTGTATACAGTGCTGAGAGAGTGTGTGTGTTAGCCCTGCGTGTGGACAGTGCTGAGAGGGTGTGTGTGTTAGCCCTGCGTGTATACAGTGCTGAGAGTGTGTGTGTGTTAGCCCTGCGTGTATACAGTGCTGAGAGTGTGTGTGTGTTAGCCCTGCGTGTATACAGTGCTGAGAGTGTGTGTGTGTTAGCCCTGCGTGTGGACAGTGCTGAGAGGGTGTGTGTTAGTCCTGTGTATGGACATGCTGAGAGAGTGTGTGTGTTAGCCCTGCGTGTATACAGCACTGAGAGAGTGTGTGTGTTAGCCCTGCGTGTATACAGTGCGTTAGCGGCTGGTGGTGGCGTACGTACGTGGGTGAAGGGGGCGAGCCTGACGGGCTTGCGGCTGCCCCGCGCAGGGTCACTTCGGGAAGGTGGAGCTGTGCCGCTACGACCCCCGGGAGGACCGCACGGGCGAGCTGGTGGCGGTCAAGTCCCTGAAGCCGGAGAACAGGGAGGTGCAGAGCGGCAACCTGTGGTGCGAGATCGACATCCTGCGGAAGCTGTACCACGAGAACATCGTCCGGTACAAGGGCATCTGCCGAGAGGAGGGTGAGGAGAACCGCTCGCGCCTGCGCCATTTCAGAGCGACACATACCCCCCCCACTTACGGTGCTGTCGCCGTCTTCCTTCACTGGGTCTGGTTGGAGCGCTGTGCATTAAAATAACGGATTTAAGAATCGGCGTCACTCCGTGTCACTGCGATTGCCCGGCCGGTCGTCATAGTAACGGCGCTCTGCAACTCGACGCTGAGCCTCGCTCGTCCCTGAACCCGTTTGCGGCGGCTCTCTCTCTTGCGTGCGGCCCAGACCCGCTCCGGTCTGACGTGCCCCGCCCCCCTGTTCTCCTTCAGGAGGAAGAGCCATCAAGCTGATCATGGAGTACCTGCCTGCCGGGAGCCTGAAAGAGTACCTGCCCCGCAACAAGGCCAACATCGACCTGAGGATGCTGCTCAGATACGCCGTTCAGATATGCGAGGTATGCCCGCCGCCCCCTGCTGGCCGCACCGCGCAGCAGCAGCCCCGAGGACGTGCTGCAGGGGCGGGAGTGTTGGCTCTGCTAGTTTGCTGGTAGTGTAACAGATTGAAACGGAGTACACATTCCGCCACAATATCACACTCACACGATCGCCCTCTCTGTCACTGTACCTGCAGCGTTCTGTGTCCGAGCACTCGGTTCAGGCCCGTTTCTGTTTTTAAAAAGATGTTTACGTGACATGTTGGTGCCGTTGAATGCACCCCAGGGCTGATGTAGTATGAGTCCTGTGTTAGGAGAACTCCGTGTGCAATGCTATGTGAGGACAGAGGCGGAAATGGTGGGCGTGCACAAGCCTACACATTTGACCGTTTTTGAGAACAAATGTATGTTTTTCAGAATAGGAGGGAAATCGTAGCATCTTCTACATGAACGCCTGTGCTTTTTCCATCCAGGGAATGGACTACCTGGGATCCCAGAACTACATCCACCGGGACCTGGCCGCTCGGAACGTCTTGGTGGAGAACGAGAACACGGTCAAGATCGGAGACTTTGGTCTGACCAAGAGCATCAAAGACAACGAGGGCTACTACACGGTGAAGGACGACCTGGACAGCCCGGTGTTCTGGTGAGGGACTGGAGCACAGGACGGGTCTGGAGCTGCCTCTAGTACAGGCCGGTGGCTGCAGCTGCCTCTGGTACAGGGCCGGTGGCTGCAGCTGCCTCTGGTACAGGGCCGGTGGCTGCAGCTGCCTCTGGTACAGGGCCGGTGGCTGCAGCTGCCTCTGGTACAGGCCGGTGGCTACAGCTGCTTCTAGTACCGGCCGGTAGCTGCAGCTGCCTCTGGTACAGGGCCGGTGGCTGCAGCTGCCTCTGGTACAGGGCCGGTGGCTGCAGCTGCCTCTGGTACAGGGCCGGTGGCTGCAGCTGCCTCTGGTACAGGGCCGGTGGCTGCAGCTGCCTCTGGTACAGGGCCGGTGGCTGCAGCTGACCTTGAGAAGCACTCGCAGGCAGATACAGGAACAGGAGTGTGTTGAGCGTAATCGTGACCGATCTTCTCCATTAATTTGCCCACCGGCTCTCCTTACCCAAGGTGACCTCTATAGATTACATCTGCCATGTCTCCGTGCAGTAGATCTTTCCTATTGGACCAGTTGCCGTAAAACGTCTTAAACACCCTCTGCAGTATCTCACTGCAGACGTCACGCTTTATACGTAGTGCAACTCTGCGGTTTCTCCTTGCCTGAACGAGCACACACAATGAGGTTTCAAAGACGGGGTTTCAAAGAGTTGCACGCACTGAGACGGATCGGACTCAGTCTGAAAGCGCTTGCGAGGAATGATTTCACTTACTGGGGTCGTCTGCCCTTGTTGCGTGTGCGCCACTCTGCGGTAGCCTAAAACGCTAAAGCAGAACGGCGTTTGTGTGCGCGAGCAGGATGGGGCCCCTTCTCTTCGGAGCGAGAGCCTGACCACGTGTCCGTTCCCCCAGGTACGCCCCCGAGTGCCTGGTCCACTGCAAGTTCTACCGGGCGTCGGACGTGTGGTCCTTCGGCGTGACCATGTACGAGCTGCTGACGTACTGCGAGACCGGCTGCAGCCCCATGGCGGTGAGTTCCCGACCCGCGCGCTCGGGCTCAGAACAGGCACAGAACGCGGCCTCCGTCGCCTGGCAGATGGCACCCGAACGTGCCCATGGTGACAGATGACTCACCCGGAGCCCCGCCCCCTGCCCTCTCCCTTATTGGACTGAAAACTGCAGCAATATGGCCTCCTACATCAGCATTCCAGTAATTTAGCCTGCTGGCGTGGAGCTCCCCTGGTTTAGCCTTTTGAGACAGCGTGGGTGATGTGCGTTATGTACGCGTACGCGGCGTTCTCTCGCCGTGTTTGACCGCTCCTCTGCACCGCTCAGGAGTTCCTGCGGATGATCGGGCCGAGCCACGGCCAGATGACGGTGACCAAGCTGGTGAAAGCCCTGGTGGAGGGCAGGCGGCTGCCCTGTCCGGCTCACTGCCCACAGACGGTAGGCCCTGCCGCGTGCGGATGCACTGCTGCCCTGTCAGCACACACACAGTTCACACGCATCTCACACAGGGGCCTCTCAAATGCGTCTTTCTGAGGCAAACGCAGTCGTAGGTTTCGGTTCTCTTCCTGTTAGCATGTTATGGTTTTTGTACCCCCCCCCCGCTGCAGGTGTACGCCCAGATGAAGAAGTGCTGGGAGAGCGCTCCAGAGGAGAGGATCGACTTTAAAGGGCTGATCACCGTGTTCCAGCACATGCTGGCAGAGAACGTGTGACCAGAGGAACCTGCTTTAAAGACCTAAAGACTTTGCAATCAATCACAGCGGGAGGAATTAAAAGAAGAGAAAAAAAAAAAACATTCTTCAAGTCTGCCGCAGAAGGTGACTTTTCCCGGATTTCTCGTACGATCCCTTTCATTATTTGCACTGGCAGGACGTTATTTTAAGGCATCATGTGGCTTCAGTGATTCTGAATGTGAGCTTGTGTCGGCAGCCAAATTAGTCTTGGTCTTGGATCGCAGCTTAATTGTACATAGACCCACGCAAATGTTACTTTTACGCCAAGTCCTCAGCGCAGTCACCGGTGGCATTAATTTTCCATTTTGTTTCGCTTAAACTGTAAACTCATATTTTTGTTAAATAAATGAACAATATTTGTATGATTGTTATTGTGGAAAATAAAATGAAGAGATTGGGGGGGGGGGGGGCAGGGGAGGCACTCAAATGTGTGAAATGATCTGGGCACCCTGTGGAGAGGTGGCTCAGTGCTGCTGAGGCATATAGGCAGACACAGCTCGTGCATTTCAGACACATCTGAGTCATGTTCTTATACATATTAAACTGTAGGCCAGGAAGGGGGTGTATGCATGCGTGAAGCAGGCAGTCACATAACAGTGCTCCGTGTCAGTGTCGGTGTGGCGTGGCCGTTTCTGCTGTCATCTACAGGTAAACCCAGGGCTGGAAGCCCTGTCCAGTTAAAGGGGAGGTACTCACATTGCCTTGCTGCAGACAAAACCGCTTTCCCGCGTTTTTCAGCCAGAACCTGGTTGGCTTCCTCCAGTACACGGCTAGCAGAAAGCAAAATGCATCACAAACCATGAGTGGCTGGTGAAGTCATTTAAAAGCCTGCCAGACATGAGAGCTACAAGCTTGTGAAAAGATGGTGGGAAAACCAAGGTGGACACTAGAGGGCACTGTAGCCTATGATTTGGAGTGCTGTAAAACTTGCTCTGCTCAGATATCAAAATAGCTCTGGCCTTATATTTCAAAGGACAAATACATGCTTGTATGGGAATAAATATGTTCATGTATTATATTACAAAAACAGAATGGTCAGGTCGAACGATGCACAGGACATCAGCGCCTAGATTATCAGAACAATATTTACGAGAGGTCAGTGACGTCAGTGATGAAGCCTGAATGCAGCTGCCCTGGAAGAGAGCGTTACACACTCAGCCATCAGGGTACAAAGTCACACAGCGTCACAGGACACGGGAAAGAAAGGACAACAGGAATAAATGTGCTTGGGGATATCAGTCAATGTTTATTCTGGAATGTAAAAGCGACAATTCCTTCATTTCAAAAAAAAGAAGAAAAAAAAGATTTTTCGTAGGAATCAGACAAGGAAGAGGATGACTGAGGGGAAAATGTACATAAATAAACATTGAATCAAAATAAATAAAATCAAACGTTTTGTGTCAAAATCAAAAGCGTCATACTCAATATCAACTATTGAAAACATTCTTAGAACTTATATATTACACCTGTAAGTATGCATGCTAAAATCCAATTGTTCCTAAAAATTGCCTGTTCACAGTAAAACAATATCAACTTATTTAAAATATAAAATATTGCAAAAACTAATTTTAGGTCAGAAAATCTAGACAAATACTTTCAAATGAAAGCTTGCAAAAATGTTTTTTATTTTTTTTTAAGTACATGTACAAAAGAAAGAAGCTTATATATTCTGATCTATTCTACAGACACTAGAACTTTCTTCGCGGTCATCAAAAATTGCTTGAATATTGAAAAGCACATAAAGGAGAGAGATCAGCCTTTTCAGTTTGTATTGGGGGCTCTGGAGCTCCAGGCCACATTAACCCTGCAGTGAGTCAGCACTGTCAGTCACCTGACCAGTGACATAAACCCTTTCCGTGATGACGCTTGTAAAGTTCAGGGGAAAGCCGCCTTGTGTTAATCAGTATGAAGGATATGCCTGGTTGGCAACATGCAGAATTAGGCACAACAGCAACAGTTGGGAACCCCCCCCTTCCTGTTACCCCAGCTGGGGGGAGGGGGGGTGGGGTGGGGTCACTACGCAACACCAAAGAGACGAGGGTCTTGCGAAGCCACCTTTCATTTCCACACACTTTACGACGTCCTCACCACCGAAGACAAATTAAGGGCAAAGGGGAGCTACCAGCTCTTCAACACCAACTGGGCTAAAAAGGTGTACCCATGAAAAACCGCTGAGCTACAAGGATTCAGGTAAATCCCCGCACAGCCTTACTAAAGCTCACACACTGGAACACGTCTTGCCTTAAACAAAGGGTTCCCCACGGAGAGAAACATGGATGCGTACAGCTAGCAGCACTGGAAAAACAGCGAGAGGAAACAGCACATCGATACAGCATTTCGTAATCAAGCTGGGATGACGACGCCGCCGAATAAAACTAGTCAGGGTAACAGCTGGCTGCTGCTCGTTTGTCTTCATTCACCCCCATGAAAGTGCTGGTTCAGTGTGGGCTTCGAAAGCCCAAATTCCCCAGTAGCCGACACCGCAGCCCTATCCGGGCGTGGAGGCTAACGCTAATGGAACGCACGACTCTGAGTGCAGTGCAGGAACATGCGCTAATGGCTATGACCTGGGAAAGGGTAGGGAGAGAAGATATTACAATCACCTGAACGGCATTAAAACAGCCTTCTTGAAATTCCTGAATAAATGCAAAACAACAGTCTGCATTTAAAAATAAAAAGGAAAAAAAAACAAGCAAAAAAAAAAATTTTTTTTCACTATTACAGAGATCAAAGTTTCACTCTAAAGTATTGCCTTTGTAAGGCTTGGAGTAAAGCGATCAGCCATTAAATTAAATATCCAGCTGAACACAGTACACCCTGAAATAAAGAAAAAGGACTGGCTTCCGGCCAGTCTAACTTAATGCTAGAAAAACGTCAGTAAGTCACGATTGTACAGGAACATTGATTAAACATTCTGTGCTAGTAAAAGCATGGCTTTAGAGTCCGTCAGTCGCCTGACTGGAACAGTGAGTGGACTGTGACTTTGAACCCTCCTGCTGGAAACTGCAGGAGGTCATCAGCCATTTCACCACTGACTACAGAGAAGAGCGGGAGGAGGAGGAGGACGAGGAGGAGGAGGAGGAGGAGGTTCGACGCAGCACAGCTGAGCGCTAATACTAGCGCACTGGCGTCGTGTGGTGATTAATATTGCCTGGGTGTGAAAATAGCGAGGTCCGAGCTATCAGCCAAGACTCAAAGCAGTCTCCCCCCCCCCCCCCCCCCCCCCCCCCCCCCCCCCCCGCATTGTCGTTTTCCAGGCGAGAAAACGTCAAAAAATATTTACAGGAGAGACGTCCGACAGCCTGACGTCGCTCTCCAAAAGAAATCCGTTTTCCTGAAATGGCAGTAGGAAAAACGTCCCTATTCAAGGTCCTTACAATCAAGCCCTAGTAGTTTTGAACAACCTGAAAGTCCACTTCACTTAAAAACAGGCAGCAAAAGCTTCTATTCCGACAGTATTGTTTACAGAGTCGAGTCAAGCACTACTGTGCCTTATTGCAGTTACTATGAAACGAGGCCTTGCGCCTAAAGGGAAGGCCGCCATCCTTGCGGATGAAGAGCTTTGTGTAGGACCTGGGTCCCTGTCTCCACACGCCCCAGCAGCGTCAGAGTCTCCTGCTAACAGCTGGACACTCCGACACTTACGAAACGAGAGCACAAATATACAGAGCCAAAATGTCACCTTGAGGTTTCCTTAACGAGAGAGAACCGAGATGCGACACGAAAAAACCCTCAGAACAAAAGAAATAATCACTTCTCCGAGACTAGAAAGTGTTACCTTCTTCCAAGGGACACCGTTTGTCCCTATAACGAGGGGGAAAAGGTTTCTACAGAAATAATGGTTACCGGACGACGACACACGTCCCACAGGAAGGCCTGTGTTACTGCAAATACAAAATCATACATTATAAAAAATGTACAGGAAACCTTTTAACACCGACTGAGTAGAGTTCAAAGTTAAGGCATGGACAACATCGGCGACAGAGGGGCGGGGGGGTACCGAGAGCACGGAGGACAGGACTGCAGGGGCTGGGGCGGGGCTGGGGGCGCCGGAGGGGGGCGCCTAGATCCTCTTCTTTTTGTAGTAGTCTGCGTACTGGCCGCCCAGGCCCTGGGAATGCTGGCCCACGTAGGCCCCGTCGGGCCCGGCGTCCTGCAGGGGCAGCTGGGAGTACTCGCGCTTCTGCCCCCTCGCCTGGTTCTGCAGAGAGAGAGAGAGAGAGAGAGAGGGAGAGAGAGAGAGAAAGGGAGGGAGAGAGAGAGACAGAGGGAGAGAGAGAGAGAGGAGAGAGAAAGGGAGAGAGAGAGAGAGACAGAGGGAGAGAGAGAGAGAGAGAGAGGGAGAGAGAGGGAGAGAGAGAGAGAAAGGGAGAGAGAGACAGAGAGGGAGAGAGAGAGAGAGAGAGAGAGAAAGGGAGAGAGAGACAGACAGAGAGCGAGAGAGAAAGGGAGAGAGAGAGCGAGAGACAGAGAGAGAAAGAGAGAGAGAGCCCGTGAACGATGCCGCTTGCGTCCGAGACGTTCACAGCAGGCTAAGCTCACGGTTCTCCCGCCCCCTCCCTCCCGCCGCCCGGGGGGGTCACTCACGTAGTAATACTGGTTCCACTCGGCGGCGGCGGCGGCGGCGGCGGCGGCCTGCCCGCTCTGGGGGTGCGGCGCGGGGCCGGGCGGGGCCTGCTGCACCCCTATGTACCCCGGGAGAACGGGCACGGGGCCGTAGCCGGGCACCAGGCTGTGGGCGCTGCCGTTGCTGGCCGGGTGGAGGGCGCCCGCCGGGGGGGCCTTGGTCGCCTCGGGCTCCTGCGCGGGACAACAGCCAAACGGAGAGTGAGTCGCCCGCCGCGCCCAGGACGGAACACGCCCCCGACCGAAAGCGCTCCTGCAGGCGACGGCCAATCAGCTCTCGGCGGGCTACGCCACACGGACGCTCTGAGCGGGCGCGGGTGCGAGAGAAGCGCTGTCGTGCAGGGGCGTGGCCGGGGGGGAGGGGTAAGGAGGGAGGGGGGGAGAGGGGGTGGAGAGAGAGGCCGGAGGGGGCGCGGTACCTTGCTCGCGTCTCTGTGCTGATAGGCCTGAGCAGCTGCCTGGGACATCTGCGTCTGAGAGTAGTACTGATTGACAGCCTGCATGTAGGTGCTGTAGTCCCCGTAGGACGTGGTGCCGGCTCCCTGTGAACACGGCGTTCAGTTACACAGAGCCATGAGCACCGCACACAGCATCAACTGCACTGAGCACCTAGAAGTGTGAGTGTGACATACGTGTAAAGGATTCACACACGTTTGACATACATCGGATATACATGCACACAAAAACTTACACACACACAATACAGTGTTATTGAATGAGGAACAAAAGCAGAAGGGCAGAAAATGCTGGAATGTGGAAATGAAGAATGGCGCATGTTTCTGGGGGTTGGTGTGCTCACCTGGGTGAAACACATCTTAGAGGAGCTGGGCTGAGTGAAGACAGATATCTTCAACAGAGGAGAGGCAGTGTTAGAGAAGACACTCGACGCGGACTGCACGTGTGTGTGTGTGTGTGTGCGTGTGCGTGTGTGCGTGCGTGCGTGTGTGCATGCGTGCATACCCACCTGGGCCTGCTCTTTCCCATACTCAGCTCCTGTGGTCTCTGGAGGGGCGGTGCTGTAGCTCTGTGCCTGGTAGTGCTGGTACCACTGCTGCATGGCTTCCTACAGAACGTCAAGAGTCAGAGAGAGGTTCTGTGTGCCCCACTGTCTGTCTGTCCACTGCATTTCTACTCACTCACACACACACACACACACGCACACGCACACGCACACACACACAGACACAGACACAGACACAGACACACACACACACACACAGACACATACACACGTACACACACACACACACACACACGTACACGTACACACACACACACACACACACAAACAAACACATAGACACAAAGCCATCTCACTCACTGCTCATCATCTGTAGTTTCACACGGACTCATCCACCCACACCCTGCTCACCCAATCAATGGCTCTCTATTCACACACACACATGCACACGCGCACACGCTCAATCACCCATACACACACACATGCGCACACACATACTTTATCTCTCTCCTAACAAACCTACTCACACACCCACACTATGCTCACCCAATCCATGGATGTCTATTCACACAAACACACACACACACACACACTTATTCCATTCACTCACACACATAGTCACTCACACATACATGCACACACACACACACACACACTTACTCATTCACTCACACGCATACTCTCAGAAATACATACACACATTATCTCTGTACTCACAAACTCACTCACCCACCCACACTGCAGTGCCTAAATCACACTCACTCTACCCAGCACTTCATCTTTTGTTTATTAACTCAATCAGTTCTCTGCTCCTTCACTCTTTCCCTTCTTCTGATCCTTAATCACTCACTCCCCTCACTCCTCCTCTCTCTCTCCACCTCCCCCCTCTCAGCTCCATCACTCACTGTGGAGTGTTGCTCTAGTCTGTTATTCTCTCCTCACTCCCCCCCTCGCTCGCTCTCTCTCCTTCTGTCTCCCCCCCCTCCCTCTCTCCCCCTCCCCGGGCTGTGCGCGGACACTCTCAGCTGCAGCGGCCGAGCGCTTGGCGGGAACGAGCCGTGCATCAGACCCCTGGAGGTGGTGGAGTGCGGGGGAGTGGGGGACCAGATGGGACGGAACACCCGGAGCCAAGCGCGCTCGCTCGGCCCAGCCTCAGCGAGAGATACTCCACACAGAGCACCTCCACCAGAGAGGCTCACACTGTGACAAAGCCCAGCCTCAGCGAGAGATACTCCACACAGAGCACCTCCACCAGAGAGGCTCACACTGTGACAAAGCCCAGCCTCAGCGAGAGATACTCCACACAGAGCACCTCCACCAGAGAGGCTCACACTGTGACAAAGCCCAGCCTCAGCGAGAGATACTCCACACAGAGCACCTCCACCAGAGAGGCTCGCACTGTGACAAAGCCCAGCCTCAGCGAGAGATACTCCACACAGAGCACCTCCACCAGAGAGGCTCACACTGTGACAAAGCCCAGCCTCAGCGAGAGATACTCCACACAGAGCACCTCCACCAGAGAGGCTCACACTGTGACAAAGCCCAGCCTCAGCGAGAGATACTCCACACAGAGCACCTCCACCAGAGAGGCTCGCACTGTGACAAAGCCCAGCCACAGCGAGAGATACTCCACACAGGGCACCTCCACCAGAGAGGCTCGCACTGTGACAAAGCCCAGCCTCAGCGAGAGATACTCCACACAGAGCACCTCCACCAGAGAGGCTCGCACTGTGACAAAGCCCAGCCACAGCGAGAGATACTCCACACAGGGCACCTCCACCAGAGAGGCTCGCACTGTGACAAAGCCCAGCCTCAGCGAGAGATACTCCACACAGAGCACCTCCACCAGAGAGGCTCACACTGTGACAAAGCCCAGCCTCAGCGGCTACATTAGGAGAGATACTCCACACAGAGCACCTCCACCAGAGAGGCTCGCACTGTGACAAAGCCCAGCCTCAGCGGCTACATTAGGAGAGATACTCCACACAGGGCACCTCCACCAGAGAGACTCACACTGTGACAAAGCCCAGCCTCAGCGAGAGATACTCCACACAGAGCACCTCCACCAGAGAGGCTCGCACTGTGACAAAGCCCAGCCTCAGCGAGAGATACTCCACACAGGGCACCTCCACCAGAGAGGCTCGCACTGTGACAAAGCCCAGCCTCAGCGAGAGATACTCCACACAGGGCACCTCCACCAGAGAGGCTCGCACTGTGACAAAGCCCAGCCTCAGCGAGAGATACTCCACACAGAGCACCTCCACCAGAGAGGCTCGCACTGTGACAAAGCCCAGCCTCAGCGGCTACATTAGGAGAGATACTCCACACAGAGCACCTCCACCAGAGAGGCTCGCACTGTGACAAAGCCCAGCCTCAGCGAGAGATACTCCACACAGGGCACCTCCACCAGAGAGGCTCGCACTGTGACAAAGCCCAGCCTCAGCGAGAGATACTCCACACAGAGCACCTCCACCAGAGAGGCACGCACTGTGACAAAGCCCAGCCTCAGCGAGAGATACTCCACACAGAGCACCTCCACCAGAGAGGCTCGCACTGTGACAAAGCCCAGCCTCAGCGACTACATTAGGAGAGATTCTCCACACAGAGCACCTCCACCAGAGAGGCTCACACTGTGACAAAGCCCAGCCTCAGCGGCTACATTAGGAGAGATACTCCACACAGAGCACCTCCACCAGAGAGACTCACACTGTGACAAAGCCCAGCCTCAGCGGCTACATTAGGAGAGATACTCCACACAGAGCACCTCCACCAGAGAGGCTCACACTGTGACAAAGCCCAGCCTCAGCGAGAGATACTCCACACAGAGCACCTCCACCAGAGAGGCTCACACTGTGACAAAGCCCAGCCTCAGCGGCTACATTAGGAGAGATACTCCACACAGAGCACCTCCACCAGAGAGACTCACACTGTGACAAAGCCCAGCCTCAGCGAGAGATACTCCACACAGAGCACCTCCACCAGAGAGGCTCACACTGTGACAAAGCCCAGCCTCAGCGAGAGATACTCCACACAGAGCACCTCCACCAGAGAGGCTCACACTGTGACAAAGCCCAGCCTCAGCGGCTACATTAGGAGAGATACTCCACACAGAGCACCTCCACCAGAGAGGCTCGCACTGTGACAAAGCCCAGCCACAGCGAGAGATACTCCACACAGAGCACCTCCACCAGAGAGGCTCACACTGTGACAAAGCCCAGCCTCAGCGAGAGATACTCCACACAGAGCACCTCCACCAGAGAGGCTCGCACTGTGACAAAGCCCAGCCTCAGCGGCTACATTAGGAGAGATACTCCACACAGGGCACCTCCACCAGAGAGACTCACACTGTGACAAAGCCCAGCCACCTTTGTTCCACTGAGCAAGACGTGGGGAATGCTGCTGGGAGGGGGGCATGCCGTTCTTACCCTTAGTAAACTACTCTCACACACACTTAATCAAAACAACCTTTTCCTTTCAGACCTTATTTACACATTTCATTCAGTGAGCAGTTCTTTCCATTTCAGCTAAGATCATCCAAGACTAATGGAGACTGCTGTCCAGAGTAGAGCTGAGGAATCACAAATACACCCTAATGAGGGAGGACTGAAGTAACTGTTTACCTGTGTGACGGTATGTTTAGCAGCGTAGGTGTCGTTTACCTGTGAGTACTGCTGGCTGTACTGCTGTGTGTAGTCTGTGGAGGTATCAGAGCCGTACTGGGCAGCAGCCTGTGTGGGGGGCTGTGAGGCAGGAGCCAGCACGCTGCTGTACACCGCACTGTGTGGAGCCACACTCTGCGCTTTACTGCAGGCAGGAGCTGGGGACACAGACACAGCAGCGTTACTCAGCACATACAGCCTCACCTGACGTTACCGTTTCCTGTCTCAGTTCATGTCCCGTATTAGCATTGACAGTCGGGGGAGTGTCAGGACCAGAACACCCCATTTAAATACGCTAGAAATGTACAGATTGAAGCGTAAATATGTTTCTTCCAGGAGCTGACTAACAATAGTCGGACTACTGCCCTTTTCATTTGGGAACTTGCGGACATCGCCATTCTAGCACAGAAAAGAGCCAGTGGTCTGCACAGAAAGCGAGCATTTAACGCTTTCCTATGACACACAACGGAATGTTTAGTCCATTTTAAAAACAGCATGTTCCAAAGAAATAGCATAATGGGAAAAAAATGACGGTCGTTTCTTGCGCTCCATAAAGCAGGCTTTAACGCATTTAGATACGCGTTGGCAGACGCGTTTGCGAACAGGGCTGGAAGCCGCCTCAGTGTCCGTGGTCCACTGGTCCCCTCTGTCTGTCCCCTCGATGTCACCCTTGCTTTTAACGGGACGGCAGAACCCATCCATCGCACGCTCGGCACTTGCAGTCACGGTTCACCCCACACGTCCTTAAAGCGTTTTGTTTTTTTGGCTAATAGCTTTCAGTTCCTTGGTAATCGACATATATAGGCTACATTCGCGATGGCATTAGTTTAGCCAACCGTTGGCAATGTTTTCATTTTTGAGAATTCGGGAAGGGTAGCATTTTTTTTTGGTAGCAGGTTGCAATTGACAGGTTATTATGCTGCATTTTTCTAAAACCGACAAAGAAAAAAAAAATGCTCTCAAGAGAACCTGCTTCCAGCTTGTTTGATCATTAGTTATTAACTTATAAAACAATTCAGGGCTAAAATGAAAGCTTTTTCAAAAACGTAAGGCTAGTGTAATGCAAGACACCTTTCCAATAAATGATTCAAATTTATTAGAATGGTTCTACCACTAGCGCTACTCAGATGAAACATATTGTAAAATATAGCTGTTTATGGCAGCTAATCATAAAGAACATCATAAAGAAAGTGTTGTCTGTAAAATACAGCTTTAAAAGAAATGAGCTGTTATATTTAATGATTAATGATACGTAAGCATTACATCACAAGCTTGTCGCTTTGAATACAAAACAATTTTAATGCCAATTTTCATCAGGTTATAAAACTGCCATTTTCTCTTGTTTATACAATCTCTGGTATTAGCCATGCCCATGTCCAGTTTTCTATGCAAAAACAGACATGGATCAGACAGTCACCGATAGTGTCATCTCTATACCCCCCTATTTGCAGCGTTCAAAAGCTTTTCATGCACAGTCACCTCTGACATTGATTGCAGTAGAACTTCTGAGATGTTAGTGCATTGGGAATGGAGGTCAGTCAGTGTTAATGAGCTTGAAAGGTGCAACTGCATATGCTACTTGTTTTTATATACTTGGTTTTATTTTGTATTCGGCTGACTGGTCAGTGCATAACTCTGTATGGTCTACATGCATAGTGCCAGTGTAAGAGTATGCTTACAGCGTATATGTTTACAGCGTTTTTGTGTGTCTGTGCATTTGTGCTTGTTTCAGTAAATGTGAGATGTGTATGTGTTGTGAGGCAGGTGTTTGTAGTGTGTGGCGTGAGGCAGGCATGTGCAGTTGCCTGTGTGGGATGACGTAGATGTGTGTGGTGTCTGTTGTGTGAGGTAAGTGTATAAAGTATACATGCTGCGTGTGTAGTGTGTTTTGTGTGAGGTAAGTGTATAAAGTATGCATTGTGTGTGTAGTGTGTGTTGTGTGAGGTAAGTGTATAAAGTATCCATGTTGTGTGTAGTGTGTGTTGTGTGAGGTAAGTGTATAAAGTATCCATGTCGTGTGCAGTGTGTTGTGTGAGGTAAGTGTATAAAGTATCCATGTTGTGTGTAGTGTGTGAGGTAAGTGTATAAAGTATCCATGTAGTGTGTGTTGTGTGAGGTAAGTGTATAATGTATCCATGTCGTGTGTAGTGTGTGTTGTGTGAGGTAAGTGTATAAATTATCCATGCTGTGTGTGTAGTGTGTGCTGTGTGAGGTAAGTGTAGTGCCCGTTTGCTCTGAGCCAGGCGTGTGCGGTGTCTCCGGCACGTGCGGTACCTTGCAGGACCATGCCCGGCAGCACGCTGGCCAGGTTCAGGTAGGGGTTCGACGGCAGCTTCAGCTCCTTGGGTGGCTCTCCCAGCAGTGAGGTCTGAGGGCTGCCCTGAGCCTGCAGTCAGGACAGACACGACAGTCAGCGCCGCTACACACACCCCCCTCCCTGTGTGATGGAGACCAGCATCGAGCACCCATAGGATTCCATTCTCCATTAATTAAACGACCCTGCTGGGAGTTGAGAATTGCCATTATTACCTGTATGTTCCCCAAAGAGTCACTCCAGTGCTCAATTATGGCACTCGAATTTTTAATGAAACTCATTATATTGGGAAGGGAACAATGAAGATGACTAAACTATGCGGCTGACTAAACCTCTTTGTCTCTGAACAATGGAAATATATATATACGTTGAAAGCTATTCCTTACTAAGCGATCTGAAATCAAAGGCGGCCAGAGAAAAGCCTCTTTAGCGAATCCGACTGCAGCAGAGCCGGGGGCCACTGGAACATCGCCTCTCTGCCATTGGGCGCGAGTTCAGGCTCAGCGAGCGATCAAGCCTTTCTACACTTCAGAGCTAATTCAGGCTGGAGCCCCAAGGTCTACAGGGCACATTTCAAAAACCAATCAAAGTCAAAACAACATCTAAATTCAGCACACTGTGGGGCGTTCTCTCAGACAGAGAGAGGGGGGGAGAGAGAGGGAAAGTGAGCTTTATAAGATGTGAAAGAGGAAGGGGGGAACAAGAGAGGGAGGACAGTAAGGAGGACAGAGCGAGAAGTGAAGAGAGTGAGAAGACGAAGAAATACGAAGGGTACGGGAGATAAGAGAGACAGCATTAGAGAGGAGATGGAGAGAGGGAGAGGGAAAGTTAAGTTTATAAGAGAAGGGAGGACAGTAAGGAGGACAGAGTGAGAAGTGAGTGAGGAGAGGACGAAATACGGAGGGTAAGAGGGTGAGAATGGGAGAGCTGGCATTAGAGAGAGGAGGGAGTCTGAGGGTGGAGATGGAGAGGGAGATGGAGTGTGAGATGGAGAGGGACGTGGCGTGACGGGCTCGCTGAGAGTACCATGCCCGCGGCGGCGGCGCTGTCCCCGGCGCACTGCAGGCCCTGTTGTGCTTTGGGGGCCGCCCCGGGGGGCAGCAGGGCGCCCATGACGGGGCCGCCCATGCCCTGCAGGAAGCTCTGCGCCAGGGGCCCCGAGGCGGCCGAGGTAGCGGGCGGCGGCGGCGGCGGCGGCTGCTTGTCGCTGGCGGAGGCCCCGTTCTGCTCGCCGCCGCCCGGGGCGCCCAGGTGCTGCCGGCCCGGCATGTAGGGCATCATCCCGCCGGCCGCGCCCGGGCCCTGAGCCGGGGCCGTCTGCAGAGGGTCCTGGGATACTTCTGTGGGGGACGCACAGGGCCGGCCGTTAGGGACCCTCCTACAGCCTGCAGATTCACTTCAGGCTTAATGACTCAATACATAAACTACATACAGTCTTACCCAGGGCCACTCGCACAAACACATAAAAAAGACTGGAAGCAACAATAAGCTACCGCCAAGTCATCAGGGTAACAAAGGAGTAGCTGCCATTAATACATCATTTACTCTGAAGTAGCAAATGCGTAGCACTATAACAAAGTTATATACTGCAACTGGCGCAAGAGGGCAAAAATGTAGTGTTTTCAATAGCATAGGATAGATGATAGACAGAGCGACTATATCCATGAAAACTGTTCAGATTACAGCATTAGGTGAGCTCAGATCAGAGGAGGGCAAGGAGGGCGATGTCTCTTTCTGGTTTTCATTTTCTCCCAACTTCTGCCCTAAATGACTTAGCCCTAACATTCACGCTATCCGACATTTCAGCTACATTTCTTTAAAAGGACATGAATGACAGCTAAAGACTCTTTCTCTTGTCCCTGAATGAAACGCTTTACTGTGATCGAATCTACGAGAGAACCAGTGCTGGTGTTTGTACACAGCCAATTATCTCCTTCAGCCAGGGGTAATTGGTGGAAACAAAAACCTGCACACACACCGGCCCTCCAGGACCAGAATAAGGCAGCCCCTGGTTTAGATGCGTTCCACCTATTTCCACCACAAGGAGGCCAGAGTACAGAGAAGGGAAGGGAAGGTAAGGTAAGGCAAACAGACGACGCAAAGCAGACCGGACTACAGGCTAGGGGCTACAGATTTAAGGTCTCCTGAGCTCCACCGCTGGCAGCCAGAGGAAGGAGACGAGGAGAGGACCGGCAGATTACAGGAGGAGACGAGAGCAGCGCTCTGAAGGAGCAGGAGCGGCCGGAGGGCACACGGTCCTACAAGTGGAGAGCTGCAGAGGTCCAGCTGGGACAGCATAAGGGCCTGGGCCATCAACTGGGGAGCACACGGTGTAAGGAAAGGAGGGTTCTGAGTACTTCGCAGAGGAAAAAACAACTCCAGCTCCGAAGCGGTTTCTACAATACTCTCAGTGAAAAACATCTTATTATCCAGGACTACACGAAGGCTCTTGGCAGTCTGGGATGCAGACGCCGTTGAGTCGTTAAGGGTGATGGACAGATTCTCGCAGGGGAGGGAAGATGTAGCTACTAGGTAGAGCACTTCCGTTTTGGCAAGACTGAGTCTGAGATGGCAACTGATCATCCAGCCCAAAATGTCCTTGAGACGAGCTTTGATGCGTGAAGCAATATATTCCTCCGGGGGTGGGAAGGAAAGAAACAGCTGTGCTCTTCGTCAGCATAGCAACGGTAGGAGAAGCAATGGGAGAATATCACTGAGCCAAGAGTTCGACTGTATTAAGAAAGCTGAAGGGGGCCAAAAACCGAATCCTGAGTGAATACTGTGTACCATGCTAAGGCTATGGCCTTTGGGCCACGGCAGGTAAGCTGACAGGAGTGGGAAAGGTACAACATAACCATGTGTGTGTGTGTGTGTGAGAGAGAGAGAGAGAGAGAGAGAGAGAGAGAGAGAGAGAGAGAGAGTGTGAGAGTGAGAGAGAGAGTGAGAGAGAGAGCGAGAAAGAGAGAGTGAGAGAGTGAGTGAGTGAGAGAGAGAGAGTGAGAGAAAGAGAGTGTGAGAGAGTGAGTAAGAGAGAGAGCGAGAAAGAGAGAGAGTGAGTGAGTGAGTGAGAGAGAGAGAGAGAGCATTCACTTGCTATGAATGCGTCCTAGAAAAAGATTTAGACGCTTCAGAAGCGAATGTGTTTCCACACTACGAGCCACATCAATTTACTCCCAGAGATCGCCACCGCTTTTGCCACCTCGTACCCCCTGGGATGTCAGTTATTATGAATTCCATTATTCAACTGATGAATGTTCTTCTATTTAGAGCCAAGGAGAGCCATTCCGTTTCAGCGGTCTCAAAACGGGCAAGGTAAACTGAGGGACAAAAGTAATCAAACACCAGACACAAACTGGAAGGTGATGAGTGCGCATGAGGTGTGGAAATTCGAGGTTGATCTGCATTGTAATGACATTTCCTGGAACAGCGCTGGCAGCCTGCAGGCAGTGTATGGACGTGGGAGCGACTGTGCTCACCGTTAGGGGAGTCCCCTAGCAGGCCCTTGCCTAGGGGCATGGGGGCTGTGGTCCTGAGGCCCATGGCCTTCTGCAGCAGCAGTCTGGAAGGATCGCCCAGCAGGCTGGGAACCTGCAGGGAGGAAGCGCACGGTCACAACACGGTCACACGACGGCCTACAGCACTTACACAAGAGACACAGCACAGTCACAGCACTTACACAAGAGACACAGCACAGTCACAGCACTTACACAAGAGACACAGCACAGTCACAGCACAGCTACAGCACTTACACAAGAGACACAGCACAGTCACAGCACTCACACAAGAGGCACAGCACAGCTACAGCACTTACACAAGAGACACAGCACAGTCACAGCACTTACACAAGAGGCATAGCACAGTCACAGCACAGCTACAGCACTTACACAAGAGACACAGCACAGTCACAGCACTCACACAAGAGGCACAGCACAGCTACAGCACTTACACAAGAGACACAGCACAGTCACAGCACTTACACAAGAGGCATAGCACAGTCACAGCACAGCTACAGCACTTACACAAGAGACACAGCACAGTCACAGCACTTACACAAGAGGCATAGCATAGTCACAGCACAGTCAGATCACTTACACAAGAGGCATAGCACAGTCACAGCACTTACACAAGAGGCATAGCACAGTCACAGCACTCACACAAGAGGCATAGCACAGAAAAAGCACAACCACAGATACAGCATGGAAACAGCACAGGCACATGGCACAGCCACAGTACAGACAGAACGGTCACAGCACAGACACATCAGACACAGCACAGAAACACAGCACAGCCACAGCGCAGACAAAGCACAGCCGCAGAACGGTCACACCATAGTCACACAGCACAGACAAAACAGTCACAGCACAGGCAAAGCGCAGACACAGATACAGCATGGAAACAGCACAGGCACACAGCACAGACATGACACATATATAGACTGTCATAGCATGGTCACAGCAGAGTACAGAGGCAGTACAGACATAGCACAGTCACAGCACAGGTGCACGGCACAAACACAGATACAGCACAGGCACATAGCACAACCGAAGCACAGACACAGCAGAATCACAGCAGAGCACAGACGCAGCATGAATACAGCACAGGCACACAGCACAGACACAGGTAACTGTCCCACTGCCAGAGATATTTATGAGCACTGTGCCGGGGACGATTGATGAGGCTAATACACAATTTGGCAGCGCTGTTCCTTATTAAAGAAATTTGTCTTCCCTTCTGAGCGAAATGAAAAATCGGATTAGTTTCTGTTGGCATTATGTATATATATAACAGGGGGTGGGGACGGGGGGGGGGGGGGCGTGCGACAATTCTCTACAGCAAATTGGCTTTTTCAAAACCGCATCATACGCAAATGGAAAATAAACAAAATGACTGATGATTATTAAAAGTAAAGCTATGTTTTTTTCATAATTTTCCAATAAGTAAGGCAAAATAAGCAGTTCCACAATGAGAGACTTAATTCCTCTGGACTCCAGTTTATAATATTAAAAAAAGCTTCCGGCTTGAAAAACGGTGTAGAAAAGGCCTTCGGAAGGTCCTCGTTTCAGACCAGCCCTCCACCTAAAGCGCCGAAATGGCCACAGGCTGGAGGAGCGTCCCCCGCCCTCGTGTCTTTAACACTGCGAGCTCTTTGCTCTCTCACACTCCTGCTCCGCTCTCTGCACAGTGACGGATTAAAGCCTGAGGCCTCCCAAGTCCATATACGGCTCTGATGAAGACCAACGCTGCCCTGGACTCCGTGAGGAGTCCTTAAAATGGATCCATACCAAGGCTGAGGACGCGTTACGCAAGAGACGCGATAAAATCCAAGGCTGGCATTCTCGCGTTAGCTTCATACACCCCAGCAGCAGGGCTGTTTTGGAAGGCACGTAGGCACCGGAGAGAACAGACGCGAGGATCTGAAAGAAGATGTCTAAAATCACAGAGACGCGCACACACACACACACACACACACACTTGCGCACACGCGTGCATACGCACACGCTCACTCTCACACACACACACACCCACCCACCGACACACACACACACACACACACACACACACACACTCGCACACACGCACACGCTCACGCTCACGCACACACACACACACACTCGTGCTCATGCACACACACACGCTCACGCTCACGCACACACACACACACACACACACACACGCACACGCACACGCTCACGCACACGCACACGCACACGCTCACACTCACGCACACACTCACGCACACACACAATGCTCACATTGCTTATGTGTTTGTCCTTGATTTGGAGGAGCTGTTGCTGGGCCAGCTGCATCTGCAGGAGGTTCTGTAGCACCAAGCCGTTCCCAAGCAGGGCATTCTGGAACAGACAGACACCTTCTCTTACTCACCACCAACACCACAGCCGTCTCAACACTCATACTGCACACCCCTACAACTACACCCGTCTCAACACTCATACTGCACACCCCTATAACTACACCCGTCTCAACACTTACACTGCACACCCCTACAACTACACCCGTCTCAACACTCATACTGCACACCCCTACAACTACACCCCTCTAACACTTATACAGCACACCCCTACAACTACACCCCTCTAACACTTACACTGCACACCCCTACAACGACACCCCTCTAACACTTATACTGCACACCCCTACAACTACACCCGTCTCAACACTTACACTGCACACCCCTACAACGACACCCCTCTAACACTTATACTGCACACCCCTACAACTACACCCGTCTCAACACTCATACTGCACACCCCTACAACTACACCCGTCTCAACACTTATACTGCACACCCCTACAACTACACCCGTCTCAACACTCATACTGCACACCCCTACAACTACACCCGTCTCAACACTTATACTGCACACCCCTACAACTACACCCGTCTCAACACTCATACTGCACATCCCTACAACTACACCCGTCTCAACACTTACACTGCACACCCCTACAACTACACCCCTCTAACACTTACACTGCACACCCCTACAACTACACCCATCTCAACACTTATACTGCACATCCCTACAACTACACCCGTCTCAACACTCATACTGCACACCCCTACAACTACACCCGTCTCAACACTCATACTGCACACCCCTACAACTACACCCGTCTCAACACTTATACTGCACACTCCCATAACGACACCCCTCTAACACTTATACTGCACACTCCCACAACTACACCCATCTCAACACTTATACTGCACACTCCCATAACGACACCCCTCTAACACTTATACTGCACACTCCCATAACGACACCCCTCTAACACTTATACTGCATACTCCCACAACACCTGTCTCAACACTTATACTGCACACTCCCACAACACCTGTCTCAACACTTATACTGCACACTCCCACAACGACACCCCTCTAACACTTACAGTATACAGCACACTCCTACAACTACACCCGTCTCAACACTTATACTGCACACTCCTACAATTACACCCGTCTCAACACTCATACTGCACACCCCAACAACTACACCCCTCTAACACTTACAGTATACAGCACACTCCTACAACTACACCCCTCTCAACACTTATACTGCACACCCCTACAACTACACCCCTCTAACACTTATACTGCACACTCCCATAACGACGCCCCTCTAACACTTATACTGCACTCTCCTACAACTACACCCCTCTCACCACTTATACTCCACTCTCCTATAAGTACACACATCTCAACATGTATACTCCTCTCCAACAACTACACCCATCTCAATACTTCTACTCCACTCTCCTACAACTGCACCCATCTCTCACCACTGCACTCTCCTACGACTACACCCCTCACAACACATATATTCCACTCTCCAACAACATCTGCAACAACAACAGACACTGAGGGAACGAGCCATCATTTACAATGGTGCTGAGATTACAAAATACAATTAAACAAACAGTAATCAAAAAAAAATTAATTAATTTAAAAAAAATAAATAAATAATAATAATAATAATAAAATAATAAAATAAAAATATATACATATATATAACAGTAATAATACATACATATAAAATAAATACCATAAATAGTAAAAGTTCACAAAGACAAACATTAAAACAAAATTCTAAAAACCTAATTACACACCATTGTAACGAAGGTTGAGGACAAAGACTTAAAATGACCAAGTGTTAAAACAGTGTCAAGTTTCAGTTCCTTGTGCAATACATTCACGGTTTGTGGGGCATGACATTTAAAAGCACTTTTACCCAAATTAGAACAAATCTGAGGAACTTAAAACACTATCTTGGAAATGTGTCTGATAAGGCATGTCTTTCGAGACTAAAAGTGAAGTGAGGTAAAAGGGCTTTATAAATAAACAGATACAAATGGTGATCTCATCTTACTGAGAGAGAGGGCCACCCAACTTTTTCATACAGGACACAGTGATGAGTATCATAATTCACCCCAGTAATAATTCTAAGCGCAGAATGATGAACAGCATGTGAATAAATTACATCCCTGAAATCAAGGACAGAAAGAAAAGTGGATGCAATTAACTTCTTTCTGGTAAACACAGGGAAGAAAGTTCTGTTCCTATATACAGTAAGAAGCCAAGTCACCCACAGCTTTCTTACCAGATTGTTTATGTGAAACTTTAAAGTGAATCTATCATCAATCCAGCTGCCCAAGTATTTATAATGGGGGACTCTTTCAATAGCAGTGCCATCTTGGGTTCATATCTGGAGATTGTCATTGTCTATCATGATCACCAGTGTAGGGCTCTCCTGCTCCATGCCTGCTGTGATGCTTAATGAGGCTCTTACCTGCTGCACCTTCCCCAGCTGGAGCAGGGCTGCAGTGAGAGGGGGGCGCAGGAAGGGCAAGCCCTGTGGCCGCCCAAATTTCCCTGGGGGGGGCAAAGCAAAGAGTCAGAGTTCCAACACGCTCACTCACCCACAGGCTCTACATAATTCATGCTTGCACCTGCAATTAACAGAAATTTGCAGGAGGACAGGCGGAAAAGTTGAGCGTTTCATAACGCACTCATTTTAGCTTCTGCTTGTGTGTCCCCTTAGAAAGAGCCTGGCCCAGTGGCATTCCTGAGCTCATTTGTCCTCTGTGTATGCAGAGTTCATTTGAATATAGGATTAGGCATTCATCAAAAAGCATTGACAACTCCTCATAATAAAAAATAAAAAAACAGGAGTTTTTGTCAATGGGCACACACTTACAGCTGAATGTAATGAGGACAGATGTTGATATGTTGGATTATGCTGTAGTGATGGTTCTCCCACTGCACCTTTAATGGCTGTGATGATCATATCCATATTTTTGGCTCTCAAATTCAATTCCTGCAGTTAAGCATCGATCAACTTAAACACTAACAAATATTTGTGATAAATAAATCTATGATTGATGCAGCTGAATTAATTTTGGCAGTATGTACCAGACCTGGGTCAAATATGTATTTGTTTCGGATTCAAATATTTTTCTGTGCTCTACTGATCTTGCCTGGCGTAATTGAACCTGCCAATATGACCAGAAGGTGGGGTTTGCACTTTTTGAGAGTATTTCATTTGTTCCAATACGCCAGACAAGATCAGTAAAGCGTAGAAAAGTATTTGAATCCAAAACAAATACGTATTTGACCCAGGTCTGGCATGTACTAATATGTTTGCATTTATGTGTGTTTTGTATGTGTTCATGTGTACATGTTATGCATGTGTGTGAGTGTGTGTTTATGTGTATGTTTTGTATGTGTGTGTTTATGCATGTGTTTATGTGTGTGTTTTGTATGTGTGTGTTTATGTGTATGTGTTTTGTATGTGTGTGTTTATGTGTATGTGTTTTTTGTGCATGTAAGTGTTGACTTGTTTGTGTTTATGTGTTTGTGTGTGTTTATGTGTATGTGTTTTGTGTGCGTGTTTGTGTGTGTTTATGTTTATGTGTGTGCTTATGTGTGTGTGTTTGTGTTTATGTGTGTGTGTGTGTGTGTTTATGTGAGAGTCTTTATGTGTGTGTGTGTGTGTTTATGTTTATGTGTGTGCTTATGTGTGTGTGTGTGTGTGTATGTGTTTATGTGAGAGTCTTTATGTGTGTGTGTGTGTGTGTGTGTTTATGTTTGTGTGTGTAGGCGGGCGCTCACCTCCTCGTTTGCCTCCGGCCGCCTGGTACGGCCTCATCAGCACCTGCAGGGCTGCAGGATTACTCATGCTGCTCAGCAGCTGGGCCAGGCTGGGCTCCGGCAGCAGGCCCTTCTTGTTACTCGACATCTGCCAGGGCGACACGAATCTTATAGTACAAATGTGTATAGATATTTACACACACACACACACACACAGGCACACACACATCCCTACACTGCAGACTCACTCAACCCAAAACAGGATGGGTGTATTAGACACAAACTAACTAACACAACATAACAAGCTTTTATTCAGCATGGACAGATCCAAATGCAATTTCACCCTCAAATGGCACTGGACTTTAACAGACATCTTGCCCGTGTGACTCAAACTAGATTGTCGTTCTGATTGGTCAAAGGCAATTATATGAAAGCAGCCCCTTTTGGAAGCCCAGATCCCCTCATTAGGGCGTTCCTGATGTCCCTCCAAGACAAGCTGCTTGTTTACAGCCAAATGGAGGGGAGCGATCCACCAGAGCCGGGGGGAGGAATTCTCCCCGTGCCCCACATACCGCGGCCGCGGGGCACGGACGCAGGGAGGGTCACTGAAAACAGGCCACCAGCTCCCAAGATCCTCTTCTGTCCTGATCCTGCCTGACAGCCACAACTGACAGAGCGAACCTTCGCCCCACTTCAGCGTGCCAACGCTAGCAGGTGTCAGTCAGGCAAGGATGCCGCAGATTAAGACAGTGGCGACAGCTGAAACGGCTAGGAACAAAAAAAAAAAACACAAAGGAAAAAAACAACGAAATATGGGAGGGACCGGAGCGCCCGTGCCCACAAACCGGGCCGCCGTGTTAGCGGGCTAGCGCGGAGTACGCCGGGGGGTAGTAGCGAGAACTCTCGCCGTCGGCTTCGTTCTGTTGGCTCGGCTGCTGGTTCCCCCCAGCTACCAGCGCTACAGAGCGGGGAGGGAGCAGGGAGAGGGGTCCATCTGCTCCTCCGCTCAGGCTCGCTCCGAATGAAGAGGGCACTTCACGGGCCAATGGGAAAGGCCCTCCGCAGGTTCTGCAGCTGCCGCCGCCGAAGCTAACGGCGCTGGGGGTTCATGCGCTAACGCGCTAATCCAATCTAATGACTTTCGATTGTGTAAATCTGTCAGAATTGTACTGGCTTTAACCAACGGCCAACGCTGTGCATTCCTTTGTGGGGAAACGGCACGTGCAGACACCCCTCCCCAGGGAGCTGGGACCTGATGTTAAAGGTTGGGATGCACAGTAACATCAGGGTTCTAGCAGTATCAGCAGACAGGAGCTCAAAAGCAAACATATGGCTATCGGTACGAGTACTGCCAACACGCTCACATAGGGCGATATGATGATGCAGCAGACACGCGCCAGAGAGGCCATGCATTCGATGCGCAGCGGATGCTGTAAATTTAAAAAGTAGATCAAAGCCATCTGAACCTCTTATTTATTTTTCATTGATCACGTTTACGAGGCAAACTCACAAGCAAAGCTACGCAGAGACTCAGCAGAACAGAAGCTCAGACTCATTCTCAGTGTTTAATAATAAAGGTCAAATATTTAGTTACACAAATCAAATTTGTTTCATTTTTATTCATAAATTGATCTCTTTGCTCATCTGCTTCTTCCACATAAATGCGGAGCCCTGGTTGCAGACAGAGCCTGTGCTACACTGTAAAACAGGGAGGTATTAGCCATTAGCTGATATAGCCACTCAAATAATGATACTTAACAGAATTTCCACATTGTGCACCCCTAGTCAAATGATATTATTTCAAATAATTACTGATCACGCAATTGCTACTGCATAGCTCGTACAGAGCCAGACCTGTTGCTAAGAGACTAGCTCAAAATGCAGAAAGAGACATGAAAGGGTGAAAGTGGCAGAGAAGATATTGTAGCCTGTGTTTTCAATCTGGAGATATGACACAACTTAGTAAAGCTTGAAGTGAGAAAAATATTAAAGAACAACAGAATCTGCCTGGGGATTCCCATCTGTCAGGGATGCGAGCTCAAATCTTATAAGAGCACCTGAACACTGCACACAAAACAGGAACATTGCTCAGGATTCATCTCGGACAACAGAGCTGAAGCAAATGCAAACGCAATTTAGCTGGTAAGAACCAAGCCGAGTCAAAATTACTTGAGGGAAAAAGTACAGTGGATAAACTCTTTATTTTATGAATTCCTATCTGATCTCAAGAAGAACTGGTTCCTTTTTGTTCACTCCAAAACGACTGCTTTCTTGACGAACGTTTTAAGAAAACTTTGATCCGTCACACTGGTGTAACCCAGCTGGCCGTGATTATGCTAATTCATTAGCCAATACTTAAAGCTGCGACTCAAGGGAATCTCAACAGAAATCTAGCACAGAGCTTCACCTTCTATTAACAGTTGAAGCTTACTAGGATAGTTGCCAACTGGAAACATTGCCAACAGAAAGAAATATGGTAGTGTGCATTACATAACATCAATCCCTGTTAATACATTAAATTAAGTTCAAAATGTCTGCTGCACTGGAAACGTCCATGCATGAAACATACAACTGGGCACATACACAATATCTACTGAGCACTGAACTGCATGAAATAAAATGCACTGAAATACTGTTCTTTTGAAACACTGAGTGGAATATGTGTATGTACACTGATTTTGTGACCACCACAACTGCATGTCAATAAATAGGAATACCCTCAAGATATTTCTTTTATGTTGAGTAATATGTATGGATATCATATACAAATTTCTGTGTATTTTGAAGTAGAGTGCACATATAGATAGAATTTAATCGAACAATAGCCACAAAGCTGAATGCTGTAACCTTGCTTTCACTAATGCCAAGGCACTCCTGAGTAATACCATACTATACGCTGTACCACTATTCTGGACTCACCAAGCCATTGTTAAAGTAAACATCCAATCTGATCATTTTCTGGTGCTGGGGAGCTCTAACTGATATCCCCTTGCCATATATAATTTCTGCACCAACAGGCAAAAATAACAGCATCCCTGAGGGGGAAATATTTCAAACGCTGTAGGACTTATTTTTATCTGGGGAACCACACAAGTGGGCTCAGTCTGAGGCAGCGCAGTCTTGTGAATACTGTAATTAATCTGCCAGTGTTCAGGCTCATTCTGCGCGTGTGTGTGTGTGTGTGAGCGTGTGTGTGTGTGTGATTGTGTGTGTGTGTGAGCGTGTGTGTATGTGCGTGTGATTGTGTGTGTGTATGTGTGTGTTTGTGTGTGTGTGTGAGCGTATGGACACTCACCACCCCCTGAGCAGCGATCAGGGCGGCCAGCGTGCTCCTCCCTGAGGTCCCGGGGGAGCAGAGGGACACGCGTATCTCCTGGCCCCCGATCAGCTGCCTGTCCATCTCCGTCAGCATGGCCTCCGCCTGCTCCGCCGTCTCGTACTCCACCACGGCGAAGCCGCGCACGTGGCTGTCCTCGTCCTGGGCCAGCTGGGGGGGGTCACACAACACACACAATTAGGATTTACTCCCAACACAATGTTCCATCACACTTCAGCAGTCACTGTATAACACATCCCTCTGGAAATGACCGCTTCGCATTTCCTCCATGCTCTACGTCAGCGGACGCACTTCTGGGGAATTCACGCTTCTGTGACCGCGAAAGGCAAAGTGCGGTGGTGGAGGAGCCTAATTTAGCTGCTCATTTTCTGCTTTTATTAAACAACACTTAAGACGGCGAGCGCGAGCTCCCTGTCCCCCCGCGCACCTGCACACGGCCCCCGGCGCTCCTGCACGCCCGCTCGCAGGAAGCCATTACACACCAACGCACGCAGGCCGCAATTACCCCGCCATCTTTCTCTGCGGTCTGACATCAGTCAGAGCGGGCCCGATGCTGCTGATACTGTTCATCCCTGCAACTGATTCTGATTACGCACCAAATGAGCAGGAAGGGCCTCAGCTAGCTGGCTCTGTAATCTAATCTACTCTAACCCTAACCCTACCTGGCTCTGTAATCTAATCTAACTCTAACCCTACCTGGCTCTGTAATCTAATCTAACCCTAACCCTAACCCCACCTGGCTCTGTAATCTAATCTCACCCTAACCCTACCTGGCTCTGTAATCTAATCTAATCTAACCCTAACCCTACCTGGCTCTGTAATCTAATCTAATCTAACCCTAACCCTACCTGGCTCTGTAATCTAATCTAATCTAACCCTAACCCTACCTGGCTCTGTAATCTAATCTAATCTAACCCTAACCCTACCTGGCTCTGTAATCTAATCTAATATAACCCTAACCCTACCTGGCTCTGTAATCTAATCTAATCTAACCCTAACCCCACCTGGCTCTGTAATCTAATCTAATCTAACCCTAACCCTACCTGGCTCTGTAATCTAATCTAACCCTAACCCTACCTGGCTCTGTAATCTAATCTAACCCTAACCCCACCTGGCTCTGTAATCTAATCGAATCTAACCCTAACCCTACCTGGCTCTGTAATCTAATCTAATCTAACCCTAACCCCACCTGGCTCTGTAATCTAATCTAATCTAACCCTAACCCTACCTGGCTCTGTAATCTAATCTAACCCTAACCCTACCTGGCTCTGTAATCTAATCTAACCCTAACCCTACCTGACTCTGTAATGTAATCTAACCCTAACCCTACCTGGCTCTGTAATCTAATCTAACCCTAACCCCACCTGGCTCTGTAATCTAATCTAACCCTAACCCTACCTGGCTCTGTAATCTAATCTAACCCTAACCCTACCTGGCTCTGTAATCTAATCTAACCCTAACCCTACCTGGCTCTGTAATCTAATCTAACCCTAACCCTACCTGACTCTCTAATCTAATCTCACCCTAACCCTACCTGGCTCTGTAATCTAATCTAACCCTAACCCTACCTGGCTCTGTAATCTAATCTAACCCTAACCCTACCTGGCTCTGTAATCTAATCTAACCCTAACCCTACCTGGCTCTGTAATCTAATCTAACCCTAACCCTACCTGGCTCTGTAATCTAATCTAACCCTAACCCTACCTGACTCTCTAATCTAATCTCACCCTAACCCTACCTGGCTCTGTAATCTAATCTAACCCTAACCCTACCTGGCTCTGTAATCTAATCTAACCCTAACCCTACCTGGCTCTGTAATCTAATCTAACCCTAACCCTACTTGGCTCTGTCAGCAGGCCGGCTGACTGGCAGCTGTCTGATCTGATGCAGTCCTTCCTTCTGCCTCTGGAACAGCCTTGAAGGCTGGAATGGAAATGGGCTAGCAGGACCGAATGCCAACTGCGTGTCACTACAGATACCTCGAACGTAGCAGAATCAGGCCAATTTTTTGATATACCTATGATATAGGCTATATATATGTCTTTATAACCTGACCCCTTCCTTCTTGTGCTTCTAAACGTGCGTAAAAGTGAGGTTGCCTGCGTAAAAGTGGTCTTCAGCATTTCATCCACAGAATCGAATGCAAATAAGACGCATGTTTCTCGGATCAGTCCCTTTCTTTGTCTCAGTCACGAAGCGCTTTTTCTCTCTTTTAGTCACAGATGAAATCACTGGCAGTGTTCGCACGCTGGCAGCCTCGCTCTCTCTCTCTCTCTCTCCCACCCACAGCAGCCCCAGCCTTGGGCCGAGCGGTGGGGGTCCGCTGGCCACCAGCAGGAGAAAATCGCATGTAAACCCCCCCACCCCCCCATCCCACCCCACCCCACCCTTCAGAGGAAACACTCTCCGGAGGCTGCTGAAGCGGGTGGGAACGCACAGACCGTCTCTGCATGCTAATGCAATCAGAATATCGACACACCATCCACAGAAGCAGGGCTAGCGCAGAGCCTGGGGAGGGAAGGTCAGATAATGCTGTTTTTATGGCGAGGAGGTCGTGCGCCCAGCTAACCATCTCTTCCCAGAAAGGCTCTTATAAAACCAGATTGCTTCTGCTTTGCCTCAGACAGGTCGCGCCGCTGAAGGCAGCCGCTCAGGGCCGAAGGCAGGCATTTCATTTCCGCACCAAACACAATGCAACTTCAGTCCACAAATGCCTCTACGATGTTTAATACCTTTTCATATATATATATATATATATATATATATATATATCATGGAAAAGGTATTAAACTGCGTGCTGAGAGGTATAGCGGGAACTCGTGCAGCCGGACCCTGAGAAGAAGGCGGGTCGCAGCCTAACGGGGTGTACACAGTAGTCCTTAAGTTTCTTACGCAGTAGCACGCACTCCCACACACGCACGCGCGCGGAGGTGAGCGGGACAGGTTATCCCAAACAAGTTCAGAACCACAGGCCAACGGAGGCTGCTCACGCAAGGCATAACGAGCGGAGCACCGCTGTCATCCAACCGTTAAGGTGTAGTGTGTGTGCGCGGGGACGCCCGGGCAGGCTGGACGGTCGCTCATCCCCCGCTGAGCGGGCGTCGGCCCAGGACAGGCATTATGGCACCAAAGGACACGCTTCTCCTCCTCCGTCTCCATTTCACCCACACAGTGCAATGTTCTTCAGGCAGAGCGTTCGCATGCGTGCGTGTGCATCTGTGTGTTTGCATGTGTGTGTGTGTGTGAGTGTGTGTGTGTGTGTGTGCGTGTGCATCTGCGTGCTTTTCTGTGTATATGCCTGCGGTAGCGCCTGTGTGCTTGCATGTGTATGTGTGCGTGTGTGGGTGTGAGTGTGAGTGTGAGTGTGTGTGTGTGTGTGTGTGTGTGTGTGCATCTGCGTGCTTTTCTGTGTATATGCTTGCGGTAGCGCCTGTGTGCTTGCATGTGTGTGTGCGTGCCTGTGTGCGTTGCATGCGAATGTGCGTGTGCGTTTGCATTCACATTTGCATGTGTGGGCGTGTGTATAGGCCTGTGTGTGCAGCTGTGTTTGCATGTATGTGTGTGTGTTTGCATGTATATGCAGTGTTTCCCATTCATTGTTACCCCTGCTCAAAAAGATGTTTTGTATTTAGTTATTTCTGTAAGAAACTCCACTAATCGCAGGCCCCCACGTCAACAGTTTCTAATTTACTGCAATGCAAATGCGGTCCAAAACAAAAACGCATGTGTACAACAAAGGTTCACTTTACCATAGCATTTTCCTCTGAAGACTGTTTTACATTCCAGTCAATTTAAAGGCTAATTCAGACCAAAAGGTTTCCATGCAACAAGCTGCATCTGGCGACCTTGGAACACCTGTGGTTTGCATCATTCTAAAACTGACCCATTCCGTTCACATCAAAGCAACGAGATGAGGCATCGCTTGCGGATACCGCAGCAACGATACTATCCTCTTCCTTGTTTATAGTTAGTTCATTTACGGTTGAAATGCTCGTCTGGCAAATATCTATTGGTCAATGTAGCGAAAATGGACGAAAGCAACAGCAATAGTGAGATGGTTGCTGTAGCAGCAGTACTGCTAATAAAAGCAAGGCTTAGTAAAAGCCGAACATCCAGTACTTGGAGGCGGCCGTGTGTGCCTCGGCACCTGGTACGCAGAGCGTACGAGCAGCTGCGCAAAGATCCAGATTTACCGTCGTTTCCTAAATTCACCAGTCATTTGCCTGAGCAGTATGATCACCGAAGAGCTGGAGTCACCATTGACTTGGGACGAGGCTACTTAATCTGGATAATTTAAGTAGCTAATCTGGGTGCTCCTTACTCAATTAGCACAGTGAATTTGAAAAAAAATGTACGTTCTCACTAGTGCAAGCACCACTACTCCCCACGTGCATCTCTCACCAATTCCCCCCCTCCCCCCCCTTTGCATCGACACCACCGCCCACTAATAAAAATTTTCTGTGGGAAACAATGTTTATGTGCATGTGGGTTCGCATGTGTGCGTTTGCATGCGTGTGCTCACATGAGTATGTGCATTTGTGTGTGCGTGTGTCTTTGCATGTGTGTGCGTGTGTGTGTATGTGTGGACGCCTGTGTTTGTGTATGTTTGCATGTGTGTGTGCACTCATGTGTTTGCATGTGCATGTGTGTATTTGTATGTGTCTTTGCATGTGTGTGTGTGTGTTTGCATGTGTGTTTGTATATGCATGTGTATGTGCATGCTTGAAGGTGCATGCGTATGTGTGTGTGCATGTGTTTGCATGTGTACGGGCGTGTTTTTATGTGCATGCGTTTGTGTGTGTGTTTGTATGCGTGTGCGCGTGTGTGTATGTGTGTGTGCATGTGCATGTTTTTGTGTATTTGTTCTTCAGGCACTTAGGAAGTGCACAATTGGACCGCCTCCCTCAGGCTGGCAGACCTCCGTGTGTGATGGATGGATCTGCATGCAGAAGACAGACAGACAGACAGACAGGCAGATAGACAGGCAGGCAGGCAGGCAGGCAGCTCGGCGCGGTTCTGTGTGGGAGTATGAAGAGCCCTTAAAAGCAGTGGAGAGCATGACTAACAGCACCGCGCTCATCAGAGACGGGGCCTGAAGCTGCCTCGCACCGACATGTTAACTCCAAAGCGATCAATACCGCTACCGCATCTCACCATGAACCGCCCAGCTGTCCTCCTACGGTAAGCCCGCACCAGAAAGCTCTCTACAGCGACTGACTGATAAACATTCTCATCCTGTCTTCTTCCAGCCAGAGAGATTTCAGCCCCTTTCGGCCAATGGGGAAGCGCAGACAAGCGCGGAGTTCTCTGGAGGAGAGAGAGAACAGAAAGCGAACCGGCTCCAGGCCAGCCCCACTGCCTCCAGCACACGCTGACTCAGGAACGATGTCGCCGGTGTTTACGGCGCTCACGCTCGGCGGAGGCTCGCCCGCGCAGACGGACGGTCAGGCACCGTCGGGCGGACGCATCGCAGGGAAAGACACCGGCCCCCTGCACATGAGCCCGTCATGCAGCACAGTGGTAGAATGATGGAACCCAATTCATTAAGTCCTGCTTATGGCCCTCTGCAGCAGCAAGCAGCATCATTAGACACTCCTGAGCGATCACAGTGGAAGCTGCCATTAGATTATTTTCTACTCAGTTGTTCTGCCTGTTATCTTCCCGTTTGTCCCGATCCCCCCCCAACTCCCCAGTGCTCTGAGGAGTCTTTGTAAGTGACAGGCAGTGACAGTTCCCATCACCTCAGACGCAGAGAGATGCCAAGCCACAGGACGCCCTTTGACCTCAGAGAGCGGGAAGGGCCCCTCTGTTTGAGACACACGCCCCTTTGGGACACGACTGTGGCAGACGACCGCGTCATCAGAACAGGCCGTCCAGCGCAGCAGATTTAGGGCAGCGTGCCGAAACCTGGCAGGGGGGGTTGGGGGGGGGGGGGGTGGGTTGGTGGTGAGGGCAGGGGGGCGGAGCGGCCATCCTGCCAGAAGGGCAGTGTCAGGAGGCCCGGACGACACCCTGCTACTCACAACCACTTCTGTTCTGCATCTCGCGCATGTAACGTTCTTAAAATATTTTAGCGGTGCAAAAAAAAAACATGAATTCCTTCCAACACCCTAAAAAGCATACCACCCGCAGATAAAAATACTACAATGTAAAAAAATATCACAATAAATAAACACATCACCGAACTGCTATAAGCTTAGACATGTACTTAGGTATGTAAATAATGATTCAATATAGAAACAATTAAGGATTTGCATAATTGAAACACAAACTGGTTAATTACCATTAAAAGTGGACTTGAGGCTCTGTTTCCATAGGGTCTAGCTTTAATGCCTTGATGCAGTTTACAGCACCAATGAACATCTTTATATATGGTCTCTTGGAATATTTTTTAAATTTTAAATGTGGAAAGAAAATCATTTTTTGTTTTAATTAATTAACTTCTATCGAAGAGAAACAGAATCTGAAAACAGCCGCAGGTGCTGTCCGGTCTATTACTAATGGTGTCCATTAAGAGCCCAGGTGTCAAACTGCAGTCCCAGAGGGCAGCAGTGCCTGCGGGTTTTCTGGATGTTCTCGCCACCAGTGATTCATTTAAGTCACTGACTGGCTAAATAATTCACACACCTTGTTCCCAGCGCCTTAATTGGCAGCAGATTGAAAGGAAACCAAAAAAACCCGCAGACACTGCGGCCCCCTGAGACTGCAGTTTGACACCGCCGATTTAGAGTATGACACCAGCACGTGTTTATCTGTAGTTCCGGCCTTTAGAACACTGTTGTCAGGTAAATTGGAAATTATTCATGCATTAGACAATCCAAGTCGCAATTCAGCGCAGAAACGTTACTGAAATTTTACGTTAGGTGTCAATAATGACAGGCTGCTCAGTTCTCTTCGTAAACAGTCTTTTTTGTGGAGCGGGGGTGTAATGCTATACACGGTCCAAGAAAGATATTGCCATAAGCAAACAGCTCAAGCTCAAAGTAAGATCGACCACTTTCATCAATAATACTTATCACAGTTCTGTGCATTTCTTAGACTAAAACCAGAATATAAAATTTAAAAGGTTCCAAAATTGCCTTTAATTTTAATTCTAGAATTTTCTGATGAGCAGGGACTTGTGGGTCTCACGCTGCACAGAGAGGTCCTGCACTGACGCACAGCCCGCTGAACATTAAATTGATGCTATGCAGTACCCTACAAGCCTAATTTCACTATTTAAAGGACAACAGAGGGGGAAAAATGCATGTTTCACTGCACTCCTTTCACCCAAACATGGAAATGGCAACATAGTAATGGAAAACGTAGTGTAGCTAGATAACTATCCGCATCAGTAAGGCAATGGCAACCAAGTGCACTTTTTTATTAAATGTGTTGAGTGCTGATCCATAGAGAGCCAAACACCTCACCATTAATTACAATGATAGTCCTGTTTCAAATTGTTTTTTCATAATTGCCATGCTTTCCAATTTAAGTCCAATCAATTAGCAACAGATCCATTCAATTCTGAATGCATCATTTACTTGATCATTAATCCGTAGTGTTAAAAGAAGAGCAGTCAAGGAACTAAGTTAGAGCCTCTGCTTTAGAACAAATTGAAAACAGTAATGGAATGACTCCTGCTTTCCATCAGCCAGCTGACATTAAACCGTTCTGTCACTATGACAGCTGTTGTCACAGTAACGCAGTGTTTTCACTGACCAGACTTGTTTATCTGTCCAAAGCCATGACCGCTCAGAGCCATTAAAATTTTCCGAAAAGGCCGTTTACATTTGATGTAGCCTATTTACATACGTACATTGAACTAGAATACGAGGTCAAGCGGCCGTCGGGCTGCTGGCATATCCCAGATGGTAATACTGCACGCGAAAACCGCGACGACATTTTCGAGATGTGTATTTGTGCGCGAGCGAAAAACATATGGACACTGAAGGAGGTCGTAATTGTTATGCTGCTAGTCTAGACAATTTTGCGTGTACACCTGTCTGCTGTTTTCGCTTTATTGGTTAGTGCTGTCAAGCTGAAATTTCGCTAAATGAAACGCAATTCGTGTGCCAGCGTAGTTAAGTGTCTATTGTTCAATTTAGCGTCCCAGGCTGCGCGAGTGTCGAGTCCCTCTCACCGGTCTCCAGCTTCAGAGTTTCAGCAGCGTGCGCACACAGAACAGCCGATTCAATCTGCCCTACACATACAGCATGTGAACGACACTACTTATTATGGGTGTACTCGCAAAGTTGAGGAAGCACTTACGATACGATTTATGAGGCCGTATGACAATTATACAACAGCTTACCTGGACATTTTTGGCTGTACTGCAACAGCGGGGCCAGCCCTATAAACGCGAATGTCTGTGACTGAGTGATGAAGTTACAACATTGGTCGGCCGAGTTTTCGCACACCCATACACGGTCCAGCCATATGCTAGATTTGACCTGGTCTTGTTAATTGACAGTCAGGCAGAGTCACAAAATACGCAGATATCCCTGTGCCCCACGTTAGCTCACAGGAAGCGCTTGCTTTTGAATATGAAGCAAAAACCTACGAGTGTTCCATTCCATGTCATGACATACAATAACTTCCAGTTCAAACAACAGTTAGCGCGGTTGACCTGGAAACCGCCCCCGGCCCAGGTATCCATGGACATAATGTAAAATGGGCAAATAAAACAAAAAACAACCAAAAAAAAACATTTACCCTCAAGATTAGCTATAACAAGGCTAACGTAAACAAAACATAAGTCAAAGTCTGTTAAGCATGGAATTTGTAACTGTGTTTTGAGTAACCATTTAAAACTTTGAGCTCGCTTGTTTTTAGGTGACCTTACATGCATTTGCCCATAAACCATGCTTAACGTGTGCATATTAAAACCATTAGAACACCTTTCAACTAATCATGATTCATTATTTATCCAAAGTCTGTTAAAGGTTGTTACGACCTTGACAAAATGCTACATCAAACATACAAATTCAGTCAAGTGGAGGCTGACTTTGCTTATCTAACAATATAAGTATACCAGCTGCCAATCACAGCAGCTTATCTGTCTGCCAACAATTCTGCCTCTCAGCAAAAGGGAAGTGGACCACAACCAGGAGTTCAAACGAAATTAGGAGATTATGATACTCAGCACGACAGTCAAACATTCTAATGGTAGCTTTAACTTTCTAGAGGCAGCACCTCCCCTTTACACCGTAAGAGCAGAAATTCTGCCAAAGCTAAGAAAACTTCAAAACAAAGAAAATGCAGGAGAGTCACTGAGGTGGTACAGTTTGACACGGAGCGAAGCGTGCGTCAGTGCGTATGATGCGTAGAGCCTTAAAGCGCCCAAGGCCCTGGGGCTTGTCTGATGGAGTGCAGTCTCAGAGGCACTAGGGGGAGAGGTCAGGCTCGCCAGAGCGCGGAAACACAAGACATGCTGACGGCGGGGGGGGGGGCTGTGTGACACAAAAAAAACCCTGGCTTATGCAACGCAGACGCCCGCTGTGGAGAATCCAGACTGAACGCAGCGAGCGAGCGCACCGGAACCATGAGAGGGGAAAAACATGTTGATTTAGTGGCCTTCACACTCCACAATTCAGTGGCAATGATTCTGCTCGGTTGCCATTGGTTACTCAACTTCTCAAACTCCAGACTTTCCCCCCCCCCCACAAAGGACGTGCTTCAAACACTCGCAGGTGACTCATTCAGCGTGTTAAACGTTTCTGAAACCCACTGCGTCGGCAGCCTCTTTGCACAAAACAAGGGGCATTCCCTGTTGCATTTCTGAGAGGGTAATCGAGGACTAACCTTGCGAACCCTTTCTCCGTCTCCTTGCCACTTACACGCTCGTAAGACTTTCAGGGGTCCCCGATTATGGAGAATTGCTCACTGATAGGAATGACTCAACGCTGGCGTTCCGTAGCCATGGGAACAGGAAAAGGGGACTCGGACGTTTTGACAGGTACTTGAACTGGGCGCTCGGTGCTGAAGAGAGCAGTCTCAGACACGAAACACCGCCGCGCCGACTGCACAAACTTTCCCCACAGGAATTCACAGCCTGGGGGTCAGAGTCGGCAATCTGTTCCAACCGAGCCCGCTTCCCTCTCCCGCAAAGCATCATGGGAGGTTTTATCGATCCCTGTCCTCTCTGCCGGCAAACGCGCTGGAAATAATGCGCGGAGGAAAGACGAGAGGCTGGGAGCGCCGGCTCCGGGCTGGCGGCGCCGCGACCGACCCGTGCGCCTCGCATTTACCGCCAGCGGAGGGATCGGCCGATACCCGCCCCGCGCCGCGAACGCCGCTTGACCCTGGCGCCCCCCCCTACTGGGGGCCCGGGAACTGAAGGGGAAGCACGTTTTCTCATGTGGTGGGAAAACCGCTCAAAACTGAGCACCCCCCCCCACCCCCCCACCCCCCCCCGACTGGCTGCGGGGCTCTGGGACTCACCTGGCAGAAGACAGGCTTGTACCTGCTGGAGAAAATGTGTGCAAGTTGGTCGGTGTCGCAGAAGTCCAGGGGAAGCTTGTCGACACAAAGGCACTTGGAGTGGAGGTGTTCGGCGGTCAGCTGGTTGACGTCGGTCCACTGCACCATGAGGGCGCGGTCGCCCTGCGGCTTGCCCAGCAGTTCCGTGCGGGCCCGGGAGGCCGAGTCCTTCTTCATGTACTCCACGAAGCCGTAGCCCTTGGAGTGGCCCGTCAGCTCGCTGTACACCAGGAAGCAGCGCTCGATGTTGCCGTAGGCGCGCACCAGCTCCTCGAACTGGGCCCCGGTGAAGGTGTGGGCCAGGTTGGTGACGCACAGCAGCGAGTCGGTGGGCTGCAGCTGCACCGTGATCTCCCGGCCGCGGATGGAGGTCTGGTGGAAGGAGCGGATGGCGTCCTGGGCCTGGTCTCCATTCAGCAGCGTCACGAAGGCTGCAAGAGAGGGACATTACCTCACCAACGCCGCAGTCAACGTGCTAACGCTAATGCTAACGCCGACAAAACCATGCTGTCCCTTTCACTTAAAAAAAAAAAATGCTCAAAGAAACCCAAACAACCATAATGCTTTTTCCTCATTTAATAAATGAAGGGACATGGTAGATGCTTGCCCTACGCTTCAAGTGTGAAATGATACAGAGGTTAATAGGTGTTCTCCATTACACAAATAATCACACAACCAACAGCAGGCCAGGCTAATAGCTCCACATTACCTGACAGAAAACTCCTCCTTTCAGCTCATAATGACGCTCCTTCAGTTCTGCTTTCAGTGCACATTTTTAACAACACACCATATATTTGAGGACTAAACTCAGATACAATTTTACAAACTCATTCTCTTTTATTAGCAGTCCCTCTAAAGGCTGGGCTTTTTGTCCTGAAACATTTCCTGTGTTGAGAACTTGCATCCTAAATCAAAACAGGATTAAAGTGGGTATGTCATAAATACTTGGGGGGGTGGGAGGTTCAAGAAATGATTTATACTAAGAAATGAAAGCCCTTTTGAAGCAATCACATTTAGCCATTATGTCATTGGTCTCTGCTGCTGACTTGGGCAAGACATTAATGCAGAAATATCAAAATCTTTCAACATTATTATAGCCAAGACTTTCAATACTTCCCAATTTCATAGCTGATACTACGGCTGATACTAGCTTCGATACTTCATACCCCATAAGTACGCTCCACAGAAAAAACAATTAAGCAGTAGTCAGTATACAAGCAGTAATGTATTCGGTCACTGATAATCTGTTCAGGCAGAAACAAAGAGAAAAGTATTAGCCTTGTGTACGTTCTGCCTCTTTAATGAAGATTCTCTGCCCCCGTTTCTCTGCCCAACACACTGCACCACAGACAGTTCTTCCACACTCTCTAATGCTTTCTGAAGATTAAATTAATTACACTTTCTTTTGTCAAAGACAAAAAGGCTCTTAGAAAGCTTACACAATAATCTTATAATTCAAAGCTGCTAGACCGGTGACAGGTTGAAGAATATGTATATTTCAATACATGGATGTCCTTTAATTACAGACGTTGCCACAGGATGTGTTGTTCAGTTTTACAGAAGAGTATGCGGAGAGGAAAGAAACAATTCTGTGGAGAACTTCCAAAAGCCTACAATTCTCCTGTCATGTTACTTCTGAAAGAGATAATTAAAAAGAGAGGATAACAGCAACTAATGGAGAGGCTTATGAAATCACAGGAACAAACAGGCCGTTTACAACCTCTGACATTCAGGGATACTTCAGAGTACACAATGTCGAGTGCTCCACTAATACCATCTTCATTCAAGTATTTTCACAGATATTTCTCTGATTCCCAGCACTGTGGATGCTGGTTAGCAGTGAGGCGGCTAAGGCTCCAGAGGCACTGAAAAGCCTAGGCTGCACTCCGCAACCTCAAACCACACAAACGAGTCCCTACCCGCTGACTTACAGCATGTCGCTCAGCACAACAAACACACAGGCTGGAGCTCTCCGCCTGCAGCCAGCGAGGCCTCTCTCCCCACCGCCGCCTGGGGAAAACTGCTCAGACATAATGAACAGGGTGGACCGCTCCCCCGGGGGCCACACACACACGCACACACACACACACACACACATGCGCGCGCACACACACACACACACACACACACACACGTACACGCACACACGCACACACGCACACACACACACACACACGCGCACACACACGCGCACACACACATGTACACACACACACACACACACACACACACACACGTACACACACACACACACACACACACGCACACGCACACGCACACACACATGTACACACACACACACACACACACACATGCGCACGCACACACACACACACACACACATGTACACACACACATGTACACACACACATGTACACACACACACACACACACACACACACATGCGCACGCACACACACACACACAGGTGTACCGCAGGCAGGTTTCCCGTCAGAGCCGCCCATAACGGAGCGGCTCCAGGGCTCTCCAGCCGGCTCGGCCGCGCCCTTTGTCTCCGAGCGCGCGCTCTCAGCCCCCTCTGCGTTTCAGCCTCCCACGCTCGCCATCACATCAATTAGTGATGATCTTCTGCTGCTCTTCAGCGTCAGTCATCCAGCGTAAGTGGCAGACGCGGAGCGGCCGGCTCCCACGCAGCGCTGGAAAGAGCGCCGCTGCTGCGTCGAGTGGACGACCAGGACCCGGGAACGCTAATGCACACCCCCCCCAAACACACACAGCCGCCCACCTCCCCAGCACCGTCAGCGATCAGATCAGCGCAGAAACACAAGCTCCCTGCTTCCATGCCCCTCTCACGACAGCTGCGTCCAAACGGTGGAAACCCAACCCCGCTGGACACCGATGCCCCCTCGGCTTAAAATATACAGCAGCGGCCCATCGGGGGGGGAGGGGGGGCACAGGGGTTTTGCCACCTTTTTTTTCCTTTGCGTGTTCAGCTTTATTCAGACAGGTGGAAAGCCGAACGGGTAACAGACAGAGCAGGGATCAGAGCTGAGAAGGTGGCATGGCCTGGGATCAAACCCCCCACCCGTAGGGGGGCTCAGGAGTCGGCTGCCCTACGCCTCGCCGCTCAATTGCCGTTTTAAACCTCCTCCTCCGAGCTTCGCATCAGGGCTGACACCGGTGAGGAGGGCGGCTGGTGATATGGCGGTATTGCGGTATGGCAGCCAAGCGGTCCGCGGCTTAGTGGGGTGTGACGGCCACGCCGTGCCGCACCGTATGCGGCGTCTGATAAGGGAGGCGGGGTGTGGCCACACCGCACATGAGCAGAAGCCATGACGGAGAGCTCCTTCCAAACGCAACCCTCCCTCAGAGCTTCATGGCCATTCCAACTCTCGCCATCAAAGCTGAACAAAAGCCGAAGCCATCCAACCAGTGGTGGCTGTATTAATGATTAATTACTTAAACAGAACTAATGCTAATTAACAGTTTCACAACTTAAAAGACCTCCAACAATGCAGATATTTTTGTGTAAAGAAAACTGTGAGGACAACACACAACTTTGTCTAACCCTGAGTAAGGCAGTGATGCTGGCACTGACAGCATTATTAAATACAGACAGGAACTGTTAATAAGCAGGCCAGTGACCGTGCACGGGAACTAAAACACTGGCGTGAAATAACAGCAGGGACCATGTAAAACGGTTTGATGCTTTACCAAAGAACGCATTCGCTTAGTGTGAGACGGAGCAAAAACGTTCAGGCCGAGGATGAATCCCGCCGACGCACCGTGTCCGCGTGACAGGCAGTGGGGGGGGAGTGCAGGCAGTGGGGGGGGTGAACCAATCACCAGCCTGGTCCGTATCCCGCGGTTACGAGCTGCGGGGTTAAGGTCCTCCGCCCTCACAGCCCGGGCTGATCTGAGCCAGCAGGGTGCCGGCGGATCTCAGGAGCAATTAGGAGCCGAGCCGTGACGGGAGCTCTTCAGTTCGACCGGGCTAACCTGGTCCCGGCCCTCGTGCTCCGTTTGGGGCTGGGCTACGAAGCGGGGCAAAGTGGACCCCACGACCACCCCCCCCCCCCAGTTCGGCCGGGCGGGGCCCCGGTGTCGTCGTTACTGGACGCAGCGCTTCAAACAAGCCCCCTATTGTCCGCGGGCGTTCCCATGCCGGCCTCTCCCATTGTCACGTCCCGCCGGGTCCGGGGCGCCGCGCATACCTTTCCGAATTCCATTCGGGGGTCCACAGTGGGAACCGGGCCAGGGGCCGGGGCGGGGGCAGGGGCAGGGGCAGGGGCAGGGGCTCTCCCCCTCCCCTCCCCCCCGGGCGTGAAACCCACGCGGCGGAAAACCGCGAACGAGGACCGGGGAACGAGCGTACCCGTGCCGGACCGCCCGCCCCCCGAGCGCCGGTGTGCTGAGCGCAGCGCTGTCGGAGGGTAAACTCTGCACAGGGGACGGAGGATGAATACTCCTCATTACCCGCGGAGACAGGGCTGGGAGCCGGCTCCGCTCTTATTAATTGGAGGAAAGGCAGACCAGAGCAGGAGAGGCCCCCAGAGCTGTGGGCTTCAATTCAGCCGAGGTGCATAAACCAGCGTTAGCCAGCAATGAGTAAAGCCTTTCTGGCGTTTAATGGCCCCCCTCCATATCAACGCTTTGCTTTATTGCGTTCTTTAAAGCACGACTGCAGGCCATCCCCAAGGTGCCTTTAGAGCCGTGCCGCTGCCCGCTGGTCACAACGCCACCTCAGCTGTTCCTGTGGAAACAGACCTCTCCAGCTGCCCCATCTTCTGCACATCATCCTGCCCTGGATGTACTGCTAGTGCAGCGGTTACCAGCCCTGTTCCTGGAGACCTAGCGTCCCGTAGGGTTCCACTCCAACCCAAACAAAGCACACCTTATTCAGCAGCTAGAGATCTTGTTGTGCCACACTAGGGTTGAAATGAAAACCTTCACGATGGTAGGTCTCCTCTCCGACGACCCCCCATTTCACACTAATCAGACGGCCATGCGTTTGACGTGGGAGAGACCCCCCACCTCGGCTCTAACACGCAGACAGATAAAACGCTCGGAATTCAATTTACAGGGAGCGGAGCGCTGCGTGTGCGTCGGCCAGTTCAGACAGCGCGACGGATTCACACGCGTAACGGCAGATTCGTTCCCCTTTTCAGCTGCAGGCTTAGAGGCTTTAGCACAACGGGCCGTCAGCTTAGCCTGTGGCTAATGCAGCGACCCCGCCATGTCCGAGGCCAGACCCTGCGAGCGAGTGGAAACATCTCCGAACCCCCATCCCCCCACCCCGGCCCCCTCCAGCCCGCAGCCCCCCCGCCCCCCCCCCCCGAACAGAGGAGAGCCTCAGACGCTACACAGACCAGAGGAATTCACCGGGCCGAGTATCAATAACGTCCCGTTGGTGGCGTGCCCGTTGCCGGACAGACTCCGAGGTTCCTGCCCGAAATGGCTCGCTGGCGTGCGGCGGTGGGGAAGGGTTCCCGGCACTCGCGGGCCGCTCGCCCCCCCCGCACCGCGACACCGGAGCCCCCCCCGGTCAGAAGGCGACAAGCCGGGAGGGTTAGGCCGTGAGCTCACGGGCTGGCATTCGACACCGCGCGCGACTAATGACAGCCGGGAGGAATCCCCGCCGCGCCGCGGCAGCCCGGGCTCCGGAGCAGCGTAAAGACGGGCACCGCCAACCTAACCAGGGTTAGCGTCGCCGCGCGCGCGCTCCAAAGCTCGCCCAAACGCGCCGTCCGATAGGTAGCCCGGCTCCCCGCTCGCCGGCGAGGGAGCCGACAGAGGGGTGAAGAACAGCGGATACTTCCGAAAACGGAGGGAAGGTGAGAAACAGACGACCGCGCTGAAACACGTCTTTCAGACCCGGAGCGAGAATCCCACGTCTAACTATCTCACAGTGCAAAGCAATTTCGTGGATTACCGAATCCGAACCCAAAATTGCACATCCCAGTAAGTAGAGTTCAGCCACCAATCCCTCTGCTGGATAAATGACAATGTCTAACAATTTAGATATGAAAGGCTTCCCAGACTCAGCACATCCTGCTCTGAGTACCTTTGAAGTTACTCCGTTTAAATTACACTTGACACAAATGGTTCGGTACCTCATTTCAGAAGACAAAAATTACTTCGGTGACATTAAGTTGGCAACTACCTTCTCACAATTTTACAAGTCTAAGGGAAATTGATACATAATGAAAAAGTAGAATATAGCTTCGAGCTTGGTTTGATGTGAGAAAGTCGGCGAGGGTTCCTGAGTGCTAAGAGCAGAAGAATTTCAAGCGCTGCCAAAGTTCACAACTACATTCATCATCCCAACATAACTACAAAGACGTTCTCAAGCTTACTCAACATAATGTAGCTTGGTACTCTGCTCTAGAAAACAGAGTTCCCACTCAACACATCTTCCATGAAGATCCCGTTTTCTATTGAAAACAATTAACCTTGGTGGTGCCCCTGGCATCAAGGGCTCTAATAATTAAAACTGTTTTGCTGACAGATCTTTTAAAAACTGCTGCATTCCAGGAGTTTAACTAAAGCCAAATGTATTCAAAGGCTAAGCCCCTATCACAGAGACGCCATTTTTAGCTCGCTACTCTACATGCCGCATAAATTATTGAAGAGGTTATTACCTGTTCCTTTGTTTCTGTCCACATAACAGTACTTCAGTTCATATTCTCTCAAGATGTCATGGACCTCCTGTCAGAGAAAGAGAAGAAAGGTGTACAGTTAAGTGCATATCTTTTTCTCTGTTTGACACAAAGGGAGTGAAAATTTGTCCTGGAAATATCTTCAAATAAGAAAAGGGAGTAATGAACAAAGCAGTTTTATTTGGTTCTTACAGTAATCTAGCCTTTAATAAAGTTCGTAATGGTGTCCCATTTCAACACCTGGCTGATAAGAATCCTGAGTAGCATGTGAAGGGATTGATGGGCAGGCTATGCAATCCCAGGGGTGAGGGAAGGAAAAAAGGTTTCATGTTAAAATCAATTACATTTCCTGTCTAAAGCACCTTTCACGTAAGGAGACTCACAGACCTTTCCAGTAAAGCACCTCGTCCCATAACAACAGCATGAGAGCAGCTCAAAAAAACATGGAAAAGTTAAATGAGGTAAAAAGCAGAAAGAAAAAAGTACAGTAAAAAAAACAGTATCTTGGGGGGAAAATGATAAAGTTAGGTTTTAAGATGTTGTGTCAAACGACATGGCCATTTTGCATTTCAATGCGCATTTCGCGGATTCTTGACATCCAAGACAATAATCTCAGAAATTCAACCTGGCCGTGGACTTGCCCCGTTGTGAAAAAGCACATCTCGCATCGTGAGGGTCCTTGTGAAAAGTGGGTGAACCTTTATCTTGCGTGTGATACTGACAGCACACGGGCTCTGTGAACCAAGCCTGGCCCCGAATCAGGCCGGACAGAGAAGCTGCCCTTCACAGGGGCACGGTGCACCAGAGGAGGAGCAGGGTGAAGATGCGCATCGACCTCCGGGGCACTTTCACGGGCACTCGGAAACACACAGGGGAGGCGGGGAGAGAGAGAGGGCTGCTAGGAGAGAGAGAGGACTGCTGGGAGAGAGAAGGGGGGCTTCTGGGAGAGAGAGAGGGCTGCTGGGAGAACAACAGGGCTGCTGGGACAGAGAGAGAGGGCTGCTGGGAGAGGCACAGCGTATTCATCGCTCTGATCCGAGTTCGCCTTCCTCCAGCACACAGCCACATCCAGAGGAGCCGTCTACTTCTAACCAAGCACAAACTCCCGCTCTCCTGACCCTGCTCCCGCCCCAAAAGGTCGGCCCAGAATCATGTTTACTCAGAGTCAGAACAAAGCGCAGTCCTACAGAAAACAACAGCAAACCAAATCCCTTCTGGCCGTTCCACCGCTCTCCGGATCTCTTCTAGCCCAGGATTTTTTCAGCGTTCTCGTTTGCGCCTGCTGGAGAGCGGAACGCAGCGCGCGGCGTCTGCTCGCTTCTGAGAGCCCAGCCGAGGCGGAGCCCAGCACCGCGTCCAGCCAAAAAGCGAAAGCCGCCCGCGTACGCTTGCTCTTCTGTGCGCGCGTCGTGCAAACGCACAGGCCTCATTCTGAACTGCACGGGTGAGCACACACGCATACCCTCACACGCACACACGCACACGCGCACGCACACACGCACACGCACACCCTCACACGCACACACGCGCACGCGCACACACACACACCCGTAAACACACAAAACACCGAGCGGCCGCATAATCTAATGTGCAGTCGCCGCTCGATCCAGGAAGTGGCGATATTTGAGCAAAGTGACACGATCTCAGTGCAGCACTTAGTGCAACAGCTCAAACTGCTGTAGCACACCCCCGCCAAAAAGCACCCAACCAAGAGGACAGGCTACAGTGTCATCTGCTGCAACTGGCATCACAGCGGGCCTCTGTTCCTTTAAGAGAATCCGCAACCTTTCCCCATTTGATTACTCAAACAATGCAGGGAGGAGAGCTGTCTGTCTCAATCTGTGATAAAGGGGAGATATTCAATAGAGAGCATTTTCAATGCTGCCCTAATGCAGTTTCTCCCGGGGAGAATAATGGCTCTCAAATTAGCAGGAAACCCCGACCTAGGCGCTCTGACACTGGCGTAAGGTCGAAGACATCAGGGCTCGTTCGTCTTTTTTTTCCTGTTGATTTACACACAAACGTCGTAAAACTTTAAATCGGCCCAGAAATGACTATGGCGGTGAACATCTGGGGAAATGTGGATTCCGTGTCTTTGCAGATGCATCCGCTCCATTCGTCTATTAGGCCTCTATTTGAGAAGCCCTCGGTCATCCCAGCCTAATTGCACGTTTGCAGAAGGCAGCATGACAGAGTTTCGATTTGACCTGCAGTGCAAGCCAGCCCCGGAAAGTCACACGGCGCCCGGCGGAGTCTCACCCAGCGGGCGCGGTGGCAGCGCTCACAGTGCCCTCGGCGGCCCCGGCGGCCTGTCCCCGGCTCACCCCGCACAGGTAATGGCCTAGGAGGGGGGCTCGCCGGAGTATGACAGGGAACACGACGAGGAGCAATGTCGTTCGGCACGGGGTGACCCGTGGCGCCCACGTAACAAAAGGGGGCCGGGAGACGCCGCTGTCCCGACCTCGCCGGGCGCGGGCAGAGCTGAGTTAGCGCCCGTCTCGTTATTCCCCCGGCCTGCTGGAACGCGGATGCAGGGGTACGGCTAAGCGGGCGCAGACAGAGAGGTTCCTCCTGCAGCAGCGCGCTTCCGCAGCGGAAGCAGAGCTTTCACATTCATACAGGAACAGGGCTGGGGGAAACGGACTCTCTGAACAGAAAGGATAGCGGTAGCTCGTTTAAGCGACTGCGTTCTGATTCTCTCCACGCTAGCTCAGGCACAGGACCCTCGGCCTTGCTCAATCTTCGCCAAAGTAAAATATCTCAAAACATCACCGCGCCAGAAAACTCCCTCACAAACAGCCTCGGGTAATGCGCTCCTGCTACTGCTGACCATCTGACAGTATGCATACAGGATGCATCCATAGAGTACCATACCACCCCCAGTAATTGTTCCACTGCAGCAGCAAGATCAGGCTAATGCATATTTATGTGCCATCTTGCCATGTTTACGGGCGATGGGGTTTAGAAACTATGGGCTGGTTCCCTCGAGCAAGTACTTGGGAAACTAAGAAAAACTAAAATAAAGACACGCAGAAAGGAAGGCACGGAATACAATGCAAAAAAGAAAAACACGCTCTTGGATGTTTTCTTGATGGTAACCAGCCCTGCCAGTTTGATTCCTGCAGGCTACGCCCCGGTTTTTCCATCTACATCAGACCTGGGGGTAATTTGCACATAAAAATAACAATAAAAAAGGCATCGATAAAAGGAGCAGGGTTTGAGTGCGGGGCACCAGACGGGGCCGAGCTGTTGGGGGAGAGAGACAGATTCAAGAACATCTGCTGTTGACACACGGCGATGACTGCGTCCTGGGAACGGGGGGGGGGGGGGGGGGGGGGGGGGGCGCGCGTTTCGACTCCCGCCAGGCGGTCAGCGCGAATGAAGCCGCGGCCGCTCACCCGCGAACACGCGCGCACCTCCGCGTTGCGTCCCACCTGCAGCTCGGAACACCTGCTGCCGAACGGGCTGAGTAATTCAGAGGCTCTTCGGCAGGAAGCTCCGCCCGGCCGTCCTCCGACAGAGCATCCATCACCCATCTTATTACCGCCCGGCCGCTCGAACGGTCGCCCTCGTCCTGAAGCGAGGCACAGCGAGAGCGGCACGTTCGGAATGAAGCGCTAAGCGGCTGTGGTACGAGAACTGTCAGGTGCGGAAACACAGGGTGAAATTTCAGTTTGGACATCGGAGGGGTTGAAATGCATAGACCCTGAGAATTGCAACCTGTAGGGGGGGGGGTCTGGGGAATTCTAAGGGGGAAATACTTCAGACTACTGATCAGGATATCACAATCACAATGTGAAATCCCCATCTTTATTAGCCTATATACATTCATTTTTGTCATCATCATGCTATATAATGGGGGGGGGGGGTCACTTAACCGATTTAGTAATATAGGCGGGGTATGGAGGTTGTGTACCCCCATCCCCCCATAAATATTGCCCTTGACGGAAACACAGGGGCAAATAGAGTATGCAGGTCAGCAGGGTCCACAACTACCACCTCTTTAGGGATTTATTAGAAAAGTCACAGTGCAGTAAAAATGTGAGATGCTGTTCGTCGTATGCAAACCCACATGCACCAAATTCTCTTCTGTGAATCAGCAAGAAAAATACAAACCAAGATGCAGTGCGCAGTAACAGTTTCTTTTCTTTTTTTCATGTTAGATAAAGACAGAAAGGGTGTTAAAATTCTGTTCTGTAAAATTCTGTGGGGTCAAACCACACACCATCCTCCCTTTTAGACAAAAAGCACTGTGAATATAGCAGACATCTTACAGATAGCAAAATCACGTATTTGCAGAATGGCAGTGCGCCACATAAAAACCACATATATCCACCATTAAAAAACCTTATTTTTTGTTCCACAATATCCATTCTGGAAACTGCTGTGAAATTATGGCAGACACACACATTCACCTCATATTCACCTGACTAAATGGCAATTTGTAATACAGCCTTCAGCTACATACACATGCTCCACTAGCAAATGCCTTTGCCTAAGAAACATTATAGCCTGGAGCAACCTCACAATAGAGGTTAGGTCCTGGAGGTGAAACGCAATTATTCATGCACCAAAAACTAGGTGACATTTCAAGTCTACGTAATGACATTTGAACACGGACATCTTGAAACGAATGACTTTTAAAAATTAACCAGTCTAATAGAGCAGAGTTAATAAAAGCCTAGCAAACTAGCATCCTCTCATGCACGGAAAGTAATCAGCTTCAAGAGTCTCAAAACGACATTTAACACAAGCTGCGTATACCTACCAATTTAAATTAATTATAATGTACGTTATGCTCCGGAAAGCCTTCCGATTCACTAAGCGGCTCGTTCAACACAGCACGCGCTAACATGTGTTTGTAGGCTACTTGTATTTAACTACCTGTCTGTCTATCTAGCTAACTACATTCTAAGTTCGACACATGCAGCTTAAATATTAAAACGTACGTTGGTAACATTTCCTCTAGCAAGTGTCGAATAGCGTTTCACCCAGTAGTTCGAGAAGGCTGCATCATATACAATGTCACTTGTACTCATCGCCGACACCCTGTTGTGTCACTAAATTAATGGAGGTCATTCAAGTTTCCATGGCAAAGAAGTGAGTGAGACACAGTGCGAACATAAGTTTGGGATACTAAAGAAGATGAGGTAGGCTAATCCACACACCATGATAAAAGTACTGGCCGTACAAATTCCATAAACAATGAGCCATTGTACGGGTTACCTCGCTCTTAGTTAATATTTCGGACATATTGATTAGATTAGGTTAGTTACGTTGTGGGAATTATTAACTACGCCCCAAGGCCAGCTAACGATACAATTCGCTACAGCGGTTGAGATACTTTTTTAAAATCAGATGATCATATTGTAACAGAAACAGTTCCTTTAACCGTGCGGAATGGCCCGTGGGAGTGGGAATAATTCGTTATCTTTCCAGGAATTGTGTGCGCCCTCCTACATTGAGGTTGCTTTCTTTTCTGCGCATTCCCCTGATGCTCGCAATAGCTTCGCTTGCTTGCAAACAATTGTAGCACGGCTTTCAACCACCAAAAAGTACCAGGGTCTTCCATATGATTCTGTAACACTCTCACTCGGTACCTGTATTTTCGCGTGACGGCAAACTGCAAAAAAGTGTGTCAAAGTAGGCTAATGCTAAACATACGCGTATCCATCTTTTGCAATAAAAATATAATTACTAAATATTTGGGGGGGAAAGTTTAACAACACTACCAAATGGAACGATGCTACGTTGCACTTCATCAGAAAATGAACAAATCACGTTACCTGGTTGGTTATATCTTGTGGCAGGTTCTTAATGAGGATTTTCCTCCTGTTGCTCAGCTCCCTACGAGTTTTTTCCAGCCTCCTTTCGATTTCCTCCGGCTCCAAATCAGACAAGACTCGAAGACAAGGCCCATCGGATGTTGTGTCCTCATCCTGTCGGCTCTCGGGGCTGTCAGAATCCTGGAAAGGTGTATTTTCCTGGTTTAGAGCGTGTACGCTCGGCGGCTGGATGGAGGAAGCTGCCGCCATTTTGATAAGCTCTGTAGCGAGTGAATGGAAGCAGTAGGTGGGCGTCTGTATTGCCGTTGCTCCATCGACACTAGAGCAGACGAAAAGGTAACTACCACCAACCACATACCGTACTCTTGGCGACCCCCACCGTTTGGTATACGAACAGTAGCCTAAGAAGTGGAAACAATGTTAAAAAAATAAAATAAAATTAACGCCAGCCCGTGGACGTTAGACATTTAGACTTTTGTGACTGATTTTTCGAAAAGTACATTCACATACATATTCAGCTTAAAAGTAAAATGATGAAAAATGTACAACTTATCCTATGCTATGTACTTAACACTTCAATACAAAACAGTGCTGCCTGCAAGGATAGCTACGGATATTGACATTATGTAGGCCTATTGTGAAGATGCTGAAATATTTCCACAAAACTGAGGACCAATTGAAACTGAAAATACGATTTGGATAGGCCTACATATGAATTTGTAATATAGCCAAAAATGCAGGAAAGGAATGAATGACAGGTTTATCAAAAGTCAGTAAGGCCGTCTCCCGTGGGTGTACAGCGAGCGATTCGAGCTAAACAGTAGCTGAATGAGAGCTTCTGGTAACCCAAACCCAAAACCAAACCCAAAACCAAACCCCAAACCAAAACCCTACATATCCAAGCCCAGGCCTACACGTTGGATTTCTGCACGCTGCAACCGACCTGCAATACTATGATTGTGGTAGCCTACAGTCGGGAGAAAAAAACTTGAAATAGGCTTACAATCAAACAGGTAGCTGCGGTGGCACGTTGTTAAAATGGTTAGGAATTTAGTATTAAGGTAGGTCGTCAACGCATTCAGAGCAGAAAATGGGAAACACTAGGCCTATTAACAGTATACAGACACCTTATTTGGATATTAGAATTCCTTTATTTGGGCTAATCATGAAAAGGTAGTTATTCAGTTATGATCAGTTTTTTTAAACGGCATTCACAATATGACAGCATTGCATCTGCCTGCCCCCCTACCCATATACCAAAAATGAAAAAAAGCAATGAAATTCAACAATGGAATTCTGCAGTAAAAATAAAATGGCCTTGGGTGCTGCTGAAACTGTTTTGATGTGTCTGTCCAGACAGCCTATAAATATGCTGTAGTCAATATCATCATGTGCTTCTACAAATAAATTGGGTTCTACATAAGAAACAACCAAGTGAGCCTAAATGGAATAGGACAAAAAGAGAGACTACGACATGGCTGATAATAAAAACCTTTAGAAAAGTGTAATAGAAATGAGCACTCTCAGCCAAAAGAATGCCACCAATAAATGCATGATTCAGAAAACTACTGAGTGGGAGTCGGAGAAAAAAAGAGGAAATTTCAATACACAAAACTACCGTGTGGGTGTTGGTGAGTGGCAGAGCAGGCTAATTGAACACCTGGGATGTATATGTTTATGTAAGGAAGCTGTGGGAACCTTGAACCCTTGCCTGCGAGGTAACGTAAGTGGGCGTGTGGGAGGCTGGAGGGGGGCCTCTCGTGGAATCCGTGGATCACAAACGAGTATGATTTATTCATTTATTCCTTCATTTGGCAATTATATCATTTCACACTCTGCGTTTTTACCGATTATCCGGTACCCGCGTCAGACCGTAAACACGGAAGGAGGAGAATATGACAGAGCGGGGTTTCAGGATACGTGCGCGTTTGCTCACAGCGAAAGTCTCCGCTTTCCCTCGGACGAGCAGGCCTCACAGTGCGCACGGTACGCCCCGAGGAAACTTGGACACCGAACGTGTTCCGATTCTGAGCAGCTCTTTGGCAGGGGCGAGGATTTCGAGATCACATTTCCCTGATGACTGCCTGCTTCAGAATAGCTGCTCCACTTCTTGCCAGCATGCCAGCATTCATCACAGAAAGTTTTCCTATTGCCTGCCTCTTAGATCTCTAGGATAACGCGTAAGACATATGCAAAGACTGCTGTCCATAAATAATAGCAGGTTTGACTACCTGACAGTGATTAAGGCTTCTAAGAACATAAATCATGTATGGCTATTTCCAGCATTTAGTTGCGAAACATGCTTTTAAGGAAATGTATATAAAAGCAAATAAAAGTTCCTTGTCTTTGATATACGATTACAATACTGTCCATACTTTTTGTTTCTTTTCTTTCTGAATTGTATGTTTCATTGTATGTATGTACCATTTATTGTAAAGCGTCTTTGAGACCATGACAAGCGCTATATAAAATAAATGTATTATTATTATTGTTATTCATACTACCCTTTTAAACTGTTATGTAATCCTCTGTTGGTGTACCTCATCCAGAATTCTCTAGGTTGAGATGCACACGTTTCCATGAAAAACTCCAGTGCACATGCTCACTCTTTATAAAATGTAATCCAGTACACAACTCTTTGAAAGCAGAATTCACAATATTTCCATTAGTCTTCCAAACCAGCAGTGCACCTATGGCAGCCTACTTGTGGGAATATGCCCTGCCTGGACCATGTCTGCTCCTCCTTCCTACTCTTGCCTCCATCCTGTGATACAGTATTAGTATTGTTTTCACTATTCCCATTTCCCCTGACTCAATTAACCTTTACACCCCAGACCATAACAGCTAATGGCTGCGTTATGCATTACATTAAAACACTACAGTTGTAAATTACTTGTCATGTAAAACCACTGCCACCAGAGAAAGATCAACAATTCTTCATATCATTTCAATCCTCCTGAATATAAAACGTTTTTGGTTCCAGCTGGATTTGCAACAGGAGACTGTTTTACAGCCATTTGCAGATTATCCCATGCTGTTTTCTCACACACATTCAGCATCTGTGAACCAACAGAGGCAATTTTAATTAAGGACCATTTAGCATGCAAGCGATACTAAAACTCAAATATTTATTCCCCGTGAAATACCTCCAAAGAGAAATACATTTCCTATGTACTGTAGTACCAAGGTTTTTCTTCTGTAATTATTATTTATTTGGATACATCCGCATGCCCCTGGTGCTTATTGGGAAGACAATATGCCCTAATTAAAAGAGCAGTACAGTACTCTTGTGTGCTACAACTAGCAGCGTTACTTCATTAATAAGGATGGTACTCCATGACAGCACAACAGCTTGTGCCTGTCGTTTGACAGTAAGACAATTTAAAGGCATACATTAATTTGTTATATATTAAGGATATAAGTACAGCTGGGACAAAGTGAAGAAAACTCACCCATAAACCAATCTTCTGTAACCTCTCTTAACTTACACCTGAAAACAGCCATTTTGTGGCACAATGTTAACTCATTTCTCAGTTGAAGTTGTGATGTCCATCTGCAGGAAGTACTGGACGTACTGTAATTTATTAGAAATATAGGTATACATGACATCTGCCAAGTATATAAAAAATTCCACACAAAAAGGCCAGGTTATATGCAGTACAGTAGATTTTAACATATTCCCATGGAAATCCCATTTTATGGCCTCTAGTGCAACCCTTGACATTAGAACCTTTTTCACAGCAGGCCAATGGTCAGCCACAGAGTTAAAGGGGGACTCCATCTAGAGGAAGGATACTTAAGTCCCACCGATGCACATTTTAGAAAATACAGCAGGAAGCCTGAAAGAGGCCCGAGGACACATTCAAAGACAAGGATCTAGTAAAGTATGGAAGTGGACCTTTTATTACATTCATGTTGCAATAAATCTCCATTATTTTCTTTATATATTACATAGGGAAAAGAGGAATGATATACAGAAATTGAAGCTCCTTCAGTACATTAATGAAATTCATAGTGTTCAGTATACACAAGATTACACTTGTTTACAACAGTAAATACTGTTAATGTTCTCCATCAACATGGCAGTACTCTCAAAGATGGTAATACCAGAGGCGAGTAACAGGATGCTACAAGACTGAAATAATAGTGAAATTCTTCTCTGTTCACCTATAACAGAAATATTCAATTTACAAGAGGGATTTTATAAAAACACATTTATAATGTCATGAATTCCAGGAATCTGGATAAAATTGTCTTCCTGGACTAAAACCGTGATATTAGAGGACACATTTTTCCAACAGTCAAATATTTTATTAACTGTTTATAACCTTATTGAGGGGAAAATGAGATCACCAAAGTCAATCTATCATAAATTCCAATATGGACATAAAGTATCAGTAAGCTAGTCTTGTCCAATACCATGAACAGTACAATTTTTTTAAAGTTCAAAACAACCCAGAGTAAACTGAAGATTATCAAGAACACACAACCTATACACTTTACACAGGAAAAAAACAAGGTTTTTTCTAATGGAGTGTAAAACACATGTATAGCTATTTGTTATTTAAAAAACATTCATAGACATTATATTGTTGGGATCAGACAACTCGGAGAACACCAGATTAGTCCACTTCTAAACTAAATGAATACAATTGTTTTCTCTGATTTTGCCGAAGTAACCAATCAAAACATAAAACGTTCATCTGGGGAAGAGGGACTGTTCTGACAGTCCCTTCTCGTCAACAGTGCACTGGGCCGATGTTTAAACACAAAAGCAATTCATATCGAGAATCACACTTAAAAACGAAACCAATGAAGTGGTGCCTTCACCGGAGACAGAGTGCGTCTGTGCGTCCCTTTTAATTCACCTGGATCCGGCTCGCTCACAGAACACATCCCGAGGCGTGTGCTGAACGCAGGGGTTCAGTGGCACAAGCCCGGAAGCTTTAAGTCAGCTTCCAAACAAACTGAGCCCACTCAACACTGATGTTTTCCGCCAGGAGACACACAGTCACAGACGCGAGAAAGGCGGCGGCGTTCCTGATGGAGGAGTCAGCCTGGGCCTGAGAGGGGATGACATTCGCTCTGAGCCTGACACGGCCCCTGGCTCTGAAGACCGCAAATTTGGCCCGGCGCAGAGATGCGCCCTCCGGGTCTAAGGCTTTGACATCCTTTTGCGTTAAAAAAAAAAAAAAATCTTTAAAAGAAAGTTGTGATTCTTGCAGTCTTGGAGTAACCAGTTTCAAGCATTTTTAGCTTAACAATTTCGATTGCATCATCTTCGGTTCATGTTCGTCGCTCTCGTATGTTATGTAAAACCGTTTAAAATGGAGTCATTCCCCCCCCCAATACAAATAAAGGTGCCGCATGTCCATTTCCCACCTGCTGCAGTCACAATTTAAAGGGCGTGTTCAAACAGGAGGAGTCAATAGGACATGAGCCCTCAGCTCAGATTCACCTACTGAATTTGTTCATTTCAGTTCCAGTTAAATAAATAGTAGAAAAATAATCCTTTTGTTAAAAACAAATCTGAGATGCACTGTTTACATTTCGTAAGGAATCCACCCCCCAACCACCAAACAGGCGCTGTTTCTCTCACTCTTCCTGCTGCACAGTTCACACTTCCCATTTCCGCCAGCGTTGTCCTGTAAAGGTCACGTGAGTCCCTCAGAGGAAATCTCCAGCGGGGCTGAATAGCTGGGGTCCGCTTTGTTCCTCCTCGCCCAGTCCATCCCTTCCTCTCACCTCCAGCAGGTTGAGTGGGATCAAACGTCTCTTCTGGGATGGGATTTGAGTGCAGCTCACGCAGCAGCTGTTTGCGGGGGTGCGGTGGGGGGCTGGTAGCGGAAGGGGGGGGAGGGGCGGAAGGGATGTGCCAATCAGCACTCCGCATCAACGCTGTGCACGGTGACGGCGGCCTGCAGGTGGTGGGCGTGGTGCAGCGGGTGGTGGTGCGGGTGTCGGTACGGGTGGAACTTGTGGCTGAGCAGGGCGGCGGTCTGAGGGGGCGTGTCCAGATCCATGTCCTCGTCGTGGTTACCCACGTCCACGCCTGCCGACAGGGGATCGTTGTTGCAGGGCGGGTTCTCACTGTCCTCCTGGGGACTCATGGTGCTGTAACCTGAACATGGACACAAACACAGACACAGTCATGTAGGACTCACTACAATTCTAAAACATACCGTAAGCTAGAAAATACGCACACACAGAAATGAATTTGAACCATTTCAAATATCATCATCTCAGAATTATTTTTTCCCTGCACTTTCAAGCAAGAAGTAGTGAATCATCCTTTCTTCAAAACTGAAATGTCTGGTGGTTTAGAAGTGCATGGGAAACTGAGATGGGAGAGAGCCATGAGAAGGTTTCCGTTCCTTGGGCACAATGAGGAGGAGTAGGCCAGGGATACTCAAATCCGCCCCCCAGGGTCAGTACTGCTGGCTTTCATTCCTCCCCTTTATCAGGGTCAGCGACCGATTTAAACCTGATGCATCGGGTGAGTGTAATCTCTGGCTAATCAGTGACATTATTGGACTATCAGGCAGCAGTACTACTGACCTTCAGGGCCAGATTTTAGAATTGGCAGAGTAGACTATGGGCATTTTCTGTTCCTTTGAAACCTTTACTCTCAAAGTGCAAGTCTGGAATCCTCAACTTTAAATGAAAAAATCAGTTTTGTAATTTATATTCAAAAGCTCAACATTCAGTATGCCACGACATTTATTCTATAAGATAAAAAGATGTATAAAAATCACTTTTTAATGAACAAGAGGAAATCAAAGTGAACCTGAAGATACTCAAACCCTGGTTCTGCGGAGCTCCTAAGGGCGACGTCTGTCTGAGGTACCGTGGTGCTCCCACAGTGAACAGAAGTCTTCAGAAGACTTCATGAAAATGGAATCTACAAATCGCAGTCCTTGTTCAGAAAAGACCCAGGGAGGACTAATCTCCCACCCCTGTGACACATTCAAGCTCTCCTTATTGTTTCCAAGAGAGCCATATTATGCCCGCCATTGTCATAAACCGCTTTAGAAAATGAAATGGCCGCCCTCGACAGCCTCGCAGCGGAGCCCGCTCCGGTACAGCACGGCGGGGTGTCAGAGGAAGCCTGGCACTTCGGTCCAAATTCCATTACCGGGTTTATCTGACTAGAGCGCTGCCAAGTGGGGGAAAAAAAACACCCAGGCGAAATCAAAGCCAAGCGCAGCTATCTGCTACGCGGGCAGCCAAGTGGCCTAGCGCGTTGGTGAAAGTCGCGTTGGGGGTGGCTGGGATGATTCAGAGAACACATTAAAGGCTGAAAGCCCCCGTTCCGCGCTCGGGCTGAATCGATTTCTGCTGTTTATGACCCCCCCAGCTGTATGAGTCGGCCTGCAGTGGGAGGACACCTTTGACAGCAGAACTTTCGCTGCCTCTCAGAGTCGGTCTTCTCCTCACGGCGATCCATGTGAGCGCAGCTGTTTTTTTTTTCCTTCTCCTGGGTTACACAATGCTTTCCAGAGAGGGCGGGTGGGGAGGGGTGGGGGGGGGGTTTGATGAGGGCGGGGGGGGAGGGCTGGGGGGGTTCGATGATGGCGGGTCTCCACCCAACTCATCTACAGTGGCTTTGAAGGCCATGCTTCTGATGTACTAAGCAGCAACAAGGGAGCTTCCTGGATTTCATGAGGAGAACTTGGGAGCCATGGGATCAATAGCACAGTCTTGGTCATGGAATGGATAAAAATAATATTTTTTGCTGTGATCACTGATAAAATGTGTTGAGTGACGACCATAACAACACATTTAAAGGATTACACATCTTCATTTCTTCAGTGACAAGCTGACAAGGTATGTAAGACATGGGAAAAAATTAACAAGAAAAATACACAATACAATTATTTACTGAGAGCAAATCTGCCAGAAATGCGGGTCAGTATTGTTTGTTGGCGGTGTTGTATTTCCAGGAGAGCAGTAGGCTGTTCCCTTTCGTCCTTCGCAGTGCGAACAGAACAGAGTGAGATCTGCACCCACACAAACTGTGCAAACCTTACCTGACAGCGGCAAATAAAAAGATCTTACCATGGTCACTTTCTGTGCCAGACCTTCCCCAGTACCTCCTCCTACGCTCAGGGCTGTGCGTGTGTCTCTCGATCACCGCGGCGATGAAGCGCGTGTTGCTGACTGCACATGGGAGACACACGGCGAGATTAACCTTGAGCCAGAGCCAAGACTCTCCACAAAAGCACGACAGAAACTCTGATACACAGCTGACCTTTCATATAAAAATATATACACATCACTCAAAATTATATCAAATTACAGACTTAAACCGGGGCTGCCATTGAAGTGGCAGTATTGTGAAGTGTAAACAACATTTCGGTTCTAAAATATGCGGTTGAAAATGGAAATGTATTCATAAGCTCATAATACGAAACGGCAGCTTTCGAAATGTAACAACATCCACAGATTGTCCAAGTCTTCACTCATTCAAATGACTCCGATAGGCAGAAAGAAGTCCAGAGTTTGGCTGTTACATCCTTTGCTATTCGCCGACTCTTCACCCAACAGAGGAACAGACAATTCCAAAATCCCTCAGCTGCAAAGAGTTGCCTTACTTATCCCCCTGTCCTCGTGGCTGTCCTCGTCCCTCTCGTCCCGCTCGTTGTCCAGGTTGGACATCCTGACGGACATCTCTGAGGACAGCAGGCGAGACACATCAGACACCAGTACCCTGCACTGGGAGTACTGGCATCAAACACCCCTCAATCACAAGCTCATCAGGGGCATTCAGAGCGTTCTGTCAAATCAGCTAGGCTAAATTTCACAGGGCCCGGTGCTGATTTTGGTCACTGCTCTCCGATTGGTGAAAAAGGAGTAAGCTGCAAGCCGCCGGTCAAAGATCAGGGTGTGGAACAGATTTCATTTGTGCTTTGCATTGTGTGTCTGGAGGTAATGCGTGCGGCTAACCCGCTAAGCCTGAGGACCTGGAAAACGCTGTAGGAGGATTACCAGGCAGTCGCACTAATTTATCTCTTTACTCAGAGCTAATCATCTTTTGTTTATCATCTCATTAAGGGAGAAGCTCCAGACCTGGTTTGGAAAGGCCGGGCAGCAGTCTGGAGCTTTATTTACTGGAAAATCCCCCCCCGCCCCCCTCGCTGTGCAGAAGCGGAGGCTGGACACGGTCGGTCGCCCGGGAGACTCTCTCACCTTGGGCCGCCAGCGGGGACATGTGCTGGTGGCTGCGGCGGTGGATCTGGTGCCGGTACGCGTACACGGCCAGCACGAGGACCATTATGCATCCCATGATGCCTCCGGCCACAGGTCCCACCGGCGCGCTCTTGATCATGTTGAGAGGAGTCACCTCGTCATCTGCAGAGGGCGACAGCCGTGGTTTATACAGAAAGTTCTGCATAAGGTAACAGCCCAATGCACGCTATCCTCTGTGTACAGCCCATTTCTGACTAACTGGACACCATGTAGGACAGCCTATTTCTCTCCATTACGCTACACCAAATACAGACTAGTTCCCACTGTTCTTCTGCACCAAGTACAGTCCAATTCTCACAGTTCCTGTGTGAAAAATGCAGTCTAATTTTCACTGTTAATCTGTGCCAAATCTACACCAAATACAGACTAATTCTCACGGATTCTCTAGGGCACAGCGAGCTGCTGGAAAATACAGCTCTGGAAAAAGACCACCCCATATTTTTGAAGAATCTGGGTCACTCGGTATTGATTGTTGAACCCTTCGTAAGCAAAGACATTGTTTTTCGTATTTATATGTGGGTATAAACTTTTTTTAGTTTATTAAACGTACTGTATAACAGCACCGTATTTAAAATGCGTTCATTAGTTCATAAAAAATAGCAAGTTTCATTTTACAGAAAAACATCCATAAACTGTGAAACTGGAAATTTGATGCGGGGCCTCTATTCTTCCCAGGAGCTAGTTAGGAAACAGTGTAAGTATAAGTAGTATGTTAATGTGTATACACATGGCCTTACTCTTAAAATATTCGTTGTGATTATTTATCATCCTGTCGACAGTGGGAGATTTGCAGGCACGTTGCAAATGAATGCCTATTGTCACAACTATTTATGCATGTGGTTATCTGTTATTTTTTCCCTGTGTTTTTCATGTTGAAAGACCCAACAATAAGTCTACGGTAGATGGCATTTGGCCCCCGGGCTGCCAGTTGAATAGCCCCGCTCCACACCATGAGCAGACACTCTCACTCTGGGCTGACAGTGCGTATCTCAAGCCTGTGCAACTGTAACACAAGAGGGTTGATTAAAAATTGAACGTTTTCCAAGACCGCACTAGGAAACTAAAACAACTGCTGAACCACATGAGGAGAGGCAGCCCCTCTGAGGTGGCAGGGATTAGAGCAACCAGCGTGAAAAAGGATTTTATATGCAGAGTGCCACAAGGACAATATTTACTAAATCAAGAGATGGGTTTCTATTTTAGTCGAGAGGACTGCTCAGAGGATGCCAGATTTCCATAGACCGTCTGAGTTGTTCATCTCCTGTGTTCAAGCCTTGGTGTGAAAACAGATTGAGTGTGTGAGCCATGAATCACTGTCACACTGACCACTGAAACCACGAGCTGAACTGTCCTGGGGGGCATTTCACCATGCAGGGTTATTGAGTTTTTTGGATAATTGTGCCGAGTAAAACCCGGGACAGCTCTTTTTGTTGTGTTTTTTTGCTTCAGCCCATGTTCAAGATTTGGGAGGGTTCAGAGTTTTACTTGGTGCAGTTATCCTGCTAACTCAGTAACCCTGCTTTGTAAAACAGGGCCCTGGGACATCGAAAAAAAAGCAACAATAAAGAAGGGAAACTAGCTGCTGTTCAGTCAGTCAGATCAGAGACTCACCCAGGTGTCCCATTGCATCCATGTAAGGACTCTTGGCTCCCACAATCCCTCCGAAGCACTCCTTCTGTAGGGCGCAGTAGGGCTTGTCCAGGTGAGTCTTCCCATCGCTGTCCACCATGCACCACTCACAGTCCAGCACCCCGAAGCAGTCACTGTGAGCACAGAGTCGGCTCGTTACTGAACGCTAACTCGAGTCAGCGCAGAGGAACGTGGATCTCCCCACATCATCACACACAGAAATATCATTCTCTCTCCTGTACAGGTGGGAGAAGCAGCAGCCTCACATTAATCCCAGGTTTTTCTGACATTACTGTACCTCACCACCCATCCAGTGTGCAATATCAACTCTGCACCATATCCTTTTCCACAGATTAAAGTTGTATGCCAGGACAACACAATCAGTAAGAATGGCTGTCGACTGGGCCAAAAAATGTAATTTAAATATTATATTCAAAGACCATAACAGAGAACCAATATATTCAAATATTTATTGCCAAATTTGCATAATTGTGGCATTGCCATACAATGTATGGGATACTTTTAGGCTGTTATGCCTGTTAAGACCACAAGGGGGCACAAAGGAAGGCAATGTTCCACTTAAAGATTTTACCTAACCTGTTGCCAGATAATGACAAAATATAAAGCAAGATTAGTTAACCCTTATTTACTTTTTTGGTGAATATGACTGCCAATATTATCATTTGTAACAATGCACAAACATATTTTAACCTAACAATGAAACCCTTATTTCATACTGACCACAGTATTCTCACACTGTAAGAGCAATCTTGAGGATAAAACCAGGCTACAATGATAAAAAAAACATTGGCGGCCTGGTGTAGCACTGCGCTTTTATAGAATATCTGCCAAAAACAGGCAAGACAATCCACTTGCTTAGAGGCGAGTACTGCGTGTTTCTTTTTTATAATTTAAAATGTTCCCTGCAGAGGAAAAACAATCTCTGCTAGAACAGCAGAGCCTGGACTGTTCAGGTGTTCCTGCACTAGCTGTGCAGTGGTTTTCTACCACACCAGAGGGCTCTGGACTGGTGGTGGTGCTTCCTCTCCAAACCCCTATCATCACCTGCTGCCGAACATCAATCAGCAGTGATCTTTTTTAAACTCAAAACCTGATTGGCTGTGCAGCAGTGAAAATCAGATCATTCAGCAGCAGTGTTTTTAAACATGCAACATGCTAGATTGCTACATCACCGGTGCACAAAAATATTAAAACAATTACATAATCAAATGATGTTCATTTTAGTTATTTTTTCAATTGAAGGAAAGGTCTAATTTCGAATATAAATCTGACAGCCCTAAGTAGTGATCAAGCAATGACAGGGTTAGGCAGTTCAGCAGCATAATGAGGAAAGACTACAAAAATACATACAATTAAGTCATTATACTATATTTACATTGTCATTCATTCAAAAGTGGACTAGAAGTATTACATTCCTTCTGTGCTGAACATGTACCTCTGTAATGAACTTGACTGAACCCAATTAAGGTACAACAATACAGAAAATATTGACTGAATCAGACTGATTAATACTATAGTATGTATACACACTCATATTACACAGACATATCAGTACGCAGCCAGGAGAACTGTAAGAGTGTAATTTAGCTCATCATGATATCCCCTGATATTTCTTTTAACCTAAATCCCCATCCATTACAACAGTGCATCTGAGATGCTCACTGCCACACGCCGTCCCAGCTGCACACAGGGGGCGGGGTCAGGGGGGAGGGTGGAGCACAGCTGAGCGGGTGTGTGTGGGTTTAGAGGGGCGGGGTCAGGGGGGGAGGGCGGAGCACAGCTGAGCAGGTGTGTGGGCATGCAGGGGGCGGAGTCAGGGGGGAAGGCGGAGCACAGCTGAGTGGGTGTGTGCACGCACAGGGGGCGGGGTCAGGGGGGAGGGCGGAGCACAGCTGAGTGGGTGTGTGCGCATGCAGGGAGCGGGGTCAGGGGGGAGGGCGGAGTACAGCTGAGTGGGTGTGTGTGCGTGCAGGGGGCGGGGTCAGGGGGGAGGGCGGAGCTGGTTACCTGCTGGTGAAGCGCTGGCTGCAGCGGGTGTTGATGCACTGGGGCAGCGTGTCCTGCAGGCTGGAGTCTATGACCGTCAGAGAGAGGGGCTCCTGGTGCACCTCGCAGCTCGGGTTCCTGCAACAGCCAAAACCATCAGACCACCGTCCTCCAAACTCACCGCAAACTGAAGAAACCTCACAGAGGAAGTGGCCTCATAAGAACACCAGCACTTCACTGCTATTACTCACCGTGTCGAGAAGGACAGGCTTCAGAATGTATTATTAAGCGCGAAAATGAATTGTCAATTACAGACACGACGGCTTGGCATCCAATTTCCATGACAAACTGCGCTCGATGAAATGACAAGCAACTGCACTCATTAGAAAACAAAACAGCATGACTAACTGCGAATTACTCACGACGGACGCCTAAGCACCCGAACACGCCTTGTAACAGGCTCGCTTTTCCAACTCAATCCGAACAGTCTCTTTTGATTATGAAAACCATCAGTACGGCTTACCTGTTCTCCGCGTTGGTGAGGTTTCCAGTACACTCGTTCACCTCTAGAGGGCACTCACACGGACACTCGCATTCATTCTGCTCCATCCTGTGGAGAACACATGGCAGGATGTTCTCATACTTCATAGATTTTCAACATGTGCTAGCAATATGTGAATACCTTAAGTGCTAACAACAAATTAATTTCTAATAATTTCTGAAATTTTCACAACCAAGTGATAGTTTAAGGATAAAACAAAAGCATACAATATGTAAAGACACAAATTAAGCAAAAATATGTCAGTAAGAGGGGATACAAATGCAATCAAAGCCAAATGAAATATTCATTTTCACACAGCAGCTGTTAAGCGTAAACCCAAATCGTTCCATTGCATTGAGAGCATTATTTCAACAGGAAACATTGGCACAGGACATTGAGAATACACAGAAGTGCGTGGTACTGACGAAGCTCACGGGGTGGAGGCTATGTCAGGGGAATGACCCGGCACACACACACACTCACACACCCGGCTGACCTGTGGCCACTCACACACACACACACACCAGGCTGACCTGTGGCCACTCACACACACCCGGCTGACCTGTGGCCACACACACACACACACACACACCCGGCAGACCTGTGGCCACTCACACACACACACACACACACACCCGGCTGACCTGTGGCCACTCACACACACACACACACACTCACACACCCGGCTGACCTGTGGCCACTCACACACACACACACACCAGGCTGACCTGTGGCCACTCACACACACCCGGCTGACCTGTGGCCACACACACACACACACACACACACCCGGCAGACCTGTGGCCACTCACACACACACACACACACACACCCGGCTGACCTGTGGCCACTCTCTCACACACACACACACACACACACGGCTAACCTGTGGCCACTCACACACACTCACACACACACACACCCGGCTGACCTGTGGCCACTCACATTCACACACACACACACACACACACCCGGCTGACCTGTGGCAGTTGAGACACAGCCGGTCCACCGTGCTGCAGGCGCAGAAGGCCAGCGAGTCGCACGTCTCGTTCACGATGCCGGCGAAGGCGTTGGTGCCGGGGATCCGCGTCAGGCGGTACTTGGAGCAGTGACTCCCGTGGACCAGGTTCGTCAGGTCACCCTGGAGAGGACAGAGGCGTTGCAGGTATACGACAATAAGGACAATGAGAATTCCACCACCTGACACTCATTAAACCTTTTGTTTTCTCTACTGTTTTACCCATGTAATAAATTATTATTATTTTAATATCAAATATACTGGATTAGAACATCAGAGCTACACATGTATGTTTTAACAAAGTAATTACAGTCAATATACAGTTACAAAGAAATGAGGCTGCAGTTCCACATCACACCACTGGGTGGGGTTGTGACACAAAAGAAGAAATCAGAAGCACAGTCTGCGAAGCTTCTTCTCTTCATCGTGGATGTGAGACTCAGGCAGTGCTGTCTCTGCAGAGCCAGATAGACAGACTGCCTTTCCCCCCGTGCTCACCACGATGCTGGTGTTGAACTTGTAGAAGCGCTGCACTGTGCGGTCGCTGAAGCTGTTGCACAGGTTCTTCTTCACGAAGTTGGGGTGGTTGAGAATGTCGTTGGCGACCAGCGGCTCCTGCGGGGCGAGAACACAGGGATGGTCAGCGGCCGCGGTGCGTCTCTGCGCACTTGGCGAAGGATACGCATGGGGGGGGGGGGGTGTAAGAGGCAGGCGCTGAGGCGGGGCAGGGGGCGGGACTCAGGAGAGAGGAGGGCGCGGTCAGGGCGGCTGATTGGCGGGCGGTCCCTCGGCCCCTACCTTGTGCGTGATGTGCTGCTGCTCAGCCGGGGCGTGTCCTTTAGGGTCGATCAGCGTGGGATGAGCTACAAGGTACCCCCTGTCCTCCATGATGAAACAACTGCAACAGGTCAGGAGGGAAAAGAACTGTTCTCAACCAGAGGCAAAATGGACACCTTCTAAGGTCATCAGCATCATTTATTTATACTTATGTTTTGTGGGGGCTACTTGGCATTGGCCAATACAACTGCATGACATTGCTCACTAAACACTCAAATGAAATATGAATTGGTTTAAGGTGGAGTACAAAAAAGTGTAATCAATGTGTTGATTTTGGTATAGGGTCAGTAAAAATGCAATCACATTTTCGAAGAGCTCTTCACTAAGGGAATTTTCCGGAGGGAATATAAAATGCATCTATATTTGGTTGATGAGAAGATAGACAAGTAACATTAGTCTGCCAGTCACACAGGAAGCAGTATGTCTCATCGTAAAAGTACAGCAAATCAAGGTCACTTGCAGAGGGGAATGCAAAAAAAAAAAAAAAATTTTTAAATTCTACAACAGAAAACGGAGCATTCCAGAACAAACGGCACACACTTCCATGAGCCGCTTGATGAAGTCAGAGCTCTCCCCAGCCCAGGCCCTGGAGCTGCAGAAAGGTAAGCCTGTTTAAGCCCCTCACTGACAGGAGGAGGAGCCTGCAGCAGCGCATCCTAACAGGACGTCTCTGGAATGCAATTAGATTCAGCTTATCTCCTTTTGTCTCTCTCTCTTTCTCCCACTCCCCCTTTATGGAGCGGCCCAGCGTCTGCTCCTGCCACTTTCAAGCACAGCGGTGCCATTCCTCGCGGCCCTCTCAGCGAGCAGAGGTATTATGGGACGGCGGAGGACTATCAGCGCATACCGTTTTAAATGAGCGAATCAGATTAGTTACATTTAAGGAGTTTTAAATACCCTCAGTGGGGCATCCTTTAGCGAGCCGTTCGAGCGTGAGCGCGGAGTCCCCTCCTTGTGTTTCCAAAGCCGTCCGAGACTCACCGAATTTTGTTGCCTTTGTCCTGGTTGCAGATGGGTAGCAGGTCGAGCAGCACTTTGTAGAAGTAGCGCAGGGTGAAGTCAATACCCATCACTGCCACCGCATAGCCAGAGGCCATCTGAGAGCTGGGGAGGAGGCGGTGGGGGGAGGGAGGGGGAAACAGAAAGATGACAGAAAGCGTCAGAGTGAGAGAGAGAGAGAGAGAGAGAATGTAACCGGCAGAATGGGGGAACCGCTGGTGGTCGTGGACAGGCCGGCCCGTGGTCCAGGCCTCGAACCGCAGGAGCGGCCATTGAGCGGCGCGTCTAAAGTGCGGCAAAAGCAGCTAATCCCTCCCCGTGGAGCGAGCGGGACGTCCCGGGACTACAGAGCGCCGCTGCCCCCCCCTCAGAACTCCCTCCCCAGACCCTCTCCAAGCAGCCCGGCCTTCGCTTCCCATCAGAGCTTTATTTAAGATCACGAACGCCACGGGTTACGCTCGCCAGCGCAGATCCTGCACAAATACAAAGAGAGGCGGCCTTATCAGCAGTGGAGATACACTCCATATTGCGGTGTCATGCTCCATTTATGCAGTATGGCAAGACTCAAGATCTGTTTATGCCGATTTACAACTCTTTTGTTCTCCTTCTGGGCTAGAAACCAAATCAAAATAACCCATCTGGTCCGCTGCCAATTTCCTCCCATTGCAACACTTGGTTAAGGCAACACTACACCCTGCTGCTAATAAATACAAGCTGAGGAGGGAGATAAGGAACACGCATGTTTTCAATGCATGCTTTTTTACGCTATAAAAACATTTCCAAGTACAAAGTCAGACCTGATCTTAACAATTAGCTTGGCAAGTACAGTAGAACTTCAGAAATACAAACTGAACAGTCAACTGAATGGATATTAAGGATTCAGATCCCTGTAACTGTATTTTTGCTTTTTTGTTCCTTTTTTTCCTCCAATGTGGAATACCCAACTGTATACATGTATCAGTGCTGCAACCTTCACTATCAACAAACACTTCTGTGAAGCATTGCAATGACAAGCACTGCTTCTAATCACACCAAAGTTCGCGAGGCTCACACAGACACGAGTCAGAGGAAGACGCTAATTATGAAGCTTAACTAGAGGGCAGGGGCGTCGTAGTGGGGGGAAAGTGAGACTGACTACCCAGGGCCTGAATGGGGGGAGGGCCCTCAAAAAGCCTGGAATGATGCCTGAGAGACATGGATCAAGAGAGGAAGGGGGCCCACAGAGACTGCTTATGTATAGGGCCCAGAATTTTGTGCTACGCCCCTGCTAGAGGGCGCCCGATCTACCAGCTGGGGATGCTGGTGTGTGACTGGGTGCAGTCATCCCCGTCGACTAAAACCCTCCAATCCCTGAGTGACACTAGTGCAGAGTGTATCACCCTGCAGGGCTAGGCAGATTCAACACCAGACCGCAAGGCCTACCCATGCACTATAACAGTGCCTTAACAGGGTGAGCCACCCAGCAGCCCACTTTAAGCGCAGTTACAAACACGGTTCCAAACAATCGGCCCTGTTCATGTATTTGCATCTCACTGTCCACTGAAAAGCATGGAACACGGATCAAAGCAGAGAATTTCTGCACTTTCTTGATTCCTTCTCACCGTGTCATTACCACGTGCCACTTCCCCCCTCTCATGCATGAGTGATCTGTAATTTCATTTTCTTCTCATCTCCACAAGCATTTACAACTTGCAGCTATAAACTAGCTGTCCTTAAACATTTAGCCACTGATTTTAGTGAAATGTTGCCATTTAGCAAAAAAAAAATTTAACATTGTACTCCATCTCACTTAAACTTGAGCCTCTTTGTTCCCACAAAATACTGACCCCGACTCCATCCCTTTCTTCTGCTAGCACGAACCAAGCATAATGCTAAATAAGTTTTAAACCAGTTTTATAATATGAACAATAGAAAGCAGAACAATTAAGGGTGAAAATGTTAAGGCTTTATGTCACACCTACAGCAGTTCATCAGAAAAGCATTCACTGTACATGAAGCCAGACCCCATGCATTATAATGCATATATTTACGCCCCTGTTCCCAGGCCAAACAAAGTAATTCCAGCACAAAGCTCTGTTTCTTTAACTGATGCTTCAAGGGGCCTTGAGAAAGGTTACACAAATCGAAACATCGACATTTCTCACAACAAACTTTTTAAATAAGTAGAGTGTGCATGGGAGTATACTTGATTTATTGCCATCTTGCATGCTTGAAGCTTTTCTTAAAGTACTGAGCTCAGAGATAAGACAGAATGTTTCAACAGTTCTTCAATGGCGTTTAACCCTTGATAGCCCACCTGGAGGCGTGAATAGTGTGGCTAATGGTGACCACGTAGCCGGCCCCGCCCACATCCAGGTACGGGCCAGTGAAGGTGATGAGACCGGGGTTGGCCACAGCATGCAGGTACCTGCAGGTAAAGAACAGAGCACCACTGTCAGAAATTAGGCCTACTATGCCTTCATAACACCTGCAGCATATTCACTGCTAACATTACAAGTAATATAATGAGATGTAATGTATACTATTTTTACTCCTTAACAAAAAATAATTATAAATGATGTGCATGTTTTAACTCTGTATGAAGAATATTTTTTGGATACAACAGTTGCATCTTAAAAACCCAAATAATTTTTAATCAGGAGGTGTATAAAAATCACCAGCATTTTTCTTCACTGCAGAAGGAATTGTGAGGCTATAGCTGATAGCTGCATCTATTTAAAAAAGGATTGCCAGACCACAGTGCTGCTCCAGAATCTGTTCACTGTGGCACACTGGGAGTCTGGAATCATTTCAAAGTGCGCCCCGAACTTACCATTGTCTCCTGGTGGGGTCGAAGGCTTTATCCATGAGAGAGCCTGGGTAAATCCGCAGCACCCCATTGGGCGTTGCTATGTAACGACGCACAATGTAACTGTTCAGGCTACTCATTTCCATTTGTGTCATCCATTCATCGGTTACGTGACTGGTAGCCATTACTTCATTTCTGACAGACGACTGGAAGACAATGAGAGCACATAGCAGGGTTCCTTTAAGACTTGCCTGAGAAGACCCTAAGCTGAAGCCCCACTTTTCTTAAGGAGGAGGCTGAGAATGCGTTCGGCTGCCAAAAACACAAAACAGAAACAGTCCGAAAAGTCCTGGGGTTTAAAGACACAAACACCACTTGAGCTGCTCAGGTCATTTGTGTTTTGATTTGAATGTCCCCTGTACCGACTTTCAGATAAAATGTGTGCTTGTGTGTTTGTTGTGTGTGTGTGTGTGTGTGTTTATGTGTGTGTGTGTGCATGTATGTGTTTGTTGTGTGTGTGTGTGTGTGTATGCGTGAGTGTGTGTGCGTGCTTGTGTGTTTGTTGTGTGTGTGTGTGTGCGTGCATGTGTGTGTGTGTGTGTGTGTGCGTGTGAGTCTGCTTGTGTGTTTGTTGTGTGTGTGTATGCATGAGTGTGTGTGCGCGTGAGTGCATGCGTGCTTGTGTGTTTGTTGTGTGTGTGTGCATGTGTGTGTGTGTATGTATGCGTGAGTGTGTGTGCGTGTGAATGCATGCATGCTTGTGTGTTTGTTGTGTGTGTGTGTGTGTGTGTGTATGTGTATGTGTGCATGCACATTCACAAACGCACGCTCGAATAGGTTTGTGTTCTGGCTCCATGTGAAGCATGTTTGTCTGTGTGCACATTTGCGGTCACAGACTTGCACGCGAGTATGTTTGCTTTCGTCTGCAAGCGTGCGCGCGAGTGTGTGTGTGTGTGTGTGTGTGTGTGTGTGTGTGTGTGTGCACAGGCTACGCGCGACGCGGCGCAGCGCCTACCTTCAGTCCCGGGTTGGCGATGAGGCGGGTGTTGTCGCTGAGGTAGGCGGTGTAGTGCTCCACCATGCGCTTGGTCTCGGGCTGACTCAGGTGCTCGTAGGGGGAGGAGAAGCTTCCGGCAGACAGCATCACCGTGGGGCTCTCTGCGGGGCGGAGCCCAGAGAAGAGAGCGCTCATATCCCAGGCCCCTCTGCTCGCCGCGCCTCGGCACGGCCGACCGAACGGACGTCCGGCGACCCGACACTACGCTCTGTCTGACTTCGCTTTTAAATATTACATTGAAGCGACCTTCGGAGTCGTAGGGCGTCTGTTAGAGGGGAGGCCCTTAACGCCGGTGTTTATGTTAGGAGGGAAGGAGGATTAAAGAAGGGAACGCGCGCGTGTTCGGCTGCACCGCACTCAATCACGACCAGACGGGCCTTCGGATCAGCGGCCAAAACCGCAGACAGACTCCAGCTGAACACAGCCCCACAGGCCCAGAGCGGTCTTCTCCCGCTCTTCTGCACCACACTGATTCTAGCTATGGCGCACTGTGAACGGGCGCACTGCGGCACTGGATCCTAGCTATGGCGCACTGTGAACGGGCGCACTGCGGCACTGGATCCTAGCTATGGCGCACTGCGGCACTGGACCGGCTCTTACCCACGGTGGCGAGCTGCTTGAAGTGCAGGCAGGAGCTGGGCTGGCCCAGGAGGTCCAGGCGGTGGTACAGCAGCTTGCTGCTGGGGACGGTGTTGAGGTTCTTCAGGTGCTTGACCGGGATCTCGGGCTGGACGTAGACGATGCACAGGATGAAGGAGGTGTCCTGGACCTGGAGAGGGAGGCGGGAGGGATTTAGGACCGACAGGGCAGAGGACAACCAAGGACAGAGGCCTCCTGCTCCTCCAGCCGATTGGGAGAAGAGACGCAGCAGAGATGGACAGCATGTGTGCTCTGGCCCGTAGAGTTACAGCACTCAGCTTCCCTGATTGGATAATCCCAGAATGTACTCTGGCACTGGAAAGCATGCAAGCGTCTTTCTGTTGTTTTCTGAAATTGTAATTGGAGGTTTTTTTAATGGTCGTAAACGCAACAACAGAAAAGCATGGGAAAATTCCAAACTCTTCAGCTGTGACGACCGCAAAACTCGTTTACGCCACATATAAACTTTAGGTTCAGCAGATGGGCCTCACACAAACCTCGGGAGTAGATGGTACCAGAAAAGAGAAGAAACGGTGCAAAAAAAAAAAAAATAATGGTCCTTACAGAAAAAGCCAGAGCAAATGAAGAACACGTTAAGCTCTGCACAAACACTTGTTTTTTGTTGGCCTGCCCGTTGAATGCTGGAAACAGACTGGACAGAAAGATCAGAAGGACGACTGAAAAGGAAGTACCAGCTTCCAGGCGTAGCTGACGTTGTAGGCCTCTCGGCTGGGGTCTCGCAGGCGGTTCATGTGCCAGGAGAGGGAGGAGTTCACAGGCACGGTGATGACCTGGCTGCCCAGAGGCAGGCTGGGATAACGACACACAGAGAACAGACAGGTCACTCATCTGCCAGACACCAACAAACACGTCATCATTCCAAAACACTAACAGTAACATACAAGTCATGTTAAAAAAACAAGACAGCACAATATCACAGTTCTGCTTTGCAAGCTCGGCACACAAACAGATACAAAAGCCTATCGCAGTTTTATATCCATCAGACAGTAATTCAGTAATACCAGGCATGCATATGCCGATTTATCCACGCAGGCCCCTCCCACATGCCAGCGTGTGAGTGGAGCAGAAGATGGGACTCTCATGGGACGCTCACCTGAGGATGTTCTGCCTGACCAGCTGGAATCCTGGGATATTCTCATAGTGGATGATGTCAGTGTGCAGGGGGGCTTCGGTCATCAGGTAGGGCCGGGTGAGTGACGGGTGCATGAGGGTGTAGCCTGGAAAGCACACAGGGTAAACACCACCGCTCTTCAGACGGCTGGATATTCGCTGAAACAATTCAGGTTAAGCACCTAGCTCAAGGGTCCGACACCAGTGTTGATTTAACATAAAAAAAAAACGATTCTGGAATTGATTTACAACGTTGGAGCACCACAGACCCGCAGTACATTCATTAGCTTCTGCGGCTATGAGTGCTTGGCCGCCATAATTGCTGCTTGCAGCTATATAAAGTCCACTTCCCTACTGTGAGCGAAACTAATATTCACTGCAAACTCATTAATCATACGTCTGGATCGCACTGTTATTCCAGTGACACAAATAATCACGCTCCCCTGGCTAATATACTCCCGTTTATGATATATAGTGACAAGGATACGTAGAAAATTCCAAACTTTCCTCGTAAACATGCGCCCAGTGAGCAAAGCTGGGTCTCCAGGAACACATTACGACTCCCATCACACCTGACAGGAAAACGCGACTCATTCCCCCCCCGAGGCGGAGCGGGCAGAAATATGAAGAGCTTCACTGTTTCCCCGTTACGGTCAGCTGTGCTGATGTCACCTGTGGACGCCTGAGCCCAGCGACGCGGGACGGGATATTTCCCAACGAGCCGTAAATCAGCCGAACGACTTTCACTCCTGCACCTCGGCTAAGTCAGTCTCTCCAACGCGCCCGCCCCCTCCGGCCGTTCCCACGGCGCCTCCAGTGAGGACGCAGCTGGGGGGGGGGGGGGGGAGCCTACCCAGGCCCGTACCTTTGTTGTCGATGAGGAAGGTGTAGGACGCCAGGGAATCCTGGTAGTAGGTCACGTCCTCCAGGATGTAGGCCAGGTTCACGTCGACGCCCACGACCCCGAGCAGCAGGTTGCCGAAATAGCAGGGCCGGCTCACCGTCATGATGAAGCCTTGGACAGAAACGGGCGGCAGGGACAAGTCAGGTCATTCTGAACACAGATGGCTAATGCAATCACCCTGAGCACAGCAATGATTACACCAAACAGCTTCATTTGTTATAAACCAGATGGGCACTGCAATCACAGGCACACAATTACGATCATAGCAAACGGCTTCAGTTAGTCACGCATAATTGTTCCATTATGGGTCGGGTACACAAATGTTCCAACCCCTTTACAAGAAAGTCATCTGTGTGCCTTGCTGTATAGGCACACCCAATATTAATTACACTTAAATGCAGGCAATGGACTCAGGCAGATGCTGTTGATTGTAGATCAGGTAATAGATGGACAAGAAAGTAACGAGTGACACCCCAGATGTGAAGTGAGAGGGTGAGATAGACAGATCGCCATACAGAGGGATGAAATCCGTACTCTAGGAGAACAGGAGAGGACATCATAGGCTGGTGGTAATGAAACAGCGGGGCCCTTCCATGGTCTGGACCCCCGGGCCCCGGAGCACTCACCGTCCCCCATGGGGTCAGTGTAGGGCAGGCTGAAGCCGGCCATGTCGATCATGCGGTTGGGCAGGTTGATGTAGAAGCGGCCCACGCTGGTCTCCAGGTTGCTCAGCTGGTTGAGCACCATCATGCTGCCCTTGACCACGGGCAGGGCGGAGCGGTCCGGCATGCCGTACTTCAGCGAGTTCTGCTCCGCCAGGTCCCTCAGGAAAGCCAGCTCCTTCAGACCAGTCACCCCCTCTGCACGGGCCAGGAAAACACTCATCCGCTCAGTATCTCAGCTACGGTGCTCCACAGTGATTACAGGCATCACCATTCCTTCCAATAAAGGTAAGGATTAAGGCCTGACAAGAATCTGTCCATAGCAAGAAATGGAGGGGCAAAGCACTTTCTGCCATAACATACAGACTGTTTGAAAAAGGACTGTGAATAAAAACATGACAACAAGACAAACAGAAGGGTTAACTGGTTGCGACTTTGGAAAACCGTACATATGGAGGGCGTGAAATTCATATGTGTAATGAAATTAGAGATCAATGGCGCCTTTATCGTGTTTGATTGGATCTAGCCTTGATCTTCACATGACGACGGTCACGTGACCATAATTCCTTGCCGGGAACTTTACGGCCGTTTATGACACGGTGTATCTGCATTTTGCAGAATATTCCGCAGCACTGCGCAGACGGACTCAAACGGTCTAAACCTGACCGCACATCTGGATTAGCTAATGTTCACAATCTCGACCAGCGAGATGATAAAAAGGATCAGGATCATTTCCCTCAGAACAACTGGAAGCGGTGCTGATTTCACTCTCGTTTACTTCAGGCCGTAAGAAGGAAGTCTGGGGCTAAATCAGCAGCGCGGTTCCTCAGCTCTCCCTCCGAACGTCTCGCATCCAGAGACGCGACGCGCAGTCCGTCTGCAGCGCGCGCAGCCGGTCGTTCAGCGGATAACAATGGCCCGCGCGCTGCGAGCACTCCACGCGGCCCGCTAATGAATCTGAATCCCTCCTCCGTTGGTCCTTTCATCACCGTCCCCTTTAACAATACCACTGCTTTTACATAATGAACTGCCCTTTGATGTGTTTGGACTCATGTTTTCCCCTCGTTTACAATGGGCCTCATTTAAATTTCATCATAAAATATAATTTGTGCTAATGAAAGGCAAATGCATGCGCGCAGCTTTCCCTGGATTCAATAATGAGGAAACATAAAAAGGTTCCCATGGAGAAGACTGTCCAACAAAATATCTCCAAAAAAATAAACAAACAAAAAAACAAAAAAAAAAACGTCTGACCACCTGACTGCCGGTGAATACAGTGACCACACTGAGGCACAGAGATTTGGTCTGTAAAATGGATACAACTTTCTGTTTATTTGTCTGCATTTCAGTGGACATACAAGAATCAGTGTCTAGAATCTTTTTTTTAAGTGGGGGGGGGGAGCAATGTGAGAGAGGAACGGACAATAATGAGGGTCGATGGGGTGCGGGATTCCCTGCCAACCGAAAACATGCCTCCCTGGGCATTCCCAATTTAGCTTGGCCCCTCGGGGTTCCTGGGCACAGTCACCACCAGCACGGCGCAGAGTCAATGTGAGCTGTAGGGTACGTCACTGTGCCGGGGTACAAAAGCAGAGCCTGACTACGCGGCCTTAACAAAGGGCTCAGCTTACGGGGGGGGGGGCTGCCTCATGAAAGGAACTCCTCTGTGCCCCTATGAGTTAACAGGGAAACAACGCCGTAGCCTAGCAGCGGCGGCCAACGCGGGAGGCGTCCAGAACACCTGAATTACCGACAGACATCCAACACCGCCGCGGTCGGGCCCACAGACATCCCGGCATTCAGAAGCGAATGGGCGAGGCCTACGACAGCGCGGACCAGTCGCCGCCGGCACGCAGGGCGTGTGGCGCTTTACCGTTCATGAGCGCGTAGGTGAGGATCATGACCGAGTTGTTGAGGTGACGGTTCTCCTCCTTCACCACGCCCAGCGTCTCTCTCTTCTCGCCGTCGGAGGAGTCTGCGGAGGTGACGCCCGAAGAGAGGTAGATGATCACCATGTCGGTGTCTGTGGGGGGAGACAGAGACAGGCCTTCCGTTAACTTCCCTGAGCTTGTCGGTCAGATCGCTCAATTTGTGTTACTCTCATGTTCTGTGAAGTACTTTGTGATGCATCCCATGTAAAAAAAAAAATAAATAAAAAAAAAAAAGTGCAACGTTATTATTTATTTAGTCATTTGAGTAGAGGATGAGGCCATGTTCTTACTGGTCTGCGGCCTGGTGACATTGCTGGTGTTCCTGAGGAGCTGAAAGGCCTTCTGGAAGCCCAGGGAATGCTGGGTGGGGCTGTCGGAGGCCTTGACGTTATTGATGAAGGAGCCCATCTTCCTCTTCGTCTCGCTGGTGGCCGGGGACAGGAAGGTCTTGTAGCACTGGTCCAAGGAGCAGGAACGTACAGTATCAGCCACCGTCAGCACTGAGATCTGAGGGGGAGAGAAAGAGGGAAAAGCACACAGGCTTCAATGACTTGGGCCTGACCAATCAGCACGGCGCTCTTAGTGTGTCACGGAACCGAGAGCGGAGCGCAGACCTTGTCGTGCTCGTCGATGGAGTTGAGGATGACCAGGGCGGCGTCCCGGGCGATCTGGAGCTGGGTGTCGGTGACCGAGGCGCCGTGGTCGATGATCACCACTATGTGCTTGGACTGGGGCCGCACCGCCGATACGTACACGGGCCTGCAGGACCAAAAAGCACAAGCTTTACTCAAGCACAAGACAAACTACACATCTAAACATCCAACATTACTAAACATCTCCACTTATCTGGGCTGACTGTTTACCTAATGCCCCCATGACTGTATGAGGGAAGCCCCTCCCCCTGAGAGAAAAGCTATTACGGAATGCTTTGTTAGAGCTCCCGCTCTCCTCCCACCTCTGTTTGCAGTAGTGATCTGATTCTCAGTGCTATTGCTTTTAGGCTACAAAAAGCCATCATTTCGCCTGGAGCATTACTGTTTAGAGCACGCTTGTTGCTAGGCTCGAGGTACGGACTCAAACAGATTTGCCGCATTTTTTGTGATATCCTGCAAGGATTAAGCTGTCTTGCTCGATTATTAACGCAAAACTTCATGGGCCCCACAGATAAGCATCGACAAAGTCAAGTTACACTGCAACACACCGTCCGAAGCGTGTTTGTAGTTTAAGACCCTAACTACAGATCAGTGCCTGTCGGTTGCGCCAGGTTTCCTGTTGAGTCTCAAGAATGAATGGAGCAACTTTCAACAGGGGGGACCACAGAAACCACAATACAAGATCCCATCAGGATTTATTGGGCCTTGTCTGCATTCCAGTAAGGTCTTGTGGTCATTGTGTTTCTGCTGCACAAACTAACACATTGTCTGGAATGTGCCACACAAGAACAATCTGGGGGGGGGGGGGGCTGATAGGGGTTCCTTGGGTAAAACCTGACAGCCCCATTCTTTTATTTTTCACTCCCATCTGGAATTGAGACTTGTACTATGCTCACACATTACAGCAATTTCACCTAAACCCACACAGAGAGCACTCCAGCCCAACTGTTAGCACTGCTTGGAAGCTCTTCCACAAACCAGTGGTTCATTTTCAATGCAGCAAGCTACACAGCATACTGCAGGAAATCTGAAACCGGATCGAGGAGAGGCACATCTCTTACCAATTAACCACTGATAGCCTGCAGGTGAATGGCAAGGAACTGGGGATCTCATGCAGAAGAACCCAAAGAACCATGACCAACTTAAACCTGCTCAACTCAAAACAGAGCCAAATGCCCCCCACCACAGTGGGCCCCAGGCCAGAGTGACTTAATATGGCCTCTTTAAATCCAACACTAGAACAAGTGACATGCAAGCAACAGACTTCAGGCTGTGTTCTTGGGAAGTATCCTGACTTGCTAAGCCACCTGGGAGTCTATACTGATTTTTCTAAAGGTATAAGATTAGAATCTTGGCCAAGACTTCATAAAATTATGGGCCACCCGTAGCAGATAGATGCACATTAAAAAGAACAAGGGTTTATGAGCCAGGACATCATTAGAATCCTATGGAATTTGACAGGTAGTAATACAGTGGACATTAGTAAGGGGTAGATCTAGATTGTGGGCACCAAACCTCAATGGGAAAAGTGACGGAGGAGCACGTGGCTAACTCTACCTGCTCCGATGCTCATAGGTCCCTTTGCAGTGGAACTTGTGGGCTGGGAACACAGTGAATATCCCCTCCTCCGAGCTGAAATACTGCCACTTGATCCCAGGGTTGGACTTCAGGTTGTCGGCAAGCACTGAAGGGAGAAAGAGAGTGCCCACGGCAGGTAAAGTTAAAAAGTGGTAAACACAGACAACGTAAGTTTGATGACGTTCGTAACTGAGCTACATTATGAACTATGAAACGGATTTCATACCGTCCCAGTAACATGTTCTGCTGAATCCAAAGAGAACACCCGCATTGATACGTTCAAAATGAACTCACCTCAGCCAAGCACTGAGGGAACCAGAATTAAACAAATCGACTCTTCACCACATCTATGCTCAACAGTTGTTGGCAGCGCGTTGCGGTTGTAATTAATGCACCTCACTCTGTGCTAATTTGGCCCCGGAGGCCCGGTGCGTTCGGGGATCTGCTCGGCCCCCTAACGCCGCGGCTTGGCGCAGACTGAGACAGACAAGATGATCCCTCATAAACGCAGGAGAACGAGGACAATCAGAGAGCGGCTTCCAGCTCAAGTGCTTGTTTAATCCCGGGAAAGAGCCGGAGCAGCTGGACTCTGTTACACGGAGAGAACCTGGAACAGCTGGGGGGGGGGGGGGGGGCTGTGCGAGCTGCTCCACGCTCTAGAGAAACTTAGACTGGCCTGAGGCTGGGTGAAAAAGCCAGGCTTGCACACACTGAGCAGACTGCTCCTCTGCCAAAGCCATCCCTCAATGCCACAGCAGCTTATTGGCTCTCCCTAGAAACGTAAAAGGGCTCGGGCTGATTAAAAAGGCCTTTTGGGAGGAATTCATTCTGGCTCACCTTTTGAGCGCGTTAAAAAAAACGATGGGTTGTGCCGTGTGTGGTATCATAAATATAGCCAACAAGTAGATGTTACATTAAAATTAATTGCGAGAGCCTGACAAAATACACTACTTCCAGGGTCATTCACCCGTGTGTAATTTGCTCAGCGGAACAGAACGCTTGCTATAGACTTGCTTGTAAACATAGTCAATGACCACAAAACCAACCAAACAACCATATTCATTTTTTGTCTGTTTTATTTGATCAAAGTGAAGCTTCATAAAGGTGCTATCACCATTCCAAGAACTTCCTGCCACTGGCTGAATAGCCATTCTGAAGAATACAATAGAGGACATAAATAAAACCAGAACTGGAATCTCTCTTTTTTCCAAATTGTGTTACCATAGGCTGAATCTTACTGAAACAGAGCTCATGAGAAAACATCAAACGCGGTGCCACAATGAAGATGTTCGGGAGGTTCACTCCTGGCAAATGAAGCTTTTGCTCTCTGCGGTTAACCCAGTCAACAGAGCAAGCGTGAGACAGAAATAAACCATGACTAACGCTCCTCCGTGTGCAACAGGAGGCAACAACCTGCAACAAACTGCACCCCGAATCAGTCTGCTTCAACTCATCAGTCTCCAGAGCGCGTGTAAACAGGAACTTCGCAGAAACGTGGACAGTGAAGGGTCATGTATACATCTGCTCTCCCACAGTGCTTAAGGCCCTCCCCCCCCCTCCGGCCCCCGCTCGGAAACAGCCAGAGAGACTCGAGAAACTGGCAGCCTTTCAGGACTGGCCGCGGCGGCCCTCTTACCTCCCTACGGCAGCGCGACCCAACTCGCGAGGGTTTATTGTGGCAATCGGGCTGACACGTTAAACCACACAATGGCCAAGTGGCTGGAGCGGCGCGGATGTTGGGGAAATAAACAGCCTGAGAAGGCCGGGAGCGTGCGTGGCCTACATTAAGCGAATGAGGAGGCCAGACAGGAGAAGAGCCCAGCTCCCTGACGGGCCCCCCGATTGCAATAAAAACAGAGCCGAACCAAGCTAAACACCTTCACACATTAATTACCTCGAGAGGCGTATCTCACTGTTTAGACTAATGCAAGACAAATCTGCCCGATGAATGCTTTCAGGGACTGGAGGTCAAGAAAGTATGAAAAATAGAGGAGGGGTGGTAACATGAACTTTTGATGACTGGCTTCAAAAAAAAAAAAAAAAGAGGGAGGCCACATGTGAAGATGAATTGGCCCACTTCTGCGCTCTGAGCAAGTGGAACTTGTTGAAGTTTGCACCCTGGACAGCAATAACGTAAGGCAGAAATTAAGAGCTGGAGGTTTTATAGGCAGTAAGAAACCGATGAAAAGAATACCGAAGGAAACACAATACAGAATAAAACTAAAAAACTACAATGACCACACTTCCTTCAGTGCTCTTCACATTTCAGGAATGGTAACACTCTGCATACATTGCCTGCACATATGGCATACAAGCATGCTTACTCTACACATTCTCTCATGACTTCTAAAAATAAATTTAATAAGGAAAATGTTATTTTATGTCTGTAATTCAGAGGAAAAAAATCTCTTAAAGATTAAAATTAATGATATGCGTACGTTTACACAATTCAAGATAGTCTAATAATAAGAAAGCAAGAAACAGAGTGTATGAAAAACAGCCAAGAATAATCAAATATGATTAGACCGTTCATGTAATAAATTAAAATAGTACTTGGACCAAAAGAAAACCACAATTTAACTTTTCCAAATATAAATTAAGGTTTAAAAATCAGAGAAAGTACAAGAATATTCTCATAATGCATTTAACAGGCTTAGTAGTCACGTCTTCCCAAAATCAAAACCTTTCCATTAAAAATGTAATGACTTATAAGGGAATATTTGGTTCTTAAGACTCCAGTTGCCATGGCAACACCTCGCACATGGTAACGGTGGAGCTCCAAAGTGGAGAAGAGACAGCAGGGAGAGCGGAGTTTGGGGGGGAGGGGAGGGGTAACTGGGTAACCCACCTGAATTGAGGTCCCGGCCTGGGTTAAACGCTCGGCTGTTGACAGTGGGGGACAGGCGGTCACAGCAGATGGTTTTGGAGACATTCGTGTTGAAATTGCCATCAAAGCTAAAGAGAAAAGACATACAAACAAACCCAGAGTCGATTATGGGCACTAATCAAACACGTTTTACCACGGCACAAACGAACGCCATGTCAGGAGAGAGATTAGCATTTGTTTCTCAGTACACTGTCTGCACCACTCAAACTGGAAAGAAGTGTGGGGGTGTGGGAACAAAAAGCAAAACAAAAAAAAAAAAACACCCTGTGCTCTACAGAGGGATTATCAAGATCAAGGTGGAAGGAAGTGACAGCAGGAAGACTGCTGAACTACAGAGGAAAAATGTTCAAAAAACTATTCCGCAAAAAAAGCCTGGCTTTATTTCTGGGTCACGGCGTCAACAATATCCGCTCTTACAGATCATGATCTCATTTCAGCTAAACAACTTCCAGCGCTAAACTTTCCCTCTCACAACGCAAGAGCCATTTGTGAGAGGCAAGACCCTGAAATACAGGGGGAGAGAATGGGGGGGGGGGGGGGGGTGAGGGAGGGGGGCCTCAGCATACGGAAGCAATAATCCGAATTAACAGAGTGGGGGAAAACCCTAGCACCGACCATTACCAAGAAGGAAAAAGAAATCCACTTAGAGAGGCCCCCAAAAACCCTAAAACCCGCATTCTGCCCAAAGACCGGGTCCCCCCCCCCCCCCCCCCGGCAGCCCCCGACCTTGATGGCAGACCTGGCGGGGATCGGGTTGCTGTGGGGCTGCGTGGAGCTCTGAGCCGCAGATCAAATGGCTGGCGCGGGCCCGGCTCTGCCAGAGAAGTCACATCACAGCATTGTTTCCAGGCCGCCTCAGCTCCCTTTAATGAATAGCTGATCGAAAGTGCGTCTCAGGGGAGCAGCGAGCACCACGTCTCCCGGCTTTGATCCCCCCTTCCTCACCGGAGACTCGCCCCCCCCCGCTTCGCCTGCACCACCGCCCGCCCCCCGCACCCCGCTCCCATCAGCCTCAGCTTGCGAGGAGCTCGCCTGATTGACGGCTGCTCTGATGTAAAAACTGCTTTGAACTTCAGACATTTAATTCCCATCAGGCTGCAGTCATTATTATTCCCCTTCAACACACTTTACATGTGGGGGCTAAGCAAATGTGGAAGATAAAAAATACATTTGCAAGCTCTTTGAATTTTACATCAAAAAAAGGAGGGAGCGAGGAGAAAGAGAGAAAAAAAGCTTCAAGCATTTTATTTTTTTTTTCCTGTGCCGATTTGGATCCACCATGTAAATGAAGGTCTTGGAAAAACATTCTGGTTTGGAGGGTGGATGGAAAAAACAGGAAATAAATAAATAAACAAATAAATAAATAAAAGGCAGGCCCCGAAGCTGGCATAATTATGCAGGTTTCGAGGAGGATCACCTTCAACAGCATCATCTGTGTTTTATTCCTTTCTCCTTTGTAAACGCGGGAGCTGGCAGCCTCCATCAGATGGGTGCGTATTCATGTCAGGGACAGAATTTTAAATAAAACATTTTTTGCCTCTTATTCGCATGCAAGGGACATCTTTAATCGACTTTAGCGCCGGCGTGGCTCGAGTAAGCCGTTTTACTCACGGACATCAAGTCGACACTTGTTTATTATCTACGGTTCTGCCTCGTTAATCTCATTAGAGATAAGATCGGTAGCGTTAGAAACTGCGCTCCGGCTCTGAAGACGTGCTTCCATCTCGGCTCTGTCGCACGGCGCGATCTGGCTCTTAATCCGCCGGCACACGGGCGCGGCGCTTCATTAGCGCAGCCGTCGGGGAGAGACCGGGAGAGCGGCTCAGTCGGGATTTGGGAGGGCAGCGCGCGTACAGGAGGAGGCGCGCTCTCCCAAACGAGCCCTTATCAGCGGCGCGATTAAACTCTTTAAGGTCACTCGAGCCCCCTCAGCCGCCTGCTCAAACAGCGGCTTCGTTAGCTCGCCCGCACGGCGAGCGAGACCGCGCTGCTCCACCGGGCTCAGTTCTCACAGGATTTACCGGGAACAACAGGGGAGAGCAGGAGAATGGAAACGCAGGACGATCTAAAAGTGCAGTTAAAACAAATCCGGCTTTTCACCTGACTCATGATATTTGTTTCATGGGGGAGAAACCTGCCTCTGCAGTCAATACCTCGTGAAAAGGAAAGAAATCAAATCCGAGGAGCCGCAAGAGCAAGGCGGTTTTTTTGCAGTGGTGGCAGTCGATGCTATTTACCAGAGGAGTCAGAAAATCGCCAGTGTTTTCTGTTGGTAAATAACACTATTCTGTATCTCCCGTCTCCCATGCCAACTTCATTCTACAACAATCTCACAAAAACAAACAACTAGAGGAAGATGAAGAAAACGAAACAACATATTTCTTTCACAATCTACAATGTAGTTATGAAGCTTTAAAAATGCAAACATTTTCTGTTTGAATGATGTGTCGTTCACAATGTGCATTCACAAAACACATTCAGGATTTGTACATACTTTACTGAATATACCGCATGCACAGCAAATTACTTTGTCTTCATGTGAACCATTATTTCTATAAGGATTATCTGTGTTTCGAAAGCCCTCCCGGAAGGACAAACCCTTCCTACAGCTTCGAGGCAACATTCGCAGCACTTCACATATTTTACGCCAGGTCCCTCATTTCCATTTCAGGTGTGAGCCATCAGATATGGAACTTGCTAGAAAACTGGTAAAACAAATTCTTAGTTCCTGCACCTACCAGCTGTCACACTGAAACATTCAAATGAGTCAGCTACAACTTCCTTCCATTTCTTAGCACATAAATCAGAATTTGAACAACTGATTTATTGATTTATTTATGTGTCATTTATTAGATAGGTCATGAATAATTATAACCGATTACAAAAATTGTCAACATCCAGTTTCAGTTGTCACATTTCCACTCGTTTTCTTGGTCCACCCCCACCAATACTGACTTTTGAATTTGCAAGATGAATCAACATTTGGCAATCACTACTGAGCTCATTTGAAATTCACAATGGATTTTGCCCTGTGCTAACCCACAGGACCCAGTTATGATACGTACTGTAGCCAGTTATGTTCTTGTTAAATATTGAAGAACAGTCAATTGATACAACCCCCATAAATCTTTCCAAATACAATGGCAATGAACAACCATGTCACATGCAGACAAATATTTGTTTAATGAACACAATTTTCAGCATTTGTAGTCGACAGGTCAAGTCAAAGGGCAGATGAGATTCTGGGTGTATGACGCCGATCTGACACGGATAGTGTGTGAAATACTCTTCAAAGTCCAGCGTGGGTCAGGGCTGGGCCAGGCAACAGCTGCACTGAGCAACACTGACGAGGGTTATGAAGGTCGCCCGTCCACTGGCGATGACAGGAATCACAATACTGAGCCCTCGCTCTGACAACAAGACACAGCTCATTCCACCTGTGGTGATGCTCTCTTCCTTCAGCCATTGTAAATAATAAATAGATAAATAAATAAATAAAAAAGTCCTTTTTTCACGAGCTAAAAAAAACCCATCACGCTCCAAAACGAGCTTCTGAAAATGAGCCCCTAGTCTGTTTTTTTTTGGGAAGACTTTGAAGTTCTGGGTGTGGGGAAGCGTCAGACGGAGCATCTCCACGATTCTGCGCCCCACTACCTTGCCAGAGCCCCGTCTTATATAATCTCTGCTTTGACTCTTCCTCACTTTCCCCATCGCGCTGCTGGAGAACAGCGGCGCCTGCTGCGGGGGGGAGGGAAAGCCCGGCCCGGATTTCGCTCTCCGCGGCGGAGCCACGCTGCAGATGGGCGGTAAAGATTCCCCTCGGCGAGGAACGCGACCCAAAACCCCATTAATTCACAGCGAGCCTTCGGCGAGAGATAACACCATCAAAACAGCGGTGAGGCCCAAGTCAAACACCTCAAGCTGCTTCTGTGGAGATTAGGTTGAAAGCGGGGCCTCGCTGAACCTGGACTCTGCGCTGGCTCTTTTGAGGCGCGTTTCAGACTGGATTTCGAGATTGCCTGAACGTCACGGCCAATGAAAGTTTCAGCTTGGCCCGCTGCCCGCCGCACAGACAGTTCTGCAGACATTATTATTAGCATCCGTTAGGTTGCACACGTCTCCACAAATGAAAATCAAGCCAGTTGAGCGCATCCTTTCATTCAAACTGGTGAAAAGTGTCCTTACAAAGAGAGGTGACCAAGGTGTCACTAGAAAAACAAATACTCTAATGTAACATGAGTGAAGAGCTTGGTAATGAAGAGTGAGAGCTGGGGAACAGTGTGAGAGATGGAGGCATTTTGGGGAGATGCTGATGTGGAACCATGTGAGAGACCCTGGTAGGATGTGGTAGGAGATGGTCATTTGGAGCTACTGTATGTATGAGACCCTGGGTGGACGTAGAGGGAGATGCTGATTTGTACACACGAGTGTGAGATGCTCGTTGGTTGTAGTGTGAGACGCTAGTTGGATGCAGAGTGAGGCGGTGGTTTGCAGTGTGAGGAGGTGGTTAGGTGCTGAGTGAGGTATGGTTGGGTGCAGTGTGAGGTACGGTTGGGTGCACTGTTGCTTAGAGCACGCAGAGCTACTCACTCCATCATAGAGGGAGGAATGGTGCAGCAGTCCTGGATGGCAGTGAGCGGGGAGGTCAGGTGGGCAGTGTAAGATGCCTCCACCACCTGCTTGTTTCTGTTCACAACATCCAGGTAGCGGTTGAACTTCTCACGTATCTTTTTCGCCAGCTGAAACACACACATTACACACACAGCATTCATGAGAACAGTTTTCCCCTGAACTCTGAGGTCAAATGTCTTTCACATGCTCATGAAAGGAAGAGTTCTGCTATGTGGAATATGCAGGAGTATTACTGGCAGGACTACTTTCTTCAGTGTTGCACTGGATTACTTTTTTTTCTGCTTTCTAGGTAGAAGTAAAAACACTCGGACACCATTAACGAAAATAATAAAACAACACATTCATAAATTATGACATGTAATTGGCTAACGATAAAATCAGAAATAAATAACGGTCGGTCACACAACACTGATAACAGCCTGGCTGGGCACGCCGTCAGCTCATGATTTCCGTAACAACAGCAGAAAAGCCCTCTGCCGCCAGGGCCAATCAGAACATCACATTAAAGGGAGACGGCCACATTAGAGAACTCGGGGGCCAATCAATCAATATTATACCTGCACCCAGCGTCTAGAAAGGCATGAAAGGATGACACCTGGCCCCTTTGCATTTCTGGTTAGTCCCGAGTCGCAGCATAATAGCGACAGCGACATGAAAGCTAATTGGGTTTCCCAGCGCGGGGCGCAGAGTGAGCTGGTTAGAGCCGGCTCGCCTGGGCGCTGGACGCGCGCTTCAATTACGGCTCTCACAGGGGAGCCGGGCCTGAATGGCCGGGCCCGTGCGCGCCAGCCTTTCATTCAGCGCGCTCCTCCTGGCGGGCTCATTAGCGCCCGGCGCGCCAGCGCTTGGCCCGGGTGTGGGAGCGGGATCCATGCGCTCGTCTCCGGGCGGGGCCAGGAGAACCGCGGCTCTTTACGGCACCGGCTTCGTGAGAGACGGGAGCCTGGGGGGAGAAACGCGCTCGGGGAGGGGGGGGAACGGAGCTACGGCGATAGCTCTCTCCTCCGAACGCCACAGTTACCTTCAGCGCGTTACCCAACAACGCTGAACCAAAGAGCGGGGAACGTACAACATCTGGCTGATTAATAAGCCAGCAGGTACACCTATTATTTCCAAACTTGGCCAGCGGCTCGGCCCAGCTGTTGCACATTTACAGGAAAGAAGGCGCGTTCTAGCCAAAGCGAGAGTGTATGAGGTATTTCTATTGCTCTGTTAAATGGGACCTGGTTCAACAGCTTAAGTGGTAACAGAGCGAAGTCGTACAAATTGGGAAGTAGAGGAAAGTGTTTACATTCAATATCATAGCATCGAGCGCAAGTCATTTTACTAGACAAAGGCCCTGTGTGTGTGTGTGTGTGTGAAGAGCACGGTCACGCAGCACTCTCACACTTCCTGTCCGCGGTTTCCTCTGGACCCTCCTCCGCAGAGGCCCCTTCCCGCCAACCGAACGCAGGGATTACCTCTCGGCTTCAGGGAGCTTCACATCCCCCTTGACAGAGCAGAGACCCCTGGGGTCACCCTCTGAGGCTCCACGGAAATGTCAGCAGCGTTTGGAAGACAGCAATCTCCTCTTTCCTTAAAGGCCCCTGATGCACGGCCGTCACGTCAGCCTCGCTCGTATAGGGGATTGCCCATACAGGGGTTTGCCCATACAGGGGTTTGTGCTCATATGGAGGTTTGCTCATACAGGGGTTTGCTCATACAAGGGTTTGTGCTCATATGGAGGTTTGCTCATACAGGGGTTTGCTCATACAGGGGTTTGTGCTCATACAGGGGTTTGCTCATACAGGGGTTTGTGCTCATATGGAGGTTTGCTCATACAGGGGTTTGTGCTCATACAGGGGTTTGCTCATACAGGGGTTTGTGCTCATATGGAGGTTTGCTCATACAGGGGTTTGTGCTCATACAGGGGTTTGCTCATACAGGGGTTTGTGCTCATATGGAGGTTTGCTCATACAGGGGTTTGTGCTCATATGGAGGTTTGTGCTCACATGGAGGTTTGCTCATACAGAGGTTTGTGCTCACATGGAGGTTTGCTCATACAGAGGTTTGGTTCATACAGGGGTTTGCTCATACAGAGGTTTGTGCTCATACAGGGGTTTGCTCATACAGGGGTTTGTGCTCATATGGAGGTTTGCTCATACAGGGGTTTGTGCTCATACAGGGGTTTGCTCATACAGGGGTTTGTGCTCATATGGAGGTTTGCTCATACAGGGGTTTGTGCTCATACAGGGGTTTGCTCATACAGGGGTTTGTGCTCATATGGAGGTTTGCTCATACAGGGGTTTGTGCTCATATGGAGGTTTGTGCTCACATGGAGGTTTGCTCATACAGAGGTTTGTGCTCACATGGAGGTTTGCTCATACAGAGGTTTGGTTCATACAGGGGTTTGCTCATACAGAGGTTTGCTCGTACAGGGGTTTGCTTGTACAGGGGATTGCCCATACAGGGGTTTGCTTGTACAGGGGATTGCTCACATGGGTTAACTTGTACAGGGGTTTGCTGGAGTCCGTCAGCAGTATGGTGTAATTAAGTGATCCAGTCAAGCTTCTCACCACCGTTTTCAGCTCATCCTGCTTGTCACAGACATTTTTCCTCATGCTGATTTATTAGCAAGATTAGAAAATGTGGTTTTGAAGATTTTGCCTTACTCTGCAAGTCAAATCCCCCCTCACGACATTACACACCAATAATCTCTCAGGATGGACCAAACTCACATCACTCATGAGAATTGACAAGTCTATCTTCAGGGCCTATAATGCAAGGAGTAGACCTTCCTGTAGCCTACTGCATCTACCTTAAAGCAAAGTAAACATGTAAATTACCCTTTAGAAATCTAGTCTCAATGTGAGGCTGTTCAAATCAGTAAAACAAGATTTTCTGTTGCCTATATTGCATTAACTACATGTACAAATAAACCAGATTTCAATAAATGTTTTTATAACTAATGCATTAGTTCATTAATGGCTCTGATCGATATAGCCTATTAAGTGTGTGCATCTGTGTACGTTCTCCTGTCCTTCTAAGATCTAAATCCCGAAGCTCTCTCGGGTGAATATGAAAAACACATTTCCACTACACTTCTTTCCTGGTGGACAGAGAAAGACACCATTTTGTAAATTGCGACAGGAGAGATATTTCATTCCGGAAAGGAACTCTTCAAATTCTTCAAAGAGCTACCAGGGAATCAGTTACACAGAGGCTTGCACTCAAAGTGCTGCCTCCATATTTCACAGCACACACACAAACATAAACAGACTCAAAAGGCCGGACACAAAAGCTGATTGAAGTATGCTAAACAACATCAGCCATCCTCACAGGTGTGTCTAGCTAGAAGAACATTACTACAAACATTGAAACTGCTTTACAAAAAAAAAAAAACACCTCCTTTACATTTCAGTCTTCAGAGTGCAGCTGTGTGTCCCTCCCAGCACTGTTCAGGGATGGAGGGCTGCCATGATGACGACACCGCCATTAAAGAAAGCATTACGCTTAGTATTCATTTCAATTGTGCTGCTAAATGGCACCCCGTATTCAGCCAAGAAAACCAAACAAGGAGAAATGTGAACAAAATCAACAAACGTAATAATTAATGATTCATACCACCTTTGACAAAGTTCTTAAGAAAAAACCAAGGAGGATTCAGAGGCTTCAAAAAAAACCTACACCTTTGTTGATTCTGTTGCCATGGTTTCTCTGGGCAGCCAAAAGCAACACGCACACATTTAAGAGACCTGACAAAGACAACAACTTTGCACACGTAGCAGTGCCTAGGACCATCACAGTGATGATCAACAGGGACTTGCACTGGCACAGAGTCAGGCAGGAGAGGACTGAGGGGGGTCACATGGCTTCATCCACACGGCCAGTGTTAAAAAAGTGGGCCTCGTTTGCCAAACTCTGGCAGATGACAGAGCTGAAAGGAGTCCAATGGAAAGTACTCACCTAGCCTACACCCTTCCACACGCACTGAGAAAACAGCCCAACGCAGCAGAGAAACGAGCTGGCTGGCCTGCCAGGTACACGGACCTTGTTTTCAACAGCGCTGCTCAAACATACCAGCCCGAAACATCTGGAGCCAGACAAAAGCGGCCTCTTGTGCATAACGTTCGGAATCTGTTTTTCACAAAACCTGAAAGCCAGATCTTTTCAGTTTTAATCAATGTGTCAAAAAGAGTCGTTGCCAACGAGCCACTTAAGTTCTTACACACACTCGTGGGGAGCAAACAGCTACAGGTTAGACTAATTCATGCAGGGCTTTTCTCTGAGGCTGGAAAAACAAATAACTTCTTGCCCGTTCTTGCTTTGCGCTTTGTGATCCGCGGAGAGGGTTCTGGAGCGCGCCTGAGCTGCTGTCAGGCTGCTGTCACTTCCCCCAGATTTATTTGGGGGACGGGAGCCATGACGACGTTAATGCCATGCGAAAGGAGCAGGAGATACGGAGCGCTCCAGACTGAGGCCCAGGGGCGAGTTCCTGTCAGAGCTCCCCGCCGGGCCCCCAGAGCTCTTTAATCACCGGCAGGGTTTGGGACGGAGCCCCTGTTTATTTTACCCAGTACCTGATAAGGCTCCCGCCATATGTTCCTGGATCCCCACGGCGCAACGAGGCAGAGCGCCAATACTCCCCCGACAAACAAACGCCTCCGCGGCGCGCTACACGTTCGACGGGTTGGCGGTTCCAGAAGTTTCCGAACGATGAATCTGAATGGCAGGCAAATGGGCGAAGCACCGCCGCGTACGCACGCGCTCAAATGTGCTTCGTGTCACGGACGCGGAGCGAGAAGGCTCCGGACTGGATATGCTGGCTTCGCGTCCGCTCTACAAACGCCCTGCGCTGTTCAGGAGCTCACGGCGAGAGGGAATGCCTCAGAGAGGAGCAGGTACGGGGGAAGGAATATTTCAGCGTCAGGAGAACAGCAGCAGCACAATGTGAATGGAGCGTTCTCTCTCCTCAGGCTCAAGCCATGGCAGGAACACAGCGTGGAACACAGCGTGGAACACCGTGTGGAGCACAGTGTGGAACACAGCGTGGAGCACAGTGTGGAACACAGTGTGGAACACAGCGTGGAGCACAGTGTGGAAGGTCACTCAGAAACCCTGCGCTCAACACGGCCTCTCTGGGGACTTACCTGCTGCACTTCGGTCTCGCCGTTTGAAGTCTTTTCAGTGTACACGAAGGAGTTGAAGATTCTCTGAAAAAGAGAAGAAATACGGTCAATATAATATAAAATTACAGTTCAATAACACCAAAATTGGATCATCTGAAAGAAAAATCTTCTGAAAAGGCTTTTCTGGTAAAGCTGAGCGACACGCTCGGTTCCACCTGTGGGCAAGTTCAATCATTCAGTGGGATTTCTTCTGGGTACAATCTGGTGGTCTACATGCTATTTCGTCCTAAGCGTTCCATCAGATTTTTACACTTAGGCCTACTCTAGAAAGGAAAGTACAAGTCGGCTTCTAAAGTACAAGCCCTTTATCTTGCTTTTTCACGGCTAATGATCCGTTTCCTGAAATTATGCCATTTCTACTAATTGTTGTAAATTGCAATAATTTTGTTTTGCTTACAAAAATCAGACTTTCCCAGGAGAGATAATTGTTAACAGGCAATGCTGCTATGATTCTGGCATGTGGCTGTAAGGAACGGCCATATCATGGAGGGGTGGTCTCTCAGAGTGAACTCTGGGTCGACGTGACGATACTATGGATACTGTCTCCACAGAAATGTCATGCTTCCAGTTCTGGAATGAAGACACAGTGCAGGATCAGTCCTGGTCCTCTAGCACACTCATGGAGCCATGTGGGCCCAGGAAAGGTAAGAGCTGAAACTGTAAAAAAACCACCCTGTACCTTAAATGTTCACCCTCAAACACTCACAACCCCAAAATTCTGGCACAGCATCATTTTAACCCGCTTCTTGAGCCAACCGCTGGTCAGCAAACACAGAGCTGCAAGTACCTGACTGGTACCCTTCAACGGAAACTTAAAAAGAGTGAATATTCCAAAAATAAACCATCCCTCACACTGTAAGAAAACTCTAATTTATTCTTCATAAATGACCACAAACATGCATTTTCACTTCTATGAAGAAAAATGTATATGGATGAATTCTTACTTCATGCAAGATTCTTGTACTCACTTTCATGAATACTGATGGGAAATCATTAAACTTTATTTTTTTTACTCAGCAAAAAGTATTAGATGTAGGCTACTTATTCAAGTAATCAATAAGGAATCCCATGGTTGAATATTCAAAAGATCAAACACGTGCCAGTCTTACTATGCCAGACACTCAACATCACACGTAGTGGAGATCTTTGTGGTCTAAATCCGCATGACGTAGCTACAGTACACAACCGGCAGCCTCCAATACCCCTCCTCCCAAATACACACTTACACAAAACCGCATTGCAGCTGATCTCCTGAGTGCCACAAACCTCCCCACAGCTGAAGCAACACTCGCTAACAGCTACAACCACCGAGAGGCACGAAATATAGCTAAATAAATACTCCCCTTAAACGGGCAGCAGGTGTTTCACTCTGAGCGGCTACGCTACGCGCGCGGCTAAATCTGCTTTCACGGGGATTATTCTATCCACTTCTTTCCCTTTCGCTCGTCTTCACCGACTGTCAGACAAATGCCAGCAGGCGCGAAATTACCCAGAATTCCTCCGCTCCGCAGAAACCTGAAATTCATACTGCCCTCGCTGCACCAACAACGGTGAGGTACCCTAATCCTCCCGCAGACCTCATTACAATTCAGCATTGCGGTGGGACGAGGTCTGGGGGAAGGCCACAGAAGCAGGCACGTTTCCTGCTCCGCTTTTTCCCCCAAGAACCCGTCAAACCCCTCATCGACGGATTAGCGCTGGAAAGTTCCGCAAGTCTCCGCGAATCGCAGAGGAGCCTGTCACTGGAAACTGCGACGGGGGTTTAATGAAGAAAAGGAGAGCGCTTATTGGGTTTTGTCTTATGGGCTGGGGGCCGCTAACTGGCAGGAGGGGAGGGCTTGGGATGCGGCTGAAATGCGCTAGCAGACCTGCGGATGCCTGCCGTCACCTGACGCCTCCCCCGAATTCCACACAGCGCTGCGAAACACACATCACTCACACGGGCGTACACACACACACGCACGCACAGGACGGGCTGGGAGCCGTCATCGGTTCCCCTTTGCCTAAAAGCGCTCAGCGGGCGCGCCCCCGCTCTTAGGAGACGGTGCTTTGGACGCTAAACCCACAAATAAAGACGCGGTGGGCCGCGTGCAGACGCACACGCGCGCAGACGCACACGCGCGCAGACGCACACGGGCGCAGACGCACACAGGGGGCCGCGCGTCCCCCCCCGGCGCGGAGCGTTTGTTTTTCGAGCCGCTCTGATGACTTTCGCAGCTATGCCTCGGGGCCGGGAGGAATGTTGCAGCTTGGAACCCGAGCCGCTGCAATGTCACCCCGGCGACCGCGGCGGGGCGGCTCCCCCGAGGGGGGCGGGGAGGGGTCACCGCCTCGGGAGCTTTCGGGGGGGGGGGGGGGGGAGGAGTGCAGGGGTAGAGAGCACTGCGTAATTACGAGCGTGGCCCAGGCCTGGACTGGGCTTCCTGGACTCGCTGAGGCTGGTGTTACGCTGGAGCAGCCCCCGCCGCACGCCTGTTTCCACTACGCCTCGGCGGGGAGGTCAGACGCGCGTCTCTCGCTACGCTGCGTATCGCCAGGGCGGCTAGGCTAGCTGCGCCAAGGCCGCGCGTGACCGGCAGAGATGACACGGGAGGCGGCGAAATGAAGCGGGGCCCTCCCCCTCCCCCGCCCCGCTCTCTTCGGCATGCGTTAAATGGGACCGGCCCTTTGGAGTGTCCCTCGCATCTCCGCAGATCCGCTCCCCTAAGCGCCGTCTCCAGAGAGAACAGACTCCTCAGACCGGCGCGCCGGAGAGGCTCTGAGGGGTCTGGGGCATTTCCATTAAAACGGCGCAGCTGAGGGATAAACCCGTTAGCCATTCAGCCGCCTTCAAAGGCCGGCCCCCGAGCGGTAATCCACATTCATTTGGGATTGCGGCGGGCCGGCGGAAGGGCGCGATGGCATGAAACGGTTTGCAGATAAGTTTCCTAATCCTCTCTTTAGGCTGCGCGGCAATAGTCTTCAGGTGGACCCGGTTGGGCCTGGGCTGCCCAACCTGCAGTCGCACCCCAGGGGCGCGCAGGGGGGCCCTCCGAGCCTGCGGGGCCCATCGCCGGCCCGGTTCGGCGGGTCACCCCCGGGCGGGCGTGCCGGCCTGAGTAAAGGGCACCTGCACTGGAGCGGGTCTGGAGCAGCTGGGGAGGCCGGGGTTCACCCAGGCCAGCGGCACCGGCTTATAAACCCCGCAGATGAAAGGCCAGACAAAAGCAGCGAGGAGCCGGGGAAGACGCGGCCTGCTTCCTGCGGCAGGTAGCGCACCAGCCCCCCCCCGGTCCCCCCCTCCCCGTCCCCCCCACAACCAATATACTCTTTGCACTACAAAGGGCCAGAGCCAAAATGAAGAGTCTTTGCTTTCCCTCTGATGTGCTTTTTCCACCCCCACCTCCCCCGACTCGGCTTCTAAAGACAGGATGCCTGCAAAGCAGGCCTGAGCCAGACGAACCCTGCACCTGTGAACACTGTGCGCACGCACCCCTACCTTTCAGCAGCCTGCAGATGCACACTCACACCCGCAGCCCACCGAAACACAACGGCCTGCACCCTCTTCATACTGTAATAAACCGCTGTCGCGAAAAGATATGAAAAGCAGAGATTTGACGTATAAAATCATAGATTACTCGAGGATTAAACGTACGCAAATCGTTTCATATATGGATTAAAAATTAATCGGTGTCCTTGCCCGACAAAGCATTTGAACAAAGGGAAGCAAAACCAGTGTCATTTGCCTGCGTTCTGATTCACGGCAGAGCAGATTGCCTAATTAAATGCCCAACTGTCGCTGCTTGCCAAAAGCCTGGTTCACTCTAGTGGCAGTGAATGAAGTAGACCACATTCGTCACATCTTCCAAACTCATTTTTACGCTGTGGAATCCCCAAAGCTGCTTCTCCGGCCAATGAGAGACACGCCTTTGAAGACGGAGAAAAGCGCAAAACAGATTTTTTATTTTTTTTGCTCCTCTGTTTGAAAAAAGAACTGGTGAAATGGCTGATGGGTATTGTGTGGGGCAGAAACGCGGGCAAATTAGTTCCACATGTAAGGAAGGAAAACATTTCTCTCTCCTTTTTTTTTATTCTTTCACATCAATGTGTGACTGAGTTGTCATGGCACGGAGATTTCCATACAAAATGGATCTTGGTGACGGACTGTTTATTTAATAAAACATTTCTACAACTTCATTTATTTGATTTTTTGAAAGTGAGGAAACGTGGCGGTTTAAGGCACACAAACTGGCGAGCCCGTTAGGAAAATGACTTCTGTGCGTATCCGTGGGTACCGTTTGAGTAACACTAACAACCTACAGCACGGCGGAGAAAGAACGAACCGCCACCTCAGGGACGTGGCCGTTATCGAAGCTCGGGACTACAAAGTAGGAACGGCATTAAGCGGCAGCTTCACCAGCTAGCCTTCATGCTAAGCAGAGACAAGCGAGAGCCTCGCTCGCGAGCGTGAACGCATGCCCGCGTCTCAGCACACAGGAAACAAAATGGCTGACTGGAGAGCGAGCGCGTGAATGAAAGGAGCTGACGTATCTGGGTTGTGAGCCGCGGCTCAGCCCCACGCGGAGAGGAGACGGCCGACGCAGACCGAGGCCCCGCAGTAACGAACCCCTTTGTGAAAACAGCGCAGGGCCCGCTGAGGGAGCGGGTCACGGAGCCCAGCCCCTCACACATCTCACATCCACAGCGCCACTGTTTTCTTTTGCTGGGGCAGACAGGATATAATGGTTTCCACATGTAAGGGGGTGGGGGTGTGGGGGGCCCTAAATAACAATGATAACGGTTGAGATGCAGCGTGTTCAGTCTGGCCCTCTCTCTCCCTCTCAGAAAGCCAATGCCCGGGACTGTTCCAGTTTGGAAATCTGGACGCGCACTATATCCGTCAGCGTTAGGAAAACAATGTCTGTGACAATTGTTGAAGAGCAAGAAATTTAAACACCCATAGGGCTTATAAAAAAAGGAGCAAAACTGGCCAATCTATTTTCAGTCCTTTCCACTCATAGCTGCAAATCAAATATATGAGAAGCAATTATTCTGGCGGAGTGGAGTGCTAAGCTGAAATATGACAGAAATATCACAGAATTTCAGAAGAAAAAAAAATGTTCCCCCAAAATAAATAACTACTCTGCGACAGACTAGTCCTCAAGTTTACAAAAGGCTTCCACCAAGCAAAACTGTAATCTTTATCTTACAAACCACCAAATAGCTTAGCCAACAGCCAATGCAAAAGACATGAGCCACACTGGGTATAATCTAAAGGACTGGACTTCTTAAAACAGCACGCCGTCATGTAATGATGAGTAAAAACAACCTATTAGTGCACCGGCAGAAAATGTTCAGTCCTCTCCAAATTGAACACACAAGTATTAAACCTGAAGTCCTGAAATATCTCTGGACATGGAAGCTTTCACTCCATAAAATCTGTCATGGACATAAATAATTAGAAGCTGGCAAGTTCAGCAACAACTGAAATTAAAGAGCTGCACTGTTCTTCTGAAGAAAAATGTTAGAACTTCTCCTTTTTGTTGTCAAAGTTAAGGACAAATGTTGACTGAATCCAAGCCAAATGATTGAGCCAACAAGTCCTGGGGCAGATTAAGACAGAAAATAGCAGGCGGCACTAAAAAGGAAAGGTGCTCAAAGGTAAAGAAAAAAGGAGCAGCCCTAGCTATTCAAAACAGTGATTAAATCAATCTTAACTTCTGATTAAATAAAAAAAACTTTTCACCCGGCAGAATGAGATATTTAAAGAAACCCGAGTACAAACAGGCAGCTATATAAAGAGGCAGGCTCTCCAGGAGAGGACACTGAAAGGCAGAAGCCCGCCCGCCCGCCTGCCCGCCCGCCCGCCCGCCCGCCCGCCCGCAAGCGCGAGGCTAAGCCGCCACACAAAGCCCTCCTCTGAGCGAAATGGAGCTCGCGCCTCCGCCTGACATTCCCCAAACTCATCCATCTCCCCGGACCCGGGGAGCAGCTCTCCCGCTTCCTGCCCCCGGGATTATCCCCGCTCATCACGCCACGTCCGCCGTGCGAGGGGGGGGGGTCTGACCGCCGCGCTAAATCAGCCTCGGACGGGCCGAGGGACAGGAAGCGAGGCACTCGACAAAGGAGCGACGGCGGCGACTGGGGAGGCGAGGCAGAGCGTCTCCCTGTGACCGATGCCACGGGGGGGGGGGGGGGGGAGACTGTAACACGTTTTCTAGTGGGACCGCTACATCACGGCCAGTCACGGCAGGCCAAACGCTCAGGACTTGAGCACAGTCCAAGTTCGGAGAAGGTTGACTTCGCTATCGTTGGCGGTGTTAAACAGCTCAGACTAGCCTCAAGCAAGTCAAACAAGAGCACCCCCATCCCCCAGCAACGTTCCTACATTTTCTAAATATGACCGCAGTCCAATCTGGTAAAGATTTTCAAAATCAGAGACAGCAGAAAATCAAGCAGTGCCAAAACAACAACGTTCTGCACAAACTGGGGAAACTGTTCCTGCGTGCTGTAACACTCTGAACCCAGGTAGACTCAAAGAGACCTGGCAGGCTCTCCAAACCTGAGCTGCGTTGGCCTGGGGAAGACACACGTCCATCTCTACGGTCAATGTGCGGATTGCTCCATTTTTAATTAGGGTGTCGCTGGCTACTCAGATCTACAAAAAAGCATGGCGGGCTGTACCTGTGGCTGGAAACTTTCGGGTGCCCAGAGAAGCGCCTGTGGTGCTGTAATGGTGAACGATCCAGGCAGAGGCGCGATGAGAAACATCTGCCACGGGTCAGCGCTCGGGTTGACGGTAAAGACGCTGGAGGATTCCTTACAGCAGCGAGAGCGCCGGCCACCTGAACCGCACTTTTACGGCTAGCGCGTAAATCACCCAGCTCCCTTTGACTCTGATCCTCTTCTCAGAGCCGTCAGAATGAAGGATGCTCCCCTGAACATAGCACACAGATGCAATTACACCGTCTCTTCTGAACCTCCCCGCTCTCCTCAGCACTGTGTCTAACACATAACTTGGAGAACTGGACTGACTTCAGCTTAAAAGAAAAACAGACTGGGAAATAATAGCCCGTTGTAGTTTCTCCACCCTCAGATTCAGTTTCTCAAAGAGACGCTCCACAACACCTTTTTTTTTCATGAGCACGTGTGCACCAGTTTGACTAACAGACAGGCATTTGGAAGAACCAAAGAAAAGGAGCACTGGCTTTGTTTGGAGGCAAACACACCTGAATGTGCTAAAAATACTCAGAACCAGCAGGCTGGAGAGGAACAAGGGCCTTCCAGTTTCATTCACATCAGCATGGCCTGTGATGACAGGCAGACATTAGGATGTGGGTGCAGCTCTCCCACCGCGCTCTGAGCTGGTGTGGGAATCGCGTTAAAGCCCAGCTCTCTGCCTGCCTCCGGCCCCTCTGGGCCCTGCCGGTGGTTAGCAGGAACAGCCCGCAGCACCCGCAGACAGCAGGCCATCGCCGCGGACGTGCCCGCTGCCAAAACATCTCACCAAAACCCCCAGGAGCCGGCCGGGCCCCAGAGACTCCGGCGGCACTCGCGCCACCGCCAAACCCACACGGGGCAGGTCCGCTCCCGCGGCCGCCTGACCAACATGCCGGCCGGAGCAGGGATTTGGCACGCCACACCGAGGGCCAGGGAGCGTGCCAAACAGTCAATTTCACCAAAATAAATAAGGACGGCTAAGGACCTGATTTTCCAGAAATGAAGGGAAATGGAGATGAAAGGTCCCAGAAGGGCCGTTTAAAAATAAGGTAAGGAGGCCATCAAGCGGCGTCTACAGGCTTGTTAATGGCAGCGCTCTCGATCGGTCGCGCCAAGCTAAACGGACCTCACCTAACCCACCGCTGCTCCCAATCTGCGTTTCACTTCAGGACCAGTCATCTGAGGAATAGCGTAATATCCTCTGCTGCAGCTGAGCCATAGCCTTTGGCAAGAGAAAAGTTATCAGAAGTTTTTTTCGGAGATGTAGAGAGAGAGAGAGAGAGAGAGAGAGAGAGAGAAGGAAAGCAGGAGTGGCTCAGAGGTGGTCCTTCTGGAGTGCAAAATCATGTGAGATCCAGTGGAAGCACTCGAAGAGGCCCTGGCGACACCCTTCAAAGAGCAAGGCAGCTCCTTTCATGTCACTTTCAGGCCTTCTACTCGGAATTTGGTGAAGGAGCCGTAATGGCGCCAGCAGGAGGCGTAGGCTGCTGCCTTGAGTGTCAGGGCCACGATCGCTTCCTACCCATAAGGCCCGGCTTTAGCCTGGCCTGCCTCCATTAGCCTCTGCCACGTTTCTAGGCTAGCATATTGCAGTGTTTAGGACCTCTCCCGGAGGGACCACTATGAAAAGGGAAGCCAAATGTCAGCGCTGTCCAGGCAAACAAAGGAAACAACAACACCAACAACAGAAAAACCCTGCAGACAACCTGCGCTGGTCACACATTCACAGGATGACATATTACAAGCTGTACTCCCAGCCTGGCCTTTGATTCTTCCTTACATCCTCACGAAAGAAGGTGTCTCAGCAGTGGAACTTTAAAAAAATATATATATTGTTTTGAAGCCAAACAAGGCTGCATATATCCAATTCCCACCATAATTTGAAATGTTCAATTATCTGCAACTGCTCATGCTAACACGAGAGTTCTCCTCCATAACACATGATGCAACTACTACTACTGGTCACACCACAGAGTAAACTGGCATAGAGTGGAGTCGGAGGAAGACCATTCATATGTAGCTTTGACATGCAGTCTATGGGTGCCCCGATCGACCAGTGAGGTCACTAGAGAGCAATGAAACGTGGACCTCTAACCTACTTTGAACCCTTCCATGCTGTAATCAGGAATTGTAGGTTTCCCCAGTGGAGTTAGCGGCCACAGTCAACACCGGCACGTCCAGGATTCGATCCGAGGCGATGAGTCTCATCCACGCACCACAGCGTGGTGCTTCAACCGAATGAGCCGTCCAGCAGCTCACAGCTGTGGAACGTTTTATTAGCGCTGACCCCCGTCTACTGCAGGAAGCCGCCATGCCAAAGAACACACATAAAACGGGAACGTCTTCCAGTGTGCGCAGCGGAGCGGGGCAGGAAAGGCTTTACTTTATCAGCGGTGCAGAAACACTGGGGGGAAAAGGAAACCTTCTGTCAGGCCAGGCGCTTTGATGCCCGGCCACTCCATTCCAACACTTCCACTTCAGAGGAATGTCGGGCCGCAAAGTCGATAGTGTATGGGGGGGCGGGGGGGCGGGGGGGCAGGGAGGTTGGGGACAAAGAAGCCCACCCGGAATCTTGGCGACCCTCAGCCACCCTGAAGGCAACGGCTCCGGCGATGACGCGAGCGCTGAGGCTACGGCGGTGTCTGGCGGGGAGCCGTCCGCGTAGGCCCGTCACCCCGCCACCCGCGGCCACTGGCCGTTTCCCACGGTGGCTGCAGTCTGTGTGAAGGACACACCCACCCGCACGGCTGCGTATTCCATCAAGGAGCAGGCGGGTCGGGAGCATGCGGCTCGGGCCGGGAAAATGGCAGATAAGAAAGCGCAGGGGAGGCCGAAGGCCGAAGCGAACGCGGCGTGCGACAAGACCTCGGCGGGGGCGCTGTGTGAGAATCGTTACATTTCTGCCGTCTGGCAAAGCCCCTAGCGCGCGTTCCGCTGGGCCAGAGAGGGATCCCACCGTGCGCTTTAGCCCCGGGGGCACAGGCCGCTCCGCCCTGACCACCGGCGGTCCGGCAGGCCCGGGCTCCAGCGGCGCTGGCCACACGGTCCGTTAGGCACGGGCTGCACTCCGGGTCTGCTCCCGCGGCCAGGTCCCGGGGTGAGGGGTCCCGGAGGCCCGGGGGGGGGGGGGTCCCGTCCGACTCGATTAGTCTCTGATGGAGGGGCCCCACGGCCCCCTTCCAGCCTCTGCACAGCAGCTCTCGGCCGGGCGGCCATCTTCTCTTCCTCCCACACGGGCACAGCAACCTTTAATGAGAGCCTGGCTCACAGAGGAGGCCTCCCGTCTCAGACAGGAAGTGTGTTCAAGCAGAGTTCACACACAAAAGAGAATTAGAGAAAACACTGTTCAAAGACTCTTTCGCCACTGCATTGTGGGTCAGTGAAATATGCTGCAGTACAGATCTGCATAGCCGCATGCTAAAGCTCTGCAGATCTGCATAGCCGCATGCTAAAGCTCTGCTCCAGTACAGATCCGCATAACCGCAAGGTAAAGCTCTCCTGTAGTACAGAGCCACATAACCACATGCTAACACTCTGCTGCAGTACAGATTTGCATAACCGCATGCTTAAGCCCTGCAGCGGTACAGATCCGCATAACCGCATGCTAAAACTGCTGCAGAACTCCCGCGCTAACACAGCCCTCCACATTCTCCCAACTTGCCTTATCTCCAGCCCGCTCAACTCAGACATCTGTGTGTCACTCACATTGCAGACTCAACGCTCACGACGTGTGATGTGACTGACACAGAAACAGACAGCGGAGCAGGGGAGGGTCGGCAGGGCTGGGGAGCAGAGATAACTGTGACAGGAATACGCTCCGAATACCGCAGACGGCCAGATACCGTCCCCAATGGCGTGGCTGAGGAGGAGCGCGCTAATTACCTCCTCAAAGCCATCGTCGTCCTCATACAACAGACCTCCAGCTGGGCAGTAAAAGACCTGACGGTTTGGATAAGGAAATCCACCACAAAAGGATCCCTTTAGGGGAAAGCCAGAGAGTATTTACAGAGCCGATACCCTACAAAGAGTTATTTCAGCACCTGCAACCTGCTCGCGTGCTCTCGTCTCCCAATTCCTACGTGCCAAAACCATGCCAAAAACCACAGCTATAACTCCAAAGGAAAAGCAAATAAAAAAATCCACTGGGGACCAATTAAAAATAAATCAATTTGTACGAAAATATAAATTATTTTCCAAGGTTAAAGGCATACCATGCAGGATGAAAATATCAGAAGACAACATGCTCAGTCATCACTGTGATGCACTGGCAATCTGTCAATGTGCACTTCTGCCCAGTCCTTGCTTGTCTGCCTGTATTTGATATTATTATGGATGCAATGGTATTGCACTTGGATTTATGTCATTGTTGTTATTGTGTTGCAAAAACATAACTTGGCAATTGAAACATTTCATTTTTGTCATGGATAATGCGGTTACAAAAAGAAACTTATTTCAAATGTGGTTTTCATTTTCATTTAAATTATGACAGGGTTGTGTCACAGAGGGAAAGAAAAACTGAATATGGAATGGACTTTGCATTTTAAAACAAAAGTTTTTCTTTTTCACATTTTCATCTGAATAAATATGTCATGATTAATGCGCGCATCGAATGAAACCAAAACATAGGCATAATTGCCAATTTCAAGTTTCATTTGAATTCTGGTGCGGATATGCTTCCATTCCTTGGTGGCTAATCTAATGCTATCCAAGTGGCCGGTCAGCACTCAGGTTAGGTAGCTGGCATTATTAGCTAACTAAATTCAGTTATGTTTGCCTACGTTAGCTGGCTGGCCATGATGGCATGAGAATATGCTGTGGGTAACAAAGTAAAGGAAAAACAAGGCTGGTGGATAAGATTCCAATCCACTTCTCTCGGCTCATATGGGCTAACTAGCAATCGTTAACTAGGAAATACGGGAGTCCACAAGTTGAAAAATCCTACTACCCCGATAGGAATTTGTTTCCGAAAACATTCTGCTACTGCAGACCAATATCCTTAGACGGAGAGAAACAAAATGCATTTTGCACTAAATTCATATCTTAGGGGAATGTGCGGCTGTGTGCCTTTGTTGCCACGGGTGTTGGCTGGTAGGCCGCGACGTGGGGGTCTTCTAGGCTACTTCCCCGATCTGCTGAAGGGGGAAGGCAGCCTCCTAACGAGCTATGCAGCGGGAGAGGCCTACAACTTCCCGGCAATACATACACAAAGCTATACTATGTAAACATGCAAAAATAAACAAAGATAAAAGCAACAATGAATTGACGTATTTGTGCACATGCGTGCTTGCTTTACAGACTTTTGCAGTGCTTCCAGGCAGGCTAGAGCAGACTGAAACCCATTGGTGCTGTGCTAGCAGTGGCTAGTGTGGGTCCAATTCCATCACCACTAAGCTGAATGGGGGAGATGTTTTTGATTGTAAACATCTCAGGCAAGGAAATCCTGCATAGTATGTTTTTAAGGCGGTCATGCAAATATTAAATTGGAAAAATAAATTCTCTGCTACATTCTAAAAATTCTGAGATTGATGAATGCAGACTTTTGTCACGTTGTAGAACTTACCGAAAATATCAGTCTTATTCATAAAAAAAAGCCTTGATCTTTTCCACGCTCTCCCACTGTACACGCTCACAGATCTTTTTTAGGCACAGCATAAAGGCTGATCTTCATGACACTGAATAGAGCACATCCTGTAAGTTTGAAAGCTGCAAATAATAAATGAACGGACACTTTAATGAACTGTGTGCTTAAGATTTGCTCAGATACATCAGTCAGGATAATAAAATTAATGTAATAAATATGAATTATCATAAAATAAAGTCAAACAAATCTGTTCGAGAGTTCACATTTGCAGAGCAACTATAATAAAACAAACAGGCTGAGCTAGCTTCTGTTCCCTCAGTTCCCTCCATCCCCTAACTTCCCCTAAAAAAACCTTCTAGCAGTGAATTCTGCCTCTAATCCTCTGCATAAAACTCTTGTGTGTGCAGGTAGGGAGGCTGCTGATAACTGCAATAATTTAATTAAGAATCATTTCCAATCATTTTCAAATTACTATCATTATTCGATAATTTTGCGATGTTGTGTATGCAGAATAACTTAAGCATCATATACATAACAAAACACATTTATAACACAATATGTAATACTGGCACAATGCTGCATAAGTTAAAAATACAATCGATTTAATTCCTTTTTAAAATAAACTGACAGAGAATTAGCCTAATGCAAATGCAAAAGGAGATACATTGACAGTACTGACTTGAAAATTTAGAAATATTAGGAAACAAAAATGTGCAAGCAAATAGGGGAAAGCATTCTTTTGCCTGGTTTTGATTTCAACATTTGCAGATAAAATGTGGCAGAAAATAGAAGTAAACATAAGAAAATGCTCAGTGCACGATAGTGGTAAAGCTGCAAATAGGAAAATGGTGGGAAACCAAGTTTCTGCGAGCCGTGCTCAGCATCGACTCGTTACGACTGGGTAACACAACAGAACAGTGGAGGCAGCCATGCAGCACTGAAATGAGGCACCCGTTTAACAGAGCGAGAGTTTCCCCCCCACGGGCCCCCCCCCTACACCCTGGGGTGCAGACTGACCATAAGGTTACACGTGTGCAGCCCTGCACCAGCAACCAGGCGCAGTGGCCCATGGCCAAGGCACTGGCTGATTAGAAGCAAAATCCTCTGCATGCGGTTGAGATTCCTGTGGCTCCATAAAGAAAACGAGCTCCCCCAACCCCCCCCCCCCCCGTCCCATGTCCCCCCATCCCCCCATCGCTCTGGGACAGAGGGGAAAAGGTGGGGGGAAAGGATGCCAGGGCCACTTTCAAAAATAGATTGAGTATGATAACAGAAGCCTGCGGCGACCATGGAAACGAGGCCCGTGGATCGCAGTCACGAACGGTGCAAGGGAAACCACCGACGGCCTGGAATTACAGTCTACATGTGCAACAATGTGCACAAACTATTATAAACATATGGCTCATTAGCAGAATTCAACAGCAGGTGTGTACTTTCAAAGTTTGTACTGTCTGATAAATATTCTGTCCAGATGTTTGTTTTACAAAGCGTGAAGCCACATCTCACTAAAACGTGTTATTTATCTTTCTGTTTGTGTAACATTGAAGAGACCACACTTGCGTCCTCAAATTTAGCTGAACCATTTCACATTTTATATTTAACGGCAAAATATTTTCAAAGTGCAAGGTTTCGTCTGTCCAAGAAAACAGCCTTAAGAGTGCGGCCACGGAGTGCCTTTTCTGAGGAAGTGAGGAAGCAACATGTCCTCAGACAGATATATCTGTTATTTATTTAACTTCTCATTAAAAATAAACAGGCTGATTTCTAGCTGCCAAGAGCGAGACGCTGCTGTTGGATCTAGATGTGTTTTTAACACTTGCCAAGGCACCGGCAAAGCAACAAACAAACTCACACCAAATCCTTTGTTAAATTGCAAAACAAAGGTTGAAACCATGATGAAAGGGTTTGGCAAATCCTACTTCATATACAGAGACCACACCAGACTCAACTGCCTGGGACAAGTGTTGAAAAAAATTAAACACACAAAATGAAATGGAACAAATGCAAGCACGCACACACACACCCCTTCAGGTACTCCAAATACCAGGACCTTTTAAAATATTAACACATAGGCTAATCAATACAGGAGTGCTAGGAGTATAGAAAATACAGTTGCTTGATGACAGGGATGAGTGATTTGGCCAAAAAAAATCATATCATGAATTTACATGGCCAGATGATTCACGACACACATTGAAGTATTTTATCTTAACATGGATAATAAACAGAGATTTGTGCTCGTTTGTTTCCTTTTTACTCTAACAATCTAACAATTTACTCTAATAATATCTAAATATAGGCTAGGGCTGGTGATAAGGCTTAAATTACTGAAGTTAATGTATCTCTTCATAGCCCGGGCAGGAAACATTGGAATGCATTGAGATAAAGGAATAGGCTAAGTCTAGAGAACACATATTCAGCATTCATTGCAAAAAGAATGCAAACCGACTATCATTTTGACACACACTCTGTCTCCATCAGTCAAACCTTTGGACACATTTTTCAAAGGTGACACGATAGTATATGCATGATAATATCGAATCATTATATTAATTATTCGCAGTGTATTTATGTTACTCATTAATGTTGTGAAACTGGTTACGGCGGAATGGTTCAGAATGGTCGTTCCACCATAAGCCAATACCGTGACATAGAGAACGGTGACCATAGGCGACAAAAAAAAAGAAACTGCGTTCCACTTCAACAGAATGACAAAATCTGTCACCTTTTGTTGAAATATCATTACTGCTTAGGAAAGGCTTTTCCAAACAAGTGACACCGATTAGCATGTTAGCTGGTTAGCAAACACTCGGAGTAGCTTTTCAGAAAAGTTTGAAGGACGCCCTCCACATTTGCATGAGAAGGTGCATCATGGCTGGAACTGTACTAGTGGCAACACAAAGCTCAAGGACTCCTGACACTGAGCAGCAGCTATAAATATTTTAACGATATCATAAATATTTATGTTCATGTTTTAAAGTTTATTTACATACTCAGTGGCACTAATAAGGGCTGATTCCGCATGCTCCAGATTTCACTCTGTTGTTTCTTAACTGGAAAAAAGTAGCCAAAAATAAATGGCACAGAATGGTGCCTAACCAGCTAACGACATGCATGTGGCATCGTTTCAATACCACTTCTAGCTATACTAGTAGATATAATATAAATTTCCTCACAAATACAATGCTACTTGACTGGCTGCCCTTGCTTTAAATGTGAATATATAACTAGTAGGCTAGTAGTCACTTAAAGCTCGTCATCATAACAATGGCTAATGTTAGCAAGACAATTTACAGAATGCTGAGAGCAGCACATTCTTGTTAGTGCATCAGTAATGTGAGGTAACAGCTTAACCTAGCCTACATTTTGGACAGTTTGCCAAGTTGTAAGTTGGTTATTCCGATAAGTCATCTTCCATCAATGAGGTAGCCAGCTAAGGCTTACACAGGCTCTGCCAGCATCAGATCACAAAATCACCTTCTCCCTGGCGCTCTCGAAATGTTCATCTGTCATACGATCGGCCGGAGCTTATTCTGTTTGCATTCCCATAATCAAACCCGAAAATCATGCAACTTGAAATCAGCTTGGCAATCAACATTGCTGCTAGCATTATGAGCGTCTAGACAAACTAGAAGTTTAGGCTATATTTAGGATAAATTCATGTGGAGCCAAATGAACCATCCATCTCCCAGCAGATTGTACACCTAGAATATTATAAAAAATCTGTGGAGGTTTTCCAAATCAATATAGACACTTAGACAACTACAAACTGATTTGAATGTCACGGTAATGGGTGTGCATTTTCAGAACACAGCACACATGTAATTTCTGCAATTTTCATTTTTTCTCTGTGAAAATGCAAAATCCTGCTTTAACGAGACATCAAACACAGAGTCAATACAGCGGAAAATGAATGAAAATAGGACTGAATTAGGCTGAATTAAATAAAATATTTGTCTTACAAATTTCCTAAGTTCCTACCATGACATTTTATCAAATAAACCCCCATTCATAATAATCCAGTGGCAGGTGTAGCCTACATTGTACAGCCTGATGTGTATGACATTACTGCATTGTGCCATCCTCAGAAAATGTGCATGAAGAATAAACACAGTCCCACTGGTGGCACTTTTCCAGTGAATCCAGATTCAATATCCAGAAACATATAACCATTCTAATAATATCGCATCAGCGCATATGGCTTTGAAATGGAGCACACTTAAACCCTCATAAAAAATCATTGGCGCACACACACACACACACACACACACACACACACACAAACACGCACAAGCATACACACACGTACGCGGATACGCACGCATGCAGTCCAAGTACGGTTCAAGCCCAGCACACAGCCACGGACCACCTGCATTCCCACAGTGTTCCATTGCACTCTTTCCTCAGACATTCATTCCACATGATCTCCTTTCAGCGGCAGCCAGGGAGCTAACGAGCTGTCCTCAAGGCTGTTAGAGACGGCCTGGCACAGGCCCAGCCAGCCATCACTGCAGCTGCAGCAGTCTGCACCAGCACTACCGCGGGAGACAGGGTGCCTTCACTCACCATAACACTCAAACACCACACCAAGCAGCCACAGAACCTTCCACAAACACCCAAAGTACTACCCCAAAATCACACAGAACTGCCTACTAACATCTAGAGAATGCTCCCAAAACAACTAATTTCGTCCACACAAGTAGCAAACATCCTACACCTCCTAGAGAACTTTCCCCACAGCAACCAGAAATCCCTTCCAAAGACACGTCCAACAGAATTCCCAGAACCTCTCATACAGCAAACACGCCCCAAACAACCAGAACATAGCCTACTCAAAACATCCAAAAAAAAAAGTCATTGTGAAACAAGCACCTTCAAAAATGCTACTTCTGGCAAGAAATCTTTCTATTCTACATGAACCTGTGGATCTTTCCTCACCACACAGCCTACACCTCAGCTGAACAAACAGACCTGGAGCCAGGCAACATTGTCTCTAAGTACACATATTTTTTCAGCCCATGTTTTCAAGTTTGCATGTGCTAACATTTGTTCAACATAAAACAAATCTTGCTCCTGCACAAGAAACAAGATACAGCGAGTGAACAACAATCAAATCCAATGTACTTAGTACAGCACCCTTTGAGATGCTGCCAAAGATGACCACAGTGTACCAGAGAGAACTGCCAGCCCACTGCAGAAAAGCAGGCTACAACTAGGGCCACCAGTCTCTCTCCACCATGTGACACATATAAACAGGGGCATAAATTACTTTATCATCTTAGATTATTGGGGAGGTGCAAATAGGATATTTGTTTGGGAAGAGGCTATTGTGACCTCTGGACTGAACTACCATGAGAGAAAACAAGGGGCGATAAACTGGTGGCCCTAGCTATAACACAGGAACGTGATTATTCTCATATCACAATTCAGGCCATTTCTATGCTATGAATGAATGAAATTAGGCATGACACACCTATCTCTCAAGGGATGTCAATAAAACATTGACCACGGGAATCTGATTGAAAGCACGCCTACCATATGCTCATTTATTGACCGTTTCGATAATTTTTCCCCCATGCTTTTTCATCGTTTCACACGCTGGTCTTTATGTTTGCTATCTTTAGTGAGGGATTTGCAGCAGGGAATGAAACGGTCTACCTGCCTGAATGGTTCATTTAGCTCTGCTCAATCTCCCGGATATGTTCTCAAATGGCCTTGTCACTTTTTCTTCATTACAATGCAACTTCAAATTTGCTAGAAAGCACTATTTGAAATCAGAACTTATTTCAGCCCCTGAGATATTTGCTAAATGATTAATCTCATGCTGATTGAAATATGATATAGGAAGAGCATTTCATCTCTTGTTAACATCTGCAAATCCTCTTTGACTCTTAGTCAAAATGTACAGTTTCTTAACCTTCGCTTTTTTTCATACACACGTGTGTAAAATAGAAAGCTGAGGAGTCAGAAATATATGTAAAAACGGTGATAACAGGCACGTCTGTGAAAACTGTGACGTCAATGCATTGTTTTGTCTTAAATTCCAATCCTAATGAGCACTCACTAAGGCTTGAGCCAGATAAACCTCATTACTACTTATCGTGGTGTACGGAATTTGAACGTTTCCTTCCAAATAAAGACTGTATTTGTTTTATTGTCAATAAAATTCAAGAGCCCGTAAAGCACAAGCACCTGCAGCTTTCGGGCCGTGTGTGCCTCAAGACCCAGCGAAGGCCCCGGTTTAAATGGCTGCATCTCAAACTCACATTTCACAACCATTATGACTGGTTTGTCGAGCAGGGTCCACTCTCCACACTGGAGCTCCGGTCCTCATTAAACCACCAGTGAGCTGTATTTCTGCATAGTGCTTCCAGGACAAAGAAGAGCTGCTGTACTGAACCCTCTCCTATGTGACAAAAATGGGCTGAATCTGCGTTTTCCTCAGTGACAACCTCTGCACCTCACGCCTAGCGCCTAGCACGTAGCGCCTAGCGCGTAGCAGCTGTTGTGCCACCGCGGCATGCAGAGGCAGCCCGGCTTGCGGCTCGTCTGTCTACATCAGTTCGCGTCTCCTGCACTCTTTCTCTCCAGAGGGTTTTCCAACGGGCTACATTTGTAGCACAGTTGTGTTTTGCTTCAGTCACAAGACATAATTTGTGCGCATAAATTCTGTAATAAGTTTTTGCCATCGACATTGCTTATCCTATTTCTATAACAAATAAGATGCAAGACAACTATGTTTAAATGTCCTTATAGAATGGTATTGTGGATCTTCCATCTCCTTGCATTTCTTCCCCCGGCATTTTATACTCCTGCAGTTTGACTCATCAGAGCTGCACCTCTCTCTTCCCTCTCCAAGGCAGGCCTACTTTAGCCCTTACGTTCTTTGAGAATCAACAACCCCCTCCATGCCTTGCAAGTTTTTCCATTTGTGCATTTGCGTGTTCAAATGGCCATCCCCCAGACTCATTACTGCTTCAGAAAACGCATTGCTTCCTTAAACATTATGTGAAAAATTAGCGTAAAATTGGTCAGTCTTTCAGCCATTACGTGTACTCAATAAAATGCACCAACATGGAGAAAGATGGATTTCATTTGTGGTTTGGGGACTGTTGGTATACGTCACCTACTAAGCTCTTCCGAAATAATACGACATAGGAAAACATTGGAAATTCATGTTTGTCTCACTCAGGAGCATTCTGGGTACTTGTGTCAAGTAATTTAAATAATTATACTGGTTCTGTAAAAAAAATTTAACAATCAAAAACCTTTTAGCTTGTAGGGATAAATTTCTCCAGCAGAATTCTATGTTTAGAACGCCTAGTGCATTAAAGTTCAGTGAATGAGCCTTCAGAAGGTGAAGTTCCCTTGTAACTGAAACTCCCATGTCTTAACTCTCATCTTTCAATAAGAAAAATCTGGCTTTTTAAAAAAGCTCAAATAAAAAAATCATGTAGGCTGCATGTGCATGTGTGGTTGTCATGTCCTAAAAGCCTACAGCAGGGCTCCATGCCAGCATTTTTTCCAAGGAGCACATATGCTCCGAAGTTGAATTAAATTAAATTATTTTTCCAGTTAGTACACAAAAGCTACAGTGCCCCTAAAATGGGGGCACTGTAGAGCCACGTACAACCCAACCCTTTAATCATCAACTCTGGTTGGTAATCAAAGTCAGTCATAATACAAGCCAGAGATATCCATTTCAAATGCTTCATGATGGAAATCATGAAGTAAATCACATTTTTTGACCGGCGATTTCATTTAAAGTACATACACCAAGGGAGTAACTGTACACAAAAATCTTGCTTCAGTATGTAGCTGTTTTGACTTGACGGTCTGGTACATTTCTGGAACAGAATGAAAAGGAAATGGAATACAGACTGAAACTGATTTTCATCTAAACGGTCTTGAAAATCATGACAGTGTACATGAAAAATGCAAACTATCTAACTGGCCATAATTTCTTGCTGAACAAAAAAAGGCACATTAACGCAACGTCACTGGGGGGAACTTGCAGTTTTGAATTTAAGTTCTGCTCAAAAATAAGTTCCGCATGTGCACTACAGAAAGTCTGTAATTGTTTGGGTTGCAGTCGGTACGAACACATGTACCATTACACCCCTAACATACACGCAATGCAAATACAAATGCACAGACATAGGCCTACATCTACAAATAGAAGCATGCAAACAGGCCCACATGCAGACACACATACTCAAGCCCCTGCACAAATTCACGCACAAACACACACACACACACACACACACAATTACACCCAAGGCAGGGACTCAATGTTTATGTCCCAAACATTCTGTATTATACCTTACAGAACATAAACATTTACACATCAGCACAATGAAATATTTAGTCTTGCCTCTACATCGATTTGTTTTCCAGCCAAGGAAGAACGGCATAAAAAATGAGTGTCCTTGGCAACAAGTATCCTGAACTTTAATCAGCAATAGCTAGACACAGCTGTGGCATATCTCATGTGCCATTTTCCCCTCCTTCCTATATTTAATGCCTCACACTTGCAATTAATGCTGCCTTGCAATTAGCAACGTTTTTTTTTCCAAAGGAATCACACAACGTTTCATCTGCCAAACAACCCTGTGCGTGTGAGAGGGGGCAGGGGTCAAACGTCATGTGAGGTCACTTCCCGTTTCATCTCCAGAGACAGTGAACCAACTGAGAAATGCCCAGCGCAGGGTGAGATTTCAACACCAAGTGCAATTAGAAAGGAATGCGGAGTCTGCACCAGACACACCAGCACACACGCATCGAAAGACATTTGAGTTTCCTCTGGTTGAAGTACTACAGTAGGGAACGTTTAACACAAGGAAATGATCTGAACTCACTTTTAAAGTGTTTAAGGAGATGTACATGAATAAGCAAAAAACAAAAACCTGTTTCAAGAGTTAGGCCTTATTAATGCCGAGTTGAATATGATATTAATACATTAGAATCAGTGGTACTATTTTTATTTAGTTTTAAATGTATGCAGCAAATAATCCCCGCTTGGGTACACCATCAACGAGTAGCTACTAACAGCAGTACCCTACCACCCAGGACTCAAAATACTGTTCCTGCCTGTACTGATAAGTTCAAAACATAGCTGCATCGAGAAAATTTGCACTTTAAAAATCTTACATTTTACCTACTTAAAAATCAGTCATTTATTCAGATTAAAATAAATTATTTTCTCATGCCTCAAAAATAAGACTTTTTATTTTCGAAATTGGTCAAACGAAACGTGCATTTCCCGTTAAGCTGTCCATACCACCGAACAACCGTGGGTTGCTAAGATGGAAAAAATAAGGCTGCATAATTTATTGTGCCTGTATTGCACTGCCCAGATTACAAGATGTATTCACATTTGAAAGCTGAAGCAGTGAAAGCCGTGCACTAATTAGGCCCATGTTCCGGCACGGTGGAGCTATCACACGTCTAGCATGACACGATGTGTGAAGATTTAGGTAAGAGTAGTAGCATCACAATATCCATCGATGTGTTTGGAAGGACAACGATTTTTTTAGAATAATTAGCTTTGTGTCAACTGCTGTTGTAAAAAATCTGATGCTCTCCTCACACCTATTACTGAACTGTCAATGTCAGAACTTCTGAAGGCACTGTGACAGAGGAAACTGCTGGCAAAACCCAAAATGTATTTCCTCTTTTTTTCATCCAGCTATGTTTTTTACGGGCAACCAATCTGACAGTTAGGCAACACTTTTTTTTCTCTCTCTCGCAGCCTCAACTATCTTCAATATGACGGGATTCAATTCTGTATCACCTGACCCACCACTGAACCATGTAGGCTATCTTTTTACAAAAGCAAAACAGCTGGACCGTTTGGACAAATGTTCTGTACTGACCATAACATAACTGAATTTGGGGAGAAGAATATAAACAAAATGTTACAACTGATTTCCCAAATTTCATGTAGACATATCATAAGACATCACTTAGATCCATTCACACTCTGTTTCTTTCACTGGGGTGATCTCCTTTGAAAAATGAGTTTTGCAGAATAGCAGGCATAGCGGACCAAAGGCATTTCATATACACACTATGAATAATAAACATCTTATGCTTAATCCAGAAAAGCAATTAAACTGTGCAGAAAACTGCTGTTTGCTAGAACAGGCATGGGAAGGTCTGGAAATGAAGTGACCAAGTGCCACAAGTTTTACGCATGCAGCGTAGAATCTGAATGTTCGTAAAAGTTAGCCTATTGCAAATGGAGGTCACACTGGGTGTATTAAACAAACTGCGTGCACATCTGTGGACCATAACTAACGATTGTGCCAAATTTAGATGAAATTTAATTTTCCCCCAAAGGAACAGTTACGGCACTTGGCACACATACAAAAGAAAAAGACAACAATGCCCAAAACAACCTACATAAATAAGACAATGAAGAGGACATGCAAATTGCATTCAGTACTGCTGGAGAAATATCCGCTCTCCATTTAAGAGGTTATTTAATGAGGTCGTTAAAAAACATATAGAAGACGGCACAAAACTGGTCAGGGTTGTCCGTTTTAAAAGGTGGGAATCAGTCTACACCCTGATGGGAACATTTCATAGTACCCCTTAAGTGGGGGGTTAGGGTAAGATGTGATAACCCCTCCCATTCAGCAGGTCCAAACTTGCACATCATAGTGAAATCAGGTAATAATGCAACAAACACAAGGAAGATGAAAGGAAAAAATAATAAATGAAAACAACGGAAACAAGGGATATGGAGAGAAAAAACAGGGACGAGGATAAAGGAGCATATGGATGATAAGCTAATTACGAGCTAAACCCAAATCGTCTTTCCCTCAGCCATTTTCTCCCTCCTCAAAGCACCCACAGGGCACGTGCGGTGGCTATGCTTCCTTTCAGCCACATCGGGTTTTGGAGCAAAGCTTTGAAGTACCATCTGATGCCCAAAAAGCAGAGAATTGCATGAAATTACCCCTCAGAGAACGACGGCTCCCTTCCTATTCTCTCAACACACACTGGCCCTCTACCAACACCATTTCAAAACATTCAGAAACTCTAAACCTTCTACTTGTTTTAGACAGAAAAAATGAAAATTCAATGAGTCAAATTGTCCCGTACATTTGTGCACTCAAAAACGAAAACAGGCCACACGTCGTTGCTATTTGAATACCGTGCAATATAGCGAGAACAAAATCAAACGGTCAAAATCACAGCACTTTGCTAAAATTAATTCCGGGTTTGCAATTAACCTGCTACAAAAACATAAAGCAATGAAACAACAATGGATTTTACAGCTTAACAATCAAGTCTCGCAAGGAAATCTTCTGCTAGACATGTTGATGCGCAAGAAGAACACTTCTTCAAATAGCCTAATTCTCAGCTAGTCGCTATATCGTAGTCTTACAGCACATAAACAACTCACTCTATTTTTTTTCTTTATACAATGAAGGTATGGTCCACAACCCCAGTAAAATAAGGGTTGCAGTAAGAAGAGCAAAAAAGCAAGTAGAGAATTGCTGGCAGACGCCATGGACAAAAAAATGAAGGCAAGATTTCATGGCAGACATCCAAGGAAGAAAAAACTGTTAGCCCATAGCTACCAAAACACAACACTCAAACTTGTAAATCTTATCCTCATAACACGGAAACCGCTGTGTAAAACTAGCCAGAATGCTGTAGCCATTTCACCAGTGTGTTGTTTGGGCCCAGCCAGTCAGGACTGGCCAACAAAAATGTACAAAAAAAAAAACCCAGACGGGTTCAAGAGTGGAACAGGGGCATCAGATACGCCCACCATGTAAAACTGCCAATGAGGAACCAGCACAATCTGTGCTCCAGTAACACGAACTATCTCCCACAATGCCCCAGTGCAGACGCTTCCCGGAGGTCCATGATCCCCAAAACAGATAACAGGACACTTCGGCTTGTAGAACAGCCAGCATGCAGAACACAAAGAAGATGGAGAGATAAATGGGCGCACAATTCACTGCATGAAGGGCCATCTCTGCGTACTTTAACTCCACCGTCCTTCAGTCTGACAGAGATTATCTAAAGAATGCCGACATCTGTCATTGTATTTTTAATTAAGTTTAGTCTCGTTTCATCGACAACAACTATCGGCACTGCCGTCAACAGCCCCCTTTCCTATTCAAAACTGGGAGCAACCTCCTCTGGGAACACCCTTGTGCTTTCAACCCGCACACATTCTCTGCTTAACAATACTCAACATTACTTCAGGCTTGAAAGGCTACATAATTCATTATGAATGTACGATAATTGCTATGATGCATCTGAAAAATGATGCAACTGAAATGCCTGTAATTATGAATATAGGAGTGACACACGCATACATCTGAAAGACGTTAAAGATGAGACTCGGGCGACTCAGGACCTCTCTGGGTGACGTGCTGGATTTAAGTGAATGGAGCCCCGTTACAATAACAGAGATCACCTCTGTGACCCCGGCAAAGAGGGGCCTCTGAAAGACGATTCAGGATTAATGAAGTGGAGTTATTTATTTATTCATGACAATAAAAGAACGCTGCTGCCTGGACAGTGACCTCCCTGTGTAGCTCGGTATTGTGGGGGCTTTTCATCCCATTGGCCCGTCTACCCCTGACAGCCCCGAAGCCTGACTGCCACACAACAATTCCCACACACACACGGACACACACACACACACAGATACATACACATAGGCCTACATATACACACACCCAAACGTACACAAACACACGCGCATGCATAAACACACACACGTACGCACGTGACACATTAACACAAACATAAACAAACACACGCATACACACACATTCGCAAACATGCTACAGGAACTCTCCATTACGGTAGGCATAACTGATCATTAACACAGAGGAATGATAAAATAACATTCCTCTGTCAAAAAAAAAAAAAAAAGAAAAAAAAAACTGACATCAATGCCTAAACCTGCATTCCTCCACAGCAGCTTAGACGGAGATGGAGGAAGCCCTTCCGCTTGCTCGGATCCAAAGCGTACCACATAACACCAGCGAGAGCTTTTTAGGCTCCCGACCGAGCGGGCCTGCTTCTCAAGCGGATCAGTATCCTCCTTTCCGTTACCCACAACACTCCTAATCCACGCCCCATAAACAGCGTCTGTCCGACGTGCCAAAAAAGTAACAAAAAGTGCATGGTGAGAGAGAAAAATCAAACGGCCAGCGAGGAGGATGGCTGTTGAGCTAAAGAGAAAGGAGAGGGAGAAAGAAATGGAGAAAGCAGTCCATCCTGCAGCGGTGGGGGCCCTTGTCCCAGCTCATTGGGAATGCAAAGCCTCTGCTTTGGGGGGGGGGGGGGGGGGGGGGGGAGGGCTCACTGGGCTAAGAAACACAGATACTGCAGAGGCAGTACCACTGATCCCCCTACTCCTTCCAACACTGCACTTCTTTTACCCCTCCCCCCCTCCCTTTTCTGGAGAGTTCATATCAGCCCTCATTGTGTTCAACTGAAGGCTGAAGTGATAAGGTCCTTTCCCCTGCCATTCTGTGTCAGCCCTGCAGGAACTAACTGAAGGATCTCTGGCCACACAATAGCTGGCTCCCATAAAGCGCTTCTTTCTAGAGGAACTCTGCATGTGTGAGCGCGAGTGAGAGAGTGCGAATTGATTAAATAAGGCCAGTTAATTACACATCCCGTTCAGAAAAGGCCGAAATAAACAAAGCGCGTCTCCAAACATACGTGGCTGGTGACTGCGGCCATCTTATTCCCCTTAAAATCGGTTCTTCGGTAGAAGTTAAAATTCTGAGAGCCAAAAAGAAGATTTCAAAGTTCAGTCTTTACAAAGTTATTCAGCTCTTGCATGTAGCTGTTGGCTTTGCTCTTGGTAGACTATTTTGGGGGGAAAGAAAGCGTCCATAATTGCGAATCAGACTTTTATTTATGACTGTCTTTTTTTGCCATTTTGAAGACTATTAAAAAACTTTAATAACTTTCTTCAACAAAAATTATTTTTTTAAGAGAGAAAGGCGGCAAGCTTGTTTTCAGCTTAATGGAGCTGTCAAATCAAGCAAATCCAACCGTATTTTCGAGAGACAATGTCCTGGAACATTCATTTACCGATTGTTAACTCTGGCACGGCACGTTTGGGGCATGTTTGTACAGCAGGATACTGGAAAACCGTAAGAGAAATAAACCGAACCTTTTCAAAGATACCGAAGGGCACGCAAGATGCACATAATTTATATGAGACTATGGAAACCGTCAGAGAAATACGCCAGCTGTAATAAATCATGCATTATCACCTGGTTTTGAGCAAATGGCCAAAGGACAGCTGCGGTGTGATAAGACTGGCTGTAACTCACAGGCTCCTGACACGGCGCTTCCCCGTTCTGGGGGAACAATGCTGGCCATCGTTTTAATTCTCCTTACAGCAGGGAAACAAGGGGGGGGGGGACAGGGGGCCGGGGTACCTCGCTGCCTGGAGACCTGCCAAAACCCACATACTACACCTCAGGAACATGCCCCTCTCCCTCGCTGTGACTGAATGATTTCCCTGGCTGGGGCATTTCATTTCCAACAGTCTGTTATTTCACTCTTTTCAATAGGCCTGGGCCTACATGCAGAGTATTTTGCCTAAAACGAATTGTTTTCGAAATTCAGATTAGTTACGTGCCTGAAAACTGACACCCAAGACATGTCTATTAACTCCATGCATTCTAACCTGGGTATTAATGTTTTTCTATTTAAATTTAGCAGGCACATCAAATACCACTCCCAGTGGAATGCAGACTCATCCTTGATGCTTAGAATTTATTTAAAATCTCTTTTACACCAATAGGCAATGCAATATACAATTACACTTTAAAAAACAGCAAAACTATAAAAATACATAGCCTAATTACTTTCAGGTGTGATTAAAAGCAATAGCCTATGTGTTACCGAATTACGTATCCTGCGTATTACAGAAACATTGAGATCTGGTTTCCCTTTAAGGAAGTGACAGGCTTGACAAAGAGTTCCAAAATACAACTTAAAAGCATTTTTTTTCCTCCTTTGCTGTACACACCTTAACATTCCCAGTTAGAGGTTGTCAGAAGCCTCACAGACTTCCAAAGCGGTTTAAGGTACATTCATGCAGGAGAAACAGGACAATGTGGAGTCAAAATTCACTTCTGAGCCTTTCTCCAAGGCCTGTACAATCATTATAATCGTGAGGGTTATAAAATCAAACACTCACATTGATGTGCCTGAGATTATCAGAGCAGACACCCAGGAAACACGGCCACAAAAGAATGTGATCCACAAAAAGACAGAAACTTTCATTAATTAAGGAAAGAAAATTCATTTTGAAAAAGCACAGACTAGAAGCCTTGACTTTATATAGGCCACTACCTAGAGAACCTAATTGTAAAGGAGGCATCCGGAAATTAGAGGTTAACAGTGGTGATGGTCGGACGACTTTCAAAGTTGCAAAGTACCACCACTGCAATGGCAGATGCCTACAGTTGTTGAAGGAACTCCCAACTCCCCAGGTCTCACTCCTGGGGGGGAGGGGGGGGGGGGACGCAGAATGCGGAGAGGTGAGTTCGTGAGGAGTTCACTGTTCCACACAAAGGAGCAGAGGACCTGCAGAAACGCCAATGGTGAAGAGGGAGATTTCAGGACAGGGGAGGTGATATCCAAGGAGACCCTCCACGGAGAAAGGAGCCCCAGAGCAACTCCCACTGCCACAGCGTGATGGATGAATCGTTAATTTGATGGCTCATTAGCATAGACCTTGTGAATGGCTCATTCAGTAAAGAAAGCATCCCACCCAAGAACTATGACATGAGCAAACAAAGACTAAATTCTACAAATATGATGAAATTACATTCACCACTCTCCTGTACTTTTACCAGATTCGTCCATTCCTTTTTAACTAACAAATAAGCTCATTTTCTAGCACTGAAATAATTAGTAATAATAGTCATTTGGCTCATAAGAATCAAAGGAACACAACATGCCATTTCCACATATTTTTTCTGAGAAAAAGCAGCATTTACCCTACTATGTTACAGCAATGACAAGTGGCTGTACAACCTTCCAACACAACCATGGATTGTGCTGCTCATTCATTATTTGAATTTGAATTAAATAGCCTAGGTGTTTTGAATGTTATCGCCGTTACCAACAAACACACTTTCAGTTCCCTTTTGCATGTATGAAATGGGCAGTGACTGCGAATGATAAAAAGCCTCACGTCAGTGATGCTGCCCACATGTACGATAGTCAGAGTGTGATTAGGAATTCCGATTCTTTTTTGTCTTTTTTCTATCGAGTACCAGCCCCTCCTCCCTGCTCTGACGCAGGGAAGTCTGAGGAATGAAAGAGGTGTGGGCCAGGCTCTTCCAAGCTCGGTGCAACAAAAATAATTCCGCAGTGAAAGGATTTAGCCCAGACAGCCTCGTAAAAGGCTGCTGTCCTTGGAAGAAAACCGACCCCAAATCTTTCGCAGAACAAAAACTGCTGCCCCCCATTTCCCCCTCCCCAAAATGATCCCGCCGGCACCCCCCACAGGTTCCCCGTCCATTATAATCATTTTCATATTAGGAGGCCTCAGCAGACAAACCCAAAAGCAACCTGCAAACCCCGCCCTTTCATCACTAGGACCAATTTTCACAAGACATAAATTGCTACCTGGGAAAATCTGGCACCAAATAGACCTACTGACATTACCCCTCATACATTTATTACCAGGAAGAAAACAAAATGAAACTAAATTATACCACTGCCGTCCACATCTTTAAGTGACTGTATCCCCCCCATTTTCAACGCTGAATTCTTTAATGCATTTTTACAAAATATTCACAGATCCTAATAACTGACTTCCCTAGAAAATACTGTAAATCCACAAGTTATAAAACATAAACATACAGAAAGACACTTTGACTTCAAACAGATGTATAAACAATGCAGCACTGAGGAGAAATAAAAATATAACATATGGCATTAAACCACAAAAATAGATATTCTATTCTGAAATGCAACCGCTTCCATTATCTGATGAAATATTGGTTACCCTAATATTAGCCTAAATGTGTTTTAATAGCAACTGGTTTTCAATCAAAATAGCCTAATTTGAGGACACAAAATGGAAAGAACAGTGAAGTACACATCAATTTAATTGACTTGATAAATTAAAATATATCAAATTGATTCCACTGACTAACAAGCTACAACCATACACACAGTATGTTATTTATGTGAGAGACCGATAAAAAGAGCTATGCCATTCTATTGAATTTCCTTTTTACAGATATGAAAGGGCATTAAAAATATAGACACTACATATAAAAAAAATGCCTGGTGTATGAAGGATGAATTAATAAAAATGTATTAAATGCACTGGTTTCACCATCACTGCTAACTGAAAAAAGTGAATCCTAAATTATTTCAGTATACCTAGTTTATAATGCTTGATAAACCTTGCCAACAATCTCCCCAAAATCTGGATGGGCATCCATTAGCCTATACCAAATGGTAATTTTCTGAATGTTCACACGAAGGAAAATGAAGTGCCTCTAATGAACAGTTTTTCCCCCTATACAAGTAAGGTTTACAAATGATTTGAAACATAAAACATATTAGAGCTGGTCCTAAAAAAAAAAAAAAGAATTTGCCAATGGAAAATTGATCAATAACACCTGAATTTTATAAAACTCTCCTCATAGCAATGGCGTCTGTGTACTGAACCATCGTCATTGTCTGTTTGAGAAGGAGCTCCAGAGCTTACTGTGAACTAATGGAGCTTACTGAACCACTCAGTCGCAGCCCGTATCTACAAACAAAAGCCCTATCAATGTATAATTTAACTAGAATTTACACAAAAATTAATGTGCAAACATACCTGCAAATGTAATCTTCCAACATCACAAAAAAGTGTTACGGATTTCAAATGCATGGCCATCAAAAAGCTATTTCAGCTGGCAGAAGAATTAAGAATCAAGTAAATAAGATTTATGCCAATAATTTAAACAGCACAAAATCACTTAATAAAGGTTTTCTTAATGCAATGATACGGTACCTAGCCCACCAGGTAGCAGAATAATAATATAGCAAAAATGTATTATTTCCATTTTGGTCACACGTGCATCTTTATACACACATTCTAAAAGGTGTAATTAAAAAGTCTTACTAACCACTGAAAACAAAAAACAATTAATTATGCTAAAATATTCAGATTCCTTAGGTACATTTCATGTGAGATCTAACAAAATAGTAACACAATTCTACATACAAACATATACTTGAGGGGGTAATCTACAGTCAGAGTAAATGACATAAGTGCATAAGAGAGGGAGAAGGAGCAGAGAAAAAGAGAATTAACATTTGAGTGTGACAAAGGAGCAGCTCTGGGTAAAGAGTAGGCCTCGAAATGGGTCACAGCGGTGGGACAGACCCTTTACAGAGATGAAACACCATTTGGGCCTGCCCCCCTACTGACCACCTCTATGCACATTTTCTGTGAAGTGTGAGGATGTCCACCACACATCACACCATAATAACCGTTTGCCATTTGTTGGCTGTGCCTCAAAACTAAATTAGCATCAGCATCAAACATCCCCACATCAGAAATGAGGAAAAAAATATAACACTTCAATTGCAATTTAATAAAAATATGGTTAACTATAAAATGTACTCTGTATATCGTAAATATATATATATATATACGTTCACACTACCGCTGACCCAGTGCGGAAAATGTATTGAAAGAGTATTTGTTAGTAGCCTAATTATAACAAAATGAAGACCCGGCCATTTTCAACAAAAAAAAAATAACTACAGACATTTATTTTCTTTTTTTCTTTCTTTTTTGTAAGACTAATTTTACACCGTTAACTTTCCTGAAAGGGCAAGAACTACACCTAAGCTTGAGATAAACAATGCTACAGGACACAATCAAGGTGTCGCAAATTTCGCCATCTACACTTTTGGGGTAGCCTCAACGTGTTAAAAAGCAAACGAATGGTTTGGTAAATGGTTAAGCTACTTTGTGCGCTTTGTTGGGCGCTATCAAAATCAAACTTAAGACAAAGTTTAAAGTAATTCGACTGACAAGAAATAAATAAAAATCATAACCGAAAAAACATAGGCTACAATTTTCTTCGTGAAATCAAATCGTGGCAATGATGCCTCAATTGGATTGTACCTAAAACAACCGCATGAGCAAGCGCAACAAAAAAAACCTGGCTCCTACGAATCATTACCAACCAAAAGACTTATATCGACTGGTTTATCAGATTTTAAATGTCTATCTCTTCTCAATAAAATATGTCGGATTGCTAACAGTAACAGGCAGCGACATAAGTCCACAAATCGACCAAGGTATCCCCTAGAGTACTGCAAAAGGTGTCAGAGTACTCTTGCAGGTAAAACGGTATTTATTTAAATACGATACTAGACTGGGACTGCTTTTCGACGAAGCACAATTTGATTATGTATTTTATACTTTCCAAGTTATTCACTTAAGTGCTCTGGCACACAAAATAGCCTATGTTACATGTTTCGGTTATTATGCACCAACTTTTGATACGTTATACGGCTAGTTAGCATACACACCAAAACTGGAATCAATGCTATACGTTAGCAGGCTACAAACAAACTTGAAAACATTCCCGCAAGGAAAATGGTCGCCCTCCACAGTAACAGACAAAACCTCAGTGAAAGGCAGCATTAAATTTCAGTTAACTTACCTGCATAGCGAAAACTCCCAGCTCCTGCGAAGACAGCTTTTTCATTTGAACTGCTAAAACTTGTGCTTCTTCCAAGATTGAAAACTCACTGTCTGCACCACAAAATCCACAGCATATAAGCGAACAGAACGTAATGAAGCTCCAGGTAATAAGTTTGTCTTTATTCCAATGAAGTTGAGAGTTCTTATGCCAAACCGAGGAAGTGATACAGGTTAAAATCACAGATCCTTTCATTGCCCGCCTCGCCATGATGGCTGGCTTAGCTAAATAGTAAACTGGGAATTCGCTCTGCAGCCTTGGGAAAACTTGAAGGGAACTAGCAAGCTACAGCTAGCTACTCAACTTCGTTACTAAAACGTGTCCTGAAATCAAAACGACCTCCGTCGATGTTGGACCATCAATGCATCCTCGTGGTGTCCGTTTACAGGAGAAAAATCATTCAATCTAATTCAAATAAAGCACAAAACGACCAGTCTTCCCCTGTGTGCTTCCATACACTCGGACAAACTCAGAGTAAAGTGAGAGTCTGAGTATCACAATGGAAGTGAAAACATCAGGCGCTGAAGCAAAACACCGTGGTGGAGTTTTCGGAAGGAACGGATTCAGATTTGTATGAAAGGAAATCTCCCACACAATATATTTTCTAAACAAAGCATTGCTTAAATAATATCTCCGAATAGCCAATACATGTTTTAGAAAATATACGTTTTAATGTATAGAATATATGCAATTCAAACGGCACGTAATTAAGGCTGATTGATTAATTCCCCAAGACTTAAGGACTACCAAACTTGCAACCCTTTACTATAAATGATACCGGTTACCGCGTTAATCTTACCGCTTCAGCTAAATCAAACATTTTTTTCCATGCGTGATGATATAATTCCCTTTATATTTTACATCTAGGCTAACTATGAGTCCTGCAGTATCTCGCTGCACTTTTAGGCTTTGGGTTGTTTTTGTTGTTGATGAGTAACTCTCTTCTGTTCTAAGTTACTGTTAATGAGCTTCTTATTTATTTGTTAAATTGTTAGAAATTATTGTTAGAAATAGTTCCTGAATAACACACGCACGCGCACACACACACGCACTTGGCTATGATTGATGTGAAGCCATGAAGATGGGAGACATGCCTCCTACTGTAAGCTGATGTTTTTGGCAAATCTCCACATCGAGTCTGTGTCTGAATGGGCTGTTACTTAATTGCATGAGTGCATTGAGAGTGTGGCGTTGAGTGAGTGTTTAAAGAGAAGTGGTGTTAAGATGGGCGTCTGCAGTGGACTGATGTACACTTTACATGCTAGAAGTCCATAGTTTGGAAGTCCAAGCCACCAGTCATGATCAAAGCTGAGTTCGGTTTAAAAGATGCCAACCTTGAGTTGGCCCAAGTCTGAGCAATTCATTTGGTATAAATGTTAACACGTAGTGTGAGGCTGTGTTTATTCAGGCAACATATTCTGCCCTTTTTCAGCAACTTGACAGGGTCAGATCCTGACTGTGGTTAGTCTGTGGCTGGGCACTAATTCATTGAGCACATCTTCATGCAATAAACGTGGGTGCCAGGTCCACATCCCATTCATTCTGACTGTAATAAGTTCAGAATTCCCTCTGCCTGTGTCATATAAAGTTTGTAGCTCATTTATCAAACTGTGGGTTAAGGGACAAACTAAAATAATTGCATCAATAAATTTCATGTGGCTTTCCCCAAACACACATATTGATCTAAGCATGCAATTGAAATACAACAGAATGAATAGATTGTGTACACTGTAAAATATTTGTTGTTAATTTATCTCTGGGGACATATATATGGACATACTGTATATATTCTCTCTCAGAATAAAATATACTCCATCAGTGATTATTTTACAACTCAACTTTTTATGTAGTTTATTTATATATCTATTTATTTATTTGTTTGTTTATTGCATTTTGGTTATATTAACATTGATGAACTATTATCTACTCAGTTACATTAAAAAACTTTAAAAATATTGCATGGGGTCATATCGGGCTGTTGAAGCCCCATTTAATGTACTCACTGTTTACGTTAATGTTTAAAATATACTCACAATGTACGTGAAATTAATGGCTTGACTGGATCTTTAAATTTTCTGTGCAGGAAGTCATCAGAAAAATTTGATGTTTACATATTATTACCTAGATATAAATGTGTGTGGTTAACTGTAAATAAATGCTTTGAGATGTTATTACCTACAGTGCCACAGTTGGCATATTGCCAACTGCTATCAGAAATAAATCAACAAGTTAAACAGGGAGCACATTCAAATGTAATTTTTTTTTACTATCCATTCATATAATGGCAATGTTTTGGAGTTCTGTTTTTTGAGAAAGACTGCTGAATTATGGAGCTGTATGCTGACATTATATGAATGACTAATTAAAAAATAATTTTAATTATATTTTTGCATGTATTCCCTCTTTATTTAGTTGATTGTCTTACTCATCTTTGATGAAACATGTATGATTATTAGCGCTGCAGATATAAATTGTTTATTAAATCTGAGCTTGTTGTGAGATTTTCTTTTGTTTTTCATGTTAAATCATTTTTAAAACGAAACAATTATTATTAAAGGACTTGATGGTGCTTATTTTGCGATTCATGTATTGATGTGTCCTGTATCTACAAATAATAGCCTTCTGTATATCAGGAGTCCTTTAACCAGAGCTATAATTCCCTTAAGAATCATTCCCTGCTGAAATGGGACCTGGCTGCCAGTGTGTTCTGCTGACCAGCCACCAGCAGCACCAGGTTCTCAGACTCCATGTACTGCTCCAATTCCTGATTGGAAAATAATCCACTTGAGTCTGGACCTGGCCTCAGTCTTGGCTGTCACCCAATCATCACTGTTTCTGCAACCTTTTGATTTGTTTCCCAGCAATACAGTTAGCCATTGCTTTTTAGTTCCTTGGGACTTTCAAGCCAAATTAAACTGAAGAAGTTTATTTGCTCATTCAAGCGCCAATACAGCTGTCCGCTGAAAAAGGTGGTGTGCATGACTAATGTAGCAAATTTTTATGAGTTTTTTTTTCTTTTGTAGTGCTTGGTTGTATAACTGAAAAAAAAAACTACTGAATGGAAATCTCAAACAGACCCCTACAGCAGAGGAAAATATAATGCACATGGATTATTGTAATTTAGCTAATGGTTACAGTTTTGAAAAATAAAGAGACTATACGACCTGTCCAGATAAAAGAAACAAATCTTCAGACTGGAGCAAGTTTTGTGAGGAGTAATATTTGCTTTCTATCCTGTGCAAACTGAGTCTCCACTTACACACTATGAAAAAATTAATTTAAATCTAATTTCTGAAACAGACCTAGTTTCTCTGCTTTTATGTGCAATGGAGTACAATGTAGTGTTATTCTACATTTCATCAACTTTGTAAAGAAATTAAAAACCTTGTATCCTAATTCTTGAATTTGAAACATAAATAGAACGCTTTAATCGACAGTTTTCTACTATTAATATGTGATGGCTCTGTGACTAAGTGAGTGCAGAACATTTTTTGAATATTTAAGTTTTTATACATTATATTGCATGTGAATTGAAAATGTCTTTTGGTTTATTTGGCATGTTTACTTCAGATGCTTGCAGTATGTATATATAGTGGACCACCGCTGTGCTTTATGTTTGTGAAAGTGGAGTATGTGTGGATTCTTGGTTAGCTGAGTAATCAGAGGAAGCTGGGAGAAAATTCCCATTCTTTCAATTGTAATAATTTTTTTTTCTTCATGCCTCCTTAGTGTTTCAGTGTGACTGATTTCAAAACACAATAAAGGCTAGCAAAAAATACTCCATTCAGAAAATGCCTCACTATGGTGCATTCTCATGAGCATTTCAGCTATGCAGAGACAAATGGATCCTCAACTTGAGAACATGCACTAATTGTTGACCAAAAGGTATGTCAGGGTAACTATATGACAGGAATGCCCAAATTCTACACAACCACATGATTTCAAGAAAACATATACTACTGTAGAAGATACATTTAAGGGATGTTAATTGCATGCTGATAGTGTTTATTTCGAGTAAATTCATTGTACAACTGTTGCTCGGTCAAAACAAATGAAACCACGTTAGCAGCGATTACTTAAAAAGTAAGATTTGTCCTTCACAAATTTTGAGTTCTTTATTTACTAGTGGACTGACCTCACCACCAAGCAAGCAAAGAGAATCAGGGCTGTCTTTGGGAGTAGAGGATGCCTGCTCTTTACTACTCAGAACTCACTATATATGTGCTGCTTTACATACTCCTCTGTTCTTCAGATCAGTGTTAAGATAAATGGGCTCAACACCTGTAAGCGAAAAAGTAGAAAACGTGTGACTGTAACAGTGCCTACCCTGCCCCAGTGCAAAGTGTTGTAACACAGTTTGTTGGTTTGCTTGTGTGTGTTCTTAATGCTGGTGAAGTCTACAGCAGGCATTCAGAACATAGGCAACACATTGAGTCAGCTGGCTGGCTTAACCCTTCCCTCCCAGCACCAGCACTCAGGCATCTCACAGGGCGAAAAAACAAAAGGGTCAGGTGACCTGCAGCAAGTGTGTGTGCGCTCTGTGATTTTTTGAGCAACAGCACATCACTCGGCGTTTCAGCTGATGGAGCCGCAGACATAGAAAACTGCACTGGAGAGCTCAGCTGGGGAAACTCATTTCCTGTGCAGAGATAGGACAAAAGCTGGCCAAGTGCTTCGCTGCCGCAGCATTGATCTTGGAGGAGAATTAAAGGAGGCTGAGCTGCATTGTGGAACCCCTCTGAACCCACAGGATGATCTCCTGTTGTTTGGCTCCTGTTCCAGTGCAGCTGGCCTGGCCAGGGCGTGAAAGGCTTGCTGCCACATGGCACAATCTGGGCGTGCGGATGGGCCCACCCTACTGACCACATCCACATCAGCAGATGGCAGTCATGGAAGAAGTCAGGTTATGAATCAAATTCTGTTTTTTTAGAAGTGAACACTGGCAATGTTATATGAATGACAAGCTCGCTGAGGACAAATCGGCCCCAAGTTGAACCTGAATGTTATGTGCCAAGAGATGTTGGTATTTCCTGGAGTATTTGGAGTATTTCAGGGTAGAGGATGTCTTAATACAGACACAGACATATTGCTGTATTTAATTAAGTACCATATTTTGCAGTGTTGGTGAGTGGTCATCTAAATACAGGTCTCCTCTATAAAAGATAAAAGGAGTATGCCTTTATTGCGTTTAATTGCCTCATGACTTGGAGGACTCTTGCATTAGCCGGTGCTGCTGTTATGAATGAGATTAGAAGTCTCCGCAGAAGCGCATTGCAGGAAAGGATCCGTGAGTGCCACTGACAGACTCCAGCTGCACAGCCCCTCTCTCCCGCTGGCTCTCGCACTCACCGACGCCCCCACATCAGGGCTGCAGCGGGCTCTCTCCGGGAGCGATCAGAACGGGCAGAGAGCGGGACAGGACAGCATTGCAGGCAGAGGCATTGTGGGATGTCTGGGGCTCCCGCGGCACACGCTGCTTGATCCGCAGCCAGAGGACATGAAAGGAGCTTCTCTGCTGCCTCCAGCCCCCGCTGCGCCGCAGATCTGAGTGGCTGTCACTGCCTGGCCAGGGACAGACCCAGAGCCTCGCAGCATCCTGGGGCTCCTCATGTCCACCTTTATCACAGATTGATTAGCCGAGGTTCAATATTTTGGAGAACTACAATGTTGTGTGGCAATGTTGTGATCGTTACAGTGAAGCGTTAAGCTCGTGTTTTGAGCTTTCATTTTCTTGATGCAAAACGTAGATTGGCTGTTTTGCTTCTTAGTGGCTGCGAGATGTCAAATGCTGTTGCATTCATTGTCTATTTTTAATCCAGGGCTTCTTTGAAGCCTCCGCACAACCCAAACCAATTCGGCTATTTTGTGGGTGGTCAGGCAAAGGCTTTTGCCTTCTCTGTCTGTTTGAGCCTCATTAAAACTGCCTGGATTTTAAATCCCCTGCTCCAATTAGCAGACAGAATCATCCACGGCTGAGGCACATCAAACAGAACACTGAAGTTGTGCTGTCGCATGCGGGGTCCAGTCTGTCTGATTCCTCTGGAGTGGGCTCCCCCCACGCGGGCCAGCAAACAGACACCCACCCCCACCCCCACCTCAAAAAACCCAGAGCAGACCAGAGAGCAGAATGTGCAGCTAATATTGCTCGGATCTCAACTGAACTATGACTCATTAACAAATAGCTACATTGCTGTACTGCACACTTCCTGGATTCATTTACCTCATTTTCATATTTACACGACATCCATTATATTTTTCTTGCTCATTCAATGTTTAGATGGATACCAGACCATTGATTCACTGTTAATTTAACAAAAATACATAACTATTCCCCTGTCAATTAACAGCTTTATGGATATGCTTTTTGTTTGTGGAAATATGTAATATGTAATTACTCATGAACGAGAGAGTGTGCTGCTCAGCAAGCTAAGGCTTTTTTACTGGATTATTTCATTAGCATAATTTTAATTAAACTGTGGATCCACAAAGCCACCTGGTTTGGGGAGATAAATGAGTTGAAAAAGCAGCCTGATTAGACAGAGTCCTGCATTGTGGATACATTTACCAAAGATCTGAGCAACAGGAGATGAAGATGGACTTCTGCTCTAATTGTCATTTCATTCAAATCCTAATAAAGGTTTAAAAAGGCAGAAATACAAAACAGAAAGCCATGGCTACATTGTTGACAACAGCGTCTACACAAAAGAAGCCAACTACACCTTGGAAGTATCCCATAATTCCCCTGTCCTGTCCGTAATGGCAAACATATGGGTCAGCTTTCATCTTCACTGCTGCCATTACAATTACTGAGCTGCCTTTGAGTTCCATAAGAGTATTATTATAACATCAAAAACATAGCGCACAAGTAGACATGAACAGCTCCATGGGAGATAGTAGTGATAATAGATAAAAGCACTTTTTCCTCATCTTTGAGTATGGATTTGAGCAAGCGTTGTTTTCCTTCTCTGAAGATAAAAATCATTAGTTCTGCGGAGGCTGGAAATACTCGAAATTCATGTGCAAAAATAAAAAAACAAACAAATCAATGCTTTAATTATTGATCAAAATTTAGGATGAAGTACATTTTGTCCGAATTATATCTGAGCCTATACTGCAATAAAAAGCAAAAAATGAAAGCTTTTGTATTTAAAAAAAAGTGCCATGCAAAGGGCATGGATGAAATCTCGTGTTGTCAAATAATATGTTCAAATAAAATGGTTCCTTGCCAGTGCAGTCTATGCTGTAGCTGTCACCATGTTCTGCATATTCGGCTCACTCACGTAGGCTCCACCATTGCACATCAGCGCCAGGCAGGAATACGCTCCGAGGACACCATCCCGTAACAGATGACAGGCCTCTCTTCTGGCAATAAGCCTGTACCAGAAAAAAGGCATCAGTTTTCTGAACTCTTTTACCCCTCATTATTTTTTCTTTTCTGCTGAAGATGATACTGTTGTAATGACTGGGCGAGCAGTGAGCGTCTGTGAGTGACCCTGAGGAAACGCAAGGCCGCTGACCTGCCTTTGGGCCTCATTCCTGACACTGTCTTTCTTGGGTTTCCTGTCACATGACCCAACCGGTTGACACAGAAACAGGTGAGGTGGGCCTATACCCCAATGTAGGCTGCTACACACCAGACCCCTGAGTCTGAGACTCCAATGATCACAGATTATCGTGTGGTTCGCTTGACTGGGAAGAGATCTCTAGCCTTTTACGCATGGTAACCCACCATTACATGTAGCACCAGCTTTATAATTTGTGGCTGGAAGGCTGGTCCAAGACATGATTTAACCCAGACCCAAGTGAGGAAATAAGCACTGTGATAATAAAAAAAATATACATATATTTGACAGTACTCCTCTACAGCTAACTCTGTAGAAAGAGCTGCAGCCTTCACCTCAATCAGAAAACATTTGGAGCCTCTTTATCAGTTTTTAATTTGACTTTGCCACAAAGCTTTCCATAACTAATGAGCAGATGTATACAACTCCAATAAGCACCAAGAAAATAGATCCAGTGAAGAAATTTGTAAAAAGACAAAAAGGGAGATGCATGTGAAGCTGATGTTCCATTGCTGTCTGTGTATTTGGGGAAAAGTTTAGAGCATGCTTAGTTTCCATGACAACATGATTTCTGGGTATTTTCTCGCTGAATATTGCCAAATCCTCTTTCCCCTTTTTCCCTACATCAAAATTTAGCGGTTCTGCAAGCTTTGAAGGCTAAGCCGATTCTCTATTGAAACTATTGCTATTTCCAGCAGTATATAAGACTGTAGCTCAATGTGTTCAGACATCTGGACTCAGAAATGTGTGGAACTACAAATAACAGCCAGATTAGCACTGCGCCTGCCTTGACTTCTGGTATTGACTGATAATGGCCATTGCGCATTCTGGAGCAGTTTTCCCTTCCTCATCTCTGGAAAAAGAGCTTCCCTTTTAACAAATCAAAGAAGTATAATGAGGGGGACAACATGAAAGAATTCTGATGCATTTTAGAGCCAGACTAATGTCCACAATACGTTATACTCTCAGCTCTAGTCCTGTGAAAACAGGTAACATTTAATATTAATTCATGCATCTCCAGCCTATTTAAATAGGCGTGCAGGTATGGCGAGGCTCTCTGCTCCATATTCAGTATTTCCCTCCCTGCTCTCAGAATGTGAATTATGCAAGCAGGCCTGCTTGCTTCACACTTAACTACCGGCAAATGAAGCAGTAATCGCCAAAGATAAAAAGGACAGACCGAGAACCATGCTTAATTTACCCATGGAGGGGAAGCCTACAGAAACACCAGGGAAAACCCACAGGCCTTAATAAACCCCGCCCACAATACTATGAATTTTCCTTTTTTTAACCACAGAGGAACAACTTTCATACATGGGGTCAATTTATTCTAAAACAGGGCAGTCTGATAGTATCCAAAAAGAGCCCATGTTGGTACAGGTTTTTGTTTTAACCAAGCACTATGACACTTGATTGCACTAATTAACTAATCATGGTCTTCAATCAAGACCTTAATAAGTAGAATCAGTGGTCTTTGTGCTGGGATGTGTTTTGGATAAGATTGGACACCCCTTTCTTGGACAACAACATGCTGTGTACAGTCTAATTATTCTTTTAAATCAAAAAATCTTTTTAATGTTCATTTATCAAAAATGATTTAATCTGCAGCACTGCATTATAATCAGAATCATATTTAAGAAATATGATTGCTGAGAGATCACTACCATTCAACAATGTCTTTGACCAGCAGGACACATGTGGGCAGATCTTGGAACAAACATTTTATCACGTATATGATTAAATGTTAATTCCTAATTTATTTGTCTAAGAGTGAGACAGAGATATAATCAGTAAATGGTTTAAGTCTATTAAACCTGACAGTATATCCATCATTTAAATGACTGTTACACATAACTCCCATGTAAAACCCTGGATGCAGAATTTCCCTCCTCTAACCATTCTAGGGACTAGTATTCCAGTAGTATTATCACTGCATTCACATTTTCCGTGCTGGGAAAAAATTCAGCCTGGTTTATTTTCATCTTGGCTGCTGGAACTGTGTGTAATTAAGCTATGTGTTATTCACATTATCTGAAATGTAAAAGGCTCAATCTTTCTAAACATAGTAGTTGCGTGATGCATTATAAATACATTGTTTTGGGGGAGTTTTGAAAGAGTTTGTACACATGGAATTATTGTCTCTGCAGTGACCCAAGCCTGAACCTTTAAGCCTGCAAAACTTTAAAAAACATTTTTTTGCAGAACTATCCATAGTGGACATGCACAGTGTCTGCTCAGTGAATGCACAGTGACTCTGGCCAGTTAATTACATAATTTCCAGAAGTGGGGAGCCTCTGATTCACATGTTATTTATGGTAACCTGGGGAACCAGAAGAGAACAAAGCTCCCAAAGAGAACATATCATGAAATGTGACACTGTCCAACAGTCCTTCATTTCAACTGATTATGGTGTTGTAGTTTAAGTGCAGCAGGTCAGCTATTCCACAGATATAATCATGCACAATACTACGATGTTCCAGGCGGTGGAGGCTGTTCCACCTTCAGCCCGAGGACAGCGGCCCCCAGTATGGGGAGGTTTTCATGTGCTGAGTGGAAACAGACTCGGGCTGCAAGACAAATAGCTCGGCTTCTCTCTTGAAGATCAATCCCACATGTAAAGCATTAGGTTGCTATTCCTGAGTGGGAGATGGATTAGCCACAAAGCCGAACTCTGATACTGCATCAGCTAGAAGTAGACAGAGCCGGGTCTACTGAGATGAAACTAGCCATATATGGCACCTTACTGGGGTGTCACAGTCGCAGCAAAGGCTGTGCTACCACTGTGAGCAGTTCATTGTGCATGCAGACACCAGCCATTACCCATATTTTCACTCCACCACTTAATATATCTGTTCTGCTTCTGTGATGGCTGCCAATTCACAGGAATTATTGCCACGTTCTGTAAAGGTTCTCCCATAAAGGCCATAAGTGAAATGTGTTTATAAACCGAGCTGGAGACAATCCTGTTAAAAGCTGGAGTAGACATGTGCCTGCAATATGTACAGCGGCTCCTGACTGTAATTTAGCCCACTTCAAGCTTTAGGGTATGGTTACCCCAGTTACCCTTTTGTCTTGTTTCTGAATACATTTGGAATTCCAAAAGGAGTGTGTCTTGAAACTCACCTGGTGCTCTATTGAATCTGCAAATTGTTATCATCTGGGGAATTCTTGCCAGTTTGCAATCTTTTGTCATTGGAGTTTTCTTTAGGTTGTGGGCAGGTCTGTACAGGATAGCTTCGAATCTGTTTGAAAATGTTCAAAGTGTTAGCTTAGAATTCTGTCTTTAATTGTATGAGAAAATTAAACTGAAAAACTGCTGATCATATTCAATGGAAAAACAAACAGAAGTTCAAATAAGCCCAGCCACAGTCTACATCATAACAACCAAGAGTGAAGAAAATCATTAAGCAGGAAACTCATATATTTGTATGCTTGAAGCAAATCAAGTCTCAGTAAGGTCATATGTTTTCTCAGATGACTTCATGAAAATATTTTTATAAAAATAAAGCGTTTTGCACCTTAAAGTTAGGTTATACGTGGTCTGCTGCACTGACCCATAATGCATTGTAACCACATATGGAGAAAAAATACAGTAGCTACTCCATGTCTCTGAAAAGGAAAGGACAGTGCTTTCAAGTTTATACACCAGAACAAACTGAATTATACAGCCCTCTATTGCGAATGTATCTCAAGCATTTTCTGATTCATCAGTAGGTCGGCGTAACGATTGGGCCAACTTTGTATTTAAAAATATGCAGCGATTGCATTCTCAAAGAATTTTCTAACTTGAAATTATCCACAGACATACAAAGATTTCTCAGTCTTGCTTTTTATTCTGGCCATCGCTGGCCATGCTTTGATGTGCTCTTCAAAACAGATCCTCCTGACAAGACTGAAAGGAAAAAAACATATGCGCTAATTACACCTTGTTAAACGATTCCCCAAGCCACAGAAGCAATTTATAATAAGTCAAACTATGAAATTAGACTGTAAAAAGGAATCTGTTTTGCCTGTGTATTCAAAGTGATTCCTTCAAAATAATAAGAATCCAATTACACACTTCAAAATGAATCCTTTAACTTTTAAATGGTTTTCCAGATTGAATGCCGTGATAACACTCTTGAGCCATCAGTCCTTGAGCTGCAACATGCTTCAGTCTGCCCCGGGTCTAATGAGCTGCAAGCAGTGCCTACACTAATTTGGCCTGTGACATCACAAGGTAAATGCTCAAAGCTCAATTGACCTGTGCAGAATGAATGGGGATTCAAATGTGGATTTAATTGCTCAGTTGACTGATGACATTATTTATTCATTCATTTATCATTTCATGTGCACATGCCTATTGTTAGCATGAAAGTTCTCATTTCTCATGAAAATTTTATTACAAAGAACAAGCAAAAGTTTTGAATGGCGGAGAGATGAACAAAGGGAGAAAAGACGAGCAGTATTTGTCTTGAGAGAGCATGTGACATGTTTATAGCTCCCTGAGAAGACGCAAACAGGTCAGCTGTCAGCATACACCTCACCCGAGAGGCAGCACATGTAACCACGGAAACAATCAATCTACAGAGCCCCAGTGGCCATGGAACAAGATTGGGCACTTGAGTGCATTCAAGGGCCTTCTGTTCATGTTATCCACTGAGGTCAGATGCTGTAGGCCGGACAGTTCTGTCCTTTAACTGAAGGTCAACTGGCTGTCATTCCCTGAAGAATAACATTGGGTGTTCCTGGACAATAGGCTCTTGTTGAATCATCGCAGGCATCAGAGAAGAGCAAGGGCTCATGAAGCTGCCCCGAAACTTTATACTGTTTCCCTGCATTCTCCTCTCGGCCTATCCAGCCTTTCATCTGCTGGCAATGATACGTGAGCTGTCACACACTTCAGTCTTCCTTTAATCTGCCCACCTTTGACTCACCTGTCTCAACAGTCTTTCCATTCTCCAAACATCTCAAACATTAGCTGAAATTACAAAAGTGACTGGAATGCAAATGAATGATTAATTCATTACAAGACGTCTTCTTGTGTTTTGTCCTGGCACACCTCATAGGTCTTCTGCCTTTTATATTCCTGAAGCAAACATGTAATGGGATTCTTGAGGTTTCTACAAAGGTTTTGTTTTCAGCTGGTTCTGTATATTGATCAGGGAATGTTCAGTCTGGCTCTGAAAACTGAATTTTCTTTGAGCAGGGAACTGCCAAAACAAAGTAAACAGCAACCATAGTATCCCTTTCTGTGAAGTTCTTGATGGGTCTTGATAAAACTGCCAGCTCATGCCCACGATTGACATTTGTGGTCAACTGATTCAGCATTGCACATGCTTGCATTGCTGTTTTTTCCCTATATATTGAACAAAAGCAATGGACGTCAGAGTCAAGGAGTTTACGCTTTCAACCACAGCTTCCCCTAGCTGATGACAGCTTTTCCTCTGACTTCTATGCCAGCATCACCTTAGCCATTGTTTGTTGTGGAACATTAGCAAGGTCAACAGTTTTAATCTCTGAAGCTGCTTCCAAAAGTGCCCCAAACACAGAGGTGGCTGGTCCATAGAGGCAAAGGAGGATGCTCCACCTCTGTTGAGAGGCAAGAGGGAGATCAAAATATGAAAAAAGTAAACGGTTGACATTAATAAACCATTACAAAATCTCAGTGTCATATAAAATCATTTTTCTCTCTTTGGAAAAAATCCACTGTTGAAATTCTGATTAAAAAGCTTCAACAGCCATACCCGTAAACAAAAGAGGAAAGGGCAGTCAAGTCACTGTCCTCAATTTATGATGGGCCTTCTTATATCTGAAGAAAGACATGTTTTCAACATACGAAGATGGCAAGTTACTCAGACATACAAAGCACTGTTGATAAGTCATGAATTCAACTTGCAAAATCTAGGCCTACCATTAAAAGTTCTGATATCAAAATTAGGCCAAGTTACAAGAAACACTGTTGGCTATCTTAGCTCACTCAAATGAAACAACCAGTGTTCCAAAGCAGTGCTACCCAATGTTTCCTAAATTATTTCAAGTAACTTGGCCTGGTGTTTTTAATCTTACATCTGAAGAGAATGTGGTCTCTAATATAATCAGCTGCAGAGCTCAGCTCACAAGCACAAAATGGCATCTTTATGGTTTTATCTGTGTCCTATTGGCGGAAGCCTCAACAGTCTCCATTTAATGATTTTTATTTTTAATTCTCCATTCATTATCTATGGGAATTTTTTCCCCAGAAACTTTAAATTTTTCAAAAATGAATTGGAATTTCAAAAAGATTTGGAAGGGCATGTTGCCATGCATGTGTTCTGAAATCCCAACAGCCAGCTACTGTTTATTTTAATTATTTTTTTTGCCTGAGGACTTCACATCTTGCACAGTTAGTGCAGGCACCTGATCCAGCCAAAGGAGTTTGAATTGTGCAATGATGATTGGAATGGCTTGCTGACCCATGGGACACTTGGCCACAGTCAGTACTGGGACAGCCAGGATTCCACCATTAAGATCAGCTTAATGTTGCTCTCAATTACACTGAAAAGGATCTGGGGAAGAGAAAAGGGGTGAGATGGGTAGCCCATTAGGCTACATCCCCCTACAAGATGAAAGGATTTTCTGCTGTCCCACAACCTGGCCCTCCCCATGACCGAACATACTCCAGCTGGAGACAACAACTCAAGTATAAATCTTAAGGAGAAATGGCAGCAGACACATTTATAGCACTTTCTCCTTAGCACATTCACTTTCAAAGCCAGCTGACTGCAGGTTATTAGGGTATTTTCTAGCTGAAGGCATTCCCCCTGATTCCCACTCTGATCTGATTACAATGCAATGAACCTGATTCTCCTTCATTCTAATCTCCATTCATTCCTCATCTTCACAATCTCCACACCCAGAAAATCAATCTATCCTTATTCTTCTTTTATGAGAGCGAGTAGCCCCACATGACAGAGTGCAGATATTACACAACATAGCCAACTGCATTTATAAAATATAATTCAACAAATATCATCTGCTTCTCTTCCTGCTAATGAGTTCTCCCTGAGAAGGTTCAGCCTTCCATATATGGTGAATTTAATATTATTTTTCAGTGAAATTCACCCCAGTGAAGAATGTAGACACTATATCAATCTCAGTCACCTTCCCTCTCCAAAACTGGACTCAAAGTGAGGGCACTGGGAGTGCATACAAACCGACAGTTTACGGTCCAACCGCAGTAAAAATTTCAAGTCTTCATAAATATTTCATTTTTGGTCAGACTCATCCAGCACCACCTGCTGAATCCTGGCTGGACCGTCTACAGTATTTCAGGAGCTTTACGCCATCTCCCAGGGCAAGGGTCCAGAGTACAACTGGCAGCATGAGAGAAAGGGATTGTCCATCATAGATATGCACACTATCCACAGCATATCCACTGAAGAAAAGCCAAGAATGCATCAATGATGGGCATTACTGAATTGCAATGATGTCAGAGCTAATGGCACTCAAACAGGCTGCAAATCTCAGCTTCTCTCGTGCTCTTCAGGTAAAACTAAGGTCAGGATTACAGAAATATGAGTAAGGCTCCTGATGCATATGTAATATATACAGTATAATACCTACATATGTGATGAATCTATTAAAACATTTAAAATAAAAAATCACTTAGATTGTAGCAATATAGAAACAGTTGAAATATAGCATAATACAACTGAAATGCTCATGAGAGCATTTCACTATTTGAGCTAAAATAATGAATTCCTTACTGAAATAAAACCAACATACATTCATATAAATGGCTTTGCTTATCTGAAACAACCACTTATGGAAATCGAAGGACTTTGGATGAGGTAATATTTATATACAGCGCTGTGAAAAAGTATTAGCCCACTTCCTGATTTCCTCTATTACTGCATATTTGTCACACTGAATGGCTTCAGATCATTAGAGAAAATGTAATATTGGCCTGCCTTATTGAAGGAACCATTAATTCTGCTCTGTACCAGCAAATTATTAAGGAGAATGTCCAGTTATCCGTTGGTGAGCTGAAGCTGAAGTGTAATTGGATTATGCAGCCAGTTATACAGCCACAACCAATAGCACAAAAGCAAGTCCATTTGAATGACTGAAACAATTTTTTTTGTCCCATTAAAGCAGTTCTGCAAAGAAGAGTGGGCTAAAATTCCTCCAGAGTGACATGAAAAACTGATATCAAATTATAGGAAACATTTGGTTGCAGCTAAAGGTGGTGCAACCAGTTATTAAGTTTAAGGGGACAATTACTTTTTCACATGGGTGATATGGTTTGATAACTTTTTTTCATTAAATAAATAGCATTTCATAAATTAAATAAAAATGCATTTGTGTACTCAGGTTCCATTTGTCTAACATTACATTTGTCAAAAGATCTGAAGTCATAGAGAGAAATAGAGAAAATCAAATACTTTTTCATGGCACTGTAAAGAGCTACAAATACATTCCTATCAGGATCATTGTGGTGCTGCTATGGACTGACTGACTTGTCTGTCTTATATTCCAGATGCAGAGCACACAGAACTATGGGCACTTTCCAGAAGAGAACATTGGCAATGAAATGCAGAACTGATCAAAAACATTCCAAACATCAAAACCGTTCTCTAATGTAATTCACTGAGCAGAGTGTATATAAACTCCAGGACCATGCGCCAAAAATACCTGCAGTAATCTCTCCATATGTGCACAATCCCTCCACCCTTTCTTGACTGTATTTGTGTTTTTTAATAGGAAAAAAAGATGTTTACTGAGACCCCCACAGTTAAAAAAAAAGTTGCTCCAGGTGCATTGCAGCTTGAAATATGAACCACCATAAGGAAAAAAGAATACAACGAAACCCACATTATCACCACAAACACCGGCAATACTGAGTGAGCAAGACAGTGTAAGAAACAGTGCGCCTATTATTTAAACCATGGTTTGATTAAATTCTGTAATCTCTCCTTTCCTTTTGAAAATGCTCAATCTACAATACCCATAGAAAACGAGGATGATACTGTACTGCCCTCTTCTGGTGAAATCATGTCAGGTCATACTGCCAACAAATTTTGCTCTCTGTAGGTGCAAGACTCGTTCTTCTGTCACCTGATTTCACATCGAAGAAATTGGATAATTTCAAAAGGAAAACAAAACACCATAAAATGCATACGTATCATATGTACATACAATGAACTCCATAATGTTTAGGACAAAACATACTTTTTTTTGTCTCTGTACTTCACAATTTTAGATTTCTAATCAAACAATTAATTTGGTTAAAGTGCAGACAGATTCTGAGCTTTTATTAAATGAATATAAATATGAATTCTGAAGTGTACAGAAGCATCTTATCTGCTTAAGTTCAACCAAATGCCTTCAAACTAATTGGAAGACAATGATTCCAAACATACTGCTAAAGAAGCAACAAAAGAGTTTTTCAAAGCTAATAACCGAAGAATTCTTGACTGGTCTAGTCTTTCATCTGATTGGAATCTAACTGAACATGCGTTTTATATGCTGAAGAAAAAACTCAAGGCAACTAGCCCGCAAAACAAACAGGAGCTGAAGATGGCTGTAGTACAGGCCTGGCAGAGCATCACTAGAGAAGATAGTCAGCACCTGGTGATGTCTAACTTCAAGCAGTTATTGCATGAAAAGGACATGCAACAAAGATGACTATTTTCACTTGCATAACATTAATATGTCCCAAACATTATGTTTCCCTGAAATGAGGGATTATGTATAAAAAGTGCTGTATGTAGTGAAACTAAAGTGTATAAAAATATCCTCAAACAAAAGTTGAGAATATGTACTTTTACCCCATGTGAATTGTTTGATTAAAATAAAAAATTATGGAGGACAAAGACAAGTCACGAAAAAAATGTTTATTGTCCCAAACATGTATTGAAAGATTTCAGCAAATTTCAGCAAGGTTAATATAATAGGCTTTTACCTATATTATCTCTCATCTATATGTTGCGTCTATATCCTGTGATTTTACATTGTTATGTTGTGAGTGTGATCAACTGTTAAATTTTAGGTTTTCACAGAATTCACTTATTTCCATTCATGATTTCCTTCCAGTGTTCCTTATGGGTAATGTGTTGCATGCTCAGTTTAACTGATACATTTCTGAATGGTGTGCAAACTGGCGTTTTTTTTTAGGTTCAACATTCGCTAATGAAGGGTCAGGGAGTAAAGGGAAAAATCATCAACAGAGGTATTAATACTTAATTTACATTACATTTAATTAGCAGCTGTTCATCCAAATGAGCACTACAGTGTCACCTGGTGGACAAACAGCAGAATGGGTCTCCAGACACAATTAAAAACACAGATGGGGCCAATGGCACTACTTGGTCGAAAAGGTGAAATGTGTTCCGTTGTCCTTTGGATCTACCAATATAACCACTGTTATCATACACTTCAAAGGTGCCTGGTACTCAGAGTGGATGAACAGGATTGTCCAATGAGGCGGTGAGCTCCTGAGCAAGCAGCGCCTTAAGAGATACAGCATACACAGTCTGACGTAGATTAACTTGCACTGGGGGTTATAAGCCAAAAACGATGAGGGTGGACTTGGAACAAAACCCCATTAATCAGTGAAGTAATTAAATGGTTGCAGGATGGAGTGCAGTTAGTTGCCGAGGGCGGCAAGAGGGTGCTTAAGGACGAGAGTGTCTTAGCTGGCTGTGGGTAGAGCCAGGGGAACAGCCTGGATAGATAAAGCGCAGGAATTCACAGATGGCAAAGATTACAGAGGAGAGGAATGATGGAAGATTGTCTTTAGAGGAGGAGGAGGGGAGATGGGGGGGAGGAGTCAGTGCAAGCTGACTCAATTTTGGAGTGATTATACATTTTTAGCAGAGGATAGAGAACAGCAAGGCGAATTAGGGAATGTGGGACAGGAGAGTGAGTCAGAAGTTAATGAGGGAAAAGTTGCGTGGAAAGTAAAGTGTATGTGATGATAAAGGATCTTGGGGCTCAAGCACACAATCTCTGAATGTGGAATATTGCTCTACACCATCTCTAATTGCTTGAGACCACAGTTTAAAACATAACAATAAAAGACTCAAAATCTGTCCTAGGGATGTCTATAATCTTGTAATCATTCAGCGTCAATGTCCATAAACAGCATAATTTTGAAGACTTCAGAACTGATTAATCAGTTTACACAGGTACTCTGTAAACCGCGATTCAGTTCTCCAGGTTCACAAGCTGCTCATGATGGCTGAAATACAGCAGTACACAAATGATGTTTTGTTCTATTTTTGGAGAGGCCTACAAATTGCATTCCACCCACAACTAGTGTATGTACGTGCTCCGTTTCCCAAAAATACAAATTCATAATTGGCACTCAAAAACAGTTGCCCTCTTGGTGAGGTTTCCCTTGCAAAAAAACTTCACAACTCAGTGGGATTTCCTGATTAAATGAAGATTAAATAAAAACTCCAAAAAGCAAAAGAACAAAATTTTCAGTACCTAGACTGATACTGCACACACAGCTCACTACTCTTGTTGTGAATATGGAATTGAGGTTTGCATTAGAGTAGTAATGAGCTGTGAGCTTGTTCATACCAAAAGGAAACTAACTGGTAAATGGGAAAAGAAAACACTACAGACAGCCTTTACCTGTCAATGGCATGTGCAAATAATACAAATTATAGAAAGTAAATTTGGAAAATAAAAAATGTTAAATGTGAATGCTCCATTTACAGCGTGTCTCATCTTGACTGTATTATTACTGCAGTATATGCAAGTACATTTCAGGAAAAGGAAGAATAAGTTTAAATCTGTGTTACATAATGTGAAATATAATAAATGGAATGTTGTTCTGGACATTGGCATGTTGGTTCAATAAATTCACATTTTGTTCAGCATTTTTTTCATGGTACAAGAAATAGATCTCTAGATGCCTCGCATAAAATTAAATGTAAAAGTGATTGAATTGATGACAGAAGATACACAAAGCCTGCAAATCCAGAAGGATAAAAAGGAAAATGGTGGTAGCTGGAGTGTAGTGTAAAAACAGCTAGAGAGCACCACCTTGTGGAAATAAATCATACTGCCACATTTAATTAGCTTTAAAAAAAAAAAAAAAAAAAAAATCTTTTACCTTAAACTTCTCCACATTTTTGAAAGTTCAATTGGGGGATGGTGGGTAAAGCAGCAACAAGGGTATGATAGCGTTGAAATTTTTAAAGTTTTCAGAAGTGATGTGACATTCACTCAAAACAGTGGGCAATTTTTGGAGAAAAAAAACTTCAGAGGTAGTAGCCTCTGAAAATAAACCTGCAAAAGCTAAATTCAAAATCATGCAAAGTATTCAGCTAGTTTGTTATGTAGCTAAATATTTAGCCAGTAAGGAAAACAAGTTGGCCAGCTAGCTAGCTACACACTTTATCTTTGATTAAAATGAATGTTACTTGAAAATGACATAACTGGTCCAAATATATAAAAGACAGCAATCATACTGTCCACCATTTCGGCAATTAAATCTGATGACTAGTTGCCCAGACGGGCAAACATTTTAAAATAAGTGCTTTATGCTATGACTGAGATTTAGAAGTGGTTTGGACATAGAAATTTGCATTTAGGGGGAACCAAAGATAGAGTTCTGCCTGGGGCCAGAAAATGACTAAACATGCCCAATCTTAAAACAGAATAAAAAAAAAATGCAACTCCTTTCTAAAGGAATCATAAATGAATTATTTGTATTATAAAACAATACAGAATGATCTGGGTTGATTAAATGTTCTGGGCTGTGCATATGGGAAATGCATTCATCATAGCATACAGGGGTTTTTCTAACATAACTGGCCTTAAGTCATCATTCAGAACACAATAACAGTATATATGTGTATGAGTTTACAAATATATTAGGAATGAAAATCAGTGTTTCAAAGTTCCAAGATTTTTGGAACCACTGCTGTACAGTTATGAGCTTGACAAATGAAGCTAGGACTTCTACTTCAGTAGAATTTTGCACATTAAACACAAGCCAAGTCATACTGCTGTCCTGTGGACATGGCAAGCAATACTACATGCAAGAAAAGAGACTATCCCATCCCTCCCCCCAGCCAAAAGTTCTTGGTCAATAGTTATGTGCATGGCAGATAAAGTAATATTTTTATTGTTTTATTCTAAGTGTCATTCTAATGCTACTTCTGTTATTTTAAAAAAGTGTTTTATATCAAATATGGATATCATAAATATGTATGGTATAATTATTTTTCTCTACTTTCACTTTCCAAAATCTTGACACCTAGACACTAGCAAAACACAGTCTATAAGACATCAAACTCAATCACTTGAAATCACGTGAAAAATGTAATTAAAATCCCTATATACTAAAGACAGATTGTTCTGTCGGTGAAATTGAATAGTAACAGAAAACACCACATGACAAGGTAACAATGTATGTAACAATGTAATTTAATCATATGTTCACCATACAAAACAGTTGTGCAAAAAATCCTCTGAAATACAAAACAAGGCCTCTTGGTCTATAGATTATGAATGTTGTAAACCTTTTCAAATTTGTAGACGGAATTCTACAAAATCATAGGAAAGACGGTTCCAAGTTAGAAACTGTCCTAAAAAAACAGCACAATGAAAATATCTTGCAAAAGACAAATATCCAGTACCAAGATTCACAGTCTTGTGTTTAAGTGGTTTTTGGACAGGAAAGTACACACGCACACACGAGCACACACACATGCACGCGCACACACACACACACACAAAATACATTTTGACTCAGAATACCTGTATTAATCTGCACATACCTAGGATCTGTACTTAAAAACATCAAAGACAAAGATTAATGAAAATATTACAAAACTTGTAAAACTTGTCCGTACCTCTGAAATAAGTCTGATTTATTTATGCATTTTAATATCATTGTAATGATGAGCACCCAAAAAGCTGGGAACATTTCTGAAAAGCTTCATTTTTACATGATACCCTGATAACTGATGAACAAATGATTGTCTACAATACAGGTGTAGTGTGGATCTTTGTACTCAACAGTTGCATAGCAACAAACACATTTAAACAATGAAATATAGCTGCTTGTATAAGTCCTCTAATATACTGTACAGAAGAGGTTTGTTGTAAAGAATTGAAAGTATCTTCAACATCTGTGTGCATGTGCATATTAGGTTTTAGTCCAGTCCTAATATCAGACATATTTATTATTCCATTTAGAATTTTTAAGATATTGTATGTTTGAGAACACACATCTATTTGACCCATTTCATAGTGTGAGGCAGACAGAAACCAAATGATTGAGTAAGAGCTTCATATTGCATAGCTAAAAGGCATATACTGGAAGACAGACTGGAGAGCTGATTGATATATGCTAACTAATTATATTTTCTTGCTGCAGGTACATCATTTTAAGCACTTCTGTAGTCTCAAGGCATATTTTTCATCATAAAAGTTTGACAGAACTAAACTCATTGAAAACTGACACTTTCAACAATTAAAGTGTTAAACAATGTTATTGCATCATTTAGCCATTTGAAATTGTGCTACTATGAGCACTTACACTTAAGATTTCGTCTGAAGTCGGTCTTACTTTATGCCTTTCATGATAATTCACACTGCTAGAAGATATAAGATCAATGGTCTTATAAGACACGTATTGCAAAGAATGTAGGACTCAGTCAACCTAAATTATAGCTTTAGAGGTCAACCTTATAGAACATTAATTTCCTTGTTTTGAGATCCTGAAAAGGCGAGACTTTAACAGATTGAAAGTACGCGTTCATGGTATTGACACAGATGATGTACACACAAAAAGCTTAGCGTCAATTTTTGTTGAAGGCAAACCTGGCAAAGGACCGCAGTTTTCACAGCAAGGCATCGGGGGTGGGGCGGCTTCAGAATGTACAATACGACAGGCTTTCTTTTCTTTTTTTATTATAAAACATTTCTGAATATAAATCTTTGCATTTTCATTCAGGCTTTCATATTTACAAGAGAAAGTTAAAATAATTATAATAACTTTAAAAACAAACAAAAAAAAATTCAAGAGATATTTACAAATCGGCAGTGATGACGGATTCACTGTACATGTGTCTGGAGGAGTCTGCTAGCAGAGCAGTCTGCGTGGGGTCCATCTGCAGGCCTTTCTGGTTCACGTGTCCGAATACTGGCCCTTGGGGCATGCCGGACAGCGCCACGCAGTGGGACAGTAGCGGTGTGTTGGCGTCCTGGTTGGAGCCTGTGGACGGGATGCTGGCCACGTGACCAGTGCTGGTGGACCCGCTGGCGCTGCTGGGGGACCGGCTCTTTGGGGGCGGGCAGTGCTGCACCACCCTAGGGGGCCCCTGCGGCTGGAAGTGGGCAGCGGGGAAGGCGGCGTAGCCCGGGGGGATGGGGTAGCCATTGACGGGTATGAACCTCTGGTTCTGGCCCATGGGCGCCGCCATGAAGCCGATCTGCCCGGGCGCCAGGCCTTGCGCCGGGTAGATGTAGCCGGCGTAGCGCGGGTTGCTGAGGTTGCTGACGGGGCTGGCGCTCAGGGAGGTGGTCTGGGTGGTGGCGTTGCCCCCCGAGGGCGTGGTGGAGCTGGTGTGGGAGGACAGCCCCTCCCAGGTGCGCAGGCGGGTGTGGATGTCCTTGAAGCGGGGCCGGCGGGCGGGGCCCTCCTGCCAGCACTCGGTCATCAGGCCGTACATGCGGGGGGGGCAGTCCTCGGGGCAGGGCAGCAGCTGCCGCTTGCGCACCATCTCAATCACTTCCTGGTTGCTGAAGCCGTAGTAGGGCTGCAGGCCGAAGCTGAAGATCTCCCACAGGACCACGCCGTAGGCCCAGATGTCCGAGTCGGTGGTGAACTTGCCGTAGATGATGGCCTCCGGGGGCATCCAGCGGATGGGCAGCAGGGACTTGGGCTGCACGCGGTAGTAGTCGGACGCGTAGATCTCGCGGGACAGGCCCAGGTCGGAGATCTTGACGTGCAGCTGCTCCCCCACCAGGATGTTGCGGGCCGCCAGGTCCTTGTGCACGAAGAAGTGGCTGGCCAGGTACTCCATGCCGGCGGCCACCTGGATGGCCAGGTGCAGGAAGTCGCTGTGGTCCAGGCTGGACTTGACGGTGCCGTCCTCGTCGCTGCTGCAGCCCACGTCCGAGTGTGGCGAGCGCATGATGAGGAACTCGTGCAGGTCGCCCTGGTTGAGGAACTCGAAGAGCATGCAGACGGGCTGCTCCTGGGTGACCACGCCCAGGAGGCACACCACGTTGTGGTGGTGCAGTTCAGCCATGAGCGAGGCCTCCTGCTGGAACTCGCCCCACTGCTGGGGGCTGGAGAAGTCCTTGAGTGTTTTGATGGCCACCAGCTGGGCGTGCTCCATCCCTGGCAGGTACAGGTGGCCCTTGTAGATCTTGCCAAAGGCGCACTCGCCCAGCTCTTCCATGAAGCGCACAGCAGACAGAGGCAGCTCTTTGGCTTTGTTCTGGGAGAGAAGAGAAGGACAATAAGATACTATCCAGCAGAATATACACCGAATCCACTCCCTCAAGAGCTGCAGTCGTCTGCACTGAACCATGCAGTCATCAAACATGTCACTGATACTGTTCAGAAGCGGGAACAATGGGAAACATGAATCAGATTTAGAAAACAAGGGGCTCTGTACATTATCTGCACAATGTCTAGAATTCTCATTAATGACTCTTGTCCTGATATAGCTCTTTTGTAATTGAGATTTGGGTGGGATGGATATCAAAAAGTTACAGACCAGAAGTTCCTGTTATTGTTAACAGGAAACAGACAAACTGCCTAATATAACACGATGAGTCTAGAAGTAACATTGGCTGGTGAATCCATTGTTATTTATTAGTCTGTGCCCTTTATTTAAACCCCTCACTCCTGGACTCATATTAATCATTAATAGCAAGGCACAAAATATCTGAAAAGCTCTGGAAATCAGTCAAAGGACTGGCAATTAAAAATATGATGGTGGTTAATTTGTAGTTGTAACCGATGTGCAAGACAACATGAAACTGGAAAGTGTAAACACACACTTCCAAGAGGACAGATAAAATTACCCTGACCCAGCTGGACATACACCCTAGTAACATGGAGGCCAATGCTACCTTCTCCCATTAACAAAAAATAATACACAATCACCCCCCAAAAAAAACAGACAGCTACACTATCAGATTTTTTCTTTGCAGAGTCACAAAGTGAAGTCAAGGTTTGTAATACCCGTCGTTTGTGGTGAAGCCACTACAGTAATTACCATTCTTAAGAGTATGTGTGAATTTACTATCCTGGATAATCTCTTGACAACGCTTCACTGGGTACATTTCTGCCAGGCACAGTTCGACCCATTCTTATTGGCTTAATCAGTTCCTGGTTATCTGATCCACAGATAAACTCAATTGTTTTCAGACCTTGTACAGGCCTCGAGAGGAATTTTTCAAGGACCACAAAGTTAAAAATCAATACAGAAAAACACACTGTAGATCCAAGAATCACATCTTGACCAGAAAACCCACAAAATAAGTTTTGACAGCCTATTATGACACTCCAAATGCTTGGAATTCATATACAAAACAATATTTTCTTTAACTCCAAATTTGCTGGTCAAATACAATAGGAAAGGTATGTAGAGGTTGTTTCCATCTGTTTTTGCGTGCAAAGCCAAGAGAAAATAAGACACCCAGGAATTTATTCAATCTTCCCTGGGCTTGTAAAAACAGCCTTTCTGGATTCGGCATTCTCGACTCTTCTGTATTTTCTTATCATTTAAACAGACTTCAGGTAACCTCCTCTCATATACGTGAGGTGGTTCAGTAATCTGGAGGGGTAATCTGTGAGCTGTGTTGTTCTAGACTGAGGGACGGGTTTTGGAGGGGAGATAAAAGGTTAGCAGGGATGAGAGGTCCTAATAACCTCAAAATGAAAATTGAAATTCCTGACAGGAGCCACATTCAATGGGCAGGCGGGCAGACATGAGGCCTCTTATGAAAGGGACAGATGTTCTGCATTTCAGACGTTCCCCTGGGCCAAATGCTTGCTCGTCCTCTTCCCTGTCCAAACGGTTGTCATAAAGAGCGACCTCTGAATGACCTAGAGCAGGGCCTGCTTGATCACAGTGACACCAGGGGAAAGGGGGGTGGGGGGAGATGGGGGGCTGAGGAATTAGGGAATCAAACACACTCCTTCTCCGACAGCCTGTAAAATTGCAAGCTGGGTGCGTGATAACTGTGTTGAGCGCCTCGTGGAAATCATTTTCTCTTCTCTTATGAAGGAACCCATACAGCTACAGGCCAAAATAAAAGTGATGTACTACGAAACATGGGACTCCCATACTGTGGTGAACAGAAAACCATGACATGAACAAGGCTGTTTTCTGAAGCTTAAATTGATACGTAAAAAAAGCATATATAAAGAGAAAACTGATGGCATATGCATACATGTCATCAGTTAACATACCTATAACATACCTTTGTTAATAAGCCTTGCTGACATCCACTTGTTGTACATTTCAACATATAGCACCACTTCAAATCTCAACACATTTCTGTTACTCAAATATTAGCAATGGGTGAATATTTGCAATGTTCTCCCAGAGAAAGAGAGAGATCTTACACCAGGAAAGGCCACACAGACAGTGCTCCACATACTGTGCAGTCACCTACTAATGCACTGCGTCAAAATGTGGCCAAATACAGGTTACAACTCCGTACTACGCTGGTAGGTAAAAAGAACAAAATGGGCTTGGGGTGTTTGGGTACACCAGAGCCTGAAATGAAAAATGGGGAGGGGGAGGTGAACTAAAGGAATGTCAAAGTAATGACAAGACGACTGCGGTGGGATTCCTGAGCTTTGGGTAGATTGCATCCACATGCTGGCACGGCCAGGTGCACACAGACACTGCTGCTAAAGTAAACCACAGCCCTGAAAACAGGGAATGGACTCAAAGGCTTTTTGAGAGGGATGAGCACTTCATTCACCCTTGTGGGCTGATGTTTGAAAGAGAGAGAAGAGTTTCTGTTATTAAAAGGGTTGGAAGCCTGACTCAAAACAGCTCCCCTCCTGTGCCCCTGGGATCAAGCTGGAGATCCCCAGCCTGGTCCCCTCCCCACCACCTGCAGACCCAGACCCGCGGCCCAGCGCTGCAGTTCAGCTACGGCCCGCCCGCTGGAGGCTCACGCTCTGTCATATACACAGCCCTGACATACTGCAGGCGTGCCGCTCCGAAGCTCAGTTGTGCAAACGCTGCACCCCCTGCGCTTTATCGCCAAAGGTCACGGAGAGCCCCGCTGTTTTATGGCCTCTGAGTGTAAAGACCCTGTCCTAACGTTTCCTGGTTTGTTTCCTGTCTGATGTATTGTCAGGCTACTCCCGCACCGCTCCATGCTGTTCTATTAGACGCTAACGCGGGACAGGTCCGCCCCCCCCCCCCTCCCCCTCTCCCTACCTTGGGCTTGTAAGCGTTCAGCATGGACATCTCCACGTTCTGGCCCCGGACCGGTTTGGGCTGGCGCTGCGCGGGCGGGCGGGAGGCCTTCTGGTTGTTCCGGCAGACGCAGATGAAGAAGAAGAGCAGGGCGATGGCGAGGGGGATGGCCACGCTCGGGACCAGGATGTACAGGATCTCCATGCTGCCGCCGCCACCGCCGCCATGGCTGTCCTTGTAGTCTGCGCGACCGTGGCACACAAACCACACATCACAGGTTTTAGCCAGTTTTTGGGCTTTCACAGTTTTAAGCAGAGCTGTATCAAATATCTGAACTGTCAGTAAATTACTGAGTGCAAACCCTCTGCTGACAGCAGATCATTTCTGGGAAGAAATGACACAACCGATACCATAATTCTATTCCACACAAAAGATTTTACACTAGTTTAGATGGCAAAGTGTAATATGGCCTCCAGATTTACCACCAACAGTGATTCATAACATTGGCAAGCAAGCGTTGTCTTTTTAATGCTGGTTTGTGCAGTAATGTGCGGTCCTGGTGTTGTGTAATACAGATGCAGTGGGACAGACACAGTGACGGTGACTTTCTCACCACAGACGGGGATGTCACACAGCTCCATCCGCATGCTCTCGTCCAAGGTGAAGCACCAGGGCGCCTCCTGCTTGTTGCCAGGGTTACGGCAGTAGGAGTGGCCTCCGTTGAGCTCGGGGTAGCGCACGGCCAGGAAGGTGTGGCTGTGGGGGTACTGGGAGTTCCAGGGCTGGCACTGCCGGCCTGACTTGGTCACGCTGACCGTGCCGCGGTAGTCTGCACCACTGCTGTTGAAGCACTTGTGATCTGGTGACCACACACACAACAGGACAACACACTGTTAAATGCAGAAGTAGAAATATTGGGACAGTGACACGTTTTTTGCTGTTTTGGCTCTGTACTCCAGCACAATGGATTTTAAATAACACAATGAATATGAGGTTAAAGTGCAGACGGTCAGCTTTGATTTGAGAGCATGAACTAATGATGCAAAACTGGCCAAGAAACAGCTGAGCAACCTATTGTCCAGTTATGTTTACACCCCAAAAATGGGGAAAATGCACAAAAAGTGTTGCAATTCCAATATGGATGTAAATAACCTTGAATTAAGTCTGTACTTTAACCTCATATTTTATTTCAAATCCAATGTGCTGAAGTACAGAGCCAAAGCAACAAAAAACTGTGTCACTGTCCCATTGCTTTTGCATTTAACTGTATGTTAAATATAAGGTGGTGAATATAGGGCAATTTTTAAAGTTCATGAATGAAGGGAAACATCCCTTCAACAGACTTCATTTGATGTAAAAATAGACACTCAGACTAGCAGACACTCAAGAAATAAATAGAGAAATGCTTCAGTTCAGATGGCAAAACATTAGAAATAGAAATCAGATCAACAAAGCTATAGAGAATTAAAGTTTGGATTAAGATGGCAGAGATGATTGCACAGTTCATATTCACAGTCACATCTGCAGTACCTCTTGCAAACGTGTATACTGATGGACATGGCTGAGGGCCTGTTAACAATTATGATGTATAAAACTACAATAAATTGATATAAACAGGCAGTTTAGGGAACTTATGATGGGCTAGACTTGTCTTTGATGGTATATGTTAATAATTATGATAAATAAATGAATAATGACAGAATGCTTAGAAAACTCTATCACTTGATGAGCTCAGATATTAGGTATGCTAGTAATTACAGTAAAAGGTTGATATAGACAGAGATTGACTGATTGTATAAATACGGACACGCTATGAATAATGAACCCTGACTCTTGCCGACTGCCTTGGCAGTGGATTATTAAATATTAATAATTACTCAGACAGACTTCGTAGCCATGCTGGGTAGTGAGCTCTTGACTGGCTCAGCCATGGATATGTGCATTACAGCATAAACTGCTAGAAACCGACAGACTGACAGACTGCATAACTATAGACAGACTGAGACTGCATAGACAGACTGAATAGCTGTAGACAGACTGACAGACTGCATGGCTGTAGACAGACTGACAGACCGCATGGATGTAGACAGACTGACAGGCCGCATAGCTATAGACAGACTGACAGGCCGCATGGCTGTAGACAGACTGACAGGCCGCATGGCTGTAGACAGACGGACAGACTGCATAGCTGTAGACAGACTGCATGGCTGTAGACAGACTGACAGACCGCATGGATGTAGACAGACTGACAGACTGCATAGCTGTAGACAGACTGACAGGCCGCATGGCTGTAGACAGACTGACAGGCCGCATAGCTGTAGACAGACTGACAGACTACATGGCTATAGACAGACTGACAGACTGCATGGCTGTAGACAGACTGACAGACTGCATGGCTGTAGACAGACTGACAGGCCGCATGGCTGTAGACAGACTGACAGACTGCATGGCTGTAGACAGACTGACAGGCCGCATGGCTGTAGACAGACTGACAGACTGCATGGCTGTAGACAGACTGACAGGCCGCATGGCTGTAGACAGACTGACAGACCGCATAGCTGTAGACAGACTGACAGACTGCATAGCTGTAGACAGACTGACAGGCCGCATGGCTGTAGACAGACTGCATGGCTGTAGACAGACTGACAGGCCGCATGGCTGTAGACGGACTGACAGACCGCATGGCTGTAGACAGACGCAGTTGGCTCTCACTCTTGTTTATGGGCTCGGCCATGGGGATGCCTATCCTCATGCAGATGGCTGCTTCGGGGCTCTCGGAGGCGGCCAGGTCGTCGCAGTTGGGCAGTTTGAGGCGCTTGAGGATGATGGGGTTGGAGCGGGCGATGATGTACTCCGTCTTGCACAGGTCGTTCTCCAGAATCTCGCACTCGTCCTTGCACAGGTCCCGGGGCTTGTCCACGCCCGAGCTCCGGTCGCAGGCGGGGAAGGCGAAGTGGCACAGCGAGGGGATGGCGAACTGCGAGCAGCGGTCCGATAGGTGGTTGGAGGTGCCAATCATGGTGAAGGCAGCTGCCAGGGGGAGGAGAGAACAGCCTTAGCACAGGAACGCCACCAACTAAAACACAGTACAACAAATTATACTCTGCTTAATGTGTAGGAGGAAGACACAACCTTTATTCTTTACGGGTGAAGGAGTCTGGGAATGATCAATATTTTAATTCATAGAAGTGATATATAGCCTTTAACACTAAGGGCGATATAGCTCAGGAGGTAAGACCGATTGTCTGGCAGTCGGAGGGCTGCCGGTTCAAACCCCGCCCTGGGCATGTCGAAGTGTCCTTGAGCAAGACACCTAACCCCTAACCCCTAACTGCTCTGGCGAATGAGAGGCATCAATTGTAAAGCGCTTTGGATAAAAGCTCTATATAAATGCAGTCCATTTAACACGATTGGCTATTAAATGCTGCCAGTGAGAAGTTCTCCGTGCACTGCCTGTTGTGAACAAAGCGGGGTTACTGCAGTGACTCAGAGTGGGCCATATGTGGCCCATACCGTGAGACTATGTCATGAACCGCTGTTGGCCCTTTACAGAGATCATATCATCTGTGCATGTGAATGTGAAGCTGAAGGTGGTCAGATGAAACCGGCATGTGAGAGCACATGGCCCCTCAAACCAGGTGCAAGATGATTCACTTGCTTTCCGTGTCTGATAAAAGAATTCAGAAGTGAGGAACAGCAAGCGGACGCTGGTACCTGTGATCTGGGTCTCGATCTCGCCCTGCATCTGCAAGGAGTCCACGAAGATACTGCGGTTTCCGATGAAGCGGGCGCAGGCGATGCCTCTGTAGGGCTGGCAGAAGCCTTCCTCATCATACTCATCTCTGAAAGAGGCACACACAGAGCGGGGTGAGAGCCATTCGTGCAATTCATCATGCTAGCCACTAGGGGGCAGCCAATGTAACAGTATGGGAGGTTCGCTACAGGCCCATATTTCTACACTTACGTCGGCGACAGAAAGGATTACACTCTACCTGTCCCTCTATTATTGTCTAACCATATTTTTTTCCATCCATATATCCCACTGAGATAGCTCACACTGTCAGAACATTTAGCTGGTATCGAATACTCTAGCATTTATGTGTATGAGGAAGCTTTGATGGCTTTAGAAGGAGTTTGTGGCCTCGCACCAAGTAATTTAAGTGACTCGCTACATTCTACAAGGAGGCTACGTTCTTCTGAAACTGGCCAACTCACCAAGCCTAAAATTAATCTACTCTACGGGGGATAGAATTTTCTGAGCTTTGGCCTCCTAACTTTGGCATTCCTTACCCCAACAGATTAGAGACTGCATGATTGTCACTCTCAAATTTAAACTCATGACTCATCAGTTCAGTATGCCTTCGTTTGAATGGCAGTTCTTCATCTGTAAGTCTTGTCTTTTTCTATGATTTCTGTTCTTTGATTCTTAGTTTTATTTTACTTTCTTTTTGTTTTTCATTTTTTCTTTATGTCCAGTTAGTTGCATGATGGTAACTGTATGCTTGTTGTATTTCTCTTTTCTATGCTTTATGCACAGGGACCTGTAAGAAATGCATTATTATTGTTGTTATTGTTATTACTGTAGATTTCTGTAAGCAATAGGTTTGGTACTCGACTGACCTCATCCAAGCAACATGTAACAAAGTTACAAAAACAGTCCAAAAATAGGTTTTTGCAATGTGGAGGCCATTTATTTTCACCTTAACTAAATAATTCCTAATAGGATGCAAATTGAGTCTTAATTAAAGTAAGTTAAAATAGGTTTCCAAAGGGACACTGACACCATCACATACACAGAATCACACTGACACAATTATACTTCCTCCCTCATCCTGTCAAACAAAACAGCTGCCTGAAAATGACAAAATGCCACTGGCAGAACTGGCACTGTCGCAGAGACACAATAAGCCTTTAAAATAACATCATGACAGTGAAAAATCACAGATACCACTGCAGATATACCACTGCAGATATAAACTCACACTGATAACCTCATACAGGCATTACAGAGGCTGTCAAAGAAGTAGAGGGAAATACTGGCTCTTTAAAATAGTGGCAAATTAAACAACGCAACCAAACCACCACTGGCCTTGTATCCAATGGGTAATAAGCCAGAAGTCAGAGACTGGCAGCTAGAGATCACCCAATGTTTGAGAGGCCAAGACTTACTGCGGTTTGCCTCAAATTCATTCCACAAGTATGGAAGAAACATTTTAATTTCATTCCATTGGTCAGTAGTGGCTCCTCTGCCAACGCCTGGCGATTACAAAACTTTTTCCTTTAGCCCCCATTCGGAATACAGTGAAGATCATCCTCTCCCTGAGATTTCTTGTGTAACGTGGGAGAGCAGACTTAGCACTGACTCACACTCTGAAACACATGCAGTCAGCTGTCACTTCCTTCAGCTCTTTTCATTCTTTCTTTCACTGATGCAGCTGGACCAGGCAAACCGCAGGTGACTAGCTGACCAGAGGTGAGGAATTTTGACTAAAACCCTCCCTCCCTCCCTCCCTCCCTCAGTGACTCAATGGGCCAATTATGCAACAATGCAAAAAAACACCTTTGGAGAAATTGCGGTTCACAGACGTGCTGCTTTTGCGTATTACAGTAAAAGACTGTGCCATGGAGGCTAAATGATGAGGAAGATCACACAATTGTGACCTACAATGAGGAGCTGCAGAAAATCACACTTGTCCAAAACCCACACTGTGTACTATATATACTCTGAGGGAAGTCACTATTATCTTATTGGAAGCACACACAGACATTAACACACAGCCATGCACGTAGCATTACCCCCCCCTCCACCCCACATACACACACACACACACACACCTAACGCACCTTGAGCAAGCCTCACACACTCCCACACACAGCATGTCTGTGGCAGGACTAAGTGAGTTCTGATGGAACTGGAATCCCAGTCACGGGCTCTCCGTGCTCCTGGTAAAACAATAAGGTCCCGACAGGAAGAAGCAGGAGATTTAAACACATGTTCCAGTGTGGGCCACGGGGAGGCTGCGTGCCTGCTGAACCTTGAGGGACAGACACCAGCGAACACTCGCAAGATGGATCTCTCCGCTTCCCAATGTGTTTTTACCATAACGTTCAGACACCGCTCTGCAAACCCTGTAAACCTTTGCCCAGATGTGAAGAGTTAAAATGATAAACAGTGTCTTTAACAGCCTGTATTGTAGAAGCAATCATTCTTAGATTGTAAAAAATTATTTGCTGAAAACAGAAAAGGACTCCCACGCATAGTGTACAGGGTGGTGCTACCCAGCTTTAACTACAGCGGTCTGAAGATGAGATCAGCAGAGGCTTCAACAGCACCTGTCTCTGTGCATGAAAGTACGCCCCGGCCCTCCTGCAGCCACTCTGCTTCTCTGATCACATGGAGGAACTGAGTCGTCAGCAAAAGTGCAGCATGATGTTCCCACAGGACACTGCCACAGGACACTCCCATAGGACACTCCCACATGGACACTGCCACAGTGACACTCCCACAGGACACTCCAATAGGACACTGCCACAGGGACACTCCCATAGGACACTGCCACAGGACACTCCCACAGGACACTGCCACAAGGACACTCCCATAGGACACTGCCATAGGACACTCCCACAAGGACACTGCCATAGTGACACTCCCACAGGACACTCCCATAAGACACTCCCACAGGACACTCCCATAGGGACACTATCACAGGACACTCCCACAGGGAAATTGCCACAGGCCACTCATGGGACACTCCCACAGGACACTCTCATAAGACACTCCCACAGGACACTCCCATTGGGACACTCTCACAGGGAAACTGGCATAGGGACATTCCCACAGGCAGAGCACCAGGCTGATATACCCAAAAACAAAGTTGCACATGTGACTACAGTGCCTCTCAATCACCAAGTGAAGGTTCTCTATCTTTTCATGGATCAGTTAAAAGTGTCCCCGCCCAGCCAGCAGCAGTGTCCCCCTTCTTGACTCTGGCCCTTGGCATGGGAAGGCTTCTATACAAGGGGCAGCTGTGAGCACTTAAAGCCCAGCCTACGTTAATGCACTGAAGATAAACCTCGGCAGATTTATTGGCCTGTCATTCAGGAGAAATGTGTCTCATATGCTTAGCATTAGAGCCAGGCAGTGTGGGGTGGAGGGACGTGGAGGAGAGGGCTGGGTTTACAGAAACGGGGAGGGGCTACACACCCAGCACCACTCTCATGGAACTTGGATATCGGGGATCCACCCGACCACTTGAAAGCTTTTAGAAGAACTGGCTGAAGGAAAGGAGGTCAGGCAAGCACACAAAGACAAAAGCCATATTCAATTCTACGGCCACACTGCGCACATGGGCCTATTCATCAAAGCCAAACCCACACTGTATTTCAAAAAGGAGACTTGAAATAATAACGGCGATGGAGAGAGACAAACAGTAACAAGTATGAATGTGTTTCATAACTCAGATGTCAACTTCTATTACAGAAAAGCCTGCTTCTTTCCAAGTGTTTGGCTGTGCAATATTTAATCACAAAGAAAGTGCATAACATTGGAATTATTGCCATTGGAACAAAGACATGTACAGTAAACAAAACATTATGGATAAAGTTCGAGACAGTGTAACAAAAAGTGTAAAAATAAAAGCGCACCTATTGAAACGAGACAAACTAAATATTCAATTATAATGTCCCCCTCAAGAGACACTATGTAACTATCCCTTATTTTCTTTCATTTCTGAGGGTGGTCTGTCTTGAATCATAGCCAGTATAGACTGCAGTCTATGTGCAGGTCTAAAATAAAGACATTGACTAGGGATGCGCACAAATACTCAAGAGTCAAAGACTGCTGGAGCACTATATAGTAGGCCTACTAGGAATAAATGAGTCTGCTTTGACAATTAATACAAATTAATTCATATGCAAATGAGTTTTAGTTTAATCATTTGTTTAAATTGTAGCTTCAGCAGCTGATTTATGGAGTAATGATGTAAAATCCATGGTCTGTAGTATACCTACAGTAGTGGAGTTTCAACATTATTGGGATTGTCCAAAAATAGAGGCAATGAAGCTAAAATGAAATCCCACTAGGGTGACATACTTCAGAATTTGCAGTGTGAATAGGAAGAAACTTGTTATTTTTAAACAGCATCGGCATTGTCTTCCTGATAATAATAACTTTTGTGTACCTAGTTAACTACAACTAATGTTTATGATTCCTTTTTTATTCTTTTCTACGATGATTGAAACTAAATGGATGGACAACGATAAACATGATCTCTGACTGACAGAGTTTGGTAGGCTATATTTTGGAGGGCCCACACAACGGTGCACAGACAGGGGTAATTTAAATACTGCAAATAAGTCATTTATGGCCAAATACCATTAAAATGCAATATTGCTAAATCAATTTAGCCTGTTATGTTTTATATAAGAATTGATCTAAAAGTTTGGAGTTTCTTAAAAACATTTTTTCAGGTGCATATTTTTCATTCAAAATCACAAAATATGAGGTTATGAAATTAAACCCACCACCCTCCAGAGGACAGTTCTTCAGCCCAAACTTTGACTGACATCAAGCAGGGCTTTATCCATGTACTGCAGGCAGATATGCATCCGTCTTCATGAAACTGATCAGCCTGCTGCGCAAGTTCTTCCCACACCTACAGCAGAAACTCTAGCAGGCGCGTCGCCCTATGGAGATGTCAACGTTGAGCGCTCGTATAGCAGAGATAATGGATTTAGTTCACCAAAGCTAACAGACAGCCTCTGGAGTCTAATAAAAATCCCCCAATGTGAGAATCTGTTCCATTCTGCTCACAAGCCCCTGCCAGCCTGCTCCGACTGCTCCACTCCTGGTGGATTATTCACACAGCATTTATAGCATCTGCACAACCTACTTCAATTCAAGCATGTCAATCTAAAGATTTGCTACTCTATATAATTACTGACCTGAGGAAATTTGATACGCTGTAGCAAATGACATTGTGTCGGCAAATATGGCAGACCAACAGGAAAACTGAAAATGGAGACCGAGATATCTTTTTGTTCTTGTTCTTCAGAGAAAGTAAAGTACCCAATTCCAGATTGCAACATTTCACTTGTACACAAAATATTCCTTCAAGAGTCTGAAAACAAAACAAGTAATAATTCTCATGAGGGCTGAGGAAGATTACACAGGACCGAACTGAAATGGCATATTTCTTTTCTAAGTTTTGCAACTTCTGGAAGGGATTTTGATGAAACAGTGCTGCTCACAACATGTAGAGATTTCTGTTCATTTCCTGTTTTCAGTGTCCTTTGCCTTGTCAGTGGGGTACCTGCTTTGCCTCGGCAGGAATCTTTCCACAGGAGAGCAACTCCAGCTGGAAATGAAAGATGTGCCGGTCCTGGGGAACAGACAGGCATTGCCAGGCTTTTCATATTCTATTTCACATTCAAACAAAGACTTTGCAGCTTCTGTATACAATCAAGCAACACCAAGTCTGTTTGTCATTACTGTAAACTATAATATATCTTTTGTGAACAAAGCTTATTTATGTCACCTTCTTGTGCCATAACAATACGAAAACCACTGAATCTTCAGTGGCTGATGTAACTATTGGGAATGATATTCCTTAATATGAAAAGTATCACTTTTCAGAATTTTCCAGGGTCTCAAGGAGGTATTTGAACCAATTGTCTAAGTATGTTTAATAATGACTTTCCTTGGCAAAGTAAACTGTAAATAGTGGCTTTAATCATCCTGGACAGTGAACGCCCAGTGGATCCAAGGCTACAGTCAGAACATGGACTGAAGGGCCCCACAAGGGCTTTGTTCAGTGGGCAATGATGCAAGGGTCTCCATGTGCCACTGAAATCTGTGCTTCCTGACAGCTGCGGGAAGTTTAAGGCCCCAAATATCTGCTTCTCTCCGGCCCTCCATCAGATAGGATTAGAAGCCGGCAGATGTCGGCCTCTTCCTGCCTCTGTTTGAGCTGGAGGACCCCCTGCTATGAGATGGGCAATACATAGGGAGTGTAATCTTCCTCTATGTACCATCACTCATCATGTAAGCCACCTCATTTGTGACATCACATTCAAACAAAAGATAGGGGCTCGGGTTCCAAGCCAGATAAGCAGAAGCAAAGGCAGAACCAAGGCCCAAAATTACAGATGGCAGAAGCCAATGTCCATTTAAGAGCAAGCAAGGTCCAACTTCCTTTGCTAAACAAATTATACATTTCTGCTGGGGTCCATTTCTAACCCAACTACAGGGACTTCCAGGACATTGGAACATCTGACCTCTTAAAAGAACAAATCTGGCTTGGTGGTTATGTGTCATCAGACCTCTCACGTGTATGATGAATATCATTGAAGAGAAAAAGAGCTGAGTAGAGCATTGTTGTACATTAACATGATTCCCCAACCTCGCCTTGTGATTTATAACCTCTCTTGTAGACCACAATCAAAGCATACAATGTCTGGTACATATAGAACAAGAACATGCATGTTTAACATTGCCACTGCTTCCTGGGGTGTGGAGTAACTTGGAAAAGTGTAATTAAAACACACTCCAGGCTAATATCTCAAAGGGGGAAACTCTAGCACTTCACCAGCCATGGAACATCTGTATAAATCATTTCTTGGGCCTGCTGTACTCACTAAGTTTTGATACAACTGAAGACATCATACCAAACTGCACTGTTAACTGTCATGAACTATTACCGTTAACTGTCAAGAAAAAAATGTTAAATATCGAGCATGGCCTGAACCATTAAGTCTTGACTTCTGTCGATACAGGCACAGGTTTTTTAGGTACTGTGGCATCTGTTTTACACGGAGCTGTAGAGTAAGGTTTGTGATCTACCAATAAAAACAAATTTATTTAACTGTCCCCTCCAGTGAATAGGAACTGGATATAATTTATTTAGGAAAACAGGGAATGGGACTTTTAGACTTTTCATTCATATTTACAGTTTAACATTCAAATATGTGCCTTTTAGTGAGGTTCACACGGAAAAATATTTAAGGGGTTTGGCAGGCAGTCTTTGTTCATGGAAAAACTAGGAAGGGAAAAGAGGAGAGCGCGAGGGCGGTGGAGGGGGTGAACCAGAGGGGCATCGCGCGAGGCTGGGGAACGGAGTGTTTGCTCTGGGATTTTCCCTTCACTGTGTGAAATAAGCTCTGTGTGGACCAGTCAGTCTTGAACAGTGGAAGAGCCACCTCCTTCCAAAATGGCAGCAGTGACAGTGCAGGGCTTTCCCAGCAATTCCCAATCCATTTCTGCAATGCTTTTCCCATTTAAATTCCTGCTACCCCAGGCTGTTCTTGGCTTATTCACAGAATGCACCTCTGCTGGCCCCCAAGCACAAGATTTGCCTGTGTTCTTCAACATGATGTACAGATCACCCAGGCTACCTCTGCAATCTTCAATTTGGATCAGGGCTAAAATACAACACAGCCACTCGATAAAGCTGACAACAGGTACTAGGGTCTTTGTGGTATTTAGCTTTGAAGCCCACCCACAGATGAAGCTCTAATGCCTGGACCCTGTTTGTTAAGCCCTTTGTATTCGCACTGGAGTGTACTCTATCTCTCCCCATTGAAAAAGGCAGGTGTTAATCTCTAGAGCATGGCCCACTGTCCTACCATCAGCAAGGAAGTCTCACTCCCCTACTGCACACACCGCTACTTTTACACTGCAGGAGGACACACATTAAGGAGTTCTGCATTTGGGTTTGTACTCATCATTCCTGGGAATGTTACAGGCATTTATCATTGAGGCAAGACATTGGCAGCTTTAATTGCTCCTGTCCTTTCTGCTATGAAGGGTTTCATCTGAATGTGCTAGAAGGGTGAGTGCATAGAATCTGCCTCCTTGGTTTTAAGTGAATGATCACAAACAGTGAATGATCCAAGAATTGACTAGGAGAAGATGGAACTCTGAACGGAGATGTGGAAAGTATCTCTGTGTAATGTGCTTTCTCAGATAGGATTTGTAATCCTTGGTGTTGGACAGAGTTATTAGGTTCATAATCAAGACAGTGTGTGTAGGGAAACAATGATCTTCCTCAGAACCCTAGACTACTCCAATAGCAAGATTGTGCAAAGCAGCAGCCTTATGACATAAAACAGTTTCCCTGCCTGAGAGAAAAAAAACACCAAGGATTTATTGTAGCTAAGGTTTATAACATTTTGATGTACAAGTTATTTTCAGTCAGGTTACAAGTACTCGCCCAGAACAAAACAGGCATTCAGATGGAATGAGGCAAAAAAGTGAGGTCAAAGCAAGATAAAAGCTTTTCTTTTCAATTTTGGAGCAAGACAAATGCAGAAGGGTTTACCGAATTAGCTGGTAGCATCCAAAAAACAGTGGGATCATTCATGAGGGGAAGCTGCCCTGAGGCTGTCGGTGTGGCAAGGTTACCAGCCTCCCAATGCCGGCGTCTGTTTCCCAGCGTTTCTCATGTAAATCTGCACAACGGGCCAAAAGCAAATGCGCTCCCCGTGGAGCGGCCGACACCCACCCTCAACGACGACGGGGAGCGGAGAAGCCGACACCGGGAGGGGGACCCGGCCCTTCAGGACGGATTAAATCCACAGGCAGGGCCCCAGACTCGGCACGGTCGGGTCAGGTAGTGATTTACTGCGGCCACGGGTAAACAGATTTATCGGGACCAGGCAAACCGGGAGGGGAGGGGGCTCAGAACAGCAGGGGCTGAGAACTGCCCAGGCCTCCGTGGAGGCCGATTCCGACTCCGCTGATACCTGACGCTGGGGTCCCCTCGCCCAGACAGGACTCCCCCCCCCGATCCAAACAATCCGGGCCTGTCTGGAATATGGCGGCGACCCGCCTCGTTCCGAAACTGGGAAAGCAGTTAGCGGAGGACCCGGGCGCTCCAAGCTGGCTCATGTTTCAGACAGTGCCCCTGCCACTGACCAGCCTGTGTCAAAGGGCCTCCCCCCAGTGGATAATATTAAGGTCTGAGTCCTGAATCAATCAACACGTGGTTAAACAAACCCATAACAGGGTGGTGACTGAGCTGTTCTGGGGGTTTATAAATGTAAATGACATCAGGCACAAAGGACAAAACACACCCATGGGGGGATGTTTGGGAGTAAATGGAAGAAGTGTTCTACTGAGAATCCCCGTTTCCTCTCATTTGCTCTTAAAAATGTGCAATATGACACAAAGGTGCAAAATTGTAAAGCAAGAAGCATTTTCAAGTCATTTTCATGGTTGATAAAATCAATAATTACCACCAATTTTCATTGACCATTACAGAACAAGCAGTGGTTTTCTGACAGTATAATTGAGTGATTTGTAAAAAAGATTCTCTAAAATAAACACACTACATCAGTGATCATTTTAAAGGAAGTGCCACCAAGCATTCCAAAACAGTGTGATCATTCAATTGATGTCTTTGACAGTGTCCTTTGAAAATCTAAGTATTTGTCAAAATGCTTGATTTGTCCTCTGTAATTGTGTCAATAATCTTAACATGACATTTACCTGTACAAAGTAAATTTAATTTCATTATTGGATAACAATAGGTACGCATGCAGTGCAAATACATTTCTGTGCTGGACATGCTGAATTTCAGCAAGCGCATAGTAGCAGTGATTAAAATGCCAGACTCAAGCTCCCATCAGTGGCATCCATCACTGTTTAAATGTATATGCCATCAGAGCTCAAGCGTTCCTCACAGACATTGCTTACCATGTCTGCAGAGCAGCCATCAAACACAACGGAGGCTGGAGTCTGGCTTTTGTTAAAACAGGTATGTCCTATAAGCGAGTCACAGAAAGTCTAACCTTCTTTTCAGTGTTGAAAGCCCCTCCATTGGAACCATTAATAAACTCCAACTGCGTAGCGACAATGGTATTAATATTTTCCAGTTGTACGAAGAATTCTTTTATAACCACCACTAAAATGTATTTGGCTTTTCGAGAAATTAATTTCATTGATCTGTGTCCCCAAGAACAGGGCGCACTGCTGCATACATATAAAAACATAAGAACATTAAAATGTCTGATGATGAGAACAGGCCATTCAGCCCATCTCCGCTCAGCGTTTCAAGCTCAGCCCTTTATAGTTATACTTCTTCTTACAATCTTTCTGGCTTCACATGCATGGATGTTATTTAAGTAAGTAAAATTATGGATTCAATTTCATGCATCATTAATTTGCTCCAGCTTCACACAAAAAATTCTGCATTCTGATGTAATGTCAAGGCGTCCAGGAGACTGAATTCATCCTTAAAGCTGCAAGGGTTTTTATCCCAGTACCAAGGCTGTTTTGCAAATCAACAGCATTCCATTCTGAAAATATTCAGGTGTCGTACCACAAGTCTGAGGCGACTTGTGACTACCCAAACCGGGATTAATAAGCACACAGCCTCCACGTGGAGTTAACTGTACTCTCCCCTCAGTAACAGGTTTCTTCAGTCGCCTTCTTCCGAAGGGTGACTGCAGCTGAAAGAGCTAATTTTGGTAGGGGAGCCATTTTTCCCCTCGTATGTTTGTTCTGGCCTGTGAAAACATCTCTCCCAGGGAAGGAGGAACGGCGCAGGTCTGAGGAGCGGAGGAGTGCGCGGCGAGGAGCTCGGCCCGGCCGAATGACTGACGTCTCACTGTAACAACGGGCGCCATTATTCCTCGTCCTCGGGATTCTATTACCGCGTTTCCAGGTGGTCCCCATAAAGCACCGAAAAATGAAGAAACAACACATTGTATTTATTAAACCCTGTGAATGCTGGGGTTTACCAGAGGCATAAGCAGAGCGTCACAGGGTCAAGCAGGAAGAAATCTATTGCTCGGCCTTAATAAATGTCCTCCTTCCACGCAACTCGACACAGGGGTGGAAGATGAGCTTTTTTAGGACACGACCAACCTGGCGTAGCTTTCACACCGGTAGTTTGTACAACTTATTCAAAAATGAACAAAAGCAGCCACAGACATGGATTACATCAGAATCTGTTCATTTAGAACTTCGTTAACTTGTATTTAGGAAGGCAGCACTTCCTATTCTTCCACTCTACCGACCGCACAAATTAAAATAAGCCAGAATCGTCTGTCCCAATACAGCCCCCAATGTACACATGGACACTGGCTGCTTGGCCTGTCAGTGCCTGTACCTTGCACTGATCCAGGGAACATATTCATTACTGTCAGACCCACAGCACACTGGGGAATCGGCGTGCCAGGTGCACAGCGCTCACAGCGAAGCGGGTGACCTTGTGTGATTGACATTTTGACAGACTCTTTAAAAACAAAAAGCAGAGCTGTTACATGCCCCGCTCAGGTGACCCTGTCTCACTGACACACATTGGCAGGACAGGCCACTTCTAATCTAGAGATGATGACATTAATGATGAGCAACAGCAAAAACGAAGTCACGTCCCAGTCAAAGAGACCCCTGTGCTCCTTAATGAAACCATGTAATGACTGTATTTAGCTGAAATGAGGTGCACCGCTGTCTGATTGTGGGTTAAGCACAGAGGTGGGTTTTGTAGACTTTAATCAATATTCAGGCTGGCTGGCGCCCAGCCAAAAAGCAATCCTTTCTCAATTTCAGAATACAGTCTTTTCAGGAAGACAGACAGATCACTGGGTATATTATCTGCTGAAGTCCCACAATGGCAGAAAGCCAAATGCTATACAAGAAAAACCTGTGGAAGTAGGCAAGAGTACAAATATTTCTCTGCAGTTGCAGTACAGAATTAGAACAAACAACTGCGTTAATGAGGATTTAAAGTAAAGCAAACAATAAGCAAATAAATGCACAAATCATTTTTAAAGCTCTCAACTGGCTAAAATATTAAGACGCTGCCTTCGGAGCCCGAGGGCATGAAATGACCTAAGAACCGGAGATGATGGCGGCATTTACGGAGTGCGTGAAGCTCAGATGGTGCCAGCCATTCTGGTCCTCCGTTTGGTTTTCTCTGGAAAACGGCGCAGAGACTTCACTACATCATTCCAAAAAAATGTGCAAACGCTGTGCACCAGGCCCAGCTCTCGGAGCGTGCGGGTAGCCTACGAACATTAAAAACCATTTCAGAAATATTACCACCGCTTATCATACCACTGCCGATTAAAGAGACTGCAAGAGCACATTTCCTCCAGGGGAGGTCTTCTAGGGCACACCGCTCATGAATCACAGGAGTTGCAAGCAGCTCCAGCACACCCCTTTCCCAGTTCAGCTGGGATTGTATTCTTTCCCACAGATCAGAACTGCTGATGGCTCTGAACAGACCTATGGAGAATGAAGGGAGTTCACTTCAGTATGCCAAAATCTGCACACTATCAGCTGCACCCATCCTCTTCCAATTCCAGAGTTCACATGCAAAGAGTTCGCACACTCAGTACACCTGGAAATACCATGCACAGAGCCCCTGGAATTATAATGCACAGAGCCCCTGGAATTATAATGCACAGAGCCCCTGGAGTTATAATGCACAGAGCCCCTGGAGTTATAATGCACAGAGCCCCTGGAGTTATAATGCACAGAGCCCCTGGAATTTGCATGAAGAGAGCCCTGGGGATTTGCATACACAGAGCCCCAGGAATTAGCATGCACTGAGCCCCTGGAGTTAGCATGCACAAAGTGCCTGGAGTTAGCATAGACAGAGCACCTGAAGTTAGCATACACACAGTGTCTCGAGTCAGCATACACAGAGCCCCTGGCATTAGCATGCACAAAATTCTTGGAATTAGCATTAACTAAGTCCCTGGAATTAGCATGCACAGAGTGCCTGGAATTATCATGCACGAAGTGCATGGAGTGCAGCAGGATGACTGTGAGCCATCTCCAGCTGCTAGGGCAGGAGACACATGATTTAGGATCATCAGCTGGCCACTTCTGCCCTTCCTGCCCTGCACTAGACTAAGAAGCATAAAGTTGACAGATGTAAGTCCTCAATGTGCAGACCCTGCTCTTCCTTTAATGTCTTGCAGAACTGATGGCATACCGTAAATAAGCCCATTAAAAGACATTCTTTTGAGTTCACACTTGTTGAAGAGAATCTGACAACTGTTTTCCAAGCCAATAGTCTTTGCTGCTTACATTCATTGAATTACTGGTATTGTTCAGTCAGTGTTCAAATACCCAACAATTCAAACTTGCAGCTGAATGAGATACAAAAATGAAGTGTGAGCTCTTGTACATGGTATCAGAGGATGTGCTACTAATGCTAAATGCTTCACACAGGACCTGCTTTCTGTATACCGTATTCAACCCTTAGAGAAATGCACGACAGCAGTGAAAGCGAGCTATTTAACGACACAATGTAAAACATCAGGAATGCCCTTTAATGCATATCCCCTTGTACGGCACTATATTACCTGTCAAGAGCACCACCGACAGACGGACAATAGAAGCCGTTGCCTTTGGCTGACTTGTGAGAAGGCCATTAACTCATCATTTTTCCTCTGCAGTAGTTTCCTCCACCCCTCCCCCCCCACACCCTTGTCTACTGTGCCTGTGGTTTAACAGCAGTGCTTAAGTATAGATAAAGGAGAGCTGACTTACTGCGAAGGCCTTCCTGCATTGGGGGTGGGGAGTGGATCTGGAAGAGAAATTTGGATTTATAATGGGGAACAATTACTCGCAGACCGACTCGCACATGTTTTTAGACCGTACCACAGACCAGTTTAAAATACATCTCTACTCAGCTTGCATTCTCTGTGCTGAAGGTCAGCTCTGATGCCCCCGAGTTAATCACGTCCATTTAGTGCTATTTCTGTTCGACGTTTTCTAACGCATGAAAATTGTGTTAATTGTATTGCTGGCCTCGTGCTTGTCAAAAGGTCCACTGACATGCGCCTTGCCCTTCCAGCCTGTGACACAACAATCACCACAATGTTCCTGCAGGGTTTAAAGTCAAAGCAGGCTGGGCTCTGGGGCCAGAAAGGGACAGTAATTTTTATTAGAAAGGCTTTTAAAGAGCCAGAACCAATCTATCCACATTTCCCTCTCCTACCTAAGAGACTTTTTTTCTGTCTTACTTGTTTGCAGGAGATTTACATCACATCCACCCCCCCCAAACATGTGAAAGGTCAACCTTACAGGTTAAGGAAACTGACTTGTAAATTGAAGATTGCAGGTTTAAATCCCTGGTGGGGCATTGCTCTTGCACCCTTGAGGAATGTACTTGCCCTGCACTGCTTCAGTAAACACCAGTTCTATAAATGGGTAATATTCAGACTGCATGAGCTACATAAGCCTCCCTAGATAGGTGCACTGTTAAGTAAATAAGTAACTTAATATTAAACAACCTAACAAGAGGAGCTTTCTTGGTTGAGCTTGGGACAAGAGGGCTTACCGAACTTGACAAAGAGTACGCCGGTGGAGGACACGGTGCTGAAGCTGTTGGTGGCTACGCACTGGAAGTATCCGGTGTCGGTGGTGTCCAGGTTGCGTATGCGCAGGCGGGAGCCGTAGGCGGTGGGCCGGTAGGAGATGCGACGCGGCTCCTGCACCACGGGAGCGTCGTTCTTCAGCCAGCGGATGGTAGGGGGAGGATTCCCGGACACACGGCAGTGCAGCTCCGCGGTCTGGCCCAGCGAGGTGGTGATGTTGTTCATTGGGGCATCCAGCCTCAGGTAGTGGTCTGAGAAGGGGACAGCCACAGCCAGCATAGTTGAGCACAGCACAGATATACGCAGCAGTGCTCAGGTCCCCAGACTCAGAATCAGGGGGTTATCACTTTCATTAGGACTCAGAATCAGGGGCCTATCACTTTCATTTGGACTGAGAATCAGTGGGTTATCCCTTTCATTATGACTCTAAATCAGGGGGCTATCACTTTCATTAGGACTCGGAATCAGGGGGTTATCCATTTCATTAGGACTCAGAATCAGGGGGTTATCACTATCACTGTTTGCAAAATGATCACATTTGTATAGATTGATAAAAATGGAGAATGGCATCAGATTGGTTGATTGATGATATTGCAATAATCCAATCTTATGGCACTTTCATTAAACTTTATTGTTTGTGTGACTTGGCAACCTTGATAAAGGATTTCTGGAAAGGATGCAAGAAGTATTTGACCTCAGAATATGCCAGCTACATTTGGGTTTAACTGTATATGAAACTGAAAAGCTTGCCAAATTAAATTCAAAACATAAAATTCACCATTACTGCCAATGTTAACATCGAGTATTTTTCATCTTGATCAGAACAGCCTGAGGGTTTTGGAGGGGAAAGCGTCTGGTATGAGATTTCCATGTGCTGTCCATAACCATTTCTCAAGAACTTGTATAAATGACTCTCTTAAATTCATATGGGAATTCTCCTGCTTTTTCTAATGCGAAATTTTAAGACTTCATAGTAATAAACAAATCTAAAAAGTGAATGCCCTAGAAGGACAAATGATTAATTCAAAATGTTTTTTATTCAGTTCAACTCGCTTCCAACATACTGCTGCCGTCTGTTGTAACTTTTGGTTTAATTGGCCTGGGCCACATCAAACAAAATCTTCACCTCTTCCATTCATCTGCAGTCTGTCTCCCAAAATGAAACAACACTTTCTCAGTTACAAGACATATATATATATATATATATATATATATATATATATATATATATATATATATATGTGTGAGAGAAAGAGAGTTCAGACGTGGATAAATAGGAGACTATTGTGTGTGTGTGAGAAAGAATATAAAGTGTGAATATATTTTGTGGCTGTCACTATGGTAGTGAATGATTTTGGTAACCAGTAACACATCTTAGAAAGGAAAGGTTATAGGGGTTAAAACACTAGAAACCAGTTCAAACTATTGGATATTTTGCCCCCCAAAAACCTGCTTTGCCAGGCATGTTACATTTCTGAGGACTTAATATAATAGATTATATATAACATAAACAGAATATCACCACAGTATCAAGCCTGCTGGAGAAGCAAACTAAGGTTGTGGTGTCTTCAGGATATTGGAGCCAGAAATAACTCTGGAGTAATTTCCCTGCTTCAGAATTGATATAGTGCCATAAGCTTAAAACGGTGGAAAGCAACCCTCATACATTTTTCTCCCATTTGTCACTGACACAGGGTGCTGAGGGTAGGGGCATGCTAAAGTGTGTGTGTGTGTGTGTGTGTGTGTCTGTGTTGGCAAGCTTTCTCCCCTGCATTTCTGAGCAGGCCTACAGTTTCCTGTGCCTTCCTGTTGGGTCATGTGACCCACCCCAGGCCTTTCAGTCATCACTGTTCTGCATATTGTTGGCAGCACGGTCAAGCACTTCACTCTCCCAGTTCAACTGGCATTATATTTTTTCCTACAAAACAAAACGACTGATGGCTCTGAACAGACCTATGGAGGATGAAGGGAGTTCACTTCAGTATGCTAAAATCTGCTCACTGCCAGCTGCACCCATCCTCTTTCAATAGCACAGTTAACATGCAAACAGTTTCCATACTCAATACAGCAAAAAAATCTGGAAGCCCTTTTCTTTCTCTACCATCATTCTACTTTGTCACTCTTTGCTTCACAACTTCTGTTTTGTATTTACCCATAAAACATAACCTTTAAAGAATATTGAGAAAATACTTCTCAATTTGTATACAATCCTGACTATAAAGTCCTAAATGCTCAGAGGTACCTCAAATGAAAGAAGCTGGTCTGCAAACCATAATGGAAAGTGAGGGATGTGACTTTAAGAGACAAAATGAATGAAAACATACAATAAGCTGTACCCCCTAGGGTAACAGGGGCTACTGTACCCACAGCTATGTGCAGGACACCCGCGTACACAGAATTCAATGGATTCATGAATCACAATAATTATGAATGTACTATAAAAGAAATTCAATTAAGTACTGCAAGATGAATGTGACCAGAAAAGCTTCATATAAAGTTCTTGGCCTTTTATTCACATTGAAACGAAATATTTATGCAGCATCGTCAGCTCATCACTATTTGCATTGGACTACAAAGGTTTGAGCACACTGAAGCAGACCAAAGGATTAGCACGTTAACCCTTTTTGAGTATCAACAATGGGCAGTTTATTACACTAACAATAAATCCTGTTATTAGAGGATTCTTTACATTCCTGCCAGTGCAACCTAAGGTGTGACAAAAGTTCTGTTCTAATTCCAGGATTGAACAATAGCACTTTAATCATGGTGTAAAAGAACACTCCAGTGCACAACCTATTGCACAACATTTGTGTAATTATATTACATCGGAGTTGCTGTAACATAAATAAGTTACTCTTAGCTACACTAATCCCACCTGTGTCATAAAATTTTCTGAAACTTATTTGCCTTTGGTCTTCAGACATCCAGTGAGAGGGAGTTTAATAAATGATTGGTTTCACTGTTCCTGTGTGGTTTACCAGAGGCCTTAGGTTCTCTGACCCCGTGCACTCATTTCCAAACTCAAAATAATGAAAAGACAATAAATGGTTGGGGTTCCTTTGGGAAGGAGTCTGGTCCCTCACAGATGTCATGGTGCGTGTCTCGGTATGTGCCCTACTCCCCTGCATGCTCATGGCAGACTCAACAAAGCCACATAGAGCTGTGTTAGTGTGGGCCTACCTCCCATCAGTCTAGAGCAGGTCTATGTCTAAGGGTGACCTGAAGGAAAGGGTGCTTTGCTTTTCAAGCTAATACTTCCTCGAAATATCTTAATCCCCATAAACCAAACACCGACTCACATTGTTAGAACAATATACAGAGCAATTCCTAAAAAAAAGGAGGAACAACGGATATTATTGAATTAGCTGAATGTTCAGGCTGCTCAACAGACCATTTAAACACACGCTTCCCTCTCAAAATAACGAATTTAGGATGTACGTGTCCTGCCCCCTTCTTGTCCTGCGGCTGTTTATTTAACAAGTCCCTAGAGTTGATTTGCAGCACTAACCTGATAATGAAATGACAGCATTACTGGGAGAGTTTGACATGGGAATGATACTTCAGCCATTCCTCAGGATAGATGGCTCTTTGTATGCTGGAGGTTGACATAAAGGTTCTACACTGTTGTTTTTGGTATGTCAAAACGGATAGCAAAAATGTAATGTAGTGGAGCTGCTTATCATCATGGTACAGTCTTGGCGTGCCAGTGTGTCAGAAAGATATAAAACTTTACCGTGACTATTTAACCATTTCAGGCATTGGCCCAGGTGTCAAAGGCATGCATCATGCTGGATTAATTGAGTGCCTAAAGACTCACTGGGCACACGGCCTTCTGTTATAATTCCCCACGAGTCTGCAAAAATGTGTGGAATTGACTGTGCCAAGACGTCCGGTTGGTTGAATGCTGAACAGCGGCTGTTATTCTTGATGCCAAAAGAAGGAGCAATTTATCAGTAGCAGTACACGCTAAAGTGAGAAACAGTTGTGTAACGGTCATGAAAAGGGCTTTTGCCTTCGACCACTGCAAACCTTTTATAAAATAATATAAAAGTGTAACCTCTACAGTAAGAAAGAAAGTTTAAAACATTATAAAAAGAATAGCAAAAGATATTGTGTCAGCAGATTATTGCGATAAGAAAGAAGAAAATGCCAAGTAATTCATTTCTGAATAGTAGTCAGAACTCTTAACAATTGCTTCAAATGAGTCTATTGTCTCCAGGGAGAAGGGAAATTGAAAACATGGCTATTTAAAGTCATGCATCATAGCATTTTATTCCTCCTCCTTTTGACAGCAGCATGTGATTGAACCAACACTGATGCTTTTCATGGAATTAAATCAGAGGCATAAGGATCCCTGTGGGTATGGGATCTGATCACTTCCAGAAGTCGAGTTTCTGGAAGAAACCTTTGTAAGAGATGCCCAGGAACTTTCACCACTTTAAAAGGTTAATGAATTCTCACAGTTTGGCTCCACTGCATGGAGGGTTTAACACTACTTCCTAAAAAAAATTATAATGTGCCTTTAAATAATATCGCTATTTCTCCAAGTCATGCTTTTTATTTAGGAGCACAGAGGTCCAGTCGTCTACTTCCCTCCCTCCCTCCCTCCCTCCCTCCCTGCCCTATTTCAGCCCTCTGACACGGACCTCCACGAGCACATTCAATTAAACATCAAGAGAATTTGCAGCTGAAACAATGAAACACTTGATCTGACCTGCTGATCTTCTAACCTCTAAACTGCTTGTGTTGGACAGCCTCTAAAAAGGGAACAATGGCACAGAGCAGCATCCATGCACGCTCTGCTGCAGCCCCTAATTACATTTAATAGCAACAACAGTTACAGGAGTGTTTTTGGAATATTTCTGAGTTCATCAACGAATGCAAGATGAAAAGTTATATCTGTTGACCTGCCAGCATTTGTACAAAATGTCTATTCTTCGCTTTACTTTACGTGGACTATTTACTGCTTTAATGGTAGGAAACCAAATCCCACTGAAATTTAAACCACTGTTTCTCTGGTATTTATGTAATATTGCAATTGAGTAAATTAGCCTCAATTATTCTTCTTTTTGTTGCAATGGAATTTAGACTCAACCAATGGAGGAATCACAATGTGGAGTAGAACAAAGGAATATAAAGTAAAAAAGGAACAATGGAATCTAATGGAACTTAATGCATTTCCATGCTAAACCTTTGGTCTTTTTCTACATGAAATGGTTGAACTGAGTCAGAAGTTAATTATAGCCAATACGGGTATCATAATCCCAAAGCAAGAGGGAGGAAAGAAATATGACCAGTGTATGGCTAACAAAACACCATGAGAATGTTTTTACTTAGTGGATAAAGTAAAACTCCAACGTCTTCAATTCTTTTCAAGTAGCATGGTGTGGGTGTGTGTGTGTGCGTGCATGCCCTTGCAATACACTTGAAATTCATTTGTTGGATTTAGTCAGTTTAGTTTGTTCAGTGTTACATGTGACAAGCAGATTCGATATCGACTATCGTTTCCTGGAGTGCCACGGAAAAGTGCTAAACTTCATAACTGTAGACGACACATTTTTGAGCAAAGAGAGCGCAGACACAATGTTGGCAAGTAACGGAAATACAAATGAAAAATAATGAGCCTTATTCGTCAACAATCTTGGCTTGACAATGACGCATGCTGATAGTCATACCCTCTTTCATAAACATGAATCCTGTCTGAACTGTAAATCAAAATGAAACTTGTTCTGTAGACATAATATACACTAACCATCCTGCCCCCATCAGATTATGTAGCCTTAAGAATGTTTTCATACAGAGCAAACCCGAACAAAACAAACAAATGCATGTTCAAAACATTTACCTTTTTCTGCTTCATCTGAGATGTTCCAGGTAGAAGTGGCCACCACACTAGGGTCAGGGGGAAAGTCAGTTCCTGTAAGCGGGAACACAGGCTTATGATGAGGCTGCAGGTCACTCCAGCAATGTTTCACATGAAAGGGCCAAAAGATTATTTGATTACGAACAGCATATCCTTGAAGCAGACCTGCAGTATATCTTCCTCTCTTATTAATGACTGTTCTCAGTTTAGGTTTGAATCCATGAGATGCTGCCAGTGAAAACACAGCCTAAAATTATTTTTGTCATCTTTGCAATAGCAGACAATACATATTCAGTGCCTGAAAGTAACAACATTGGGTCTTGCACAGCTGCAGGCTGGGCTGTGTGCTTTTAGTAGCTGTTGTGTCTGATCAGAGCATAGGGGCTAACAGAGAATGCTTGTTTGTCTGTATCTGGCTCTTGATTCCCTCACATGAAAGCCAAAAACCCATCCACAACAAAAATCAACGGAGCAATATATCATTCTGCACTTGTGCAGGTTATCCTTGGTAAGGGAATAAATTGTCAGTGCTGACAGCAGTGGGCTTTCTCTGGTGTAGTGGAGCACATGGCTATTCCCTTCTTATCCCCTGGTGCTAATTAACACCAATGAGCTGCACAGGAACAGCCAAACTCGAGTGTGCAGTGTAGCTGCACGCACAGGAGAGCTGTGACGCACACCTGATTTCATTAAGCAGACTGTTTATTTTCAAAAGCAGAGAAATTTGGAGAAAGGGATACCGTTCCCTTTTTCCTCCCTCCATGTCTAATTACATAACTGCACAATGATTTCAGGCTCGAGAAGAAGTTTAAATTGATGTCTACTTTAATGTGCCCAGCTACAGTCATCCTTATAAAAAGGTAAACTCTCTGCGGAAATCTAATATTTCCACCATAAACACAACTCTCGCTCTGCAACAGAATGCCAATGTGACTGTCTATGTGAAGACAGTCAGACCACCATACAAGGACACACCACCAGACATAAAACAGAGCAGGGCTGATGTAAGCAGAAAATGGTGATTTAAGTGGCCAGAATGAGCGCTGGAGAGAGGTGTGACTGTGTTAATTAGGTGTTAATCTCCTGTAAAACAGGCAGCGTGTTAGAAAACAAGGAACACTAATTGGTTGGGAATGAGCTGCCACCTGTTTGAACGTGAAGACATAATGGCCCTGCTGTGTTGTGGGGGTCCCTTGTTCTGCCACTGATCTATAACATGGAAACATGAGCCAGCTTGGATGCCTCAAGTATGTCCCCTGGACAGGAAGCTTGTCCATCTCTAATACAGATGATTTATGAAGCACAGATCACTGGGCTCTATTGATGCATGCAGTGCAGGGCGGAGGGAGGTCTCATGCTGTAGCTAACTGAAGTCTGTGCAGCTGTTTATGAACAGGTGGCCGAACACTCGCTGGGAGCCATTGGGGAGTGGAGCTATGTGTAAACGATCATTACATTAATATCCTGATGAAAGAGTATGTCACTTCTTACCCCACTGCTCTCCAGCTGTGGGGAGCAGTGGAGTCACATGGTGTGGAAAACCGGGCCTTACAGCACAGCCAGAGCGAAGTGCCTACAGGGCCCGTATGCTAAGGCACGTCACGTAGCGCAGCAATATGCTTTCAGAAAACAGCATCAAGATCCAATGAAAACAATGCAGTGCAAATGTCAACAGACAAATTACTTCCAATTGCATAAAAATGTTCAGCAGAGCAGGCGATAAACTCATATATTATATGCCCTCATAATGAAAAATTCCATAGATGATCGGCTTGAATTTATTTTAAAAGACCTGCTTAAATACTGTTGAACATTAAACCAGCACAGAAAGTTGGCCAGGCTAACTGTTATTCTAGTCTTGATTAATTACAGCAACTTACATGTATTACCTTTTATGGCCCTCCATGCACTTGTTTATTAATTTCCAATTACTCTATTGGAAGACCTAATTGGGGTCCCAGGTGTCTACTGCAAAAAAAAGGTTGTTTTAAATTCACAGGCAACATTCGATTCCTAAGATGCGCTAGTGATGGAGGAAGAAGAAGTCTTACTGGCAGGCTTACAGTCAGTACATTTATTTGTAGAGGAATGTCATGGACCACTGACAACATTGAGGGAATCTAGGTAAAGACTAGAACATTGAAGTCACTCTGGGAAGGGATGGAACAATTTTGTGGAGGAATGCCAGTTGAATATCAAAACAGATGAGAAGCATTTCTCTACAATTAGCAAACATCTGTCAGCTAACCCATCATTACACAATCAAGAAATATCTTGAAAATTGCAGGGTAATTTTGAGATTAGCATTCTAATTCTTTCCTGCAACAAAGTCTGTTTTATTAGTACCATTTGTTAACAATGTCCTAAAATAGGATGGTCACAGTGTCTGCTATAGATGAAACAAGGCAGCCTGCTCAATTTAGAAGACCATTTGTTCTGATCATACTGGACATAATTAGGCTACACAGATACACAATAGAGAAAGTATGCTAAAACCATACTAAACATATGTACAATATTTTCACCCAGTAGGCCTGTTAGTCCTTCACATAAGCCTATATCACATTATGGGCAGCAACCATATCTGTCTAATAACATTGTATTTCCATCAGAACAGATGACATCATCTTAAGCTGACCTACTGAAAAATTATTAGGCAATGACTTAAGACTTTTTGGCACAACAATATTATGAAACAACTTGATAGGATGAAATAATGGATAATTGCATATGAAAGGTTACAGGCTAAGTACATTCAAATGCTTTTAATAAAGCTACAGAGAAGGTACACTATTTGACATGGATAATCCTTCAATCGCAATCCAGAAACATTCCCCTCATGTGTCTTTAACGTGTGCAATATCAAGAACTGATTTTATTTCACTTACATGGGTATGTATGGGAAGCTCATGTATGGGAAGCTCATGCTTGATTTAATGAGAAAGTTTACCTCTTTCATGTGCTGATTTGACATTGACTAAACTGTTATTAGGGCTTGATTCTATTTTGTTAGCTTCATACTTTTATAGGACTTTACAAATTGTATAGTATCCTGCAAAAATTATCTAAGTAGGTCATCACTATTAAAGAGGAGGTTGGTTTTTTGTTAACCCAAACAACTGGCATAAACCTTCAGAAAGGAGAAGACTTGCCGTAGTATACCGTGCGGGAAAAATGACTCAAAAAGTAAAGTGAAATACAAAAAAAAACTGCTCCAGTGATGGTGTGTAACAAGAGCTGATCCAACAGTACAGTACAAACCGCCTTAATGAATTATTAAAGCAATTACCCCAAGAACCCCACTACAAATGGAAACTATGATCCTGGCGAGAGAAGTACTTATGAGAATAAAAACTTTTCATGTGGGGGAAGGGTGGGGGAACCAAGACTGATGAATTTGGTCGTAAACATTTTGTGGTCGGCTGAGATCCCAGTTTGCATCAAGTAGTTTATCTTGGCCTGCCATTTGCCCCACTGTCTTTGTCCTTATGTGAATAAATGCAAAGCCAGTTGGCCAGAACGACTCTGAGTAATTGCTGCAGAGTCAGGCGAATGGAATAAAGAAATCAAAGAGGAACCCACAACATTCCCACTTCTGAGGAAGGAAGTTGGTAAGGGCAGGGAAAGAGATCACGCTTGTACTTGACCACTCATCTGTGTGGTGACCAGGTCCAAATGAGGGGTCAAACAATCAGAGGGACACTGATCTCCATCTGAGTTTGCCTCAGCCCTGTGAGAACAAGCCCCCTTTCTCAATGAGCACAACGGTAACACGATAGGCTTGTACAGCAGTGCTGAGAACCAGGCAGGGCTGGTCAGTGAACCGCAGGAGCGGGAGACCACTGGAGGATGTCAAACGGGGTAACTTTTGGATCAACACAACAAATGCCAGAAAGACCTCTAGTCCTGGTGGGAAATAAGAACAGACTCAGATCGGGGCATACCTTAACCTGGAACACATGGGTCGTTAAAATGATGGATGACTTTAGGTGCAAATGCTAGAAATACAGACTGGTTGCTTTTTGCATTCAATAAGTGACACAGCACAGTGGACTCACAGACCACAGGCTTTATGGCATCATATTCTACTATGCCAATGCTCATTGACTACAGTCTCCAGCATTGAATGTTCCTCTACAGCAGAGGTCAGCAACCCTACGTTGCTTTGTTCTTTTATCTCCTCCCATGGCCTGTCTTACCACTGCTACGCTCCACACATTTTCTCACTCTGACATGCATCTCAGCTTACCTATAACACATCTCAAGCAAACCAGTAAACCACCACCTGAAGCTCAACTTGGCTAAAACTGAGATGAAAATTTTCCCAGCCAAGTCTGGGCCCCCTACTTGACCTTTTGCTCACCTGGATGAATGGCAGCATAGTGTCATTCCACTCTTCATCCTCTAGGAATTTCAGTGCAACTGGACAACAAACTGTCCCTCTCTGAGAATATAACAGTGGTATGCTGGGCATGCAGATTCTTCCTTTACAACATCAAAAGAATCCACCACTTCCTTACCACCTATCCAACCCATCTCTTAGTCCAGGCAAACAGGAACTACTGAAACTGCCTCCTCACTGCAATGTAACCTATGTTCCTTGTAAAGTGGGTCAGCAGGTTTGTGGTTTTCACTCTAAAATCAGCTGACAATTTAAACTCAAGAAACCATGTGAAGTGAGGTAATCATGTCAAGAAGTAATGGCTTTAACCAATTCAGTCCATCAGCTCTTCTCTTGTAGCTCTTCTGTTGGCTATTTCAAGCAATTTGTCTTACAATGTATTTACTCAGTGATCAGTCACATATACTACAGGGTTTTTATCTCCTGCATAAGAGTTTGTACAACCTTGGCATTTCTTAAATTCAATATATTTATATTAGGTCTAGCAATTAATGTAGCAAAACAGAAGATGTTATTGCATTACATAAAGCCAATGCACGCATGCAGTGAAAAGTGCTTACATTATTTCTGGTGCCATTTGAAGGGGTACTGCTTGTGCAGACATATAGTATGTCAAAGATTTGATATCGTTTTACCATTTAATGGCACTCGGTTTAATGGTTTACAGTCTTTCGGCAGCTGGGATTATGCTGGATTTAGGGAATATTCCAAAATTCAGACATGTTACCACCCACTGTAAAACTCATTCATTACTCTGACAGGCCGGTGAAACTGAGCACTGCATGCCAGACTCACGGTGCGCTGAAACCCTGTTTATCGTCGCACAGACGCCACTCCGCTTGCCCCTCGGTGAGCATGTGACTCTGGTAGAAGTGAAGTGCGCTAACTCTAAAACCAGAAGGCCACAGAATGGCACATTAAAAACTTCTACATCCCATACTTTGGGGATATTTAACAAGAGAAGCAGCAGGGTTGATTGGATGGGAATTTCATTGAAGTGTTCTGACCTGGGCCTCAAATATCAAATATTTTTATATTAAATATTAAATATTTTGTTCTGTTAATGGACATTCTAACTTTTAGGAATGATGGAAGTCTTCAGAGCACATAGACATTTAATGGAACCCAGAGTGACAGTGGTATGTGTATTCACTGCTTTTCACCACCACCCCAACACACCCCACCCCCCACATGCTACATCTTGGCTCAACCCTCTCTTCTTAATGTTCCCAGCTTAGGCAAGGCTGCAGAAAGACCATGCCACAGCACATGCAGCCGAACACAAAGCAGCCTACATTGGGCCTCATTGAGCATAAATTGGCTTGGGCACACAGTGATTCTCCTGCATCGTAAAAGAATACTACATAGCATGCACATTCATACACCAAATATAATTATTTTCATGACTCTCATTTTTAATTGTCATTTATCTCTACTACTTGATATTCTAATGAATAATTCCAATTATACGTTGCAGTGAGTGGCCTGGGTGATGTGTGCGGACTAAGTGACTACCTCTCTGCATGACTGCGACACATTTGGACATTTTTCTCATTCCTCTTTAAAGACACTGTGATATATGGGTTGGTCATCTGACCCTGTGTCTGCTTGATGTGGTAACGGCCATGGTTTGTGAGATGAAATGGAACAGACGGGATTCCTTTAAGTTTCCAGAAAAGAATATGACTTTTATTTGTACTTTTATTCTTCCGCAGCCTTCCAACACTTTTAGTCAGAACAGCAGACTGAGCCAGAGACATCTGAGGTTTTGGCTATATCTTGCATGCTTTCCTGTCAATCACACAAATGGTCCCTTCATTATAATCCCACTGCAGGTTAGGAAAATAAGTGCCAGCATTCCAGTATGTTCCATTTTGGGGACAAAAGAGCAAATAAAAAAGACAAGTGCAAATAAACTTTGAAAACCTGTTATACTCTGAATTGCAGAGTGAGAAATGAGTTTTATAGCTAATGATGTATGACCCTTGAATTTTTAATTTTTTAATAGTAACACACAAAAAATGTTGCTTTTTTAATTTGATGTAAAATACATTCTGTATTATTTTAATGCCAGTTACAGAAACACCCTTTTTGACCAACTAGAAATGTGTTCTGGTCAACATATATAGATAGCCCACTATTTGTGTTTATATTAAGTTAATGTACTTGTTGTAGTACATGGTCCACAGGGGCCAGGAACTGCATATAACCTTCTATACATGTTCTGTATGACTATACACTTAAAATATTAATCACCATTTAAGGAAAACTAATTTAAACATGATTGAACAAGGAAAACGAGCCATTTCCCTTGCTGTCTTTGCACATTAAATGTGCATTTTCTGGTGAAGTAAGAAAGATGCAAAACATCTTCCAAGGAAAGGAAAAGGCAGAGATTTTCCCTAACGGCACATATGAGTTTGCAATGGGTTTACTCAAAGGAGAAGGTGAACTTTCGATTAAATTGGGGGGAACAATCATCTGTCACCGGCCCAGTGCGGATTGGACTCTCCCCAAATGTATGAAGGAGAAGCACCCCTCGGGGAGGACTGGGTCAAAGAGTCTGCAGTTACCACACAAATGAAAAGTCTGCCAAAAGACAAAGCGTAGCGCGGAGCCCTGGTCTGACGGATGGACCAGTTGAGGAAGGAAAAACACACTGAAACAACAGACTGAGGCTCCATCGCACATTTAGCATCTTCTTTAAGGGTCGACCTGAATGATGAATGGCCCATCTTCATACGCAATAAATTGAGTTTTACTAACTTCTGACTTGTTTTTTTTATTAAATAAAAATTTGTAACACTCAATTCTACCAGAGGAAAAAGGCCTGAACAAAAGGTTGTATGGACTTTGGGAAGCACCTTACACAATGCAGTATTTCTGTGGAGTGAACATGATGGAAGTATCAGGTGAGACGATGGAAATGGACTGGAAATGGTTAGGGCAAGATGGATTCAATGCGATGAGAGACCAGGGCCAGAGAAACACACTGGTCCCATGAAGCAGTCTACTGAAAAGCCCAGCATTAGCCGTTTGTGCACATTCCAGTTTAGGAGGGCTTAACAGTTTGTGAACAGCAGATTCCAGTATGTCGGTTTTCAGATATCGTGGCATAACAGCCGCAGGTGTTTCAACAATTCTGAGAGCTGAGGCCCCCAGCACCAGACCTGAGATGGTTGCCCGTCACCTCCCATAAACTCCGGTCGAGGTAGTACAAACTCCCCTCAACCCCAACTGAACAACCCAAGCACCCTGTAAACTCTTTGTAAACCGACGCATTAGTTCTCACAAGGTCTAACCCAGATGAGAGAGAGAGAGAGAAAGACAGGCAGTAGACACACAAAGATCTCTATTGTATTACCTCATTTCCTGTAAGGGCTTGCAGTGAAATCTCCCGGCTTGCTGAGATAAAATACATTCCGCATGTAATATTTTGCTGCTGTGCGGCAACATATTGTTCCTATTCTTTGCTCTTCATCAATATGCCAGGGCCTGGGCAGTGCTGCGAGGGTGATGTTTTAAATTGTTAATAACATACAGGTAACCAATACTGGCCTCCAGCTAGAGGAAGCTTCCTCAGACTGGAGCGGGATCTGGGCCTGATTAGCTCCTTTATTCCTGTCTGTGGCTAGGCACCTCACACTAAATCTGCGCCGTTTCATTTACATCTCAGTAATTGGGGACACATGTGAGCTCCGGCTTGCCCTCTCACCCTCCCCCCCCCCAGGATAGACTGTCAGAGCCCCGATAAGATCAAATGCTATGTTCAATTGAAACGTTCAGGAGTCAAAAGGTTTTGTTCCTTAATAAAACAACAACAAGGAAGAAAAGAAAAAGAAGGGATGGAACGGAAAGGAAAGGAAGGTTGGGGACTGCGTCTGTTCCCATATGGAACATGTTTACAATAATATTCTGCCTCACCGATAGTATCGTGTGCCTAAATTACGTGGATCAAATGTTCTCATCACAATATCATATTGTCCAATATTTGTCTCTATGGAAACAGATTAGATTTTCTCTTCTGAAAACGTAGCCTAGGATACATTTGCTATCTAATAGATTTCTTTTTAACGTGGTTCTCTTCCAAGGCAGGTTTATTGGTTTCCAAGAGTTGGATTTCTTTTTGCAGACTGGCCACTTAGAGAAAACCACGACCAACAGATTATGAATTCAAAAGGAATTAGGCTACATATTATGGCTTCCACTGGGAACATTGCCAAGGTGACATTTTGTCACATAATCATTCCAATTGATTGATAAAACATAATCATGAATAATTATGAGGCTGGGCTGTGTCTGATTATATAGCAGCTGCCAGCGCATATTTTTACCAAAAACGCTCCCTAGAGTAACTAAATTTTTAGTGAATGGACAATGGAACCCTGTATTGGCAAACTTTCAGATTGCCAGTCAAAGAGAGTAACAAGATCACATTATGTTATAACCTTATTTTACAGATCACATTTCTATCCAGAAATATAACAAAGAGATTTAAGGAAAGGTCTACTGGGTCACGTGTGTGGGGTATCAGATACTCTACCTATTTTTGCTAGAGTGCAACTGACCCCCCACATTTTGCCATGCATGGAGAATGCAGAAACACAGCAACAGCAAAGCAAACATCGAACATTTCAAAATTACGGTGTGCTCACTGATCAAATTATATTCTTTTCTGCTCTGTGAATTATTCTGGGGTTAATTCGAGGATCAGCGCCAATTGTTTCCCTATCTGCTATCATTCAGTGAAATTAGAATAAAAACTTCAATTTACCTTCATCCTTTGCATCAAAACCCTTCTGCCATATTTAATAATTTTATGTGGTTTCCCCCACAAACACCAAATATTCACAATTTTATAAACAGTAATTGTAGGATACTCTATCAAACAAACTAACAGCAACCATATGAGTGCAATGCAACAATTAGCAGAAATGTGCATTTTGCAAATTATTATCTGAAGAGTACGTCCAGTCCAGTTCTATATGACTTGCATTACTTGCTCACAGTTGATCTCCATTCTGGCTCCAAACACCAGCAGTGCATTTCAATACATATGATTCTCCACATCTGGAATTTCGGCTCTGAAGTTGATCCTGTCTACATTATGCACTCTTTTGAAGCAGCCACTGCTGACAATACACAGAGGCCCGCCACCCCCCTTCCAAAATCCCTCCACTCCCCCGCTGCTCAGACTGTTTTATCAAGTCTCCAGTGACCAGTAATGAAAGTAAAAGGGGAGGTGCGTCCATGCACGCGTGTGTGCGTGCGCGCATGTGAGGATGTGTGCATGTGTGTATGTGTGTGTGTGTGTGTGAGAGTGAGAAAGTAACAGAGATAAATAGGGAGAAGGTGAGGTTTGGAGGGTGGGGAAAGATATTGGCTTGTGAGGCTTTTAGACAATCTGTTCCTGCACTTTAAAGTGTATTAGTCAAGATTACTCAGCTCAAAGAATCTCTGACTTAAACACAGCAGCCCATAAATTAGAAGAGAGGAATGTCTAACTGTCTGCTCCAGCCCCTCCAGAAACACTGTCACTATTGAGGAAATAATTGCATAGTCCTTCCACATCACTGAAGGAGGGGTAAATGTCTTTGATTCATCCCCAGATCCATTGCTTTTTTCCTCCCCTCTTTCTTTCCCAGGCAGTTCATACATTAAATCATATACACTGGTGACCTTATATTTAAGCAAAAAAAGCACAGCGCATTACTATAATTCTTGCTCGCTGTCGGCACAGCCTTCAAATCCATAAACAACGTGAGTTTATAATGTGCATTCTTCAGGAAATATATCATTTTATCAACCGTTTTCTATTTTCTACTAAAACCGAAGTGTTTTTTTCCAGCCATTTCCCACTCCAGTTTATAAAAGCTTAAACTTTAAATGGAGATGTTAAGTAAAAGCTCACACCCTCACTGACCTGGGATTGCTTTGAAAACAGTCCATTATTCATTCCTTGACCCTTCCCTGGCACAGGGACACCATCCCCGCTGCCACATCCCTCAGAGTGGGCAGGGTCAAGGCCCGCCGACCCCTCTGATGGCTTCTGCATGCTGGGGAGGGACTGGGAGAAGCAGACAGCCGGCCAGTAAAACACTAATGACTTTTACAGCTTGTGTAGTCTGTTTGTTCGGCCTGCCCACCAACACTCCTGCATTCATCCCAACAAAGAGGCGAGGCGCGGCCCCAGCCCTACGACACTGTGCTCCCGTGGCGACCCCACTCACAATGGGCCTCGGCCCTCGCCGTGACAGCCACTCCAACCCATCCTCCGTGGGCCACTCACTTCTGCAAACAGCAGTGGCTGAGCCAAAGCCCCTTTTCACCCACACAAAATTACAGGGACTTGACCTTGGCAGGCTCAACCTAGGGCCTGGAAGCCACACAACTTTTAGTAAATAAACCAAATTAAAGGACAATGTAGCTGCAACAAAACAGAACTTACTGACTATTAGTAACTAGCATGTTTTCAGAAAATTCTGATTACAGCGTATGTTAACAACAGAATGTCACAGTAAGTTCCATGTCTGTCATTCAAAGAATTAAAAAACAAGCAACAATGCTTGAGAGATGAAAGGGGTAAGATTATTACTGTAACAGGTAAAAGGCCCTTCATAATTTAATCCATACCCTTAGATCCAATTAGAAAAGAAATTCTAGCAAGGTGATGGAGCTTGAACATAATAAGGCACATATTCCTCCAAATTCTCACAGGGTCCATTTACATGCACACTATTACTCCAGCCATACTCCTATTATGGCAATACTCTCTGACAATTGAAATAATCCAGGGAGTATTCCTGCCTCTCAGCCAAGGCATGCTGGGATAGGCTCCAACCCCCCCCAACCCCCCCACCCCCAGCCACAGACCCAGACCAGGAATAAACGGATTCCTGGATAGATAATGGATGGACTGGATGCATTCTTTCACAGATCTTAATTTGGACTGTTTTTGAAGTTAATTTTGCTCCTTGTATTTTGGTGCCATTTTTTCTTTGTTAATGTTACTGAGAAGAGGCTAGACGGTCAGAAATCAGTATTTTCAATGCTTTGTGCTCTTGTACCACCGGGGTCCTTAATTTAAATGGCAGAGGGACACTGAAGGTGAGAGAGAAGAAAGAAGCCTTTAGCAGAGAGCAACCCCTTTCATGTCTTTCTGCAATACTGCGGTTCAACAAATTGCCAATATCATGGTCCTCTATGCCCTGGATGGGTTTTTAAAAAATATTTAAATAATAATAGGGGTGCAACTCAACCATTACACCTACAAGTAAGGTACATATCTCAGTCGACTAAGAACTCAAAGTTACGATCTGATGGAAAAACAAGTCCTAAGTAGGGAGAGTCTGAGTGCAGCTCCATCTGTCTCCTGAGTGGCCCTGATCACTTGATTAGAGGGTCCAACAAGCTGTAAATCCATCGAATTCCAGTGCAGGTCACAGCAGCGAGAACAAGGTTTGTGCTGTCAAATGGCATCAGTTGATCAGTGAAAAATTAGCCCCGGCTCAAAGAAACAACAGACACCTCCTCACATCGAGTTTGATGCGTTTTTTAAAATCTGTTTTGCCAAAGTTTAATGAAACAACATTTAGTAGAAAAAAAACAGACTGCCACCAGACAGTGAACTTTTGTTAACCCCCTTTCATGCCTGAGGTGCAGTGTGAGAGGGGTCTTGTTGCATGCAGAAATGATAACGCTTTGAGAAGGTGTAACTGTTAAGTCAATTTACTGGCTTTTAATCGAGGGGCAGCGGCTGGAAAATTATAGACAGATTTCAGCTTTACAGGGGGAGCTACCAAACAGACACCCAGAATAACAAAGGGTTTGCTCAGACTAAAGGCCATGAGATATGACTGGCCGTGAGCAGGCAAACTGGGACCCACTGAGAACACTGGCCAAGCCAAATCAATCTCAGTGGAGACAGAGAGCCAGGCCATAGACGAATGATACATAGCCAAACACACAGATAGAGAGAGATCAGATAAAGTCATTTACATGCAGCTCAAGGAATTCTGGGGGGCATTGGAGAGGTGCAGAAAGGAAAACTAGATTTGGGACTTTTTCTAAAGGTCTGTCCAGGTCAGGCAGATAAAGATAGCTATTCCTGTGACTGCTTAAAGCTTTAAGCAGAGTCGATCGTAAAGCCTTCTAGGAAATATCATGGGGTGGGCCAGCAGGACATTGGCTACATTTTGTGGTTTATACCTCCAGTGATCAGTCAACTCATCGGTGCTTCCCCTCTGAAGACTTTAGACCCCGTGAGTGAGTTTGCAGTTCATCAAAGCTGGAATACTGTGGCTATAGAAGGACATATAATTACATTCTCTATAAATTTCTCACTTTTGCAAAGATAACTTATAACTCTTTACTTTACTCTAAAATAAAAAAATTTTACTTTTAAAAAATGTCACTTTAAAAATACTTTTACATATTTGCTGTTTCAGCAAATATGCAAAAGTATAAAATAATCAGTGTATCATATTTGCTTTTACCAGGCGCAGCTCACATATCGTTTTACTCTGTAGCCAAAATGTCTCCTGTTTTCTTCAAAACACCTTTTGTTCTTCAGGGAAGACTTAAAAAAAAAAAAAAATCTAAATGAATTTTTTTTCAGCATTACTAGCCTGTGGTATTCTATTTCCAGGGCAATCAACTTTGTTTGTTTATCTCTGTTTCAAGTGTGTGCTCCTCTTTCCTGGTGACCTGCAAGGCACCATGGGACACCAGAGCGAGTGAAAGATCCATGACGGCACAAGTCTCCTAATATCAGCGGCATGGAGGCAGGATTGGACGCTGCTGTGCACATGTAATACAATCGCAGTTACACGCTGGCTTCCAGGCTTAAAACATGGAATCTGTTAAGATCAAATAATTTGACTCACAGTATAGCAACCTCTACAGGTGCCAGCACGGTGGAGGACCCACAGCCGTTGTCCCTCCAAATTTCAGTGGCCATTTTGAGCCATCGGCTGACCTGGAACGCCATCTTGGAAAGCCTTCAGCATCAACACGTACACCATTAAAGCTCATCAAGTGATTGCCTTTTAAAAGTTGTGCAATTACAGCCATAAAAACCACTCTGCTTCAGAAGTCTTGCCAAGAACATCTAAATCTCTTGTTTCCGTGAGCTGAATATCTCCAAATTAATTGCTGACATTTTAATGTAATTTGGCATGGCTGAATGCAAGAGTTTATTTTTTCGTTATTATTTGAAATACTGACGTAACCTAAATCTGCTCTGTGAAACAATCCAGTACAACTGCAGCCTACACAAAAATAAATGCAGACTATTTACATTGAAAAAAGCACATTAGTGATTCAAAACCACGTGCATTTAAAGGAATGAAACACAAGTGAAATTCTTGCGTTCTATTTGAATTTCCAGGAACTCCCACATCTACTTTGCCACCGCCTGCCCAACCACAAGAAACACAGCCTCACATGGCAGTGCAGGACCCACCTGGGGGGGGGGGGGGCTCACAAGAAGAGCATTACAGCTGCCCTACCTCAATGCCACAGGCCGGGGGAGGTACGTAAGGGGAAACCAGTGTAGAGACGGCGTGGCCATAATAGTTGGGTTTCTCTGTCCTCTTCTCAAAGAGGAAAAACTAATTCCGCCATGCCAAGGCATTTCTTTCCATTCGTAATCCGCCAGATGTCCCGATGACTTAAAATCCCTTAATTTCATCCTCAGGCCAGGTAATGAGGGGTTGCGGGCAGCAAAGGCAGGTAGTCAGGCGATAAGGAAAAAAAACGGCAGGAGCCAGATATCAAAGCCAGCATGATAAAAGATGGCGGGAGGAAGGTGTTGATGACGACTCTGCAGCTAGGTCGGCGGCGGAGGCGCTGGCTAAGGCAGCGGGCGGGGAGGCGGCCTCTCCCTGTGCACCGGGGGAAGCCCCAGCTGTGCAGTACCCATGCCCGCAGCTCACATAGAGCTTACAGGACTGGCTCCTAAACTTTTACAGTCCCATATTATCCCCCACTCTCTGGGCCTCCCAGTGCTGTACAGGACGTGGTAAACACACAGTTCTGCAGCTACGCCGCACTGCATCCTGCTCTGTGACAGAGCTCACTGGCTGCTCTCTTAAGAATATGTTAAATGCATGGCATCAGTCAATGTACTTACCAGTAGAAGACAGTAAGCACAGGATGAGTTCTACTCAGCTGCCCTGTAGAGGTTATTAGACTAATAGCAACTGTGTTCAGTCACAGTGCTTTCCTGTAAAGGACAGTAAACACATGGTAACCCTGTTCGGTCACTGCTTTCTTGTAGAGGATAGTAAACACATGATAACTGTGTTCCATCACTGTGCTTTTCTATAGTGAATAGTAAACACATGGTAAGTGCACTACAGCCAAGGTCACACAGCAGGCCAGAGGAGGAAAAGTCTCAAAGGAGTGCAGACTTAAAGGGAAAAGCCACCAGGTCCTCTGGTCTGAAACGTTTCCAAACATGCTCAGTAAATGATTTGACAGGCTTCCTCAGGCTTTTAACTCCATGCTCAATATTTAAGCTAGCTGCCTAATAGAAACTGTCTGCTATGTATTGGATTGCAGGGTGTAAGTATGCAGAGTGTCATTACACGTTAACAGCTTCAAAGCCGACCTTCCTCTGAACAACGCGGAATGGCCAATCACTTGAAACTGTTTTATGAACAGAGTTCTGTTACAGAATGCGACGGAAGGGCTATCACGTTACGGGGTTTTTCCACAAGATCAACACATTCTCTCGCGAGCTGAAACGACAGGCTTCCTGCTGGTACCTATTCACGCTCGACTAATCACGTTATTATTTGTGCAATGCTGTCAAAATAAAACCATTATGCAGAGGGGGAAAATACAGCGGAGTGAATTATTCTGCTTAATAGCCCGTTGAAAATGAAGTGTACAGAATTGAGATATTCTGGCGTTTGGTTTCCCGCGCCCCGTACAGGCCAGATGCTGGGGAGGAAGCAGAACTAACACACAGCAGCACACGCTCACAGCACGCACTCGTTTTACAGCAAAATAAGAGCTCATAAACACAATAACCAGCTCTTTATTCTCACACTTGTAGGGGTTTTACAAGCTGCGGTTGAGCTGGGTGCCTGTGTGCGCTTGTGCCACTCTGCTTACCGCACTGACAGTACACTGTACTTAAAGGATACGCCTGAGCTCAATATCACACCCTCAAGGCTATTCTTCTACTTAAATCTTTACAGTGATAACTGAGCTTCCTGCTTCATCATCATACACCACCCCCTACCCCTCCCCACCCCCTTCCCCTCCCCCCGCACACGCACCCCATCAGCGGGCTAAGTGCAGCCGCGGGCCTCAGGTGCCGCTCACACCCCCTACTCTAAACCCTGCTCGTCTTCACGCAGCTGGACGGGCGGAGCGGGGGGGGTGGGGTAGTGGTTTTTAGTGGCCGACGGAGCCGCGCTCCCAGGTGAGCAGGCGCAGCGGAGAGCGCGTAGGGGCCCCGGTCCTCCCGCCCGCCCGCGCCTCAGAAGGCTGACAGCGCCGCGCCGCGAGCGCTTCAAAGAGCGATGGAGCCGCCGATATCCTCCAGCGTCCACGGAGCGCTCCTGTCAATACCTGCAGCCCGTGGGAAATCTGGGATTTGGTGTCCTACCTGGGGCGTGTTGAGGCAGGATTAGCGCGCTGATTTAGAGGGCTCTGCCTGCTGAAAGGAGTCACAGGGCGCAAGGCGGAGCTGGATTTAGTGCTTCAGGGCTCCTCTCAGGGTGCGTCGGGAGATGTAAATAGCACAGTGTGCTGTGTGCTGGCACTGATCGGGAGAGAATGCAGCCGTGCCCCTTGATGGTTTTTTTGTTTCGTGCAATCTCAGCCTTGTTTTGATTGGACGGGAAGTCATCCGCAGACGCGCGGCGGGGCCAATGCGCGCCGCCAGCTGAGCGAAGCAAGGCCACACACGGCGCTCAGCGGCACCTTGAGGAACGCTTTGGGCCCGTCTCCAACGCGGCGGGCACGGGGACCGGGACGCGCGGCGTTCCGCCTGTTTGCTCAAGCGCCCTCTTCGGGTCTTCGCAGCACGACGGCGGAAAACCGAAAGCTAATGGGTCAAACAGACCGTCCCTGCGGCTCCTGAGCACACACAACACGGCCCGCCAACGCCCAACCCACGCCGCGTCCGTTTACAGCAGCGGCCTGTCGATGGAGCCTTTCCCTTCAGCCAGATCCCTGCCCCCCTCTGTAAAGGACATGCTTATCTAATTAGCAGGGATCCACGGGCTGCGTCGGAGGGCAGGGGGGCTGCACCATCAGCGCTCGACTCGCTCAAACTTGGCCCTAATCACAGAGGTACCGTGGGTATGATGAGGAATAAAACATTATTTGTGGAAGAACCCTATAGGCAACACGAGGCCTATAAATTTCAGGATGTGCGGGGGGGGGGGAATGGCAGCCGATGTAAAATATGATATGCTAACAGCTGTAAGGTCGGCACTCCCAGCCCCCCGAGGGCAGCTGCTCTGATTGGCATGTCACTAATTTGGGTTCACGCTCTCCACCTATCTCCCATCTCCGCGCGTTCTGATCTATTTTGACAGCACTTTAAAACTTTGCGGTGAATACCCCGCTTTCCAGGGGGAAACCTGCTGGGCGCTGGGCTCCTAAGTGCACTCCATTTCAAAACGCATGAGGCGTGACGCCGACAGGCTCCCTCTCCCTGCACCGGGCACTCATGAAGACGGAGGTCCTCCAGTGCGAACCTCCGCCAACAAACCACTCGCAGCGGACTACAGCCCACCACACAAAGGAGCCATTGGCCAGGCCTGAGACGGGCAGATTCATCAGGGAGGATTAACTCGAGAAGGGCCTTCTGACGAGGCACAAGAGAGAAGATGATTAAAAACCGAGGGCATGAAGCGGGTGGGTTTTTCCAGTTAAGGGCTTTACTGATGATGAGAGGGGGTGAACAAACACTGAGCACAACAGAACGACAGCCTCATTTAGTTATAAAGTCCAGACCTGTTATTTAAACTAACCACATAAAGTAACTTACACAGTCTTGAATGGACAAAAATGTTCCAATATTGCAATACAAGCGGTGATTCTTTAGCTTGTTGAGAAGTAGCATCAAGTTGTCTTGGCATTCCAGCGGCTACCATAGCAACTCATAAAGCAAGACCAGGTATTTACACTCACCTTGGTCGCATAGGACCCCCCCATTCCTTTCTGAATAAGTACAGTACAAAGCCACTGATCTAATGTACAAGTCCAGCATAGCTTTATCTTTTTCATGCACTCCTCCACTTCAAGCTGAGAAAATCTCTCCTCTTACTGTTTCCATGCCCTAAGGAAACATTGGCTGCATTCATCATCGCTCACAAAAACCACTCAAGATCCAGCAAATTCTTTCTTGTTGTACAACTGAATCACCTCATAAGTAATTATGTGTTAAATAAATCCCCTATAATCCATTCATTATGTGAGTGTCTGTGATAAGTAACCTGACACACTTACTGGCAATGCAACAAGCTATTTATTGCTGATGGGTATCTGTGACTTGAAAGAAATATGCATAGCTTTCAAACATTTAACCTTTGAAAAACAACATACAAAAAGAATTCTTCATAAGTTAAAGATAACTCGTAAATTAATCATGAATGAAACAGAATACAGTTCTGCCAACAACAGGGTTACATCAACCTCTACTAAAATGAATAAAGTTACGAAGTGCATAGTACCATGATGCACTCCAGAAATCAAGCCTCAGTAAGAGATTTCATTAAAAGTTTTGCAACAGACAAAGCTATTAGTAACTAATTAATCGGTTATAATATACTGGGCTTTAGCTGGTGTACAAGCTTTAGGGAATATAATAGGTAAACATTGTTTTTCTCCACCGAGTACTAATAACCATATTCCTAACCATTCAGTATAAATATATTTATATATCTTACCTGGACAAAAATATTGCAATGTTTATCAGACTTTTGGAGATGAAATGGAGTTGTAAAAACCTCATCAGACAGAAAATAAGCCAATGTTAATGGTTTCATTATTTGGGCCATACATGTTACAATTAAAAAATATTCTGTTCTTAGCAGGTGCAGTTAAACTTATGTTCATCACAAATGAACTACAAAACTTGGGACACAGCCTCTGTTAATGAGAGAAGCACACTGTATTTTGTGATTCAATATTACATACCTGTGCAGGCACAACTCTATCAAGCCCCTTTTGTATTATAATGTCAGATTCTGCAGGTGGCCCGGGGTAAGAGAGTCTGTTAATCCTGTCAGGTCAGGTGTTAGCTCAACAAGAGGCTGTTGTGACTCAGGGAGACAGCTCTGTAATTAGTCAGCTGTGATGAGGCTGGAGCACCAATCACCCGCCACTTTCACATCACAGCCCGTCATCTGATACCACAAACACCAATGAGACGCTCAGCCTTGCGTGTCACACAATATACTGTACACTCAACGCATGCTCATCAAACAATTTATAATCAAGAAACCAGGTAAGGTGAATAAAATGTAATCTACTGCCCTGTTGAGAGTTAATGCAAGAACAAAAACCATGAAGGAGGTGATAATGATAAACAGGATAGAAAAATTGTGTCTGGCACTGACAAAAATAGCACTTAAAAGAATGAAAGAGAGCTCTGAGCCTCTGGACCTTGGCTTGTAGCTCTGGCTAATGAAGAAAATTACAAAATCATTTCACCTGAGCTCACCCCTCAGAGGCAAATCTTCAATCTTAAGCTCTTGGCCACACACCAGTCACATCTCTGTGTTCCAGGACAAATCCAGCCATCAAACAAAATGCACCAATCTTAAATAATACTTACGTCACATCCAGTCAGCGATACATTATACGGGATCAGATGAATGAACCAAGAAGGTGTAGCAACTGGGTAAATGAAAAGAGAGACCTAAAGTAGCCAGAATAAAGTCACTTTTTATTCCATGTTAAATTACTATTTAAGATGGCAGAACACAAAAGGCCCATTCAACCCTCCCGGTTAATGGGGTCTAATAAAGGCGCACTGGAGACCGCTGAAAGAAAGTGCCCAACCTTGGGCCAAATGTTTAATAAAATTGACATGCGATAGCTGCTAATAAAACACCCCCCGACAGTCAGGGCAGCTCACTTCTAATAAATCAACCAAGGACAGACATTCTCGGGCCCGGATAGTGACAATGGCTGCTCTTCTAAGACAGCGATTATAGGTCACTGGCCTGTCTACACTGTACAATGATAAATGAATCAAACTGAAAGCAATGTCTTCAGCATTCAGGAATCCATTGAGATGAAAGCACCACGGTCAAGATCGCTCGCATAACAGCCAATGACTGTGAGGTAGTTTTTTCCAAAAGGGACAAGAAACAAAACGGGGTATTCATATTTACCAACTGCATGTTTTTGGGTGCTCTGATTTAAAGAATTACAATATGCTACACAGTACTTTCTATAAAACAGGCACTGAAAAATGGCAGAGGTAGAAGACATCCCCAGCACCGAAATACAGATTGCCATTCTGTTTCAAGCCCAGAATCAATTGCACAGAGCGTGCATTCCTTTTGGAAGGCAGAGCCTTTGTTCTGTAAAGCTTTGCCTGGCCAAGACCTAACAAAGAAAAACAACTAATAATTTAATAATTCAAGAAGAAGACAGACTCATGACTCATGAGATCATCAGAAATGGAGGAGGAGCCCAGCCGACACAGTCCTCAACCATCACACAAAGGTATCAGGTTCCGCAAAAACACGCCATAGCGGTCAGCTGTCCTTGGCTTTCCACCTCTTTGAATTCGACCAACTCACAAGCAATTCTGCAAATTCAACGACGCACTTTAAGAAATGAAATTTTAAAACACTTGTCTAACTTCACACAACTGCGGATCGATCTCCCGGTTTGCAGAACAGACATAAATCACGGGTCTCAGCGACTCGATTGTCAATGGCATGTCAAAACAGCCCGTTTCACAAAGGGAGAAGGCGGAATAGGTGAGCTCCTCAGACTGCATGCTGGGTCCGCTGTACCTCCGTATCTCGCTCCATCTCCCGTCACAGAGACAGGCCCAGGCACGGCCCTCGAATTACTCTGAAGTAACATCCTAGTTCGGCGATGCCCCCAGCCACACTCGAACACAGGAGGGTGCGCTGTCCCACATGTAAAACACAGACGGGCCCTCCTTACTGCGGCCTCAAACGAGCTTCTGTGGAAATCCGTTCACCCACGAGGCATTGCTTCCCCTCCACCTTTTTCTTCTAAGAACTGGGTTAACTTAGCACACGTACACAGCTACCGATGGACAAGCACGAGCCCGGCTAGCAGCCGGCTACACTTACAAGCTTTGGAGACGGTAGCAACCCCTGGAACCCTGAGCTTGAGGATCTGCTGTCGCTTGGCGGTCTTGCGTTCACCGTGATAGGTTCATTCAAACAAAGCCATTTGGGTGCACAACATGCAAAACTCCTTTCCCAGTCTCTCTCTCCTCAACCAGCATCTGGCTCACAGAGCGGAAGGACAGGAGTGCTGAAAGCAATCACATATCATCAATAAAAACCGAATAGCTACTGCTTTATTCTTATCCATCACTTCTGAGCGAAAGGGAGTTCAGCGAGGATCTGGCCTTTATTCGCGGGGTCTGAGCTGGTCCAGACTCCGCTCTTCAAAGCTGCGCTGAATGAAAACAAGCAGCATCAAAGTGCAGCTGGGACCAGCTGCCGACTGCCTGGCTTATCACTCGTATCATTCGTATAATAACCGCTAACAATGGAATGCTGTGCACCCACAATGCACCGCGCCACAGAGTGCAGCTCCTGAAACAGCTGGAATAGTGAGCAGTACGAAAAAGCAAAACTCCAATTTTAGCTCCTAAGGAAACAAGGGTCACCTGCTTTTAATGGTCATCCAGTCTGACTATTTAGTGCCTTCGCTATCTCCAAGCTGTTTGGATTTGGTTCAAGGGGAGGGTCAATAGTCCCTCTGAGGAAGAATTATTCCACATTGTTTAACTGATGTCTGTTTCTTTTCCATTTTTATGCTGCGGACATTCTCAGATGCAGTTTCTCATTCTCTCTCAAACTGCATCTTTGACTCAAACAGCTCAGGCAGGCACTTTTCACACAGCAATCTAGCATGCTGCCAACACCATTCATAAGGGAGGGATTTGTGTAGTGTAACGCAAACAAGTTAGGGTTATATAAACATGATTCCTGCTAAGCAGAATTTCTCCGAGTTCTGGCCTCAGATTTGAGCTTTCCTGCCTTGTGAATGTCTGTAGGTGCGACGTGACTTGAAAAAATCCAGACGGAATCTTGCCCAGTACATCTGTACACAGTTAATGAATGTGAGGAACACAGTGTATTTTTGAAGGGGACGCATAGGAGGAGGAGTTATAACCTCCACCAATCAATACAACGAAGCTTTAAGCGGGAATGCACGCACAGTTAGCGCCTGTGTTAGTGAGAGGCCTCAGATAGCGTGTCGCGCGCTTCTCTCCGTTTCTCAAGTTCTACCCCTTCACCCACCCTCCCTCCCTCCCTCCCTCCCCCCCAGCTCAGGCACCTCGGAGCTGCTGACAGAAGACTCGCTCCACAAAGAGACAGCGGGCCCTCTGTGCTGGCTTTGTGCTGGCGGAGTGCGGCTGGGCCGCCACGTACCTGACAGCACGCTGCATGCCCCGTGCCCGCAACCCACCCCCCCCCCCCCATCCCCAGACCCACCTCCCCTGCCACTGTGTGGAACAGAGGCTCATTATGCCTCCCCCAGCTTTATCACCCCATCTGGACCCGGAGCAAAGGGGACGCTTGCGCTCTCCTCCATACACAAAACATGCTTCAAATTCCAAAAAAACAACTAAAGTTTATCAGCGGCAGCGGGGCACTGAGCGGGCTGTGTAAACCGATCTGCCTGCAGACGACTGCAGCACCTGAGAAGCAAAGGAAGAGGGAGGGAGGGAGGGAGGGAGGAGAGAGAGTGTGAGCGAAAGAGCGATACAGAGGGAGAGTGAGAGATCCATTTCTCACACCTACAAGCCAACGCTGTCTCAGTCGTTAGACTCTAACAGCGTGTGTCTGAGTAATGACCTCACAGAGACAAGCATATCGTAGAGCTCAGTGCGAGGCAGAGAATTAATCACTGTTCCGATTTTATTATTCCAAGAATCCTTAATTGGCTGTAGTGAACGCTTCATCTCCTTGACTCAAGACATTACACAGAAAATACTGTAATACATGCATTTTTTTCACTTTTCTTTCGTTAATAAATCAACCTTCAGACGTGTATCAAGGAAAGCTCACCCAGCATCCAGCGTAAGCACAGGCATGCGGCCTTGCGGTGTCTTGAGCTTTTGCAGCTAAGCAGAGCAAAGCTGAGAGACAAGGGAAAGATAGCGGCTCATTTACGGCTCCCTGGCAGGACTGAAACAGCCCGCCGCGCATTCCTCTTCCCTTTCGCTTCAGAAAGACATCTGGCCTCTTTGAATAATCGGAGCAGTGACTTGTGCTTCCCTTATTTATTAGCCTGTCATGGTTTGTTGGAGGGGAAAAAGCTTATTTAACCTGGTATAATTCTGAAGATTCCTTGTGCCCTTCCTTTTACATATGCAGAAAGATACAATATATGACAGACTGATCTTCTGCTGATAAAAGACTTAAGGGATGCAACTCCACACACGTGAGAAGTACAGCTGACTGGCGGTTTAGTGCCACAGTAGCAGGACATCTGCGATATGCATAGATAAATCGATAAATTAGATAAATCGTTGAACATCATATGCTGAGAAGCAAAAAAGACATTGAGACCAAAAACACCACCGTAGGTCTCCCAGCACCAAACAAAAAGCATGTTATTTACGACCACCGTGTGCATTTTATCTTCCGGATGTTTCTGTGGCCAATTCTGAGAAAGCCATTTGCCTGCCTTTTGTCCTGTTCCTTCTCCGTGGCTGTGCCGCACTGATTTGAGCGGACGCAGCCAGTGGGGGTCTGCTGGTATCTGGGCTGGCCCTCGCCCTCAAAAGAGCCACTCTTTCCCAGACAGCTCAAGCACCTCGAGTCGCTCCGAGCCCCTCTTTCCCAACAACAAAGGGATGTTTCTGTGGCCTTTGAAGTGCCCTTTTGCTCCCTCTCTCCTGTGAAGGGGAAAGATCTGCGGTCTCTCTCATGGCCTGCCGAGCCGCTGGGGACGGCGGCCCGGGGCTGCCGCTGCCGTAAAGCGGCAGGGGGCGTGGCCTCCGTCCTTCTGAAGTCGGGCGTTTCGGCAGCTCCGGGTTCAGGGGGTCAGGGCAGATGGCCGGAGCCTGAAGAGGTTGGCTCACCTCCGCCTTCCCGCCGCTCGCCGAAGCCTGCCTGACGCACCACAGCTCGGCGGCAATTTGTAGGATGACTGGAGATAGAGCGGTCTGATGGAACCTTCAGATAACAGGGCTTTCATGGAACAGACGGCATTACACGAAACATGCGGAAATCAAATTATCTGGGTGATGGTGGTATGCTTTCAAGATCTGGAAAAGCTCCTCTTAACCGGCGGAACACGAACATGGTGTTTTTTCCTGACCGTTTTGCCATACCTTCAAAATGCGACTGTGTGTGGACTGTGGACTCAGTTCCACACTGAGGATATTGGAAAAAAAAACAAAAAAAAACAAAAAAAAAAAAACAATGGCAGTAGCTCTGCCGCAAACCTGCACTGTGGAAGTCAGTGCACTCTCTTAAAGTCTTTGACCCATTTCCTAAGCTGTCGGGGAACAGCTGTGTTTGTGTGTGCCTGAATGCACAAAGGCACGTGTGTGTGTGTGTGTGTGTGAAACAGAGAGGGGCAGAGCAAGCACTGTACACACTAGTAATTTTGACACAGAGAGTTCTCCCAGACTATGTAGGCACCAGGAAGGACTGTTTGTTTAATGCATTCATTGTGCTGTCACATCAGTCCACAGTGGATGAAAACTTTAAATCGGCCAACTATACAATAAAGACCTATCAGGGCATAATATTTGCCCACATTGATGCATACTGGCTTTCATGATGAGATGGCAAATACAATTATTCTTGCCATAGCCATCCTATCCTATGAACAGAAAAACAATTTTTTAAAAATAGTTTTGTGAATGAACTGAAAAATCTGATTTCTGGTTGTTTGCTTAGCGCATAGCTTTCACTAACTGGAGTAGGGTTTATGTAATGATACTGGATGCTCACTGAGCGTGAAATCCCGTATCTTAATTCCTTCTGATTTCCTGCCAACATTCATCCTGCATGGTTTTAACCACATCAATGTAGTTGGACAGTGCAATAGGGGACACTACAGGGTAGCTTCTGGTACGGAGCACCGGAAGGTATCACAAAGCTACAGTACAGCGTCGTGCAATAAGCGTCTTCAGGGTTGAGTGCTCACAGCAGAGGTCTTCTTCAGATTCTGGGCGGGTACTGTGTTCTTGCTCCTCTCGTGCTTTCTGAAAGACCTCGGTGCACCCACAGGCGCTGGGGCTTAACGGCGCATTCCCTGGCTGCTCCTCTAGGGGGATTTTAAATGGGATGAGAACTGGCACAGAACTAGCGCCATCAATCACTTTCGGTCAGGAGCAGTTCGGCACTGCCGAGCTCTGTGAGTGAGTATGGGAGAGGGGCTCGGGGGAAGGGGGGGGGCTTTAATGAAGGTTTAATGAAGGTCCCGTCCCACAGACCACAGACATGCTGTCCTCAGCAACAGCCGAGGGAAGCGGAGTATGACTCAGGCATTACGCCCGAAATCAGCAGACAGTGGGCGACAAGGGTTATGGGAAGCAGGTCTCATCATGTCTGTAATTGTTTTGCGATCCGAACATCCAATATCTTCTGCCTCTTTGGTTTGATCATACAGAAACACTGAGGGCCATATGTCCTGGATGCTCCTGACACTGTACACTGTTTACGTCTTCTAGGGCAAGTTTTTACAATAATGATGTAACTTACACAAAGCACTGAGAGATTCAGGGTATGCGATAGAGGCGTGAAAGACAGAACTGGAAGGACGCCTTCATTTTTCTCGAAACAGGAACAGCGAGAATGATGTTCTGGAAGCATCTTGGCATGCTGGAGATAAAACTGTACAGCTCTCCTGAACAAAGTGGCAGAGGAACTTCTTTGAGAATCGTGTCCACAAATTTTTTTTAACAGGAGATATTTGCATTTGTACCTGGTATGTCAAACGTACCCTTTGTGCGATCTACACCTGCACTGCTTCTCGTACACTTCAACACTGGCCCTCCAAAGCCAGAATTTTACAAGAGCGCAGCGCTTATTCGGGGGGGTTGTATCGTACACTCCACGAGTCAGAAATGATAAAAAGCTCTGCTTTACCACTCCCCTTAGACATGGTTTGATATCTGCTTCATGGGGGCGAACCGATTCACTAGTCTTTTGGGACGTCCCCTCCCTCCCCCTCAAAACTCTACTCCCTCTTTTTCCATCTCTCTCGCCCTGGTGGCATTTTCAGTCCACAGCAGACTGCTCAGTTTTTACAGTGCTGTATACACATGGCTGAAACACTAGGACAATGCTGTTTTGTATATTTCTTAATGAAAAAGTGCAGAAATGTTACCTAGCTACCCTGTCATTGAGCTCTGTGGGAAGGGTTCAGGGGTGACATGGGGGAGGGGGGCAGGGGGGGTCAGGGTCCCATTCTGGAAGCAGTGGCTGTCTGCCTAGATTTATGAGCTGTATTTATTTGACTTGTTCACAATGAAACACTTGCATCTTACAGACTCCTAGCAGAAGAGAGGTTCTACCGTGAAGTACCTAGGTACTACTCGCATTAGCACTCTGTTACTTTCCCTCTCCAGAAACCCCACAGTTTTCTGGGAGCCCCGTGCTCACCCAGACGTGCAGTGTGTGGCGGCGGTGGAGCGGCCAGGAGCAGAGCTAGCGCTCGTTAGCGCCGTTTAAGGCGCCTCGGGGGCCTGACCCAGGCCTATTTACTATGGAAACATTCCGGACGAGGAAAGTGCAAAAGCAGCGAATAGCGATCATCCCCGCAAAGCCCAGGGCCTGCGCACTCGGCTCCCTTGCTCAACTCGTCCGGCGAATAGGGACCACACAACATCTGGTAATAAATTCTTTTAATTTTAGGAGCGATGAAGAGGTGAAAAGGCAATGACGAATCACTGATGATGAAGAAGTCACAGGTTTTCCTCACAGAGAAAAATGGACTCGTGTGTGTGGCTGGGCACTGCAGAATGTGAGCTGGAGCAGTCTGACAGGCCGGTGGACCGGGCCCTGATTCATTCCAGCTTCACTATTCTGTGGATTGTTTTACACTCCTGATCAGGAGGGCCTGGTGAATCTCTGCTGTGACACACAGCATGCTGGATTTAATTGGTGCCATAACTTGAACGCTGACAAGGAATTTTGGTCTCCGCAACATTCGATGAATGGAAGTGCAGAAGTCTCAGTAGGCCTCCTACCCCTTCTGTCAGATAGAAGGTTCAGACTGACCTGCTTCAATCTGAAACACAGACTATTCCTAAAATCAATGGGTGATATTGGGTTCTGTTCCAATTACAGAACTTTACTTTTCTACTTTCTAAAAAAAATAAAAGAAAAAGAAAATCAAGATGTTATAGTTGTTAAAAGTTCTCACACAGTAAGAATGAATTTGCAGGTCAGACTCGCAATGACTTGTGTGACAGTGTGCTTTCAAGTTTCCTAAACTAAAAAAAGGTGCTCATAAATTGTTTTTGCACATAACCCATGAAGTAATGTTATGGAAGCCGTCCCCTAGGCGCTTGCCTCAAGCTCTGCTCAGGCCATCAATTTTGGTTGCGTGCCATATTTCTGAGGGCTGAAAGGCTTCCTGGTCAAAGTGAAGCTGACGAGGGGGGGGGGGGGGGGGGGGAGAGAGAAACACCCCAGAGCAGGGGGCCGTAAAAAGCCCATAAAATGGGGTCAGGGAGAGTGACAGAGGAGAACCGGGAAAACGGCGCACCTGTCCCCTCTCTCACCGCTAACGACTGCCCCTGCTCCATTTTGGGGCGTCTCAACCTTGCCCTCTTTCTTCCCCCCACTTCGCCATCTATCATGCGGCTGCCCTCCCGTGCTTGTGTCCAGTGACTGTTAAACACCGCTCCTCCATTACGGCTCCCCCGCGTTCCTCTCCTCGCATCTCCAGGCCCCGCCGGGGACGTCCTCCCTCCCTCTCCTCCGCCTACGGCCCCTCGCCGGGACTCTGGGTCGCGCTCAGCGGCCAGCGCGGGTCAGCGCAGCCCCTTAGACTCCGCTCTGCCACTCCAGCAGGTCTCCCGGTTTAGCCTGGCTGAGTACTGCCACACCCGCTACCAGCCCCGCGCGCGCGTGCTAGCGCACAGGAGGGTCCGATTTAGGCCAGCCCCGCGCGCGTGTGCGAGCGCAGAGGGAGGTCCGATTTAGGCTTCAATGTGAGACCACCCTGTTCTGCCATCACTGTCAATTACATATCTGAGGAATGCATTTGGGGAGCAGGCTCGCGTTCTGTACAGTAACATCAATCATCATTCAGGACTGCCCAGTTGTGTCAGCTCGCACTGAGTTTTACCCAATAATGCACACTGATTATTTTTACTACAATTTATATTTGGCTGAGAACCACATCCAGAGTCCGCACGGTGCTCAAATCACATTTTTCAGGCCAAAATTAGATTACTTTTGTTACTTTATAAAATAAAATAATCATATTAAATTGTTTTTAATAGAAAAAAAATATTTCCATGCATCTTGAATCTCTCTTATTTTTACTTCAAGTGTCACATTTACAAGAAACTCAGTGACAGACAATTTACAGGAAAATACAAGCTAAAAAACACAAACTGTTGTAATGTTGTGATTCCCGTTGCCTAGCATCTGACCTGATGGCAACAAGCTGGACACAGCGTGCAGGCCTGCGATAAGACACTTCAGTGCGTCTCTCTCACTCCCCGACACACTTAACATGCCCTTGGGACTGCAGTCCCCTCCCCCACCCCCACCCCAACCCCCAGCACTGTTAGCAGCCACCTCACCATTACTCACTAATCTTGCAGAACCGTGGGCTGTAAGTTAAAAGGCCTCTAATGGCCTCACACTAAACGCAGTGTCCTAGCGCTCATTAGCTGATGCCTCTAGTGGTCTGTGACCGACATTCAGCAGAGGGCCACAAACCCGCGGCCGCATTCTGGCCCTCACGCTAATCGGGATGAGCTCCTCAGAGGCGGGACGCTCCAGGCTGCTGCCTGCTCCCACCCGCGAAACGGCAGCGTTTCTCTCTGCATCTGTCTGAAAGCAGCAGCAGCTAGTCCAGCTGCTTGCTCGTCGCACTGAAGCAATGATGTGAAAGCTGTGTTTGTCCCCCCTGCACCGCCTCCCGACTTCAGCAGAAGGCCAAGGAGTCAGCACTGTGGCCTCTGACAGATGGAATGGTGGGCAAAGGGTCCGGAAAATGCTGATGCCGCTTCGAGAGACATAACTCCAGCTGGGTCATAAGGAAAAACACACCAGCGTGACTAATTGAACGTACATTTCCAAAAGACGTTCAGCTGCGCAGTTCTGCGGCTTGTTAGCGCTGGAGACGTCAATGCCTGGACACGGAGCGACACGGGAGGAATGCTGGGTGCTCCGCGGCACTCTGTCCGTGTTCGCAAGGGCAAACATGATCCGCACGGCCACTTGGAGACGGGCTTCAGGTTTCGCCGTGGGCCCTTGTCACGCGGCCCGCGCTTCCGCACGTCCGCGCTCACACGCTAACGAGCAGGCTTTTTGACGTGTGCCATTAATAATTCTAATTCTGGCCAGGTGGCGGGTAGCGGTGACACGGGCCCTGGCAGCTGTCCGCTCGGCTCATGGAGGAGGGCCGATGTGAAAGAGCCGCTGGCTTCACGTGAGGGCCCCACAAAAAACCCGGGGAGAAAGCCAGGGGCCACCCCCTCGGCCCTCAAACCACGGTGGAGGACTCACAGTACCAGCAGGTCCACCAGAGAAATAAAGGACCTCTCTGGCTGCGGTTCAGGTACTCAGGAGCTTGGTCACCTACAGTACCGCTATCCCAGAAGCAGCGCTGCCAAACCCTAATGGCCGCTTTGTGGGATTGAGAAATGACATGCAAATATGGCTGGGGGGGGATAAACCCACAGATCAGCACACACATTTTCTCGGGGTTTTCTTGTTTGTTTTTTAAAGTAGTCTCCCACCAGTGAAAAGGTCATAGTCACAGTCATTCCACTCCCACTTGGCATGTTCACATAGCCCGCAAACAACTACAAAGCCAGTTACAAAACGGTTTCTATTTTTCTTTTAGCACAAGGTCAATGTTTGTCTAAATGAGCTGAAATCTAATAATTAAAACTCTTTCAATCATTTCCCAACATGTTTTGAGCAGTGGTTTTGGCCACACGGTGTGGTGGCCAAAAGCACATGCTGTCAGCAACATTCCGTTTCATTGAACACAGTAAATATACAAAGCACCTTTGTTGCAATTAAACATTTAGGTTTTGAATCCAAAGTTTAATTAGTATTTGTTTGACAAGCTGAATATGGCGGTCAGGCTTATATAAACTGGGGCTTCAGAGGGCGGTTGAGCCGCAGTGCCTCATGGACTGGGCCCAGATCCATTACCACGCGATCCAGAACCGCGGGATCCAGCCCAGCCCTGGAGCGCTCGGCCAAAACGCCCTGCTGAGTGGAGGCTCACGTCAACGCAGCGATTCGTGGCAGCAGCGTCCAGGGACCGGCCCCTTCCTTTCTTTTTGCTCCGTCTACATATTTGAGGAACGGTCACTCCCAACCAGAGATATGGAACCAATTAGAATGGCCGCCATTGCTATTTTTACTTTCAGATTAAGAAAGGCCTAATGGCTGCTTATGTGAAGAGTTCATTACATGATCCAACAATATGTATGCATTCCCTAATGCATAATCGCTGTCTCAATGGAATCATTTGCGATGACTTCATTAACACTGCACTTTGTACAGTGAAGCTAACTTTAAGAATGTGAGTTTGGCTGAGAGCACCATGAGCACACGTGGGCACACCTGCGTGGCCCGTGGAGAGCTGTACAGGTGTAGGTGCTCATGAGTGCTGGCCATCAGTCAGCCACCCCTGAACACATCCCCGACGGGTAGGTGGTGCTCAACGCAGAGCCGTGCTGTCCGCACACACAGCAGTTCTACGGGCCCTATCACGGCTCTGTCGTTCTGACTGCTGTGGCACTGCGCTGCAGCGAACGCAGCGTTTCGCTCTCGGAAAGGCCGTGTGCTACTATCGCTTACATTCCTCTGAGGAAAAGGGAAGAAGACACCAACGGCGCCTTCCTGGAGGCAGCAGCAGTGACGCGGGGGTCAGAGGTGGGCCCCCCACGCTGCCGTGCAGAAGGAAGACGCAGGTGTTCGCCCTGGCGTGCCCAGGGAGGAAACGCCGGCCTGATTGAGATGCAAGCCACTCTCCTGATCTGGAGAGTTTAACTCTGAGAGACGGCTTACTCCCTGTATGCATAATCGCACACATGCACACGCACACATGCTCACAAGCACTGCATGCATACATGCACCCGCACACATAAAATCTCTTGGGCAGACACGTGTACAAACACATGTATGCAGCACACCCACCCTCAAGGACACACACACACACACACACACACACACGTACACACATGCACCAAATGGTCTCAGAGGGGAGAGGAAACCAAGCAAAGTCCTTCAAAGGCTAGAAAGACCCTTTTATTTTCCCTCTCAGGTTTACCATCGCCATGGAATCCACTTCCTCTCTATACCACTGTGACTATCCTCTTCCCCGGCCACCAGTCCGCTTGGCACCTGTGACCCCCCCCTCAAACCCAGCTGGGCCGAGCTTCAATGCTTTCATTAAGTAACAAAACCTATGAAAACTTGTTATTTTGAATTGAAAGCAGACAGGGCTCAAATTACAGCACACCCCCCCCCCCCCCCCAATTCTGTGTTTTTGCTCTAAAACAAAAATCTGCTAATCTAATCATACTTTCTGCAAGCACATAAAAATGGCTTTTTTGTTGGCACATTTTCATCCATTATGGCACTGCACACTGAAGTATAAAGCAGCGAGTGCCATCAGATAAGTGGCAGATTACCATGTCAGCCAGCTGTTCCAGAAACGGTTAACAAAAATCGCGGAAGCTCACATTCCTACCTTAACACCAGAATCTGGTCTCATAAACATTTCAAGCTATTTCTAGAATACGCACCAAATGAAAAGGGAAAGGTGCTCCAGTGCTTGGCCGATTGATCGTTGCCACTGTGGGCAGATGTTGTCCTGCCCTAGCACTGCAGCCTGACATGCAGTCCAGCGGCCATGGGGATGGCCTAGAGGGGGACCGTGGAGACGAGCTCAGAAGCCAGCCCTCCTGAAGCAGCTCACAAGCTCTTTGGTGGAGCCACCCCACACTGGGGCTCCGCACTGCTAATGTTGTGCAGTTTTCATTTAGCGCCCCTGCTTTCTAATTAGCATGTCATGCAGGATTCGCTCTGCTCTCTAACCCATAAAAATTGAATAATGAATAATAGAAAAACTGTTTACCTTTAACCAATCTGATTATGCAGCATCAATTTCTGCGCTCCAGATGACAGCTGTGTAATTAAATAAGGAGGGGAAGGCCCCAGTGCAAATCAAACTACGAATGACAGAAAGACGTTGGATTTTTTTTAACACTTTGTACCCACCTCCATTGTCATTTTTGTATATCGTGAGAATAACTAAAAGAAATCCCAAATGTGAGTTATAAAAGGCTCACTTATACAAATTCATATTTCACATTTCCTCTGCTGTCTTTGGAAAAGAGAAAGTGCAGAAAAAATGACAATCGCTCTTGGCTTTTCAAACAAAAAGAAATAAAACCAACACTGCTAAAAAAAAAAAAAAAAAAAACTCTCCTCCCCTGGTGTGTTTTGGGAGTTTGCCTGCTGAAAGATTCCTTAGTGAGAAAACTTAATACAAGAGATGATTTTCCTCAGTGTTTAAGAATGCCCTCTCCCCTGACCCTCCCAAGGGTGTCGTATGCATTTTGCATGGCTGTAATGGGCCCCTAACGCTGATGCACAGATATTAGTTCAGTCAGATTAAGAGTCCATTTACTATCCTGGTTTCCTCCAACTTGAACCACATCAATTTGTCACCGTCATAACGGTTTCTCAGAAAGCCTCCCTTAAAGATCTCTACCCACATGCTAAGTGCGCTCACATGCTCATACACTCATTACTGGGACCTCACACCACTAAACACAGGAATCTCACCCCTGACCCATGGAGGTTCAACACAGAAACAAAAACGCAGGAAAGAATCATAACATACAAAAAATGTTAAATGAGACATCCTGCTAGCAATTTCAAAAGAGAACCACACATCTCTCAATCAGGATGCTGATTGGGTTTCACAAACACAAAGACAAATGGTGCTCTCCATAATGTTTGGGACATAAACTCTCTTTTTTTGTTTTAATTTGGCTCTGTACACCACTAAAGAATTATCACACTGTTTATACATAGCCCCCCATTTCAGGGACACAATGTTTGGGTGTTTCGGATTTGCCAGGTGTGTTCAATTGCTTCCTTAGTGCAGGTATACAGCAAGAGAGTGACTACTGTCCGCAGAACACAAACATAACTACAGAGGCTATACAAGATGAAAACCACTAATTAGCCACAAAAACAGGATGGTAAGGTCCCTGTTTGCTAAAAAGTACCTAAAAGAGCCTGCAGAGTTCCAGAAAAATAGTCTTGTGGACAGATGTGACCAAGATTCACAAGCATACCACCTCATCTGTGAAACATGGTTTGGGCATGTATGGTTGCCACAGGTACTGGCCTACTTGTCTTCATTGATTATGCAACTACTGGTAGTAGCAGCAGAATGAATTCTGAAGTGTACAGAAAAATCTTAACTGCTCAAGTTCAAGTAAATGCCTTCAAACTTATTAGATGTTGCTTCATCCTACAAAAAACCCTTTAATAAAAGCTGAGAATCTGCACATTAACCACATGTGAATTGTTTGATTACAAATCTCAAATCGTTCAGAGACAGTCATGGGACAGTACAGATCTGGTTGTCAACCATTGTGTACATCATGGTTAACATTTTCTGACCTCTCAATTTTACATTTCTGTACCGGGTAATTAATTCTTGTTGCTTCTACAATACGCATGTATCATATTATTTAACATCAACATCTGCCGAATAAATAAAAATAATGTGTATGACTTTCTTTTTTACTTTTCAATTGAGAAAATCATGAATATAACATTGTAGTCCAAGCTTTTTATTTTGTGCTTTGATTGAAGCAGACAAAAAAATCCCCCTACACCCTTGCAGTGTAATGAGCAGACAGACTTAATGCTCCAGGAAAGACAGAGGAGTGAGCTCCAGGAAGAGCCGTCTCCACCTGGCATAGAATGTATAGCACACAGACATTTGCTGAATCCATTGACCGAAGCTCTGGAAAGTTGGCAGTCCATCCCAGTGCCAAGGATACGAATCACGTGGCCTTCGGGCTTTGAGGTAGTCACCGCACTGGTCTGCAGGTTACAAACTCCCCTGACAAAAATAACGTGTGCAGTTCTATGGGGTGAAGGATATCAGAGAGTACAGAAGTATACAGCCTGTTTGCTCATAAAACTGCATTCAGGCAGGGCACAGCAAGTGCCACGTCACCATATGGCCCCGCAAACTCACCAAAAATACAAAAAGAACCATTGTCTGCGAAAATGCAGGGTCTGCAAAGGATGAGTATGTAGGGATGGCCACAAACTGGGGCGGCAAGTGTCCAAGACAAGTGGACGAGTCAGTGGATCAGTTTAACCGCAATCATTTCAGACAGACTGCAATGCAGCTGCTTCGAATGTACAAAAATACTCCTCCGCTTATTCTAAAAAATATTTTAGTTAACCAACACACGAAATACATTCTCATGGACCTTGTGAAATTGCAAACTCCAGCTAAGGGTGTCACCCACACACTGCTGGTGAGGGCACACTCATGGTTCAACTTACACTCCAACCTGTGTTGCATTAACACGATGGTAATAACGTGTATTTTGGAAACATCTCCAAAAGTCCCGTATTATGAAAAAAAAACTTAAATATAAGTTATTATGACTTGAACCCGAGAGCCGATGTAGTGCGATCATGTGCGGCCCACATGTAGCCTGTTCATCACGGAATGCTGTGACAGTTTCACTTACACAATAAACGGTTCTGTTTGAATGCCTGCCACGGAGGCTCAGGAAAAGGGGGACCGAAGGCAGCGGGGTGCGCAAATCTGAATCGATGCTCACACACGGCACTGCTTTTAATAACGCAAGACAAAAGACAAAAGCAGATGAAACTTTTTTTCCCCTCGATGTCGTATTGCCATTGTTGCCGTTGCATCATACTACTGAGCTTGAGAGACGCTAGAAGCGTGCTAGACCTTTGTGGGTTTCCACGGCAGCATTTGACAAGCTGTAAAATCTTGGGCCGAGCGATCGCATAAATGTTGTGGGAGAAGGGTCCGGAGGTGGCGGACGGTACAGAGACCGCCTTCCCTTCAGAGGAGCCCGGGAGAAGAGGCGCGCTGTATGGGACACGGCTCTGCCTGCTGACAGGGCTTGATAAGGAACAGGGAATCAAATCTCCTCCATGCGCATCGCAGCCTCGCTCTGGGCCAGATGTGCGCAGCTGGAGCCAGGCTATGGCACGGCAAACGCCGCCGCCCGCCGCCCACCGCCCGCCCCGCCTTTGTTTGCGCGCAGGCCGGCCTTTGTTCACTCTGTAACGGTTTACTGTAAGAGACAACCGCACTTCCCCTCTATTCCGTGGCCCCGTTTCGCCATGTCATTCCACTCTCCCGTGTCGGGTAAGCACACACAATTGGCTACATCCTGTTGACCTCACGGTGCCTTTTTTTTTACTAGCAACAATGCCTCAGATTAAATGGTTTTATTTACTGAAGGATTAACATGTTTTCTTATGGCCTAAACCCTTAAGATGACATTGTAATTAGATGGACGCATCTCAGCCTGCCTTGCTACTTGTCACAGAACAGAACCTTGGCCAGTCCCATCTGCTCACAGATCAAAAACTTTTTTTTCAATGTAGAACAAATATGACACTGTCAAAATTTCTGGTTTCATACAAATTACATACCAATAAAATTAAGTGGAATATTCAGTCAGATTATCAAAAATTCTGTTTGTTTCATAGAGAATGCCCTGTATGGTGAATACTAAATACATACAAACTCCAATATTTGATGGCCATTTTGTTGAATCTGAAAACCTGAAAAATGATGTATTTATTTCTTGAAAATGTTACACTGTTTTTGTTCTGCATTTCATAATTCACGCGAAGTGTTTAGTTTCCAAAGTGTAACATTATCTCACCTTGAACTACTTGAAAAGGAACACTGATTAGTGATTAGATTCCACATTGCTGAATTCAACATGAAACCTGTGCGTTCAGACCTCTGGCATTCCTCGAAGCTGCTGTGACATTTCAGTGCTTTTTTGGAAAGTTAAGAATGTTGAAAATTACGTGGGGACAGCCTTGTGTCTCAGACAACATTTAAAATCCTTAAAAGGCGTCCATATAATTTCTTAAAAAAACAAAAACTTGGATTTCTTTAGAAAAAGACTCTAGTCAAACACATTGAACTTGGCATCAGTACTTTTGATAGCTTTGTGTTTACTTGAAAAGACTGTAAACACTGGCTAGTAAATGGCTTGCCATGAATTAATGAGCAAGAGAAAGAACCGCTTATGGAAACCCTGATAACCTGAAATCAGTTCATAGCCATATAATCTGCTCTGAACCCATTTCTTAATTCATCTATAAAACGGTTGTGTGACATATAGGTGACTTCATTTATTACACCGCAGTTATAAATAGTTACGGTTTCATGCTAAACATACCATGCTGGATTGAAAGCAGGAGAATTTGCCTCAGACCAGTGATAACAGGATGAAGTTCCAAGATCCCTAAAATGGATCTGCCATTGGGAACATTTTTCCACAGCGTACTTTGATTGGTTGCACATGATAGCTCTACCCAGTGTGGGGTTTTCCTGATTTGCAAATAGGTCTCAGGGAGGTCACTCTGTTACATGACTGGAATGATTGATTTATCTGCTATATGTCTTGCCTGCCACACGCCTCTGTCCTGAATGGATAAGCACTTCCATGGATCTGGGTGGCTCAGAATGAAGCTCTGCATCTGGAGCGCTAACATACCAAATGTACGCCTGACTGGCATCACTGAGGACTGAGCTCATGTCTGGAAAAGAGGGTTAAGAAAACCAGGCCGAAGGACAGTGAATAACATGGGCCACCCCTGCAGGATATGTGCTTGTTTCAGCTGACTGATTCTCAAAGGCCAGTTTACAGAAAAACAATGTCTTCATTCCTTTGTGTGGACTCACACTGGATAACCTGCCAACTATTCTGCGGCTTAATATGAGTTTTGTAGACTCTGGGCTCCTTCCCTGTATTTTCTTACCCCACAAATTAATTAAAATTAATATTGCTTTCCATGCACTGAAACAAAAAAGAAGCAGGGAAGCTGGTTCGGGGCAATATGTGCTGTCGTGTTCCAACAGAATCTCACTTGTCACCACATCTGAGTGTCTAAGGCTCAGATGAGCCTTGTCTAAACTGAGTGCCCAACATTCCATCTTTATTAATAATCCGCACAAACAGCATTAGCCCGGTGGGGAACATGACAAGGGCCCTTCTTAATATTTTTCCTGGCAAATTAAAACCTGGAAATGCCTGGAGTGCTTCCGTGCTGGTTTATGAGAAGAAGGACTGGTGGGGGGAAAAAAGAGAGAGGGAGAGAGAGATAGAGAGTGGGAGATAGACAGAGAGCAGAAAAGACAATGTTCCCCCTTCATATAATCAACTGCCTGCTTTGTACCACATCTGAACAGATTCTGACCTATATAAGCAAAGCCTTCTCCTCCGCCTGCCTTCAGCTCATCTGTAAACAAGATGAAGCCAAACTGAAAGGCACCGAGAGATGAAGGGACAGATAAGGCCACATTTTACACTGCAGTTGTCTGGTCCCAACCCTGTCTGCAAGTCATCACTTCACTGCACTGCATTTATCAGGCTGACTTCTGAGTGACACGCACTGAAACCCCTGACCTGGCCGCCTGTCAGTACACCAAAGACTCCTTTGTCCCTCAGAAAACACCAGTTGCTTCGCAAAGGGCTCTACCTAATCAGGCCTGGCCCCTCGGTGGGCGGGGAGAGGGGCTACAATGCAGCCATCCTGTGCCCAACGGAGGAGGAAGAAAGTTCAGAAGGTCCTCTAATGAAAACCAGGTCTCCCAACCATGGAATTTTAAGATCCTGCGCTCTTTTCCTCTCGTTCCATCTCCAAGTGTGTCCTTCAAGCTATCCCTTTCTTTTTGCTCGCTGGATCCAAATGTAAAAAATTTTCCCTGCCATCTGGGTAGGCGAGTGAACGGATCAAAAGGAACGGCAGTAGAAACATTCCTTTCTTACTAATTTTTCGAAACCTCAAGAGACAATCACTGTTTTGGTTTGGTTCCAACTACGGTCGTCTGAAAATGTATCCAACTCTGAATGTTTACTGGAAAACAAAATGTATTCTGAGAATACTTGGATTGGTAGTGAAACACTGACATCTGGCCTCTCACAAAGGCACGGTATTTTCTGCTCTTGTCTGAAAACTTACAGCAACATGTACAGTATGAGCACCAATCAGAAAGAGCATACTACAGCTTGTGACAAAAAAAAATAGAAAACCTGCTAACAGATTATTCAGACAATTATAAGTTTGTTAATAGATGTTTCATCACTGTAAACATCTCTATGCTACTTTTGGCAATAATGTAGAATAATGCAGCAATGGACTGTGCCTTTTACTGACTTTGTTGAAAGGCTGACGCCATCAAATACATTTCCCTCGCATGTCAATAGCTCCTGATAGCATTTGCTCCTTCAGCTTACTTTTGATACATTTATTGGGCATGGTCTTTAGATCCACACACACATTGTAATAGCTCTTGGTCCATGACCCGGGCCAGCCATGTCACATATGGCAAAGCCTACTAGTGTTTATAGCTGTGAATACAGATGTGCATATTTGCATTAGACTTGCATACATCTAGCAGAAAATCAGTATGAACTCTGGTAATATGTGGTACATTACTTAAAATGACCCAGAATCACATGAATATCTAAATGAATTCACCAGCCAGTGGGCTAGAAAACGTTGTGGTTGCCTGCATTCCCAAGTCAATCTTAAAATATGCAGCCAACATGCCTGCTTCCTGCAAACTTTTAGAATAACTCTAAATCACAAACCGAAAATCAAGCAATGAAATGAGATCACTAATAATCTGATGATTTCATAATTGTATGGATCACAGATGTGCTTTATTCTGTAGTTTGTGTAAATGTTGTCAGTGACAGCCTTCTTTTATTTTATATTTCTGTAAATGCATTCAGTATTGTCTTAGAAAGTAAGCCTAAATATATCAGAGGAGTTATTTCCCTGAGGCTTCTAGTAATTGCTTCAAGGTTAGTCCAGACATTGTGACCAAGAGGCACATTCAGGAAGTACTACAGGAAATACTTCATATTCTCTGCTGCCAAGTCCCCACTGAAGGTGCAAACAATGCAATCTCTTCTACTGATAGGTCCAGAGCCTAGCATGGAGACATGACCGGCTTCGAAATCGTTGTTAAAATAACGGCGAGCTTTTGAGATACAGACCTGAATAATAATAATAATGTCCTTATCGCATCACTTCCTTTGTCTTGAGAAAATGACACGCAGATTAGATGAGGAGAAAACTACTGGCCGACTCTCTGCCAGTCAGCTCATTATTCTGCATTGGAAACAGTTGTGTGAAGGACTATCGGGAAGTTTGACTCGCAAGCGTTAAAGGATAAAACAACGGCACTGCAAACATATAGGTCACATCTTATTAAAGACATCTGGCTTACTTAACCAGAGAGGGGGAGAGAAACAAAGTCAAACACAAAACACAGTCCAAGTCCAATCCTGAGTGAAGTCTAATCTCAGGCTTTAATTTCCTCAAAGCGCATGTAAAGAATAAAGAATAAAACTGTTGTAAGGCGGGCAGCATACGCACATTAGGTCAAACATTAGATAACTCCTCGGGTCCCTCTCCGGCGAGAGGGGCAAAGGGGCACTCGGTACGGCGATCGTGGGAGCATTGGGGCAGTCACAGTGGGAACATTCAGAGTAAAAACAGGAGCTTTGGAAGGGGGGCAAAAAGAAAAGGAGAGAGAAAGGCCCGCGGGGCTCTGTCTGGCCTGGCAGTGGGAGTCCAGGGCTGTGAGGCCGGTCTCTCCCTCGGGCCTTTCACTGCACTGCTGGCCACCGCAGGCCACTCTCCCCTCTCCACATTTCTCAATTATTGTTACTTGGATTAGCCCAGCGGGAAGCCGGCATTCCTTCAATGAACCTTTTTGTTTGACATTCAGACTGCTTCCAGCATCTGCCCTGGCCAGCGTGGACTGTTCCAAATCTGGTTAGACACTCGAACCAGACGAAATGCAGCTTCTGTCAGATCCACTAAAGCTCTGCTAATTTAACACTGTGGTGGCAGGGAGAAAAGGTGTGCTGGGGGAAATGGAGGGGTGAAATAGGAAAAAGTGAGAGAGGAGAGAATGAATGAAAAACAGGTTATAGTGGGAAAACAAGATGGAGAATAAAGGACAGGTGGGTGAGAGAGGGAGAGCTCCAGCCCCGGTACCCTTGCACACCGTTGTTGACATGTGGGCTAAAAGGAAAATTAATGAACTGAAGGACTACACACCCCACAGCTCCGAGCGGCAGCATCCCCACTCCTACCCAGCAAGCACACATTCCCCAAAGCTCCGGAGACCAGACAGCCAGCCAGACACGCTGCCTGGATGAAAACTACCCAACACTGGGAAAAGGCTGAGATGTTTATCAGGCCTGCCCGAGTGTAAAGTCAGGTTCAGAGCAGGCTCTCTCTCACACTGGGACACAGCCACTCTCACTCACTCCTGTCTCCAGGGTTTCTGCCCCAGTAACTGTATAATACAGGATGTGGAGCAGGAAAAAAACAGGTCTGAAATTCCTCCGCGACTCCAGAGAGGGTTCCCTCCAAATCTGCGAGGCAAGGGATATTCATAGCATTTGGCTGTAATATCCCCCAAAACCTCACAAGGTTGTATTATTCAGTGTGCAGAGCATGATATTTTTTTTTTGCAATGGCTCAAAGACAGACTTCTCACATGCACACCAGGTAAAACCACTCCTGAAGTGTTGCAGTATGACACAGTGTACCATGTGACAGACGTCAAGAATGAGTTACTAGAGGCTCTTTACTCAACTTCATAAAAAGCATTGGCTACACTATAGTAAATATTTCAAGAGGATTTAAATATTCTACTTTAACAGAAACAGCAACACACATGCACAGACATAGGTATACATACGTTGAAACCTTCAAGTATTTGACATCCTACACAGACAGGCATTTACCAAGGCAATCACAGACTCTGTCCAAAATGTACAAGACCAAGGTAGAGAAAATAAGGAGGAACTTGGACTTACAAAGGCCAATTTGAGAATGGGATAAAGGAAGGAAAATTTCATACCCTGGCCAAGACTGCAGGTAATTCCCTGGGATCTGTCTTTACAAATATCCAACCTGGCTCAGCCTGAGGACTCCCCAGGTTTCTCAAATGCAATTTAGCCCCGACAAAAGCAATTCAGCCCACCGACCCCTGTTGTCCTTGATGCTGGGTGGAGATAAGCAGTTTATTAGCACCTCAATTTCACTGGGAACCCTTTTATTTTCTCCTGTTTAAAGCCTGCTGTCCTGAAGCCTGGGCATTGTGTGGCTGCTGTAGACCAGGGTGCGTATGGGTCGGGTTAATTAGCCCCGCAAGCTTATTCATACAGTGAAGCCAAAAGGTCCTCTGCCAGCCTAGTTAATGGCACCACCGTTTACACTGAAGGTCATTTTAATCAAGGGAACGCCAGGCAGACTAATCTGCGCGGCGTTCGGCGTAAACACGGGATATCCTCGGCTTACAGTCGCCCAGATACCTGCGGTCATGGAAACGTCATTTCTGAGAGTCATTTCCTCGGAACTCCGAAACCTCCGGCTTCATTCCCTCTCATAATCTGTTCACGCTTCCACACGCGCACTTCTGCCATTTTATTTGATATTCCTGCATAATAACACGGTTTGCATTCAGCTTTACCACAAAGTCGTTCAAGCGTTATTTAGTTTTGTAAATTTATGCGACAGTAGGCGAGTTCAAAGATCAGCGTGATAGATCACTCCATAATTGAGGCCGCCTTTCGGCACACTAAAAGCTGCTGTCCATACACATGAAGGGGCTTTTTTTTTAAACATCTCGGGGAGAATTCTAAACACACATCAACATTTCTCACGTCCTCCATTTTTTTAACCTTAAACTCAATGTCAAAACAGCGAGACCTCTGTGTTCATACCGACCGCGGCAGGACAAAGGCCAAAACGGTCCAAATATGCGAACGCATAAACCAGATAAAACGCAGCGCAGCGCGGGGCATGGCACGCCATAATTTAACCTCTTGTGTCTGTGGCATGTTTTCCAGACCTGGTTTGTTTTTCTTGGATGTTATTTCAGTCCCCGCGCAGGCTGAGGGCACCGGGCTGGGACCGTGAGTAATGAGCTCTGCGCTCTCTCCCCTCGTCTCCCGCTCCAGAACCGCCGCCTCGTTCCCCGCTCCGCCCTCCCCCTGCTGACGCGGTCTACCGAGGAGGTCCTCCGACGTCACGAACACGCTGCGCGCGCCCAGGCACACGCGTGAATCATGCCCACGCATTCATGGGTATAGACGTTCGTTTGTGCCATCGATAGCCACAAGACCGTGTATCTATAAACAAATGTATGCACCCACATACAGAATAGCACACAAAATATATATATATATACATACACATACACAAATACATTCAAACAATTACAAAAATACACATACAAAACCCTACATACTAATACACACACCCTAACAAACACGCATCTGTGCACATACATATGCTGGTAAAATACTCATACAGATCTACTCAAACACATGCAGCTATCACAAGCAGCCACAGTCAAACAAACCCAAAAATGCCCACACACATACAAGCCTGCTCACACACCCATCCTTTGGAAAGTGGACGCATATTACACCCTCACGTACGTGCACACGCGCACCCACAACAGCTTCAAAATGGTCGCCGATTACCAAAACACTCCAGTCTTCTCAGCGTACTCCTGCACGGGAACCTCACGTTACTCAATATCGAAAAACCGAGCCAATGCTGGCCTTCATATCACGGACTGCGCTCCTTATCTCTCTCATTTCCTGCAGAATCGCGTTAGCGAAAGGGCCGTGCTGTGCTGTTTTTATGGTTCTCACTATCAGGCATACTGTCCTGTTGTCTGATTTCTGTGACTCTGTAGCCTGTGTGAGTGTGTGACCGCACAACGGACCCTCCTCAGCCCGGACTGCGTGTGTGTGTGTGCGTGTGTGCGCGTGTGTGTGTGTGTGTGTGTTCAAACATCCATCACGGCCTCTCCCTTATCTGCCTCCTCCTCCGAGCGCTGCCCCTCGGTCCTGCCCCAGGGGCTGATGGGAGGCTTTGAAGTGGGCTGCGAGGGGGACCGGCGTGGTTTTACTGCCGGGACAGGCCCCCGGGGCCGAGCGCTATCAGCCCCCCGGATCGTCCGCCGCGGCCCGAGGACTCGGAACCCCGCGGCCCATGGGCCCATGGGCTGCGGCCCGGCCGCCTCTCGCTCTTCATAACCAGACGCGCTAACGGCAGCGATGGAGGCGCTAGCCGGGGACACATTCGGGCCCTATCTGCAGGCTGGGAGCGGCAGCACAAAGGCACCTTTGTGCCATTCACAGAAGACAAAAAACAAAAAAAGCCGCCGCTCCACAAGGCGGCCTTCTGAAATATTTGCGCAGAAACAGTTAGGGCTTGGAATAATGTTATTCTTGCTCCCAGAAGGCCGCGTCGGCCTCGCGTAGCCCGAGAGAGGCGTCCGTCCGTCTGTCCGTCCCTGCCTGCCCCGCTGCCGTTCCCATTCCCGCACGCTGCCGAACACGACGACGCGCCGTGCGCCCCTTAGCACGCGCCGCTGCGCGTAGTGAAACTGCAAGCGTTCGGGAGACGTGCTCAGAACCAAATCTCTGCTCTGTCTGGGTTCTGTCGGTATGGGGCCACCAGCTTTCCACCTGAACAGGCCAGGCCGGTGCTTTTGCTTCTGATCTAAATTCATTTTACAAACGAGTGCGAGAGCAGAGGGGGGTGGGGGTGGAGATCGTATCTGCTAAAAACAACACCGGAGAGCTTCCCTGCACCATAAACACAGACGGCATTTAAAGACAAAATGAAAAGAACGAGCAGCGCACGTAGCCTAAAGCAGCGTGTTCGGTGTGACTTCACCACCCCCCACCCCACCCCACCCTCGCAGTGACTGACGGACGTCACTGACGAGCCGCTGACGATGAGACACTGTTACATGACTCGGGGTGCCCAGCGAACACCTGCCTCCACTTAACCCCGCTGAGCCTTTCTGCTTGAGCTGGCTCTTTCAGGCCGGGCCGGCTCCTCCTCACACGCTGCCTCCGCACAATGTCCCCGCCCGCGTCCCGCAGGCTCAGGGGCCGCCGCCCCTCTGCTCCCCAAACAACACGACAGCTGGGGGTGCGGGCCAAAGGGGGACAAGGCGGTTCTGTCTCCAAGAGACACCCCCCCCACCCCCCCCCCCCTGCAACTTCCATCCCCACCGTCCTCCATTCATGTCCCCCCCACCGGTCGTCATGCCAATCAAGCGCCTCTGTTAGGTCAAGAGTTATTCACACGGCGCTATGGGGGACGTGGGGCGCTCCCATTCAGAGCCCGCCGCGGGCCCCCCTTACCGCGCGGCTCATAACAGGCCGCCCCTTCGCCGTGGAACGCGGCGCGCGGCTCCCGTGGTAACCGTGGCCCCCTCCTCGTATTTATCGCTTCCTAAATATGATGGATTCCTTGCCCTCTCCCCGGCTAACGGTGTGTGGAGGAGGTCTGCTTCTCTGCCTCTGGGAGATGCAAGGGGCCTGGTTAATGCACTGTCAAACAGGACACAAGGCAGACGTTGTGAACCGACCGCTTCGCTCTCTCGCTTCGATGTACTTTTCCGTCTCCTACACTCAAAAGACCTTTCCTCCAAATAAACGATGCGCAATTGAAAGTTAACAAATAGGCCTAATAAACAAATCCCTTTTGCCCTCAAACCCCAAAAGGCAATGCCTTTTCGCTAACGGAAATAATCAGTCAAGCCTTTGCTACTCAACCATGGTCGCAAAACTGCTTATTTAGTCAAGTACTAGAAATAGAATGGTGATCTTGCTGATTTGAAAGCCAATGGAAAGAAATACTCCATTACAACAATGGTAAAATAAAACTATGTTGAAAAATGTGGAGTTCAAACTTATAAGATGATCAAAGGGGTTATTTTTAGTTTTCACCATCGAGCTGTTTTGTCAAACAATTTAAGAAAATCAAGCCAAATCCAAGCTTTGCAGTCTTCTCTGATTAGGTACACAAGTCAAATCCTGTGGTGCAGTCTTGCTGAAGCCTAAAATTACCTTTATTCACTACATTCTAATGCATTTCTCTGCGTACTTGATCACAGGCAACATGTTCCCACAGAACAAGGGCCTACTGGCAGATGCGTTTGATGGACATTTTGTGGTTGGAAAAGTGCCGTCTGCCTCCCACAACCACTCTACATGTTTCTGTTTATTCACCAGCAATTGGTGTGAAACACAGAAATCCTATGACTACAGAGAGAGGGAAGGCAGAAAGCTCTCCAAATCTTTCCTGTGATCCCAGCTTTAATAGACAAAAACTTCTTAAAATAACTTGGACTGAGGTCGCTATAGCCTGTGCAGAAGAAAATACAGGAAGGAGAGCTGTGTCTGTGGAAGGCCACCATTCAAAACAGGCAGAGAGAATCTGTGAAAAAACCCAGTGGGGCTGCCATGCTAATTTTAGGAAGCTGGGGTGATGGTCTGGCATGGGGTGCCAGTATGGACCGGGCCCATGAACCCGGGTCCAGAGCAGAGGGACCTGCAGGGCACAAAGGAAGCAGAGCACGGTGGAGTGCAATGCCGCTCCACTGGCCTTCCTTTCCGCAGGGCCGCGGGCTTCAAAGACCCTCCTCCAACTCCAGCGGGTCCCGTGCCACGCCTGTCCATCCCCTCCCCCCGCCTGATGGGGGAAGAGTCGCTGCTTTGTGGCCCATGTCCCCCCCCCCCCCCCCCCCCACACACACACACACCTACGAAGAAAAACATCACAGCTACTAGGGCTAAAAGGCCAGGTTTTGCCTCTGTGACCTGGAGAGTACTGTATAAGCTCACACTTGGAAAGAACCGTTTACTTTCACTGCCAAGCCTGGAAATACTGGAGGCTTGTTTGACAGGCAGATTTCATGCTTTCACCATCACTTTAAACTTTGTTATAGCACCTAATGTCCTAATAGTGCTAATAATGCTGCTTTCTATTGCAGCTAAAATATTCCCAGACTCCATAGCTCTGCTTTCTGGGGAAAAGGTGAAAATGACCCCAAGAGGAAGCACTATTTTAATAAAACATTTTAATGAAAACAATGGCAGCAATGGACTGGCACATTACCATGGCTCTAGCCACCTCCAGCGTGCTTCAGTGTTTACTCGCAAGTTCTTTTGGCTGAGACAAGTAGAAAGAAACATACAATCAATCACTGGGCAAAACTCAGAAGGCACTCTTGCCCAGCTGAAACCTGCAGCTGGGAACACTTTCCCTGTGACTGAGCCGACTGTAGCCCCAGAAAACCGTCTCTTCCAGATATTATGGAGCTGCCTCCTGGTGTTGAAACACTGGCCGAGTATTTGAATTTCGACAGTTCTCTCTATTCATAACAAATGTCTTCACCTTAAAAATGACTATGAGATTCTGACTTAAAATGAAAGGGCTGAAAATGTGGGATGGTCACTACTAAAGCCAAATATGAGTCTTTTTTTCTTATTTAAACACACCACAGTAAGAATCACAAAATGAAGACTTCAAAGTGACTTGTCCAAGAAAAGTATAAGGCCCTAGTGTTTATCTACATTAGAGGGAAGCAAGGAAGTATTATGGGCAGCAACATTGACTCTGCAATCTACATGCGGAGTACTATTTCACCAATCTCTGTGGTCAGCAAAACCACCACTAATTGTTTTCACATTACAAAGCAACCAGCCAATTTTGCCTCTTGATTTTTCTCCAGGACCACCTTTAAGACTCGCACTGCATGTTATGCTACTTTCTCATTTTCAACAAAACAAAAATTCTTCATCAGACATTTATAATTGTACAAAATACTTTTTTTTAGTTTTGGCTTCATTTCATCAGACCACACACATAAAAGCACGTACACCCACATAAACTTTCCACATATCTGTTTAACCAGTTGCTTATTTGCATACAGTTGAAAAGTGTATTTTTTAAGTAGGAAGAGCAGTAGCTGAAGCCTCTTTGGAAGACTTGAAAAAATTCACTCTGTAAGTCAGCCACTAACAGTCTTTGAAAACCCAAAAAAGAAAATCTAATAAATGACATCAAAATGATTTGGTACATGGGTAAGTTCCTCTAGCATGTCACTACTGACATTAATTACAGATATCACTCATTTCAAAGGTTTGTCAAATTTGGTCTCTGCATCTTTATAACAAACATACAAGCAAACCACCCATAGTTCAGGAAGCAAAACAGCTAGTCATGTCGATTACGTATAAAAGGACAATATAATTTTAAAAAAATTTTGCTTAAAGACCGAGAACAATAACCTTTAAAAAAAAAAAAAACACTGATCTGGTAATACTGTTGAGATGGGGAATAGCACAACCAGGTGTGGAACCACCAAAGCCCGACTAATTAATTTCTGCAAGTTTCACTCTTTCAAGTCACAGGCCAGCAATCAGTTTTGAGATGTGAGCTGCATCGGACTTCACTCTCCATTTCCTTTGTGGAACCGGGACCCGGACGCCGGAGGAGCGTTGCGGACATGTTTTAACCATGAGCAGCGGCCTCCTGATTGCCTCCTAATTTGTTTAAAGAGAAAACAAAGCGAGGGAGCGAGGCTGTTTGTCAGCAGTGCGGCGCGCCGAGGAGACTGTGGGCAGGGCGAACACGAGGAAGCTCGTTAGGAGAACGCTTCCAGCATCGGAGCCCGTCATTACAGCCTGCGCACGGGCAGCCTGGCGGCGACTGCGCCCGGCTCGGCTCACGCGCCGCAGAGAAGCCAAATCCTGTTCCAGGGGAATCTGCCGGTTGACAAACAAGCGCGCGTGCAACCGGAGGCTAGTGGTAATGAGCAGACTGTCACCAGCCATGACACAAGCAACATGGGAGGGGCTACAACACCCGCAGAGGAGGGTTTAAAACGAGCTAAATTTCAATTTATTATAAGAAAATAATCACAGTCTCCTGGGGTGGATAAACACTGAAAGTGAACCCTGACAGCGGTAAGAAAATGGCAGGCTTTACACACGGCCTTGACGAAAGGCTGGTCATGGTAGAGTAGGCTTAGCGCTAGGGTCGGCAATAAAGCGGTAATGAATCATCTGGAATGCCCTCCGTGGGAAAGGTAATTATTTCAAATGACCAGTCAAACACAGCATTTCAGAAATACTCCAAAAGGCATGACAGTCAGGTTCCTTGGCAAACAATGCTTTAACATCTGTACAAACAATTGCTTAGACGTATACAAGATGCTGAAAGAGAGAGGGGATTTTTTTGTTTTGTTTCGTCAAAAAAAAAATGTTGGCTCAAAGACATGAGCAGCAGATCTCGAGGCTGTGATAAGACAAAGAGAGAGGATTTTTTCTGGGGAATTCTTATCATAAATACGGAATATTTGAAAAGCCGAGAGGAGTTCAAGCTGAGAGAGCTTGTATGAGCATGAGCAGGTTTATAAACCATGGAAGCAGAAGCCTCCATTGGCACCTCTTTTTCAGGAGGCAGAGAGTACAGTATGGCAACAGACACATGCCCCACTGCATTCCTCCCCAGTTATTTGATGACCACCCAACTGGACTTAACACTTGAGGCTAAGAGACAGTATCCCATTGAGGTACTCACAGCCAAAAATCCTGTCGTGGGACCACACTATCAGGAAGCACATACAGACCATAAATGCAAACAGAGATAAGAAAAAAGAATTATAGCGCGGTCAGCTTAGTTTACAGTAAACCAGTTTGGGGTCAGATTCCAAATTTAACACCACACCCAGGGCCCTGTATGGCAGATGGATCTTCTCATACAGGAGAATATTTATCTAAACTATTTACTAGGCAGCCCATGTCGAAACACAAACAGAGCTGAAAAGGAAGAGACAAACCCACGCTCAGAACCTGCTCATTAACTGGCCCGTCAGTGGTTTTATAGGAGAATAACATCTGAAGTCTGCTTGGCTTGCCTAACGGAGCTGTTTTTAACAGAAGAATCTATATCTGTTTTATCTTTCCCGTTTAATTTTCTGGCTCACTGTGCCCTTTTATCCCCCTGGCTCCTCACACGTATCTCTTTTCATGCTTGTAAACTGCCAAGGTATTAAGGGCCAGACTAGCCACTAAAGGAGAATCCATTAATTCATCAGTTTTTTTTCCTCCACGGGCTTCCGTAGCGCCTGAAACAAAGCACTCCTACAGGCCGTGTGGTTTCATTTCCTGTCCACAGTGAAACTGATGCCCTCAGAAAAAATCAACACAGACGCTGAACATACCAATAACTTCACTTGGTGTTGGTCTGGGTCCAACTGCACACAAAAATAATAAAATAAAAATATGTATTTTACATATTTTGGTGCCAGTGTTGATAAACATCCAAAAGGAAATTAAATAACTGTTAGTGGAAATATGAAAAGCACATTCAGCGGGCGAACTTAATTTTCAACACTCCACTGATTTTTATCCTCTTTTAACAGACTCCGTTGAGGTCAGGGGCATTCCTTTTCCCGCGGAATACATTTTTCATATGAAGCGCACCTTTTTAGATTCCCGCTCACCCACATTAGTGGAGCCCCATTACAGACCTCAGCTTGCAGGGCGTATCGTATTAAGCTAAACTGCCGGTTCATGCTAAGATCTGGGACACGGCGCGACGCTGGAAGGAAGGCTGGAGGTAGCGGCGGGAGGCCAGCGTCTGTGTGTATACACAAGGCTTCAGCGCCGGGGTCTGGGGGAGAAATATCGCTCCCGACGTACAACACTGTTCCATACGGCCCTCCGACCCACCAGCTGAGAAAAATTAAATACACACAAATCAAAGATTTAATGGTTAATACGTCAACTCGGCTGCGCCACGGTCCTTAGAACGCGCCTGAGGAGCGGCACCTCCGCTTCCCTTCCCGCTGCGCTCCTGATACAGGCCTCCCCTCTCTGTGGCGCTGGGCGCCTTTCGTGCCGCGGCCTTTCAACCGAGAGCGGCCTCCGCTCTGGCTCCGCACATCGGCAGCACTTTCCCTCCGACTGCTCGCGAGAGGAAACGGACCGCTGATTGCTAGGAGCTTTGGCCAACGATCAACAAAGAACCCAGGAAAAGGAGCTTTTTATTTTTGAGTTCTACGGTCGCAGTGGTGGAGCATCCATTCCACCCCACCAAATAGCTGGAGATGGAGAAACAACAGGCTCGTGTAATGAATTCCTCAAAAAGCACTTCTCAGATAATTAGCTGCCAGTCTACCTTGCTTTAACTTCCGATAAAGGCAAAGAACAACACTAAGAAGCCAGTGAAACTCACTGCAGCAAATCTAGAATTCTTATACAGCTTTATGACCTATAATAGTGCAAAAATGTTGCATTTCTTCAAGGTGTTAAAATCCAGTTAATTTACTAAATCTTCTTACTCTACAGAAGCACTTTATCAATACTAACAATAATAAACTAAATAGGCTAACCACTGGAGCCACACGATTTTAGGAATGTTGGCTCATTGGGTTTGACTTGACTACAGTTTCTCTTTGAAGTACAGAACCAAGCCTCAATAGCAAAGCACAATGCTGAAATGCAAGCCAGCGCAGTCTGTTTATATGACTTATGGATAGCAACATACAGAGCGAAGCTCAGTAGCTGAACCTGGCTTGTTAAACTACTGGGCTTAAACTAAACCTCTTTAGGAGAACTAATCTTCAAAGGCCAAAGAATTCCTAGCCCTCAGCCTACAACAGGATTAAAGTCTCTATGGTTACTGATAGTAATTACCAACCAATAAAGTACAGGAAAGTAAAACAGACTTTTGTATGCTAAATAAACAACACCAGATAGGAGGAGCATTCCCAAACAGATTAGTGTCCAAGAAAAACCTATATAACCACCAGTCAGATGTAGCCACACATCCCTGAGTGGGAAGTCCTATGTACAGTCTGTGAAGGACAGTGGAGCTCAACCATTCAACCGTTTGGTTTTCCTTCTTTACCTCTTAGTTCATCTTTGATATATAAACAACCAAGCTGAGAAAAGGACATTAACACCGAATACCCCACCTCCCAGATGGTGGCAGCTGGTAATAAGGAAATGTTCAGTTAAAATTTCACTGTATTCAAAACAAATCATTAGATGCCCGTAAAATTTAATTTCCTGCTATTCAAACCGCACCACTATAACACAGTACAGCAGGGAAGCTAGTTAACAAGACCCTTTTCCCATCTGCAAAGAGTGTTAATGCCTTTCAGCACAATCTTGCTCAGTAAATGCTTCCACAACAAGTCCGTGAAGATGAACTTAATCGAGTTCCCAAGACAGATGCAGATATGAAATCGGATTAAAGCATATCTTGTCATTGTCAGGTCTTGTCACCATTTTATAAATGATGATCTAAGCGAATTTAACCAAGTAAAGAAGTTAGTTCTGCAACACACGTGACGCAGCCTGCCTTGGAATTAAATTTTTGAGGGCTTATCTGTGTGTTACACCATAGAAAAAAGCCTGACTCACAGCAAGATAGAACCTGGACTGTCATTATGTCATTCACCATGCTGGATGGTGATCGCAACGATCAAGCCTTCCCACTACAGGCAGCTCTCCCACCGTGTCACTGCATCATTAGCAGTGATGAAATGATATGTGTTATCATCTGGAACACAAGCAGAACCCCCCCCCCCCCCCCCAGCACCGAGCCAAGGCTCTTAAGTGTTTATTTCACTGTCCAGCACAGGCTGCTCAATCACTATATTTAGGCATTTTTGTGCTGTACGGTGGACATAAAATACATGAATAGTTTCCACTCCATTTTATTCATGGGAAACAAGTTGCTTCTATTTTTTTTTCTTATATTGTTTACACCAAACTAGTCTGCTATTATTTATTTTTGCACTTATGCTGCTAGTGAGAGGGTGGAACAAGGCTGAAGTTCTACATGAAAAAGTATAGAAGAGTGCTGACAATAACCTTGAGAGGGGAACCTTAAGGATTCATCCATCCATTACTTTATGCATTTTTACTGTTCATTCAGCACAGTACAAGGAAACAAGCATGCAAATTCCAGGGTTATCCTGCCAATCATCTTGAACCAGCCAACTGGAGTGCACAAGCCATGAGCAGTCCAGGTACAGCGAGCTGCCTGTGAGGAAGGTATCCTCAGAGCTCATAAAAAACATGAGGGGAAAAAGCATGAGCCAAAGCTTTCCCTTCAAAGGCCCATTCACCATCTTGTGTGCTTGTGGGATTGCACTTCGGTCAAATATCCCTTAGTCAGGAATGTGCATGGATCATCTAATGGGCTAATGTAGGAAATGGCCGCTGGTGCAATTCTAGCTTTGGAGGAAGAATTGTGTCTAAGATAATTACAATCTATGTACAGCCATCTAAATAAATGATTCCTCATCCATGTGAGAACCTGTTAAGAGCTGTGCTGACTGATAGGTAGCATATATTTCCATTTTCAAATAAATATTAATCGTTGGCAGAAAGCTCCATAAAGCTTAAGTATTCATTAGGGCACAGGGAGTGTGGCAGTTCACAAAGGCCTAATTGTGGCCAGTGAAAGATTTGTGAATCTTCATGCAATAGAATTTCTTAAGCCCTTAATGTAATGCAAACAGTCTTTAAAGATTTACAGCTGACACATTTACTGCAGAATTTAAAAATCTATGTTTCATCCTGGCTCCTGTAAAGAGAAATGTAACATGATTTCTTAGTATTAAGTTAAATGTTGCCATGGAAAAAGGCCATTCTAGCTGCTGAATGTGATTTTTTTTTATTTTGAGGGTAACTTGATAAGTCATAGAAAATTCCAATACAATTTATTATAATTGTACATTGTTTCTCAAATTAACTCAAAAGCCCTATGAATATGATGATTCATATCTCTTGCACATGACAAACTAGCAACTGAATTCACCGGAGAAAATTAAAAAACTACCCTGCTACCATGTACTTCCCTATTGAATGTTGTGAAAACTGCCTTCAAAACATGATAGTCTTCATAAGAGATTCAACTTTAATGCTTCTTTCAAGGAAGAAAAATGAACTAAAAATCATAGGACGCCTTAGTCTTACACAGGCAAGCGCACACGCAGGCGCACACACAAAATTTGATGGAAGGTGGAAGACGCCACTCTGGGCACTTCTACAGTTTCATCATTCGTCTGTGTCCCTATAGAACAGGATCTCACATGCCTTGACTTCCCCAAGTTCTTGGTTTCTTATGCTGTTCTGTAATAACAGGCAAGGGTCTCTATGGTTGCCTTATCTTAGCAGTGAAAAAATAGTACCTAATGTTCCTGGATTGAGGCTCAGTGTGTTTACCAATGATGTTTTTTTTCACCCAATGTTTGGTTTTCATTGATATTATTCACTCAAAAATAATAAATTAATAAGGCCTGTTTTGGATAGATGTGAGGGAATTAGTTGATAATACAAAAAAACTAAAAACATTCAAGTCATCTAATTTTGGATGAGCACAAAATTGATGTATATTCTGTTGCATTGTATTTCTTTTATAAGAATAGAAATCACCGCGCTCACCTGTTTTAATTTGTTTGGTGCGTTGAAACCAGTGAAATATCGTCAATTGAAAAGAAATTGGTTCGCACTCAAAAAATGGCTACAAAGCTTCAAAAAATGTCATTATTTATTTTTTTATTTGTTTTCTCCAATGCAGAATCAATGCAGAATCTCAAACGTTTCTGCATGCTGCCTTCTTCAGTGTGCAGGTATTTCTTCAACTGAAAAGTTCATGTCTTGAACCATTTGGTAGGGCAACTTATCTGTTCAAATGTTCTTAAAAAGAATAACAAAATCAGTTTACATTAAAAGTTAAAGGCCAAACTTTGGTTATACTGGCTTTGTTATTCTTTTTAATTGAGTTATAAAGATTTCTTATAAAGATCTTCCATTTTCCATTCCAAGTTGAGACTATTCCATTAAGTGAAATTGCATTCACATTTTAGTGTGGTAAATCACCCATTTTGCACTGCAGAGCAAAATCTTACATAAACATAAAAGGCATCGGGCCTTTACCATCTATTCATTATGTCCAATTAGCAGTTTTTGAACTGATCTTTGACAAATCCAAAAATCGAACAGTCAGCATATTGGCTGTGCCTTCCACACAGCCCTATTCAAACAGTGTCTCTAGTGGTACCACATCATTACTGCAGTATTTCTTCAGTGAGTGAGTCAGTGAGTTAGAGACACCGTTTCTGGGGCTTCTTTTTCCATTAACAGTCCAAAAATAAATAGCTACAGTAACATAGCCTGGGGCAAGGCATTCCAATTCCGACAGGGGAGCCGTTTATAAGACATTTCTTTTAGCAGGGAAACCCCACATTTACAGAAAAACTACAGTGATTATGATGGTGATATCAAGGACATCAAGGCAACAGGAAGGCAAACTGTGAGCTACGTTATAGTCTGTAAGGATAATGTCAGACAGTATTCTGCAATGCTGTTCTAGCTCAGTAATGATAATATTTGGTACCTACTACTGACAGTTGCTATGGTACAGACTGAAACACAAATTCACCAAGAAGCAGCATAGCACACAAATACAAAAATCTGGCACAGCACACAGCTGCTGGATTCAAGACTTTGTCTAAAGATCCAACTGAATCTCTGTCACCAAAGACTATATTTGATCTAGCACAATATTAAATTAAACAAGTGTTACTTTAAAATATTCTTGGTGTCTTTGAAGAGGGTTTTATTAAATTTGGCTGGAAAATAACTTAAATGACCTAGCCAGCTGGTAATTCACTTCATCTGTAAAGACTCTTATACAACTGGTTCAAAAATATATATTCATAGTAAAAGTGTTTGATCAAATGTATATGTTACTGAGTATGACAATGTAAGTTTAAACAAATGTGCTAAGAAAGAAATGGCAGTGAATGTTTGAAAAAGGGGGGAAAAGTACATTCCTACATATTAACAATGTTGTTTTTTTAAAATGCAAAGGTCACTGAGTGACTCCGGTATGATTATTTTGCATGAGTTCAGTGCGAGCTTAGGTGTACGAGAAGCTCCCAAAGAAGCTGTACTTTTTTCAGGTAAAGTGGCTTTAGTATCAACATTTTGTCTGGTTGAAGTCTTCACTGAAATGGTTCCATCCCAATGATTTATGGTCTTCGTGGCGTTATTAAACTGAAAGACTGTCATGGCAGGATGCCCTTTCCACTTCTTTTTTCCAGAACTATAGCATTTAGTTCTAATTCTAGGTTGCATTTTCAGAACTATCATAAAAAATAACATTTAACCATTCATAAAACATTTATTTATATTTGTATTATTAGTACCTTCTGTTCATAAGACATCAAATACCACGAATATAATTCATGACTGCAGAAAAAAGCTGACAAAAGATATGTTTTAGTATGGAACGGATCGATTAAAGACGTCGGCGTATTCCTTTGTAGAATGTCACTGACCAAATTATATTTAAATGTCCAATGAACACAAAGCAATTAACACAAAGTCAATCATGTAACCAAAAATCTGAATGAGAAGCACTAAAAAACAATTTTATAAAGATGGGAAGCCACGTTCACAAAATAATGCGCAGAAATGCTACACCTCTTCTTCGGCAAATCATGTTATAACAGAGCAAGGCGATGTTTACGCGGATCATTCACAGGTTAAGTGTAAGGAGAATGGCTTTGGGGTTTCGCAGTAATCGGCCAGTGAAGGCAGATCATCTACAAAAGATGTCTTCCGGCCCTGGAATTAGAACTGGATTGAGATAACTGTAAAGAGTACAAAATGCAAACTTAATGCCGAAGTTGTGATGAGATTTGAGCCACAGCTTGAACTGAAAGGCTGATGTCAATCTAGTACAACGACAATATTAACAATACAATACATCATGAAACGCCTTTCACGTGGAACCTCTGTGTGCAGGTAGAAACCTCGTATTTCAACTCTTTCAACTCACTTCACGCCTGCTATGGCCACATTGCAAAAAGATCACTTCACCGGGCTTGAAAGTGCATGTGTAGATACTCTTGGCACCTTTGAAAATTTGAATCCAAAAAATTCCGCCTTTAACGGATGCAGTTTGCAACTGAAAGGCTTTGTTTTGTTAGAAAGGGAATCTTATACTGTGATGCTTCTTTTTGCCGCCTCATTCGACTTACTCAGCTTACTCACAGTAGGCCTATACAAGCGCTGCAATATTAACATTAATATATGCCAATTTAAACGGGCCTATTTTTATTTTTCAAACTGTGAGATTACAGTAACACATTCATAATAGCGTACACGTGATAATCCATGCTCTACATATGATATCAAATGCTGTATTTGTTTTGTATCTATAAAGCATTCCAGACAATCGACTTCCAGCTGAGAGGGGTGAAATGGTGAGCCACTCTATCATCGCTTTTAAAGAGTGCCATTGTCTCTGTATTGAGGTGCAAATTAAATCTCTGTTTAAATTTGGTTTAGTAAAAAGACGATGTAGGGGTGAGCCACTGTCAATTAAGACCATTCTAACAGCACATAACTTCCTCAGATTAGGAGACCTTTTGACCAACACTTCGTGAATTATTACCATGCTATTTTATCATTTTAATCTATGAGTGACCATAGTTAACATCGTAGTAGGCTACACTTAATTTAACACATGGTTAACAACCCGTTTCTTCATTTTTATTTTAAGCTATAAAAAAGCCAAGATGAAAAATACACAATCAGCATACTTTAGCCAAATACGAGATAATAGTATCATGGAAAAATACATTTAAAGAACAGTCATGTCCATTAGGCCTGTATACTTAGTGGATCTAATCATAAATATCCTCAAAACTTTTAAAGAGATGTGGAAGTTTCCGACACGGGCTAAATAAATCGCTGAAACGAACCAACAAATCACGTTCAACCCAATCTAAGTCATATATTTGGCGTTTTGACTATGTAAAGTTGGCAGAATAAAACTTTTCTTACCGGTTGCAATATGCATCCCAAGAACAACCTGCAACAGAAGGAAGTTGAGCTGACATCTCCGAAGACGGTGTTTCACTGTTGCCCGTATATAATGCATTCCTTTGAATCTTAACAGCGTAAGCCTACGTGCAGTGGTATGGTATCTTTACATCCACTGAACTCACGTCCAAACTTTGATTTTAAAAAATAGTTTTGACGTTTAACTTTTGTTCCTTGTCCCGTCTCTGTGCACCACTGTCGGTTTCGAGCGGCTCGTCGCACTCAGTGGCGTATGCTAGAGTCAAAGACTTCTTATCCTTGTCGAAGTTGAGAACAGTTCTGCTTTACCTCCTCTCTCGCCACACTTCCAAGGAACCCTCTCCGCCGAGCACAAGCCATCTGGCTCTCATTATAAATCGACGTGTCGCCACCTTGTGTTGTAAAAGAATAGGCCACATTTCGTTTGTCATCCCGTTCAAGGAAAGGGCACTGTACTTTCTGTTCAGTAATTCTAACATTTACTTTTAATTAATACCAACATCCAACTATTTAACACAAGTATGTAAGACAATAGCCTATAGTAGACCTATTCATTGACTTCAAATGTTTTTCCCCTTAACAAATTCAGGATGTTTACATTGATGTCACAAACTTTATATGAAGATTAGTGGGTAGTTTATGTCATACATACTTGTATTCTGAATTATCTTACATTTTTAAACACTCATAGGACACCAAAAATATTATACTTCATTTGATAACTAATTGGCATTAAAGCATAGGGTAAGCCGGGGCAAGACGTCCCCTGAAGAACAGTGTCTATTTTCTTATCAAATATACATTATTTGAATATCAATATAATAAGTACACAAGAAGCGTGTTTATGTAAACACTTTTATAAGGTAATTAAATCGCAACAGTCTACAACTTTGTTATTATAAAATGAAATGTTAAATTCTGTAATGGACATCTATCTGGGAGAAGAAACCCCTGGGACATCTTGGCTCATGGGTCATTGTGAGAAATACAAACTTGGCATGTATGGATAAGATTAACCTTATTTTCAAACTTTAAACTCACTTTAACCCCAATGTTAATGTTACATAACATACAAGAATAATCTTTGGTTGTTTTTATAGCTGTTTCGTTATTGCCTATTCATTTAGAACTAATAGGCCTAAGAGTGACCTATTCAGATCTTCCCTCAGAAGTCCTACTCTTACTCTTTCATAAAATATAAAAATATATTATTTGGCTCAGTACTCCATAATTTTTGAATTGTAATGAAATAATTCAGATATGGTTAAAAATGCACATTCCCGGCTTTATTTAAGGGTATTTGTATACACTTTGGTTTCAACATGTAAAATTTACACTTTTTATACATAGCCCCCCATTTCAGGGCACCATAATGTTTGAGACATATTTCTGTTATGTAAATGAAAGTAGTCGTGTTTAGTCACATATCCTTTGCGTGCAATGACTGCTTGAAGTCTGTGACTCATAGACATCACAAGGTGCTGAGTATCTACTCTAGTGATGCTCTGCCAGGACTGCACTGCAGCCATCTTCAACTCCTTCTTGTTTCAGGGGCTAGTTGCCTTAGGTTTTTTCTTCAGAACATGAAACACATGTTCAATTGGATTCAGATTGGGTGCATGACTTAGCTAGTCAAGAATTTTCCAGATTTTGGCTTTGAAAAACTTTGGGATCATAGTCCTGCTGAAGGATGAAGCATCATCCAATTAGTTTGGAAGCATTTGGCTGAACTTGAGCAGATAAGATGCTTCTGTACACTTGAATTCTGCTGCTATCAGCAGTCACATCATCAATGAAGACGAGTTAGCCAGTATCTATAGCAGCCATACATGTTGGGGGGGTGCTTTGGATCTTGGGCAGTTCCTTTTAGCCTACATTTTGCTCCTGCTATCACTCTGAGAAAGTGAATCATGGACTCATTCATCCACAAGACTTTTTTTCCAGAACGCTGAAGGCTCTTTTATGTAATTCTTAGCAAACTGTAACCTGGCCATCCCGTTTTTATGGCTAACTAGTGGTTTGCATGTTGCAGTGAAGCCTCTGTAGTTCTGTTTATGAAGTCTCCTGTGGACAGCAATAATCTACACTTGCTTCCTGAAGAGTGTTTCTGATCTGTCAGGCAGGTGATCGGGGATTTTTCTTCATTATGGTGAGAACTCTTCAATAATCAACTGTAGAGGTCCTCCTTAGCCTACCATGCCCTTTGTGATTACTGTGCTCATCAGTGCGCTTTTTCTTTTTAATAATGTTCCAAACATCTGATTTTTGTAAGCCTAAGGTTTGGCCTATGTCTCTGACTGTTCATTTCTTATTTCTCAGTCTCATAATGGTTTCATTGACTTCCATTGGCACAACGCTGGTCCTCATGTTGGCAAATGCTAATAAGAGACTCCAAAGGCAATCAAAAGCCTATAATCAAGACTAGATACTGAAAGCTCTTATACCTGCACAAAGGAAACAATTGAATACATCTGACTAATTAGAAACACCTGTGAAGCCATTTGTCCCAAATGTTATGGTGCCAGGAAATGGGGGTACTATGTATAAAAAGTTCTGTAATTTCTACATGGTGAAACAAAAAATAATATAAAAATACCCTTAAATAAAAATGTATTTTGTACTGTCAAAATATTACATGAACTTGCCTCAAAACTATTTTTTTATTTCTTCCCACCACTAAAAAGTTGAATACTGTTCAAAGATTAGGAAGGCCAACAATAAATGAGCTGAAATAAAAATTGGCCCAATCTAGTATTCGAGAGGTGAATTACAAAGGGGAGGATTTTTACCTTGGGTTGGCATCTTGCCCTGAAACAATTCATAGTGACAAATATGCAGTAACAAAGGAAATCAGGAAGGGGGCAAATACTTTTTCAATGCACTGTATATATAATACCGTGTAAAAGTCAGAGACCACTCCTTTTATTTACCTTCTGGTGAATACAGCCATTAAGTGCAGATTGTTTTCAGAAAATAATTCATGTTTAACAAAAATGCACAAAAACCTCCATGTACAATATCGAATTGTTCAGAATTTAGCGTGTTCACCCTTTGCTTTTATTGCAGCTTTCATTCTTTTCAAGATACTTACTTTAAGCTTTCGTAAGAAATCTTCAAGGGGTACTTTCACATGGTTCTTGTAAACATCTCCAAATTTCAGTCTCAGAAGTTGGTTGTATTTTCTCTCAATCCAAGTAATCCCAAACACATTCAATGATGTTGAGATATAGCCTTCTCTTAATTCTGAAGACCTCAGATTTAGACTCATCAGTCCATGAAATCTCAGTTGTCCAGTTTTGGTGTACTAGTCTAAATATTCTTCTCTTTTGTTTATTTCCTTTTATCAGTCGTGGCTTTATGACAGCTACACATCCTTTCAGTCCCCGACCTCACTAATGCTCTTCTGGCTGAATGGAAGCAAATCCCTGCAGCAATGCTCCAACATCTAGTATAAAGCCTTCCCTGAAGAGTGGAGGTTATTGTAGCAGCAAAGGGTGGACTAAATCCATATTAATGCCCATAATTTTGGATAAGATGTTGGATGTCAGGTGTCTGCATAATTTTGGTCATGTAGTGCATCTCCTTTAGCCATTTTAGATGTACATGACAAAGAAATCTGTAAGGCAGCAAAGGTGTGTATGGGTAGGTATTTATTTGAGTCCCTTTTGAAGGAAAAGTTTTGGCAACAACTTTTGTTGTGAGAACAGTTGCAACTGCAACTTGTTTATTGATTGGAAGGATGGAAGACTTGAAGTAGTAGTAGGGTGCACAAAAAGAGTGGGCAAATACTGATAGATATATTATACATTGATATTATATGTTGTAGTGGAGACTTTTCTGTGATGTTCTGTTAAATATATGTTTCCTGCATTATTGTCTGACACTTGCCAGACAATTGTCTAAAAATTGCCAGACAATTGCAGGAAACATATATTGCACTGAATGACTGATTTGCCTGGATATTGAATAAATGAAAGAGTGGTCTCTGACTTTCTTGCAGCACAGTCCTCTCTCCCTCTATCTATTCTGTCTACAATTATAGGCTAAATCAATATGTTATAAGTATTTGATGTATTTCATTTATAAAATTTTTTGTATTTAAAAAAAATTGGGCTATCTTTTCAAGATTGGGCCGGTTTGAGGCTCTGATCAGGCAGGCTGACCTTTTTCAAATCAGGCAATACTGCCGGCTTACCCAATAGGCTAAACATTTATAAAACCTAGAAGAAAAAAGGTGATGCAAATGAAAAGCTTTGCAAAGATCAATCAGCAGCAAGGAATTTGAATTAGGCCTGTACAAATCTTTCGAATGTGTTGCCTAAAGGCTAAAGTTTGCAGGTATATATCCTGCAAAAACAACTAGCCCACGTGATTTTGTTCATTTTAATGTGATTGGACAATATGCTATTTTGCACAGGCAGTAGCCTATAGCCTTTCGGAATTCAAAATAATATACGCCTATTTTTGGTTAATTTTTTTGAGTCAGGATTAGTCATAGTACCTTCCAAACATGGATTCCATCAAAGGGTGTGTGATGGCTGAGTGGCTATTAATATGGCAGTTTCCAACAGCTTACCATATGGAAGCTTTTTCTTAGTCTTGCTTGGTGTTGAAGCCAAACCGTGTGTTTAATATGTGGGTCTGCGTGTACTCCACATGTCTACAACCAAAGCCACATTGCTCTGGCAACCTGAAGGGTTCAAGTCCACCAGCAACTGTAGCTTTCCTTTGGAAACAGCATTTGCTTTAGTCTATATTACCCCATTCCAACCTCAACGCTGTAACTGACATCCTGGAACACTGTGTCAAAATGACCACGTCAAGTGCTCATAGCTACTCAAAATAGGGAATGGTGAGATAATTTGAGCTTTCAGTATACTGAAATTTATAAGATATTTAGACTCATTAATTTTTTTTAATGAACTTTGAGCATGTTTCTGAAAGATCTGGTAGACTTGAGGGCCCAAGCAACCTGCTGCGTAAAACCATTAAACGATCATAAGAGACGCAAGCTAGGCCTTGCCTATGCATCAACTGACTGCCCTGCTCTCTACGTGGTGTGGAACACTGAATTCAGCCAAACATAAAAGCAGTGCATCCATTATGTTTTTTTCACAAAATAAATTACTTTTTTTTTTAAATTGTCATTTGCCAAAAGGATGGCAGATTGAAACACAATTATTTATTTATAAATAATTATCTATTGATTTTTAAAAGAAATATTGTGTGTTGCGTGAAAGTATATAAATAGTGTCTGCAATTGTAGGTCTACCAATTTTAATTGAAAACCATGTATTGATATGTTGTATAAATAAGGGGTCGTTTTTGTGCTGGGATGATGTACATATGTGAATCCCATCAGTCACTGCAATGACGTGAGGGAAGCTTCCTGTTGTTAGCAAACTGCACACTGACTACAGCCTTCACCTTGTTTCCAGTTATTTATGTCATGCGGCTATTACCTAGTTCAGCAGTATTTTTTATTTTTTTTTACCAGACTTGATTAAGCCAAAATGGTAGCAATTTACAAGCTTTTGGTCCAACATCCTGACCTACTTTTGTTCATTTGTGTCTTACAGGACAAAGGTAGAGATGTGAGCCCTTGCCCTTTTGCTGTAATGGGCTGTGATGTCTTAAAAGGCTGGGGGGTTTCATCTTTCATTTCCTCATGCTCATCAGCAGGAGGACACATGCCAGAGCTGGGCTTTGATCAAAGCCTCAGGCACTCTGAGCTTCTTAGTGTGCACCAGCAGGACGTTACTGGCATTTATTACACAATCAACAGTGTGAAGGATGGGTCATGCATAATTTGGCAGGATTCGAGCGGCACAATGCAGGAATTGTATTCAAAATTCATGAAAATGAAATGAACAAAAAAGATAACATGAAAGTATGAGCAGCAGAAAAGGTCACTCATAAATCCCATCAATGGAAATATTCATGGGCATATCTTCTTAGTTATAGTATGGCTTCTTCCCTTTGGTGAAAGTAATATATGGTAGAAAAGCTATTGAAAATGCATTCAGTGGCCACTTTATTAGGTACACCTATCTAGAGGGATCTACAGGGTAGGACGCCCTTTTGCCTCCAGAACAGCCTGAATTCTTTGTGGCATGGATTTAGCAGCATGCTGGAAACATTCCTTAGGGATTTTGGTCCATCTTGATTTGCTAGCATCACGCAGTTCCTTCAGATTTTTCAATCAGTCATTCATGCTGCGAATCACCCATTCCTCCTCGTCCCAAAGGTTGCTCAAGTGAATTGAGATCTGGGGACTGTGCAAGCCACTGAATTAAACTGAAGTCACTGTCACTGTCGTGTAGAACCAGCTTGAGATGATGTGTACTTTGTGACATGGCACATTATCCTCCTGGAAGTATCCATTTGAAAAAAGGTAGACTGTAGCCATAAAGGTTTTCACATAGTCAGCAACAATGCTTAGGTATGTAGTGGCATTCAAATGATGGTCAATTGGGGCCTAATGTATGCCAAGCATACATTCCGCACAACTGACTCAAGGCAGGATGGATTCATGCTGTTTACGCCAAATTCTGACCCTACCATCTGCATGTCACAGCAGAAATCCAGATTTATCAGACCAGACGGTGGTTTTCCAATCTTCAATCATCCAGCTAAAGCTGCCCAGTCATGTACTATTGCTGGGCTCACTGGTGTGCTCTTAATAATGTACCACACAGTTGATATTGACACACCCAATGTTTTTGGCTGTGTCTCTGACCGATTTATTCTGATTTCTCAGATTATGATGGCCTCCTTTACCGGCATCAAAACTTCTTTGGCCCACATGACAAGAGACCGCAGCAAAAGACTCTAAATGCAATTGCCGCACCTAGAAGCAACTCAAGACCTTTTGTTATCTTTCTTTTGCATGCACTAATGATGCAACGACCAACATCTGGCGAAGACACTGCTGGGCAGCCAATTGTCAAATTACATTCAGTCTCCTAAAATGGGGCAGCTGTGTATATAAATGGCTGTAATTCCTACACGGTTCAGATATGGATACCCTCTCATTAAAGCTGACGGGACTGTGCTACTATTCTTCATGAATTTTATGGAAGAAAATTAGGTCAAAAATATTTGAATTTAAGAACACGTTGAATTCAACTGATTAGTTTATTTGCGAAATTAATATATTTGCATTTTTTAACAGTGAATTAAACACACATGCATTTATTCACTTGGAACTTTATAGTTTTAAATTCACATCTCACAAATCTTAAAAAACCAGGATCACAAAAATTTGGTTTCACTTTCCCAATGCCTCAAATTCAGTTTTTTTTTAAAATTCAGTTTGCAGAAATTCGGTCTAAAACCAGTACAGAACATCCAGGTTACTCAGGAAAAGCGGTAGAACATGGATGCCGTCGATTCTACATGTAGCCAGTCTGCCAATAAATGAAAATTCCAGTTGATGAGACCTGAGCAGGCCTTATTTTAATACTGTCTTCAGTGCGGCCAGTTGTATTATCTATTTACGTGTAGCCTACTGCACTTTTCTCGCCAGCTGGGCAAGTTTTATTGTCTATCAGTCAATTGCTAGAATGATATATGAGTAAATGATGTAGAGTAAACCAGAAAATTCCATTCTAAAAGCAAGTTAGCTAGGTTGCTAACCAGACTCACGTTCAGCAGATTAGCTAATCACTAGCTAGCTAGTTCTGTTATGCAAGTTTATGCATTCTAGCTAGATAATTAACTTGTTGTTAGATAAGATAGTAACTAGCTAATGTATACGTTCGTTATTACCTCCCCGGTACCCCCCAGTTATGTCACGAGGGAATGTATGCCGCTCCAGAACCCAAAAGAAACACACAAGCAGTTTACTATTTTTATGTTACGAAATCACATTTTATCGTATGGTTATGCATGTGTTTATAGAGCGCTCACACTCTTCTTATGGGAGATTGTGACTGGCTCTTGCTGCCACTCGGCTTGTCAGTCTGGCTGCCCGCCGGCCCGCCCGCCCTTGTCCTTTGAAGGAAGCGCAATAGTGTTTCCAAGTCTACAATTGAAATATTCGATTAAATATATATGTTATATCCAGAGAGGGGTTATATCCAATATATTAATTGTACAGTTAAAAAAAATCTAAATTCAATGTGTTCTTAAATTCAGATCTTTTCAAACCTTATTTCCTTCCATATTCCTTTAGGTATTCTTGTTCTAGTTCACCCAGCAGAGCCTGAACTGGTCACAACCGGATGCATTAGACTTACATTGCCTGGCACATCTGGTTAACATTCACGGACATGGCAGCTAATGATGAACGCACAGTAAATGCACAAACAAAATGAAACATTGAATTGCTGTCCGTTTTGATCTAAATTCAGCACACAGGCAAACTGACAACAAGCCACAACTTAAAGATCAAATGCTGCTGTCAATATTCAACATAACAAAACCTAAGGGATTCTGACTGAAATCAGAATGATTTTCTTCTGCACACGCAGTACAAAAACTGATGTGATGGATGAAATCAGTTTTGTGGACTTGATTTCGTCACATGTGTTTTCATTTAAAGATCATTATTCACATGGAGTCCAGTCTCCTCCGTGCCCACATTTCCCAGACTTGCTCCTTCTTCTGTGGTTCATCTCCAGGACCTGTGTTACTGAGCTCAGTTTGCCCAGTATACATTCAATCACTATTCTTTCCACAGAGGTCATCCAGAAGGAACTGGGCTTTTTTGTTCACTTAAAAGGACCCAACTCAATATCCTATAAGGCATACATATTTTACAAAACAAATAGCTATAGGAAATTTGTCAGTATACAGGTTCCTATGTGTTGTATGAATATATGCTACCTATAATGATGATTAAAAAAAATTTGAAATCAGGGAATAGTACATAGTCAACTTTTACCTTTGCTTTTATGAAATATGTCAATTTTCAACAATATTGATAGTTACAAAAAAATGTAAAATATTAATCCTTAATACAAAATATGGATACTGGATAGAATTGTGGTCTTCAAGGCACAGTCAAAGAAGGATAGGATTAGTCAATTTGGATGAGAACAATGCTGACTGTTTGAAGGGCGAAACAATCTGTAACCGGTATAAAATCTGAAGATTGCCATAATGACACCGTGAATGACAGGGTGTCAAGACAAAGGGAGCTGTCGGCCCATTAACTCAGACAGTAACAGCACTCAAGTCATGTAATGATGGAATAAAGCCATTATATTGGTCTCAGACAATTACCCCAGTTGTTTGATTACAAAAATAATGAGACACAAAGGTTAAAAAATATTACATTAGTTAAAAAATACTAGATTTAAGCTCTGATTTAGAGTGTTTTCTTTGGATTTAACCATCTCAGTAAGTTGTAGTTAACTTTAAAAAGGTCTCATGCCTTTTCGAAGAACGATTAAATCTAATATTAAACATTTGGAAGCCATTACTACAGGCTGGGTTAAGGAGCTGAAGTATTTATGACATGGGGCTATTTTCCCTTCTGATGTCTATCTGCTTTATTTTCCCAAAGTAAAATAAAATTATTAAAATTGCAACCATGCACAACAAAAGTCATCTAATTTTAATGAGCGGTAGATCTGGGGCTACGGTTTGATTTGAAATAAATAAACATCCCTTATGTTTTGTGTGCACAGTTCATAGACAAGCTTTTACATTTGTATATTTTATACGCCTATATACTGTAATTTTGTCTATCGGGTACATGACATAACTCAAAATAATATGGGTACAGCATAAAGTAGAAGAAAGGACTTATCTCTGAAATGAGCTTAATGCCCAGTTCAGTGTCCACCTGTGATGTCATGACATGAAATAAAAGAGACTGCTACTATTCAAAGAATAAACTATCAGATCTACTATTTCACTGAGCTAGAATACAATTTGCTATACACCAAGTACATCTGACTTGTATTAAAATACTATCAATAAAACAGGAGTGGTTGAGTGACAAGCTTCATACTTAAATGTATATATGGTATCTTTTACTACTGCAGTAGTATTTTATATTGACCTGTGTGAGGCAGATTGATAAATACTTTAAGTCCAACCAAATAATTTCCATAGGATTTATTTTGTAATAGACCATCCCTGTGTGCTTTTACAGCCTGGATTTTATTTGCATTCCTGACCTTGCTTTGATGAGTTTGATTTGTCCTGTAACTCTCCATCAGTGTCATCATACTGCATTGTCCATTCAGTTTATGTCAGATGGGACTAATCCAATGTTATTAATTCATGCCTTGGTTCAGTTTGACAAAATTATGGCAATTGTATGACCTCACTTCCTAATTCAGCAACAGAAAGGTCCAGGGCCAGGGGGCCCCTTTGGACATACCTGTTTTAAAAAAACAAGTATTAATTACCTCCAATTAGAGAGTATCTGCAGAGAGAAATCAGAGAGAGGTCATTCTTTACAGTCCTTGCATGTGTGGAGGGAGGGAGCATGAGGAGTTCTGTAGTTCATTACAGGTATTGTGTGACCTATAGGCTCTTTTTTGTCTGATAGGTTAATCGAGAGCAGCAGGGGCGAAAGGTGGCCAGAGCAACCAACGCTTTGCCTTCAGAGGCAAAAATTTAGCCCAGAAAATTGTAATGTTTGTTGTCAAACAGGGCCCTGGGAAATGAAAGGGAGTTTGCAGCAGGAATGTGTAGGTGTATTTGCTTTTGATGGGATTAACCCCTCTGCAGCAGTATTATTTGAGTAAATCAGACCGGCGTCGTGTCTTTGTAACCTGTGAATGACAGGCTGATTTTCACAAAGCAATTCATACTCCTCCCTCAGCTAAATAAATGTGGGGAGAATGGCATCATTCCTCTGAGCAGAAGGATCACACAGCTGCAGAGTCTCAGACCTTACAAATGTGTTATCCATCCTCCAGCTAGTCTGAAGAAAATATCCAGAAATCCAGTGTAAACACTAGATGCTGCAGATATACTGGTATAACACACATATAGCACACATGAAAATCAACACATTTCTGGGATCATTTGCCATGCGTTGTGCAGTAAATAAACGGAAAACCTTGCACAGATTATTTTTTTTGCGATTACTTACAAGGTGGGGAACTCTGAGAGCATGGAGGAATAAAAGACGTTCTTCCCCTTCGCTGCTTGGTCCGTTTCTCTCAGGTTAAGGGATATTTATTTATATCCGTTCTGAATTTCATAGCAACACATAAGCAGCTGAAATTCATTCCATGACATCATTACGTGGGGCGTGGAGCAGGGCTGAAGCAGAGGAGCGGAGGCTTACTCGCGCTGTTCAACCCTAACTGTTTATATCTCCGTTGCTGTGAGAAAGTGCCGCTGTTTACACAAGGCTTCCAGCCATCCTTAGCTTCACCAATGCCAGGGAAGCAGGTCACAGGTTGTGTGGGTACACCAAAAACGGCTGGGCCAAAAAAATGTACACCAGGTTTGTTCTGAGCTCCACCAGCAGTAGAGAAGTCGATGCAGACACAAGCGATAGCATCTGTTCAGCTGGACCTATGAGCTCAGGACCAGCAGGTCACATTGTGTGGTCATTCTGTGTTCCTCCTCAAACACAAGCAAGCTCTTCTCCCTCCTGAGCGACTGTAACCAGGGTCCTGCAGAGCTACTTTGTGATGGTAGTGTAATATTATGATTAGAGAGCTGTTCTAGAGACATCAAAATCTCCTGGGCATCCATTCAGCTCAGGTCCACAAGGTAGACGTGTGATAGTTAAATTGGTCTCCTGCTTCGAAGATATTCCCAGTAAAAAAAAAAGAAGAGGTTTTTATTTTTTCCTATCAATACCACATTGCCCCTTGAAGCTGATATTGTGAAACCTATTCAAGTTTGATTGCTTTTTTGTTTGTATCCCTGTTACAGGTAGGTGTACTCAGTGCTGTAGTGGCATCTGGGATAGCAGACAGTTCTGCTGTTCTGGCTGACTGTCTAATACCCAGGTGTGACTGGCATATCACAGAAGCGAAGATGCCTCTGGGTCTCCTCTGTACCTTCCAGCATTCCACGGCACACGGAGTGGTGCGCGGCCAGCGAAGAGGCGTATGGCGAGCTCCCTATTGATTCTGTCTCTAATTATCTTCAATTACAGCCATGTGCAGGAAATGCATGTTTTGGTACAGGAGATAGAGAGAGCAGCCTTGTCTGAGGCGGATGTGTACTGGGCGGATAGCTGTCTGGCACCGACACCTGAACACAAACAAAGATCCACTGTGAGCAGCATTAGGTCATTGCATGTTAATAGGACAACTCAGCTCACCTATCTGGGCTGTTTTGTGAGGTCCTGGCATTTTAATAGGAATGAGTGGGAAGCGATAGCGGTCTCAGAGATGTTGGATGGCTATAATAGTGGTGACTGGTGACTGGGTGTCAGGATCGCTCAGCTCTCTGACTGTCACGTGCCACTCGGCAGTAACTCAGAGGTCCCAAAATATTACATCCATGAAATGTGCATGCTTTGTAAATACCCACAGTTTGGCCAAAACAGATTCTTCCGTATCTGAAATGAACTACTACAGAACAAGGGAACGTCATTGAAAGGAAACAATAATGAAAATGTCAAATGCAGGCAGCATTTTCTGTCTGTGTGTTTACAGTTTACCCAGAGTTTCAGTTCTCTCAGTAAACAGAGAGAGATGCAGTCAAAGAAATGAGATTTCCTACCTACCCAGGCGCAATTCTCAGGCTGTTATTTTGTTGATGGCCGAGATCTCTCTCACCTCCTCTTGCAGGCTACACATCTGTCATGATCTTGATATTAAATTGAGAGGATCAAGCCTTGGCAGAGATTAAATGAAAACGTTGGCCTACTCTTCCGCTAATGAGTAACTACATGTTCCAGAAGGGTTCCTGGCTGATATCCCGAGGGAACTTAAAATCTACACTTACTTTGTAATTTGTGTCTGGTGGGCGGGTAACATTTTTATTTAATTTCCCCCTGTAGTTCCTCTGGTTATCTACATTCTTCCACTTCCCCATCAAATGAAAACAATAACCGCAGCACTTTCTTTGTGATGTGTGTCCTTTATGATCTATTAACCACATCCAGTATAACTTGTCTTACTCACGTTCAATAAGACTTGTGTATTCCGTGCGTTACAGTATGCAGTTTCAAAATTTGCTCTTTCATGATTCAGTTTAAAATCATTTGCAAAAAAGCAACTTTACTTTAAGCTTTGTGAAGCATTTATGGAAACCACCTTTATACATTCTATATATGTACTTTTTTTCTTTTTTAATTTGCATGATGCCATTTAAACTGAATGGCATCAGGCAAATAATTAAATTGGTTCATTATCTTATGTTTTTATAAGCATTATTTTCTTCATGTCCATTCATTCATCTGTGTACGTCACATAATTCTTTTATTTAGGACTTTTGCCTCTGGGTTTTTATTTCAATTTGAAAAGCTAATTTTCTTCTTCAGGTCATACTGAAATAGCCCTTGTCAGTTGATGTACTGCGGATGCCTCCAGCGGAACACGCTCTCTAGGCACAGCCCCTGGGCCGCTGTAAAATTACAGACACCTTGCCAGCCATTAAAAAAATAATTTAAGAATGTAATAGCTCTGGACCAGTCCAGAGAAACGTGCACGTTATTATGATTACCTGACGTAATGACGGCCAATCAAAACAGAACCTGCAAACCATTAGAGGCTGAACAGGGGAGTGCATTATGTGTCACTGCTGTGAGAGCAATGTGAATCCTGGACCTTCCGTGAGGGGGATAAAAACTCTGTGCTATTATCTCCCCCCGCACAAAGAGCAGCCTGCTGCCAAGAGCTGTCCTGTGCGTGGTGACTGGGCTTAACCCTTCCTGTTGCACGGAGGGACTCCACATACTGCGCTTCAGCATGTTAGGGCCATCAGCAGCTATGACAGATATCGGCGCAGGGTGAGCGTCGGTGTGCCAAGGCAATTATTTTAAATGCGGAGAGAGAAAAAAGAGAGATCTCAGTACTTCTGACATACCTGACTTTCCAGCCTCCCTCATATTAACTAAATTGGAGACAATTCAGGCACAGGAGAAGGTTCTGAATTGGGAAAAAAAATGATGTCAGGCCTAACACAGAGGAAAACAGCATGTGATCTGAAGAGCTGAGCTCCACTCAACATGCCAGTTCCACTTCACGTCACCAGGGGAACAGCAGGCTGATCTGGCGATGCACGCCATTCTTTATCCAGGTTCCATCTGCCCAAGCAGACTGCCTGCTGGGCCGGATGACACACCTACAACACCCATCCAATAAACCCAAAAACTGACAGGGCCCATGACTTCACACAGCACCCAGTCCATCACCAAACCTCAAAAAAAGATATTACAGCCCGTACCCTGTCCATGACACATTTTTATCAGTGACACACTACAGTGCTTGTAATGAAGAGATGGACTTGATTGTTAACGTGGAATACACAGAATATTCTGGCACATTCATTCTGCCGAAAATGTTAATGTATGTGGTTTTAACCCTCATTTTCTACATCCATTTGAAGAGGTTGTCAAAGAACCTACGCACAGGAAACGTGTAGGGAGGATCTGGGCTTGGCCTACCGCTACATGGGTTAACTATTTTCCTCCAGAAATGAAAGAGAAAGAAGCTGCTTGATTATGCAGGGCTTGAGGCTATTTATGCTCTCATCAGTAGAACCACATCCTCACTCTCATTCCTGAGGCCCATAGCTAAGCTCAGCATTCCTAGATCTCTGATTGATTGCACTCTCCAACTTGGGCAGCGTTTGTATACTAGAAAATATGGTGCCAACCAGACCATGTAAAGTCAGCATAGTTATTACCATTTGGTCCTATGAAACATCCAAAAGCATCACAAATAAAGAGGCGACCACTGCTTGTGATTCTGTGGCGTAACATTTATTAATGCTGTATGTTAGTTTCACTCCCTCTTTTTGGATTTTATGTACAATGATGTGAGGGAATTTGGGGGATGACTAGATCAGTGAAAGGCAGAGGCTGGTGAGACGGTGCTTGGGTGTTTCGTGGGTGGGGCCCAGCGCTCGAGGTAGGGCAGGGAGATCATGTGATCACAGTGGGGCCGGTACGACCGGTCTTCTCGTGGAGCTGTGAGATCTTCAGACCGATGGTCACCAGAGGAGCTAGCATGACCTGTGTCAGTCACAACACAGGCACAGAAAACCTCAGCTTCTACCGAATGCAACTGACAGGACAATTAATTCTGAATTATGGAGTCTGTTTTAGTCACAGATTTCTTTCCACACAGCAGTTTCTTAAAATAGCCTGGCTGTTGAAATACAGACTGCCCTTCAGACTGCTCAAGGCCAAATGTTCACTGAGAACTAAGAGGCACTGTTGGACATAAATCTCTAAACAAACACAGGCTTTACATGCTGTGTCTCACACCAAACTGCTACACTGAACCTGTGATCTCTTTAGACAACATAATGCACCCGGTCCCAGTCTAAACCCACAAAAATCTTTGACTCAACAGACGAACGTGAAGAGCATGAAAGATCACCCACGGTTTGTTTATTGTGTCCCTACCACTGCGAATCGCAGTGTAAACACAGCTCACCTGTGGGTCCTGGTATATTTTCTGGGGGTCCTTCTCATAGCTGTCTATGTACAGCCTGATAGTTGCTCCGGCGCTGCCTGTCCCACTGAGGCGGAAAATGATGCGAGACCCATCTGTGAAAATGATTCTCAGGCCCTGCGTAACAAAGACAGGGATGTGAAAAATGCTGAACCGAGCCAGCCGAAAACCGCAGGTGAAAACTGGGACAGCCGTCATTTCTGAGGCCAGCACTGTCCTTGGAAGATTTACACTTTAGAACTTCAACATTTTCAGCTTGGCAATTCCCTGGATGAGAAAGCTGAAATGGGATCATGCTGCACTATCACTGTCAAGCACAAAATTGTACTTTTCAGCAGCAGAAATCACCAGCCCTCACCTGGTTCTTCGAAACACTCCCATCCACTGGGTCGCTGTACTCAAAGTTGTCAGCTTTCTCCACCTGGTAGGTCTTGTCCCCAGCTGAAAAATTCTGCCCGATGAAAGCCTTGTCAAACATCACTTTCTCTAGGTCCTTTATCATCTTGTTAGCAGAATCAGAGTCCACCTCCTCATAGTCATACCTGTTAGAGGCACAGAGAAAAAGAGAGCCCAGAGGTCAGCAACACCATGCATGTTCCCTGTTACACTGTTTAAGACAACAGTAAGTTTACAAAATCCCAGAGCAGTTATCGCCTCACAATTTCATCTCTCAGTTTCTCCCTGCAAACTGAATGAAAGAAATTCCATGCACTTCCATATGTAACCACCAGAGGGCTCAGTGTCACTGCCCACCTAGTGAAGAAGTTCCTGCCAAATTTCTGCCAGTGGTCTTTCATGATCTCTTCCACACTCTGCTTCCTGGTTGCCAGGATTGACAGCCAGGCCAGCACTGCCCAAAGGCCATCCTTCTCACGGATGTGATCGGAACCTGGCAGAGAAGGGTGTGAGGAAGATGAGGACTAGCTTCATACATTACAACACTAATTTCTCAGACTTAGTCCTGGTGCAGGTACCAGCACAGTTTCCCTATATCAATCATTTGCTCGGACAGAAATTCAACACAGGTCATATTTGACATGATATCTCTACCATACTGACTGCTTAGCTAGAATTATGATGACAATCACGAGACACCACTGATCTATGACACTCACATCAGTGCAACAGAGATGTTACAGCAAAAAATCATGCTTTGTCCTGATACAGAGTCTACACAGTTTTAAAACTGGTTGCTGTGGCTACTGAACAACGCTGCCATCTCCTGATTTTGCTATGGTGTGAGTAGTGGGAGGAGCTCTACTGAGCTGCTATACTGACAGGATTCTGAGATAACAGTCACTTACCAGTGCCAAAGCTCTCCTCTCCGCACAGGGAAAGCTTGCCTGCATCCATCAAGTTCCCAAAGAACTTCCACCCAGTTGGTGTCTCATACAGCTGTATCTTAGTGGATTTAGCCACACTACAGGAAACATAAATCAATTTGATATTTTAGCAACAGAAAAGACATACAGTTTCTTACAATTAACATTTTTTAAGGTTTTGGGTATGTGATCTACAGTGTGTTATCACAACCATTTTCTGACATCTCAGACAAGCAGCAGTATCGGCAGACCTGTGCAGCAACTAGGTCGGTTAGCTCTGTTGGTTAGAGTGGTGATAATAACGCCAAGGCTTTTTTACCATGCACTTACTGAACGTTGCTCTGGCTAAAAGTGTCTGCCAAATAAAATGTAATAACAATGGCATGTCTGCATTGCTTTTTACTCAAGTTACATAAAAACAGTATTTCTCACCTGGGTTCTATGTCCTGGTGAAAAATTAATGTACAGGCCTATTTGTCTCACCGTTTTCTACCAAGCATTACCACTATGCAACAACAACTACCCACTTTCAGAAATAGTGACACTGAGATTGTGCTAGCCTATAACCTATATCGATATCCTCACACAAGAATCATATAGGACCAAATAGGACCCCCACTTATCCCGGTTAGTGACTGAACAGTTGATGTTTTTGATTGCTTTCCTGTTAAAGTTGCAGAGCACTGAGTCTACCCCAGCAGCAGTGCAAAGCAGAGAGATCAGCATGACTGGACTGTTTACAGTGGTATAGGACTAGCTGCTGTAGCTATGTCACGTTGCTTCGACCCATAGGTCTTGCTGCCCTAATAAAAGTGACAAAGACAATACTGTCCTGTGCATTGTAACAATACAGAGTTAATTTGTTATGCGTCCTGGCAAAGTTAATTATTATTTTTTCAATTTTTAAATTGCGCAATTCCAAATGACCCAAACTCCTCTGGGGACAGAGCCCATTCATTTGTTTTCATATGTGAAAGGTCATGAAAATCCTCATTTAGACCCTGTCAGTCTCTTGCCGTGTTGGAAGCAGACTCAGAGTTGGGTTTCACACTGCGCTGAAACATGACGCCTGAGCAAACACAAAGCAGCTGGAACAACACGCCACCTGGAAATACAGGAAACGGTCACATCAATAACAAAACAAACGGGACGGGTTTCGCCGTCCGAGCCTGAGCCGCGACAGTCCCGTCGCCTAGGAGATGCGGAAGCCGGACGCGGCGGCGCGGTCTTACCTGTCCAGGGCTCCGCTGGTGGGCATGCTGCGGGCGAAGCCCTTGACGCCCGTCTGCTGGAAGTACGGGATGCTGAAGATGTTGGCCGCGATGACGGCCACGGAGTCCGAGGGGTTGACGAAGAAGCCGTGCTTCCCCAGGACCATGTTGCGATCCTGCCAGGGGAGACGGTGCTTAGGTCTCTGCCTCCGAGAACCGCCACGTCATTCACAACCCTCTATTTCTTTGTCAACTAAAAATAATGTTCAATGTTAAATGAAAGGTTTGATACATATAGTAGAAACGACACAGTGTTGTACGCAACAAAAAGCCCGGTGTCTCAAACGCTTGAGGCTTTGAACGCCATGTGACTAGTATTTTGAAAAGATTACTACAGGGTAAGTAGGAAAAGAAACCAGGTCCGGGAATTAGCGATGCTCTTACTCCGTCACCATCAAAGGCAGCTCCGAAGTCATACTCCCCACCCTTCATGGCCTCCACCAGGTCAGCGGCGTAGGTCAGGTTAGGGTCGGGGTGGTGACCCCCAAAGTCCTCCAGGGGGACACAGTTAACGGCAGCGTTGGCAGGAGCTCCTAACTCCTCACACACAATCTTCTTCACGTAGGGCCCCACCACTGAGGGGAAAAGCCGAGGGACACAGTCAGGGTCGGTTAAACTCGGTCACATGAGCAGAATGAGGGCGAGTGCAGTTAAACTGGCCATCACTTCCAGACCTCCACCAAGGTAGAAACAGAACTGGTATGTATGTGCTTTATGTGGATTATATCCTCAGTTTCAATGTGATCTCAGAACTCCTTTTATTGGACAGACAATTAGCTTGAGGTCATGAACTTTGTGCCTGACCACAGACACACTACGTTTGGAGTAAACACTGTATGATAGCAGTGGGGGTAGAGTCCGTTTAAAGCTACAACATGTACCTGTAGAGTATTTTTTCTTCTTTTCTGTGCATATTTAAGGGATAACTCACTTTTTGTTTTTTTATATTAATATTACAGTTCGAGTATGTTTTCAATTTATCTTAATATCTCATAATATCATAGGAAAAAATGGGCCAGTCAAAATCGTACACTAAAACTAAATTAATATTTTTTTTAAATCCTAGAATGTGAACTTTCCCTATACCCTCAAATGCACTTTTGAGTTACAGACATGGAAATATTTACAAAACATTTCAATAAATTATTTGCTTTTTACATCAAGGTTAAGATTCCAGGTTGCTAAAAACACAGTAACATTGAGGATCATCAGGCAACATGAAAATAGGTTCTACCATACAGTACTGTTTTTGCATTTACAGTGCAGGAACATATAACGAAAAAAATGAATAACGACATTCTTCCAGGTACAGGCGCCATTTGTTTGTCTGACCGACTGCCCTCCTTTTGTATTTCACACTTCATTCAGACAGGGGGACAGCAGAGATGGAGACAGAGAAGGTTTCACAGCCCAGAAAGTGCTGTGGTGGGGACTGAGCCTACAGCCATGCTGGGGCATTCACATACGGCTTGAGAGCTGACTGCCCTATGGACTGCGCCACACGCTCAACGCATCTGACCTTAGTGAATAAACAGGCACTATGTACAGACCGCCCTGTTTTCTCACTCACTGATCACTGAGCAGTGCAGTCCGGTCTTACCTCCGTGCATGGCGTCTAAGCGAACCTTGATGTGATTGGGGCCAGACAGCAGCTCCTTCAGTGCAGCAAAATCAAAGATGTTCCTCAGCATGTTGGCGTAGGATTCCACGGAGTCCACAATTTCCACTGCAGAGCACAGAGACGGTATAAGTCCCTCTCCCAATGTCCTGCACAGAGACGGTATAAGTCCCTCTCCCAATGCCCTGCACAGAGACAGTATAAGTCCCTCTCCCAATGCCCTGCACAGAGACGGTATAAGTCCCTCTCCCAATGCCCTGCACAGAGACGGTATAAGTCCCTCTCCCAATGCCCTGCACAGAGACGGTATAAGTCCCTCTCCCAATGCCCTGCACAGAGACGGTATAAGTCCCTCTCCCAATGCCCTGCACAGAGATGGTATAAGTCCCTCTCCCAATGCCCTGCACAGAGACGGTATAAGTCCCTCTCCCAATGCCCTGCACAGAGACGGTATAAGTCCCTCTCCCAATGCCCTGCACAGAGACGGTATAAGTCCCTCTCCCAATGCCCTGCACAGAGACAGTATAAGTCCCTCTCCCAATGCCCTGCACAGAGACGGTATAAGTCCCTCTCCCAATGCCCTGCACAGAGATGGTATAAGTCCCTCTCCCAATGCCCTGCACAGAGACGGTATAAGTCCCTCTCCCAATGCCCTGCACAGAGACGGTATAAGTCCCTCTCCCAATGCCCTGCACAGAGACGGTATAAGTCCCTCTCCCAATGCCCTGCAGCCCTCCAGAACATACATCCACACAACATCACACCAACCTTTCAGCTTTTACAAGACTGAATGTCGACCCCACCTCCTTACCAGTGAAAGGCTTGAATTTGTTCTCCAGGTCAAAGGTCTGCTTGCCAATGGTGGACAGATCCACTTTGAGGTCAGGGCAGATGGCATACTCTTCGATACTCTTACTGATCTGGAATATTTTGTCGGTGATGGCTTCAGGGGCAGGACCTATGGTACATCACAGAGTAGAGAGTGATATATAGCCTGGAGAAGATCCACCCATATGAATCATGACCAAGCAGACTGAAGGACACTATGTCGGCTAAAAGAGCTCAAATCTGAAGCAGTTTGTAGGGAGAGCTCAGCCTGTGGGGCTGCATGGATGACTGCCAGCCTTTGCATACGGTTAAGTTATCATTTTGATGTGCCCACTGTGTTCCATACTGCTAATATGCAGAAACACAGAAATGATGTGGATTTTAATTTAATTCACTTTAATTTACATTAATTAAGTTACATCGACAAACTACAGGAACAACAAAGAACTGATATCTGTGGAGAAGGGCTACACTCTACATGGAAGTATTATCCAACAGAAATATAATTGCAGCAAAACAAAATGGCAAAAAATATCAACATGGGAAAGCAAACTGCACAGCTTGCACAAGCTTCTACACCTCTTCCTGTTAATGGGTTCAATCAAAATGTCACATGCTACAATTCCCCAAATGTCAAGTATTTCAACCAGTTGCCAAGCTGGACCCATTAGCTGAGCATGTCAGCAGTAGTGTCTCACTGTGTCCTCTACATGGTCAAAGCAATAATTTTACAGATCAGATGTAGATTAATTGCTCATTTTTTACAAAAAAAATGGGTTTGGTGTGCGTTAAAAGCTAGTCATCTAGCCAGTTACATTTCCTTAAATTATGTATTTTTTTAAAAAGGAACAATTGTGCACACTTTTCTCTCATTCTCTGGATTCTCTCAGAGTTTTTTTAGGCCCACCTCCACTGGCAATGTTGAACTTAATTCCGAAGTCTCCATTGGGTCCACCGGGGTTGTGGCTGGCAGTGAGGATGATGCCCCCGATGGCTTTGATCTTCCTGATTACGCAGGACACAGCGGGGGTGGACATGATCCCATTCTGACCAATCACCAGGCGGCCTATCTGCAGAGAAACACAGGGAGCAGGTCAGTTCCCATACCATACCCATACCCAACACCTCACCCAGGACCCAAACAAAGAGGAATAATCTTTAGAAGCATAACAGTGTATGAAAACACACACACACACACACACATAACATAATATGATTTTGCTCTACTACCAATTGCATAGAAATTCCCTACACATTGTGCACAAACCTATGTTTGAGACATTGCCCTGTGCCAAGACACATAGAGTAAGAGAGACATCACGTATAGCTGGACCGACATCCAGATCATGAAATTATATATAAAGTAAATATATGAGATGAAAGGGGAATGCTAGTTGAGATGAACACCTGTTGGTCCTCAGCTGGAGTGGATGAATAGATCTGAACCTGAGGGCGTTGGAGGACAGCTGCAGCACGATGAGCTATATTATCCAGGACCTAACTCCCAGTTGGGGTGTGGGGTGTTCGCCAGATCTGTGCTGCTGAGGAGGGTGTGGCCTCATTGAGTGGTTATCATCTCAAGTTTGGTGAGCAGTGCTGCTTCTTCTCTATGCAATGGATCCACATCAATCATTCATCACTCACAACATCAATGCACTCTCACAACCCCTCCTGCTTTCACTCAAATGGAACCTACATAGAAATCCTTTAAACCAGCCCCTGTCTCCTCCATTTTATTCAAAAGAGGTGTCTATACAAAGACTAAGAACTAAACAATTAATAGTGGATGAACAGAATCATGGTACGAGTCTTGCACAAGAGCTTTATTAATTTAGTTGTAATCACTTTGGATTGACAGTGTGATTATGTGCTACACCTCCATACAATCCCCTAAAAATACACCCTGTGGTCAGGCATGCAATGCAACTCTTATTTCAGATCAGATGCTTCAGGGTACATGTATTAGACTCAGCAGTAAGAAGAGGACCAAGCTAATATGAACTAATTGTTCATAATGAGTTGCACGTGTGCTTGTATTTCAAACATAATGAGTCATAACAAAGACCTAGTCCCTAAATATTTATGGAAGTCATTAGTACAAACACATTAGCCTATGGAAAACTGCAAATAATACAATAATTTGAATGCATCCATAAGGCGGTGAAATCAATTTCAAATCCTGAAACAGTGAAAGTCCAGCATGCCTTCCTATATGAACACATAGGTAATACTGACCCCATTTGCAGCTGCCATTTGCACAATAACTTCTATAGCAGTTTTATTGAAATAGCGGCCATCTCCTCCCACAGCCAGAGTGGAGCCCTGGCGGTCCCTGAGATCAATGGAGGCGAATATGCTCTGGACAAAATTCTGCAGGTAATCCTGCTTGGTCTCAAAAACATGAACTTTCTTCCTCAGTCCACTTGTTCCTGGCTTCTGGTCGGGGTACGGAACGGTCACCAGAGTCAACACCGGCAAAGGACTGTCATCCATTGTTGTGTGAAAATCATGAAAAAGCTGAGGTCGATTAGAATCACTGGGCAGAGGAGGAGCAATACAGGAGCGCTAATGGTCGATTCGATATTCAGGGTTCATGTGAAGTAGTTCGGAGCCCAAAAATAACTCCCTGGACCTCTTGCGACGGCAGAAATTGTAACTGAAGACGCTTCTTTGCACTTGTCCAGGAGGATCACTGTCAGAACCATCGGCCACGGTACGTCCAGTGGAAAAGGGGGAGCTTCTGCTTTTTACTAAAGCACTTCTGTCCCAAGACAATGGAAGATCAGAGCGCGAGGGGGACAGCGTTGTCAGTGCCCTGTCCGGGAGAGTGTGAGACGGTGGCTGCCTCCAGGGTCAGCCTTGCCCGCATGCAGCCGCCCAGGCTGTTGAAAGGGACTGATTTATGGGGAAGCCGAAATGCCTTCAGAGGCATGTTGGGCTATGGGGGCGCAGCCACTGTGACACGCTAATAGTTGGTATCATCCATACACTCAATGGTGTTCTCACTAGCAGAAGAGAAAGAGGAAACCTGACTGGGTTGATAAGATCTCCATTAAGCTACTTCTTCTGGTTTGTATGGTTTAGGACGGGGCGTCAACCTCAATCTATCTGAGGGCCATGCTGAGAATTGTGAATCAAATTAACGACCAGACATGTAGTACTTTTATAGAATGTGATCGTGGACTGAGTACGGGGGGTGGATTACGATTCGATTGCGTTTGACAGAAGGAAAATTGGCACTCGCTAGCTAGCCAGCCTGTTCTGATCAATACAATCACTAAAGTATAAAAAAAGTTTATTTGTCCTTTAATTAAACAAGTAGTCTCACTGAAATCAACATCTCTTTTTCAAGACAGACCTATAAGAATCAAACTAATATAAAAGCTTTGTACAAACCAACACAATTCAGATGTACACTAACATAGTCACAAATCAAGTAGATCAAAGGAAACAAGTAAGTAGCATTAAAAAGATCCGCATTTAAGACTTTAAAACCTTGCATTGGAATAAAAGATTCTCATTTTAAGATTTTTTTGTAATTCTTTCAATTTGTAGGGGGCATAATCCTGTGACCTAGTGCTATAATCGCTGTTTTTAAAAGCACTCAAGAAGTTTCTAAAGAAGAGCTTTATAAATGAACAGATGCAATCCAAATCCCTTCTCTTAGTTATAGAGGACCATCCCACTTTTCCATAAAGATAATAATAATAATAATGAGCTAAAAAATCTGTCTCTGGTGATAAGACGCAATGCACTATGATACACAGAGTCAGGGGGCTTCAAGGTGGAGGGCGAGGTATGCATGTACAGAATGTCACCATAATCTAGTACAGGCATAACTGTTATTTGTACAATGGTCTTTGGACAAAGAGAAGAAGAGAAAGCATCCAAAGAATATACTACACACAACCGTTGTAGCTGTTACTGTACTAAAGCCTGGTCTAAACCCTGATTGCTGTGGTTGAAGTATGTTATTTGCCTCCCGGAAAGCTGACAGTTAACTAGGGATTCTAGTATTTTGAAACTGGATGATAGTTATTTATATTACTGATATTACCGCCACTGAAAAGGGACAACCTGAGCAGGCTTCCACACATTTGGGATTTTACCAGAGATAAATGTGAGATTTAAAACGTGCATAAGCGGTAGGGCAATCAAATGAGGTGCCGGAGGCAAGGATCAGGCTTGTCTGAGCCCTTAGAGTTTTTTGTATCGACGCCAGTCAGAGCCTAACTACAGGTCTGAAAGAAAAACTATTTTCCAGGGTTGTAAGAAGGGCTGGATGAGATTCCCAATTCAGAGCTAGCAGTCTGGATTATTAAAACCATATCAGCAGAAAGCTTGTCAAATACACAAGTGATGGTTAAAAGCTTTGCTCATATCTGGTTTGTTTAAAATTAAGTTGTTCTCAGTAAAAATTCTAGACAGGAGGGAAATGGTAGGCCTATTATTTTTTAAAGATTTCATAGTTTTCCAAAACTTAGGCTAGATCCATCTCTGAGGGAATATGCAAGACATATTTAAAGACTGAAAAAGTAACTCATGTGCTGTTGTTGCAGGGGTGCAAGTGACAAACTTATTAACATCACATTTAATACAGGGAAATATGGCTGTTGAGCATAACAGTGCACAACAAACACTGGAAGCTTTTTTTTGTGCCATTGTCGTCAATCGTTGTTCACAACTGGCTGAAGTGTTGCTACATTACTTTTTGTAAACTTCTAGGTTGGCAGCACTTATGTGAGAAAGGTCTATTTGATTAACATCGCTTAAAGCCAATGGGAGTAAGGGGCCTAGGCCACCCCCTTGCCTTCGCCAATGCACTCTGCATTGCAAATGAATATTGCCAGGGACTAAATGTCTGCACTATTTCATGGGCCAGATCTAATTGATAATCTGAATCGATATGGGGTCAGATCAAAATTTGTGGGGGGCCATATCTGGTCCACAGGGCTTGACACATGTGGTTTAGGACATTTCCAGGACAAGAGAGGTAGATTTTTAGAACTTTTCTTATGACCTTTGAAAAAATTAATGTTTTTTAAATGTATTTATTTTTAAAATTTTTACAGAGGTTACATTCCAGATCAATAGGCTGCAATGATGCTATTCACTTTGGTCAACCAAGGAGATCAACAGTAGTCTAGAGGCTGAGCTAAAAAAAAAAAAAGGCAATTTAGTATACAAATAACAGCATGCCCAAGCTAATTAAGTGCCACATTGTCAAAATTGTACAATCCAAAAATTTTCAGTCAGTAATTAGAGGAACATAACATTGCTTGTCTAGCAAAATACATAGCCTATGTCCATCACACACTAAATTATATTTGCAGCTGCAGCTCTGGTAATGTTAAACCCACCCCCTAGACACACACACATGCACATGCACTCTTGCTCTTTATCCATGACAGACTTAAAATGCAAACCTATGTTGTAATGTAAGTTTCTGCTTACATGTGCACATACATCCATATTGCATGTGTGTATGTGTGTGTGTGTGTGTGTGTATTGTACATATGTGCATTAGAGGAAGGTAATTTCGGTCTGAGGTGAAATCAGTGGTTGATGCCAGTACTAGAATAGGACATAATTTAAACAGGTCTAACATAAATTAGCCTTAAATGTGTTTTTAGAGCTTTGGATAAACAGTGCTTCGTAATTACAGTACATATACTAATTTACCTTTATTAGGTGACTAATAACTGGGCACTCTGACTTGCAGCACATATTTTTTATTTACTCTAAGGTATTCATCATCACCGCCACCTTGTGGCTTGTACTGAGATGTCCACACATGGCTGGGATCTGTAAATATCCAGACTGGATGATACCAGGGGTAACATCCCTAATATTAATTAATATTCAACAACTCTGGTTTAATTTAACTTTATTTATAATAAGCTGTAGGAACTATCTCCATGTACTCTGGTTACATATAAATCAAATAAAGAAAATGTATGATTAGTTATTTATGTTTATTAGTTATTTATGTTTATGTTAATTCGATCATTCGTTAATTCGTTGTCCTCAGTGGAAAATCTTTGTACTTAAATTTCTAGGTTACCAATGAAAACATTCATAACAGAAGTCTTCCAATTGTGAATTTGGAAATGGTACACTAAACCTTTTTATGCAAACTGAGCTCAGGAAGAGCAGGATTCGTGACACAGAAGAAATGGGAAAGATGATAAAACGTGGCATATGCATAGAATATAAATACAACAGAGAAACGAAGAATATTTTAAAACATTGTTGTAATTTGCTCCTTGCACATACACAGTTTTCTAAACGCATGATTTCTACATTGCTGCTTCGCCATTGCATTTCCTAGTGCTGGGGGGTGGGTGTATTGCAACACGACAGCACAGTTACGCCCCCTTTTTTCTTGTCACCGAGGCAACAGGCCACGATTGCGGCTTCGATCTGTGCTCGGAATACTTCATCGCTCCCCCGTCCAATCAGATGATCCAGAATCCGCTCACCCTCCCCAAATCCTTACTCCAACCATTTTGTGCAAAGCGTTGACGTAGACCCCAGGTCAGTTTCTGAATCAGAATATATTATAGCAATATTGTCATTCCAGCGCTACCATCACAATATTACAAAACACATTTACCAGCACATGTCGCAACACACGTATATTCACACGTGGCTCCTAATTTCGTTTAATTCGCTAAAACAGACCACGTGCACCAAATTCGCATTGAACTGGAAAAAAGCTAGTATAAATAATGTCTGTGCATATGACATTGTCCAGGGTAAGTAGAGAGGTGCAGCCTGACCTTGTATAACCGGCTGCTGAGAGGAAAATGCCAAAGGTTCTACATGCAACCTCCGCACTAGTTCACTGCAAGATCACGCAGGTCATTTGGCTGGTACCAATGTCTAGGAACTCAATACCTGTCAAATTTGGGCACAGTGAACATTACCGCCCTCATGCACTTAAAATCATGTGTGTGTGTGCGCGCGCGCAGCCCTGGAGTAGGCCTATTGCGATAATGTAGTTATATTTGACATCTACGATGACCACAATTCTAAATTGGACATAGTGTACAGGAAACTGATAATGAACACGTACCGAGCAAGAAACTGTTGCACAACAGAACAAAACATAATGAATAAATCAAGTGACAAAACAAGTTCAGTAAAATTACAACCATGCAGGACCCAAAAGGAAATGCACATATATAAAGACAAACGTATTACCCCATTTGCAGCCGCAATTTGGATGATCAGCTGAATAGCGTCTTTCATAAAAAATCTTCCATCTCCCCCTACTACGAGAGTGCCCTCCTGTCTCTCCGCAGGGTCGGTGGCTGAAATAATGCTCTGGATGAAATTTTCAGCATAGTGTTGGTTATTCTGAAACACGGTCACCCTTTTCCTGAGGCCGCTGGTTCCAGGCTTCTGGTCGGTGTAAGGCTTGGTTTTAACTGTTGTTATTTTCATTTTCCCCAAATTCACCCGTGTGTTCCGCGTATTCAGTGAAGGGATCTGCACAGAAGAGCTACCTCACGTACACACTCCACGACAGCTCAGTCCAACACGGTAACTCCTACTTTAGTATTTAAAGGGCCAGTACACATTTCTCCGGTTTTGACGAGCTTGAATTGTATGAATGTTCAGCTAATGGATCATTTCTACAAACGTAGTGATTTTATCATCTGAACCCTCATAAATAAACGCCTCTATTCATTCAGATAATTAAAGCAGTTACACTACGAGGAACACAATTCGGCAAAAATGCGTGTTTGTGTGTGGTCTTTATGACACAAAATTATATTGTGCATACGAAAAAATCGGTATAAGCAATTTACATTGAACAGACAAAAACACGATCACTTTAAATATACAGCTTTCAATACAAAGTACAATTTTCATATATCAGAAAATTCAATTATATCATTCACTTCTGAATAACCGCCACACACGTTCCAAAAACCCATTAACCTTTCGTATTTCCTTGTAGCTATTTAGATAAGTTTCAAACCAATTAAATGTCTTTTACCAACAGAAACGTTTTATGAAAATCATAAACAAAAATCCTTCCTCAAACATTTTCATCAGTTAGGCCTAATTTGTAAGACATGATAGGGACAAGTCCCCTTGTATTAGCTTATGATGCCAATAATTCGCCCTTTCTTCATATCCCTGTGCATAGAATGAATTAAGACTGGGCCTCTAATACTTTCCCACAAGTGACTAGATTTTTTGTGTAGTGACAACCTGCTTGGTACTGAAGCTGACATCATGGGTCTACTTATTTTATCAGTCAATACATCCAGCATCCAAAGCATTACAAAGGTAAGTGTCAAGTAGACAGAATATATTACAATTAGCCTAACAATTGTTGTCTCTAGCAATGTTGTTGTGAAAGCTCAAGTACTTGGACAAATCTTTGACTATTGCACCATGTGCTGTTTGAGCACTGTCAAAAGCAGCACAGAGTTGATCTTTGAGATGTAGAGAAAAGGTTTGTAACAGCTTATACTGGTAATGGTTTTCTTAAATCACCGATTTACAGGTTATAATGATATAATGATAGTAACCAGGCAAACAAAAAGACAACATATTCACAGATATGACTGCAAATTGTAATATTAGATATTTATTTCTTAAAAGTTTGGTGAAAGGAGAAAGAGCACAGCAAATGAATTAGGCCTCTTCTCACTTACCATGTGACATTTAGCAGGCCTGTTCTACAGTTACAGTAGAGAAAGTCAAAGTGCAAAATAATTGCCCAAATGATATAAATAGCAGGTCAAGTCTATCCTTGGCATTAAAGGCCAAGGGTGTATAAATTTTAGACCTATGTGTAATGCAGAGGAATGTGCCACACTGCCAAATGACCCACAGTCGGTCTAAGTGTAAGAAACTGGTAGAGTGAGGTCAGCAGGTTCTAATGGGAGGATACAGTTAACACGTTGTACCTGAAATGTAGTAGATTAAACATAGACGCACCCTTTTTAGTCTGAGCAAAGTGTGCTGAACATTTTTCTGAAAGGAATTCAAAGCTCCTGTTACAAAAATATAAAAATACTATTGAAAAACGATATTCATATTGCCATAGCCTTTGATTCTAAAATTGTAAATATTTACGCTAGAAAAAAAGCATGCCCATTACAAATCAAATAAGAGGATGCTGTATATTTAGAAAACAGACAGGGAACAAAATGGAACGATATAATTGCTAGACATATTTTAAACAATTATTTTCAATGTCTGAAGATGAACAAAAAATAATGGACACCTGACAGATATATATTCACAAATTTAAGTATTACATCTACATATTAAGAGATTGATTTCAAATGAAGGTAATGTGATATTCAATGTGATATTCAGATGTTAATAAACTTTAAGAGACTTGTGACAATCGCATTTCAATAAACTTTGAATGTCCTTTTTTTTTTTACTGTAAATAAGCATAAAGTTTACTTTCACTGCACATAATATAAATTATATAAATTAGAAATGCCACAATTATCAATTCTCATGCATTTACCTATAAAACAGTTCACTGTTATTAGTGTTATATATCTGATAACATGAATGAGAAAGCTTTTAAGCAGGTTACTGCATTTCAGTATTGTGTGGCACCTTGCAGCACATGGTTGGTGGTTGCTCTGGGATTCCCCAGAGAGCGACAGTATCGGGATTGTCCCTGTCTCGTGCCACAAACGCCACTCCTCTCCGAAGTCTGCCTGTACCAGCTGTGCCTGATGCATTCTGCTCTGATGCAATGACTGAACTTCAGCTGGTGGACTGCAGTGTGAAAATAAGTGTTGGCTGGGAGTAGACACACTTCAGGGCAGAGTGCATAGTTGTCTGTGAACTGACAGGGTACGCTGCACTAATCACACACACTTCTGAGTATGACTGAGTGTTCTGGACTGGGATAAAAAAAAATTTAAAAAATATTTAAATCTGAGACGAAAGTTGGTTCCAAAAAGATAACCGATTACTTGGGAACAAGTACATGGTAACAAGGTGGTAATGATTACATGAGCACAACATTCCAGGCTAAATGCACCTTGCTTGTTTAAAAGCCATCAGTGTAGTGTCTGGGATTTAAGACACAATGCTTTCAACACAGTGGTAGGTCCACTCCTGTTTCTCATTGATGGGGAGAACATGTTGGCACACCTAAGGAAGGATCAGACAACCCTGGTTATGGTTATATACACTCACTGAACACACAACAGCAGTGGTAGACATGTGCAAAAATACTGATTTCTGTCAGTTCAGTTTGACTAACATTAAAGACAAAGAAAGCAAAAAGGGGGAAATACTGAACAGACAATGAAGTTGGTGATACATTTGGACACAAATTTCTCTGAAGCTATAAGCAAAATCAGGAAAAAGACAGACGTGAGGGGATTTTTAATGTCCTAGTTGTTTCTGTGCTGGACTGGAGAGATTGACTGTGAGAAGTATGAACTCTTCCTTTTCTTTCACTGCAAGTTCCCCTTAGAGGGGAAACAGAGCGTGAAATGCAGCTCTCTGGCCAGCCACACCGACAGGCTGCCAGCTCCCAGTAACTCCAGTGAATACTGTGCCAGTGCAGGACTGCCAATCAATACCTCCGTGAACTTTTCTTTTCGACTTGAATTGCATACAGTATGTTTTTGACAAAACTTACCTAAACGTTCAAATGAAAGGCTATGCCGTTAAATGTTACAGCAGGATATTAACTGAGTTGACCCACATGCTAATCCTAACAATTACTATTTGGTGGCAGAGTAACGACAGATTCAGTTTGGGGTGAGACTAGCCAAAATAATTATGTGACTCACAGAATGCTATGGTGTTGCCCTGAGTCACAAACAATTTTCATAGCATTTACTAAGCTGATAGCCCTACAGCAATGGTTACTTTCACACCAAACAACAATTTCATATTGATTTCATGTTGGAATTCCAATATCATAATAATGAACATACATATCACGAAAGACTAATCCCTGAAATACTGCCTACACCAGCTGTGCAACAAGCTCTGCTTTATGGCACAATGGTTGCACAAAAACATTACAAAACCCACGTCATGTGTGGGCTAGTCTGTGCTTTACCAAATTACAAGAGAGGATACTCAAACAGTGGAAGTGGACTACAACTGAGCCATGGTGTTCCAACTTGAGAAAATAAAAAAGAAGAAAAAAAACAGGAGGAGGGGTGTCATAAAAAAACATTTTAACTCCATTTAAACTTCTCTGCTTTACTTCTATAATAATCCATCAACATCAGCGTTGGATGGAGAGTAAGCCATTAAAAAAATTCTGCACACATATACAGAAGTTTAAATAAATTCTAAATGGTCAGTAATGGATTCTTACTGCAGTATAAATGTTCTGGGAGCTAGACAATAGGTTTCTCACCATTTTGGTTCTTGCAGGGACCTCCACAGCAAACACACTCATGCCTCTACTGCTAATGCAGTTCTTACTCTGCTCGCTGTTCACATGCACCGTCACTTTGTGGCTGGACTGCAACAAAAAGGAGAGAAAAGGGGAAACCACAGTTACTTACAAATGAGTTTCCACTCCAAAAACATGACACGAATGCAAATATCCAAATGTAAGGCTCTGTATTTCAGTGAAGTTACTTTATACTGAAGCAGAAAAAATGCACTTCATTGAGAACACAGCACATAATTTAAATACGAGTCATAGATAGCGGTGTGTTGAATACTCAGGTCAGAATAATTGCACAAAAAATAGGCAGAAAACAGGACCTGGCAGTTATATACATCCATCATGTGCATAAATAAAATATAAATTTCTGGACATAAACCACTGTTGCTAATTAAAACACGCAAAGTGGGTTCCAATCCCATCTTAAAGTTAAACTAAAGAATAACATATGTAGGAACAGTTTTGCATTGCATCAAGTTTACAGTATATATTAATGGCTAATGAGTTATTATATATAAAATATTTAGCACCTATTTTGCATGTTCTTACTTTGAAAAGGTTAACCACTTCCTGTATAAAGCTTTTGAAGGAGCTGTCCATCACCAACTTGCAGCATTCTCTACTTGATTGAGTCCTAATGGGATTTATTCTCACTAAGCTGAACAGCTTTTCTCTGTACCTGTTCAGCCCTTGTCTTACCTTCTAGATTACTTGGATACTTTCATTACTATAGAACTTAAGCCCACTTCTGTTTTCCTCTAAACTCAATCCATGGGTCATCTCACTGTTTCCCATTGGCTATTCTCCCTTCGTGTCACCTCAGGTGATGCACAACTAGGGCATTCCTCAGCTCTGATTCTCAGATTTCCTTCTTCCTCTTTAAGACTCCGCCGTGGCTGACCTTAAAGCTCTCCCGGTCTCATCTCATTCCTTCACACTCTCCTTCCCTGCTATAGACCTCAAATTGAGTGCTTTCCCTTTCTGTCCCTTTCTGTTACAAAATAATCTCAAGGCCTCGCACTGTTTCATTCTACTCTCAACAAATTTCTTCTTTTCTGACAAATAGTTGCAGGTTTTTCAAAAGTACTTTCAGACATGGTTCCATACTAACAGCTGATTGAAAACTCCTTGCTGAGGTTTTGCACATTTTTGCTTTAATTTACTGTACTTCCCAGTTTCACAGACTTCATTCTTATTCCTTCTCTGCTGCTAATACAGTTCTTTGTAGTTTCTTCAGACTGGCCTCCTTCTGTCCTACCTCTCCCAGGCTGCCCTAACTCTGTTTTTCCATTTCCTTGTTGTACCATATTAAATTCTACAGATCTCGCCTCTCTCCACTAGTGCTGTTTGGCACTGTGATAACTACCCTATTAACTCCTTATTTCAATGTAGTCAGTTACCAACCTATTGATTCTTAGATAGTCCACACTAGGGATGTGGCAGTATGAAAATTTCACGGTATGATAATCGTACTACTCAATATCACGATTTTCGGTATATCATGGTATCAGGTTTTAAGCTAAAAAAATTAATAAATCACACAAAGTTTAGAACTCGATCTGTTTATTTATGGATCTGCGGATTTTTAAAACCATTTTAATTGAAAAATAAAACAAAAAATGCAACTGAATAGTTCACTCCTTGTAATTGCATATTTAAAATAATGAAAATCCTTTTTCCTGAATCCAAAGTGAGCCCACGCGGATGAACGAGTTCGCTTTTTGGGGGGATATATGATTCTTCATTACAGTCGGTATCAGAATCAGCGTCAGACATCGCAAGTGTTGTAAGAGACTGCAAACGGAGATGCCGTGTAGCTGTATAACAGCTGGCTAGCCAGCGTTGCCAGGTGGGAAATATTAAACTATCGTACTGGAGGCTTACAATTATCGGATTTTAAAGAAAACTATCGTACACAGCCAAAAAAGAGAAATCCTAGGTGTAAATATGTAATTTCACAAAAATAGCGTATTTGTTGTAAGCAACAACCTTGTTTGACTCGCCTACTCACATACTTCAGCCATTGAGTGCAATACCAACAGCCACAAAGGGGAGAAACATTTGCGCACCACATACGCTGCGTGGAAGCAGGCAACTTCCTGGACCCTACTCAAATGAATGAGACTCACACTAAAAAGCCTGGTCTAAGGATAATGTCAAATAGCCTACAATTAAATCGCAATCGCTCAAACATGTAATAATTATAATTGAGAGCTGTAACGTTACAACTCATCAGCATGGAAACAGCAGTTGTATAAGTCATCAGTGTAGAATTATAACATTATGCTGTGTCAATGTATTTAATATGCTGTATCAATATTTGTTTGTTCTTGTGAAAGCATATCTCTTTTCAAAACGTCTGAAAAGTCTCTCTGCATAACTGGCCCTAGGCCTACTTAGTCTGTGAGTTCAATTTCAACCTCAGTTCTTCCGACGACTTTGTCTTTGCCTCTCCCCTGCTTTCACCGGACTCCTCGGCACTCATTTATCTAGTTTTTTACATAAACGAAAAGAAGAACATCGCTGGTAATTTGTAGGTAGCAAGCTAACTTGCATTTTACATCAGAAAGAACGAGCGGAAGAACGACAGCCGTGCAGCTGCTCGCTCCCGTGGGGGCACACACGTCATGCATCAAGCATAATGATTGGCTGAAAAGACACAACCTGTGTTTTTAAATGACTTTGCCTCTAAATACAGATCTAGGATCAGATTTCATTATCTCAATTCAGGTCCAGTATATTATTTAATATGGGTTATTTAGATATTTTATCAGGGTAATGGTTGGGGGAAAAAATTCCCTGCATGAAAATAGCTTTTGTCACGTGATATACTATCACGGTATTACGGTACGTTTATGATAGTACTATTTCATATTTGAATTTTACAGTATATCGTCATACCGGTATACCGTCACATCCGTAGTCCACACCTTTATTCTGACTACAACGAACATTAGAATTATTACTTTCAGATCTCTACATCTAAGATACATTATACATCCAATTTACTTTTCTTAAATATAAATCTTAAACCCAAATATTTGGCATGTATTAGAAACATATTTACGCAGTACATAAACCAATGTCCGCAGCAAAACATTTAAATATAGGTTTTATGATATTTTGCACCAATTCTGTTTTCCACAAACTTTTTTATGAATTTAAAATATGACCCACCAATGTGAGCACTGGATCCATTCTTTCATTTTTCACATTTCTATTTTTGTTGAACTTCGGCAAACATGAACTTGGAACATGTTCAGTCACACCGAAATAGTTCTTCAATCTGCACATCACCCAGAGCCCATTTTAATCACGCTTCTGCTTTCCCAACATCAGCTCCCAGCTGCCCGAGCCCTCTCAGTGAAATGATTCATATTAATATTACATCAGCAAGCGCAGATGGTGTGAGAAAGAGCTCCCCAGCGCACCTCCAGCAATCCATTCTAACTGAACATGTGTGCCACCTAATGTCCTTCCCCCGTATTAATGAACCTAATGGATTATTCTCTATTTCCTGACACTGCATTGTTCCTGAGGTGGAGCAGCGAATGATTCATGCGGGAGGGGAGGCACCTTGTTGGCGATGACGGAGGAAATCCTGGCCTCGCTTTTGTAGGTGTGGATAATAACGTTTTCGTGGCCCTTGATGGTCTTGGCCTCCCCTTTAGAGATAACCGATCTATGCAGGGCTGTGTTGAGGACCTTGCTGCTGGACTCCAGGTTAATTGGCTGGACGGTGGGCTGGGTTTCCTCCGAATAAACGTCAATGACAAATGGACAGGCCTGGGGTGGAAAAACACATGCAATACACGCACAAAACATCACATTACATTACAGGCATTTACACATCCTTGCTCAAGAGTACAGTGGCAGTGTCCTACTTGGGACCTGTGGCCTTTAGGTTACAAGACTAGTTCCTTACCCATAATACTACACTGCTGCCCCCCCAGACACACACACAATACATCTCCCCTTACAAACATTGCCATTTTGGATTGGCATTTTATTTGCAAAGCTGCACGCACATTCTTTTAAATAGCAATATTAAAACACAATGAGGCCATATCATATGCACTCAACAGCCCTGATAAGCTTGTGCAGCCATATAGCACTGACACTGACAGCGCTGCTCTCTGGGCGGAGCTGCGGTATTCACCTCCACCATCTCCAGGCCTCGGCTGTAGCCCATGGACTCCAGGGTGACCCACAGATCCGCGGTGTCCCCCTCGCGGTCGTTGGCCTCCATGAGGTTGAGCTCCATGAAGCCCTGCCTCGTCAGCTCGTTCTTTTTGGTGTCAAAGTTCTCTGCAGAGCAGCAGATGAAGTTCCGGTGAAATACTGCGCAGTAATAATGGATGCCCTCCGGCACACATCTGTTCTTCCACACACTTCTACTCAGGACGCTCTGCATCCTGCTCTAGTCTCTACTGCTTATTCTGTTGCATTTACAAACAACGCCTGCACAGTTTAGCATGCAGGACAGGTGTGCAGGGTGGCAATTTAAATTATATGGTTTCACTAGCAGACAGCACACTGGCACATTAATCACCAGTAAAAAGAGCTGTCAACGCAAGACTCCTGTAAAGGTTACGTTACTCTTGTCGCCCTGTTCTCATATGCTAACTCAACTGTCTGTCTGCTTGTCTGTCTGTCTGCCTGCCAGTCTGCTTGTCTGTCTATCTATCTGTCTGCCTGCCAGTCTGCTTGTCTGTTTGCCTGTCTGTCTGTCTGTCTGCTTGTCTATCTGTCTGCCTGCCAGTCTGCTTGTCTGTCTGTCTGTTTGCCTGTCTGTCTGTCTGCTTGTGTATCTGCTGCCTGTCTGTTAGTCTGTCTGTCTTTCGGTCTGTCTGACTGCTTGTCTGTTTGTCTGCCATGCTGTCTGACTGCTTGTCTGTCTGCATGTCAGTCTGTCTGTCTGTCGTCTGTCTGCCTGCCCATCTGTCAGTCTGCACGAGTGTGTGATGTCACCTTTGCAGACGGCCCAGGCGTCCTCGTCACACTTCTCCCCGCTGGTCCTCTCCTCAAAGAAGTTGTACTCCTCCAGACTGAGCAGCCCGTTGCCGTCCAGGTCGATCACCTCGAAGATGTCCGAGAGCGCCGCCCTGCGGGACAAACAAGGAGCTGCGTGTTACCATGCAGCAGGGTAACGCGCCCCGGACCCCCTCCCTCTGCACACGCCGGACCCCTTCCAGAGCCACATTCGGCTTCCCTCCCTGTACCTGGGTAGGGCGGTTCCTCTCCTGAGCAGGCCCCTCCCCCATGAGGCCCACCTGAACTCTTTGGTGAGAGCCAGCTCCCCAGCGTCGGTCCTGTACACCAGCTGGGCTGTCTTCAGCGCCGGCGCCCTGCTCCTCCTCAGCCTGCAGCCCGTGCTGAAGGGCAGGATGTGGTAGGTGCCCGCACTCAGTTCCCCCTTCCAGCCAAACTTCTGTCAATCAAAGGAAACAATCAGGCCACTGCAGGGCAGAGTGTACATGCAGACAAGAGCCCGCCCACAGAAGCTGTCTATCACAGAGAACCTTGCTGATGTCACAATGCGCTGCTAAATAAAGTGCTCCAGACAGCGCTGCTGGTTTGGCAGCGGCTGTGGAAATACTCAAACTGGCTGGGAGGCGTAAGATCTGCCGCCGTACTACTACAGACTGCCTTATCGCATTCTGTCAGTCAGCAACATGCAGAGCAGTCATGATGAGGGACTCACAGTATGTCTGCACCCTGCGAAATGCCACTTAACAACTCTAGTGTGCTGTGGACACATCACACCACACACACACACACACACACACACACAGATGTTTGTGCCGCAGCCAGGCACAGAGGGCATTTTTCACTGAAGTTTGTTGAACATAGGTTGAACTCCCCAACCGTAGCTGGCTAACGAAAATTTGGAAATATTTTGTTTCAATTTATGCCACTTTAATCAACCTCTAGAAGATATTTGCCTCTAGAAGATATTTTAGAGGATAGCGATGTAGACAGCCTACATTATGTGCATAGAGCAACACATCACTTACAGTACAGGCAGGCAATTTCACTAGGCACCTCAACACTTTTTGTGCCCAACAGATCTGCAACATACAACTATGTGTCATTTTTCAAATTAAAAAAGAATAATTTTGCCAGAAAGCGACTAATTTGTATTCGTGATTCCACCGCTCCGATCAACCCCAATCCTCTTTCATTTCATATCGCTGAGATTGTACTGCAGTAGGGGTAAGGTCTACTGTGGACACACACACACACACATACACACACATACACACATGCACTAGGGGTTAGCAACTATAAAGTCAATTGTGTGTTTCAGTCCAGTTTTATTATTTATGTACATGGATGCATTAACTATCTGGCTAGTGGCTATATAAAATAATTGACATTTGTGATATAAATATTTCTACCAACATGAGGAATACCATGAAATATACTTAGGCTTAGAATAAAAACACTTTTAATGTATCTCTATATATTCATTTCCTTGGTGGAGTAAAGAAATTACATCATGCATGACAGGATAGAATGAAAAATAGGACACAGAAAACATAATAAGTCTGACAGTATATAAAGGGTCTTGGTGGCATGAATGTAGAAAGATTCAATCAAGCAGGAAAACAGCCTTAAGGTCAGACCTGCCACAGGGAAACAGCCACTCACCTCTTTGTCTCTCTGCTCTGTGAAACACACCAGGTTTGAGTCTTCCTTCGTCTTGTTTGCAGTCACAAGGAAAAGAGCAGTGTCCACCTTCATCCAAGAGGAAGGCCTTTCTGGAAAATTAAAAAAAAGATCAGGTAAAGCCCTGGACCAGAAACTACGGTAGAAATTCTTTATGTCCCTAAGCTTTTATAAATGGCTGGTGCTATTTCCTTAGAAACAGACATTTCTCTTAAACCCTGATGTTAACTGTGCTTCTCTGGTATGTGTTTGTCAGTCCCACGGTAAGGGCTTAAACCCTGATGTTAACTGTGCTTCTCTAGAGCAGGTGTGTCAGTCCCACGGTAAGGGCTTAAACCCTGATGGTAACTGTGCTTCTCTAGAGCAGGTGTGTCAGTCCCACGGTAAGGGCTTAAACCCTGATGGTAACTGTGCTTCTCTAGAGCAGGTGTGTCAGTCCCACGGTAAGGGCTTAAACCCTGATGTTAACTGTGCTTCTCTAGAGCAGGTGTGTCAGTCCCACAGTAAGGGCTTAAACCCTGATGGTAACTGTGCTTCTCTAGAGCAGGTGTGTCAGTCCCACGGTAAGGGCTTAAACCCTGATGTTAACTGTGCTTCTCTAGAGCAGGTGTGTCAGTCCCACAGTAAGGGCTTAAACCCTGATGTTAACTGTGCTTCTCTAGAGCAGGTGTGTCAGTCCCACGGTAAGGGCTTAAACCCTGATGGTAACTGTGCTTCTCTAGAGCAGGTGTGTCAGTCCCACGGTAAGGGCTTAAACCCTGATGGTAACTGTGCTTCTCTAGAGCAGGTGTGTCAGTCCCACGGTAAGGGCTTAAACCCTGATGGTAACTGTGCTTCTCTAGAGCAGGTGTGTCAGTCCCACAGTAAGGGCTTAAACCCTGATGGTAACTGTGCTTCTCTAGAGCAGGTGTGTCAGTCCCACGGTAAGGGCTTAAACCCTGATGGTAACTGTGCTTCTCTAGAGCAGGTGTGTCAGTCCCACGGTAAGGGCTTAAACCCTGATGGTAACTGTGCTTCTCTAGAGCAGGTGTGTCAGTCCCACGGTAAGGGCTTAAACCCTGATGGTAACTGTGCTTCTCTAGAGCAGGTGTGTCAGTCCCACGGTAAGGGCTTAAACCCTGATGTTAACTGTGCTTCTCTAGAGCAGGTGTGTCAGTCCCAGGGTAAGGGCTTAAACCCTGATGGTAACTGTGCTTCTCTAGAGCAGGTGTGTCAGTCCCACGGTAAGGGCTTAAACCCTGATGGTAACTGTGCTTCTCTAGAGCAGGTGTGTCAGTCCCACGGTAAGGGCTTAAACCCTGATGTTAACTGTGCTTCTCTAGAGCAGGTGTGTCAGTCCCACGGTAAGGGCTTAAACCCTGATGTTAACTGTGCTTCTCTAGAGCAGGTGTGTCAGTCCCACGGTAAGGGCTTAAACCCTGATGGTAACTGTGCTTCTCTAGAGCAGGTGTGTCAGTCCCACGGTAAGGGCTTAAACCCTGATGGTAACTGTGCTTCTCTAGAGCAGGTGTGTCAGTCCCACGGTAAGGGCTTAAACCCTGATGTTAACTGTGCTTCTCTAGAGCAGGTGTGTCAGTCCCACGGTAAGAGCTTAAACCCTGATGGTAACTGTGCTTCTCTAGAGCAGGTGTGTCAGTCCCACGGTAAGGGCTTAAACCCTGATGTTAACTGTGCTTCTCTAGAGCAGGTGTGTCAGTACCACAGTAAGGGCTTAAACCCTGATGGTAACTGTGCTTCTCTAGAGCAGGTGTGTCAGTACCACAGTAAGGGCTTAAACCCTGATGTTAACTGTGCTTCTCTAGAGCAGGTGTGTCAGTCCCACGGTAAGGGCTTAAACCCTGATGGTAACTGTGCTTCTCTAGAGCAGGTGTGTCAGTACCACGGTAAGGGCTTAAACCCTGATGTTAACTGTGCTTCTCTAGAGCAGGTGTGTCAGTCCCACGGTAAGGGCTTAAACCCTGATGGTAACTGTGCTTCTCTAGAGCAGGTGTGTCAGTCCCACGGTAAGGGCCTTTACCGTCCTCCTGATTGAGGTTGAGAGGCCGGATGGTGAGGAAGACAGTGCTGGTCTGGGGGAGGTGGAGTCGGTATTGCAGAGACACAATCCCACCATCCTCTTCCAAAAAGAAGCAGCCTTTAGTACTTGTATGATGCCAAGTCTGCAGCAGACAGAAGATAATAGACACTGTTTGAAAGCGTAAAGTCCATAAATGAAAAAGTGCAAGTTCATTTTTATAGAACAGTTAAGCAGGAGGGCAGAGTTCGAACTTTTCTTGAAACAGTCTGGACCCAAATTATGGTAATAATTACACTAAAATAACTGTTCTGAGCTTTTATTATATCACCATTATGATTATGAAACAAGGACATTTTGAATCAACTAGTATGATAGATAATAGTTGTTATAAGTGTGAGATATAAATGTGTAAACATATGGCATTGTTATAAAAGCAATCAAAACTAATTACATTGTAAATTGCAATTAAAAATATGTGCATCCCTCTGCCACTTGGTATGTCATTATAATAATTTCAAGAACAAGGAGACAATTACTCCTTACACATATTGTTGCATTTCCTCACAGGTATCTACGACTTGCACTATCATAACATGACCACAAGATGGCACTACAGTAATGCAAATTTCCAAACAAAGGCAAACCAGCAATAGAAAACAGATGAACTCTGCAGTGTAGATTAAAATTTGTACACTACACAAATTAAAATATTTCTAGCTTCCTATCAAAAACAGAAACATGTTCAGTAAAACAGGAGGAAAAAGAGCTACTGTTATTAAGGAAGAGAAAAACTGTCATACCATAATATGTGGGAAACATTTACAACCCAATGTACATACTGTGATTTATGTCAGTATTCTACCAGGAAATTCTAAAATATATGGGTTAATGTCATTATGGGAGACTGTTTCAGAGAAAAATCATATATGACTAAACATATCACAAAGCAATGTATTTTTACTACATTCTTTATAGTGAGTAAAGTCTGTTTGAAAAAAATCTTCATTTGAAAATGACGCAAAATGTAATAAATTTTGATATCCTGTTTAAATTTTGAGAGATTGGTTTTTAACCCATTGGAGAGTCTTTTCAGGTAATGTAGTTATGGAATAGTACACAGAATTTGAGACCCTTATTGTGTAGAATGGCTTTATACATCTTTTTTGATGTTCAATAAATCATCAAGTTAAACAAAGACATAAAATAAATGTGGCAGGAAATGACATTTCTTTACAAAAGCTATTTACTCAGAGTTATTCTGTTAGGTTGTGAAATATCAAACCATAACACTTCAGTGGTTTGTACACCAAATATCAAATGAAGCAAACTGCCCAAGGCACAAGGCCACTTTAAAGACTCTGAAATAGAGTCCCTCAGAGATGGGCCAACCGGACGGCTAATACAGAGCCGTGTCACTTCCTCCCGTTCGCCTCCCTGATTTACTGCGCTTTTAAAGCCACGGCGCCCCTTCCCTCAAAAACATAACCCACCCGTTCCCCGCTCCCAATTATCACTTTAGGTCGCCGCGGCGCAGGCAGCGGTAAAAGAACTTTCCAAAGTAATCTCATAGCGCACATTCTTTACGCCACTCCTGGCCTTTTCCAATTTCCGCGCTTTGACATGTACGCCCATTACTTTCTGCTGTAAGAAAACCAGTAGAGGTTAAGTCAAAAAGAGTGAAAACAAAGAGGAGAAGATCAATATCAACACTCTATACATATCGACTCGGAGTAAATTTGGTCCAACAGGCCTCGGAAACCCCAGAGCTATGCAAGGCCTGGAAATTTTTTTTTCTTGACGTTCAACATTTTTTATAAGAAACCGCACGGCGTTCGCATTCGTAGGCAAAAGAAACGGCCTCCTCCCACACACGCTGCACAGAGTCCGAGCACAGTAAGACGCATTTCATCAGGGTGTGTGGTACCTGAAGAGACTTGGGCTCTGACAGATGGCCACTCTTAGTGCTGCTGGCTGCCATGGTGATGTTAGTGGACGCCGACGTTCGCCGACTGCGAGCCGAAGAGGGGCGTGAGGAAGACCTGCCCTCCGCTGGACCGAACCGGCGAAGCACAAAAACACTGAGCGTCAAGGCTGGCAGACCGAGGTTTACTGAAAACATTTACAAGGAGCAGACGCCTAGTTCAACCCTTTGATTAATGAAGCACGCTAAATTACAAAGGCACAATCACGGGCCTTCCTATTCATTATAATCCACGCCTTTCTCACTACAACTAATTGAAATGAGAAAAGATCAATTTGGTAATGAATTGGCTGATTGTTAAACAGCTCTTCGGTCTGCAGAGAGTGAGTGTGGAATTAGGCGATATGACCAACAGCAGGGCACCCGATGCACGTATGATATTAAATCACTCAATCATGTCACACATCTGCTTTGAGACCGTAAGGCTGGATGGTTTTTGCTGGGATGTGGATTGCAGAGATGCACTTCAAATGTAATTTGTAAGAAATTAGAACCTAGTCAGAAAACAGAACAATACTTATATTTAAGGACTTCTGTTCTATTTGCATTTCTCTGCCTATAGATATACTAATAACTAATACCAAAATGATGGGGCATACAAGCCAGTGTCAGTGGGAAAATGTAAAAGGAATGAATCAATATTTCAAATGGGAACAATAATGTTATAATCCAGACACTATTTAGAAACTAATTTGTTTTTTCAACCCTCATTTGAGAGTCGTCCTTCACGTGGCTCGCTAATCCCTCTGAGCCACTGCAGGGGTCACCCAATCAATAACACGAGCGCAGACTGACCAGCGCATCTACAGCCTGCTCGTCTCCTGTCCTCCACACAGCCTGGCTGGAGGCACCTCATAAGCAACACAAAGACAAGCAGCTCCCACTGCCTGCCTTTCGTTCCTTCTGACAGGGCTTATTTCAACCATTCATTCTGATGGGGCTTTAGTCATACAAGTATTTATTTGCTTCTCTAGATAAATTAAAACGAGACCGCTTATCAATATCAGCTCCGCTGTTCATTTCCTTGGTGAAGCCCACTGTTTCTAGCTACACCTACACAAGCGGACCGTCTCGGGGGACGTGTGGGGCTTTAAAGCAGCCGTGAAGGGGGCTTACCTTTCCTTGGCGTGGCGTCCGGCTCTGTTTTCTGTGGGGCCTCGGGTGCTGCGGGAACGGCCTGTGACGCAGAGTCCTTCAGGGAGATCTCCGTCTGATTGCCAAAGTTCTGCTGCTTCAGCTTGGCGTCAGACTCCAGCTTCTCCACGGCCAGCGTCTGACAGCGTCCTGCGGTGGACACCAGCAGCCTGCAGAGCTGAGCACCACACAGCGAGGTCACTGTGTTGTGTCGTACTCTAAGGGTGAAACACGCTACACGCGTAATGGCACTGGGGTCCTCCAAAAGCCACGGCCTACAGGCCTTCCCTTCGTTTATTTATTTAGAACAAACGACCTTGCAGAGCACTGTGCCAATTTACACTCAGTGGTTGACTGGCATTACTCATAACCAATCATAGCAAAGTTTTGTAAATCCTTCCCTGCTGTGGCTCCATCTCTATAATGATCTTTTGAAAGTGATGGGAAAAAAGCAAACCTAAGAAACATGCAACGATCTTAGTCTTACCTGTGTATAGTCTAACTTCCCATCTTTATTGGACCCAGCTAATGACAAAAACTGATTAACCTCCTCAGGACTCATCTTTTCACCTCTCTGTGAAAGGAAAGCAAAAAAAAAAAGATTTAATTATAATGAATTACCAGAAAAACCAAATGATCAAATCATCATACTAGTTGACAACAGTTATAGCAAGAGACTTGGATTTTACTCACCGAAGTGAGAACTTTATAGAGTTCACTGTGTAAAACATATCCCTGACCACTTAGATCTAGTTTTCTGAAGGCCCTCAGCAGCTCACTTTCTTCTGTTGGTTTCTCTTTTCTAAGAATTTCACAGAAGTCATCAAAGTTCAGTTTTGTGGTTCTCTCTGTCCAGAACTTTTCCAGGGTCTTCTGGGACGGGTTTCTGCCAGCCTGTTGCAAAACTGAACAAAGTCCTGTATTTTAGGGAAAACTATCTTATTTGTAGAATTAACAGTTATAGAGGACTACGGGGTCACGGTTGTAGCTAGGCTTACCCGTGACATTGTTACTTAAGAGCGTAGACACTCAGAGTCAGATAGGGGTTTTACTTCAGAACGTTACTACACCGAAGATGGAGACTTCATTGTCAAATCGAAAGTATGTTAGATGTTTAGTGTTTATTACATTAAGTATGACTGAATAGACTCCCAAACCGTGAACGGTATATACAACACAAAAAATATATAACATTGCAATGTACATTTACTGTTTTTTATTTCATATTTGCTTACCCAGACACAGTTGCTCCTTTGAGGTTATATTCGCTAAACTAGATCTTAATACCGCCAGGTATGCAGCCCTGCAATTGATGTAGAATATCTCTTCGGTGCTCAGAGATTTCTGCATTGCTAGACAATGCCACAGACGACGTTATTCAGAATATGAGGATATTTTGGCTAGCTAGTTAGTCAGCCAGCCAACACATTAACTGTATAGCTGACTAGTTAGTAGCTAGCTATGAGGAGCTAGCTAACTTATAACATCAAATGCGCCGAATTACCAAATGCTCATCAGAATTATTATGTATTGTGTAATGTCAAATATAATTAATTAATATGTATGATGGGTCAAGATTTTACTCGATAAAGTAGTACGATATCTAGCTCCTATCTAATGATGCAGCATAGTGGCAGCTAACTAAATTGCTCACTATCTTCATGTCATGTACAACGCTCCGTGTACTCGTTGCTGTGTAAACAATCAAACGTGTGCACCATAACCGACAGTGCAAGAAAAAGCAATATAGTTCCTCCTTGTATTTTGGTTAGCTACCGTAGGTTAAACGAGCTCAGATTGAGCAGAACTAGTCATACACCGATAACAATGCTATATTATTTTTGTTGTTAGGAATAAAACAAAAATACTCGAAGGTATTTTGTAAAATCCTGGCAAAAGATGTAAGTGACATTGGTGTTTCCGATGGACAAAATATATCGCCGTACCGCGCCACTTTTGTACCACTCAGTTCGCTGAAGCTCCGTGAAGCTAGCAACAATTAGACTTCCTGTATATAAGTTCCAGTAAAAACTTACGGTGAGTTTCTATCAAAATACAAGCACAGAATTAACGTTAATAGTGTTCATTAGTCCCGAAAAATAACATTACAGTGACCACGGTTTCTGAGCTTTGATAGAGACTTACCTTTATTTAAAAACATTTCAAATACAATTTGTGCACAATCGCTAGCTACTAGCTTCTATCTTGCTATTTGGCCGGTTTAAATTACTGGCTTGCTGTTTGGCTGGTTTAAATTAAGCTTGTAATATTACTTTGTATGTATATATTTTTTTATACCAGCGTGATTTTCCTGAAAGTACTGCGTAATATTAAAGGTATGGGTTTATATATGAGTATATCATGTGTAATTATATCCAACTGTATTAGTTACAAGTAAAAAAAGACAAAATCGCACTTATCATTGCATTTACCGAGCTTTTAGTTTAAAATCCTCTAACCGGAAGTCTCCGATTGTTGCCAGCTTCACGGAGCGGTTCGCTGATGTTATCAGCTGCTTTGTCACAAATGTAGTATTCGGGTTGCTTCAAAGAGAAAACAATGCCGTAAGTGTATCTTTGGTTTGATTTTTTTCAATGTAGTCATTTGAGTCCACACGTTCGTACGAAGTGGACTGAATGATTTACATGAGCTAGTTGTTACCTAACTTTAGCTTACGTAAGTTAAGTTTTGTATCGCTACACTAACATCTGGTCATTTTTCTTCCAGAGTAAAAAGAGCGCTTCATTTAGAAGAGAAGGAAAACGTGAGTAGATGAACCTAGCAATCTTATTTTATTAACGTGAAATGTTGAATTGGGGCTTTAACCAAGACAAAAGTTATTGCTAACAATAATTTATTATTTCTTTATTAAAAACTGGCATGCGTTGTAGTCCACATAATATTCAATAACACATTCGTTTGGCGCCATTAACTAGCACTGAAGCTGAGGAGTTGACCAATCGCCGAATCCAATTCTCGGGTAGGCTACAGTGGATTCTTGATCGCACAAACACGTTAGTTGTTGCCAATGGCACTGCGACTTATTGCGAAAAGGATCTCTAAATGGATAAAATACAGGGCAGCATTGTGTATTTTCAGTCAATTTGTATTAATTAAAATAAAAGGTTAATTTGGTTTCAAATAAATGAAAAAAGAAACGGTTAACTTGTACTGCGCAGGCAAGTTCATAACTCTTCTGCTTGAAGCGACTGACATTAGTAGCACACCCTTTATTATAAACCTAGGTCTAGACTAAAAATATGACAAATTACAGTTCAGTAAGAAATGTGTAGTTAGTTGTAACTATCAAAGAGACCACAGGCAATTCTGGAATGAATGACATGGAATTTAAAAACATGTCAATAATCCACAAAGGCCTAGATATTTTACTGGATTCTTGTAGAACTCATGATAAATTCAGAATCTGTTGGTGATTTTTATGAGCACCCTGTGTTACTTGGGCATACATTTTGTAAAATAAAGTCACAATTTGGAGGTTAAAGCACGTGGAGAAATACGAAACCACAAGTGTTTGTAGTACAGCAATAGCAACATTAGACAAGGTGCTGGCACATGGTTATATCATCTAACCTGAACCCAGAATCATTTCTAGTCAAGGTCCCTTTCTCACTTTAGGTTATCATTTGTCTGTTCATAGATCCAAGGAGAATTTTAAAAATCTCAACTAACATTTGTGAATTCAGCATACCTGAAAATAATTAACCAAGATAATTTGCCAGCTAGCTAGATATTAACCTATATATTTAGCTATGGTATTAAACTCGCATGGATATGACTACTTTTATGTAATATGAATATTGTATGCTTGATTTCCCCTTGTTTTCATATTTTCAAATGTAAATTTACATCTCGGTAATCTTAATTGTTCGGTAGATTTTGAATCCTTCCAACCAACATAGAAACCTGTTTTTATCTTGAAATTGTATCATCGCCATTTGTCGCCATTGTATAATAGTGGGCAAAACTGATCAAGGGTTTAAGTTTGTAGATAAATTTAATGTGGAAAGATGTGCAAGATCATAGAATTGTTGTCAAGCAGGTTAATGCAGCTATATCTGTGTGTCTAATTAATACATTCTAAATAAACCCATGTCGTAATAAAGTATGAAACTAAATCATTGTTATATGCAGCAGACACCATCAAAGAGACCTGTGCCAGAGGGGACCTATTCTCCATTGACTGGTACAGGCTTTTTGAGCCCTGCCCCATCTCCTAAAGGTAGCCCCTCCCCCCGCACAAAGTTCTGGCAGACTTACATTTGCTGAATTTATCTTTCTGTATTCTTTAACGCTGTCAGAAACGGCAAGCAAGAGGGAGGTTATATTTTAGGGAATAATATACAAGTATATGAGAAAATGTATTTATTGATGTGAGGCCTCATAAAGTATGTATACCATTCCTGTTTTACTGCTCGGGCATGTCATAAGCCCTGGGAGTCCCAGGAATCCTCCTGCTTTAGATTAAGCAGCAGTATTTCTCATTCTTTATTATCAATAATATCTGTGCTCAGCTTGATTTTTACAGTCTGCTGACATTCAGTACTTTATCAACAGGTCATTTTAAAGCCCGAGGAAAGACTGATAATCCCTCTAAAACACAAAAACCCCAGACAGATGCAGAAAAGTAAGTATCCCTGCGCTGGCATATTAGTAATTGATCTTGGAGTGAGATTATATTAAAGCATGGTAAATATTTAAGTGAATGGTATTTAAGAGGTTTCAACAGATGCTGGAAAAAAAGATCTCTTAGTCAGTGAATATTTTAGTTGCTCCAGTTGCCTGATAGACAATATGAGTAATCTGTATTTAATGACAGGAGATGTAGAAAGAGGGGTATTCATCACTGGGGAAATATAGAGTGATTTACATAGCTCTAAAAATAGTTGAATAAGGTTTGTTAAAGAAAAAAGTCAATTTTTGTCCCCAAAGCATATCACAACGGCTTAATTCAATCCATCATAGCAAGCTTTGAAAAAGACAGATAGTCATTTGAGGGTCTAATTCACTGAACGAATATAACTAGCGTAATTGAATTTTAAATGCTGATATTTCCGTGTAGTAGGAGACAATAGTAACTACAGCATTGGTAAATGTTTTGATCTGATGTGTTTCAAAATCCTTGTAGATTACAAGCCTTAAGATCTCAGATTGAAAGATCAGTGAAAGGTTTTGAAAAGGCAAGACAGCAACTGGAAAAAATAGTGGTATGTATGTCCCTTTTTTAACCTGTACAGTGAATACAGTGCCTGTGCATTAAGATATGTTTCGCTAGTCATATTAAATATAAAAGAGATCAGGCTGTGTCCGTTCTGTGTGGTTTGAGTGAAGTGATCGGTGTCTCTGAATAAAGCCTACAGAGGGCAGTAGTGAGCTGAAGATATTCTTCTCCAGAGGCTCTGCTGACCTGCAGTCTGAACTGCGCAGAAACAGGGAGCTGGGTGAGTGGCAGTTCTCTTACATTGTACTAAATCAGAAGATCTTTAAGGCTGTTGGCAACTGAATATCAGAGTGTATTAAAAAACTGGTGAACAGTGATGTTATACAGTGCTTACATGTATAAAATGTAGAAAGGTATAGTCAAGCCCTTCCCCCCCCTCATTATTTTGGGATTTAATGGTTCTGTGTGTGTATTACACCTTATTTTAAACTGCATTGTCTCCTCATGATAAACGTCTTTTCAGTTGCCCAAGTGGAAGCCCATCTTAAGGGGAGTGGTGCCTGCTCACACCCATTTTAAGGTATGTGGTTTACTGGCTTCACAATTTCATTCTTATTTCATGACAATTGGGATATGCCCTCACAAACATACCGCAAAGGAGAAGAGTTGATCATTAAACTATTTTAATGGTCCAATCGCACAATCAAAATAATACTTGTACAATTACACAATAGCATAATTTTTGCTGTGAGATACTGACGAGTAATGCCTCGTATTATGTTGCTTCAAATTCTGTTATTTTGATTGTGACATTTCCTTGCTTCATGAAAAGAGGGAAAGAAAGAAAACATTTTTTGTTCCACTTAACATGGAACTAGATTGATTTTAGGGTCTCTGGGACTTGGAGGCTATTGTCACATGGGAAGGAGTGAAGGCTTCAGTTCATTTGTGATTGAACAACATTCATTTCACTTTCTATGGTTCTTATGGCTGTTGGGGTAGTGTGTGTTTATATGAGCGGGTGTGGATGTATGTACAAATATGATCTTGTGAAAAAACAACATTTTGGTTTCCTTATACAAACTCCCTTTGTGTGACTGGTGCAGACAGAATTAATTTGATTATTTCAGGGACACATTGCCCCTAAAGCAAAACGATACTTGTGATTCAACAAGACAATGGAGATTTGTCAAAACTGAAAGGATGAATTGTCACAATTTCAGCATGTTTTTTAAATGGGGTTGTCCAAAATTGTTCTAATTGGTTACAGTCAAGACCCTTAAAATATATGTAGTTTGTGGCTAGGCTGGATGGAATGTCACATTTTTATCACATGGCGAAGCATGAAATTAGTCTATTTTGCATAAGCCTACGTACAAAGTGTACAACATTTTCAAGTCAATAGTGGAAGGGAGAATGAAGCTATTGTTGCCTTGGGGCTTGCATTTAGTGTAAACAAACTGTTATTCAAGGCTGTGTAAGAAAACAGTACAGAGTTTGTTAAAGCGTGAAATTCGGACAGATAGCCGTAATACAAACCTATGATGTTATGGAGACGCTGGCTCACACGGTGTAAAATGTTTGTTTTGAGTTGCTGGGAAGAGCTTAAAGTTCACATGCTAAATAAATGGAGGAGTGAATCAGGCTGATTCAGAGAGAGGCCTAGGGGCTCCCAGCTGCTATGGGAAGGGCAGGGATTCTGTTTGGAACAGCCAGAGAAAGGGTCTCATGATCAGCCAGTTTAAGCAAGGTCCTTTTATTTTATTTTTATTTCAATGTGAATGTTTCAACATAAACATTTAAATGTATCATTTGAAGGAAGCTAGATTTTTTTTCTACACAGATTAACTGACTGTATGAGATAACGATTCATTTATACATAATAAAATGTCATACAATCTCATTTTCAAATTGGGACGTTCCAAATAACCATGGATGCTAAGCTGGCTGCAGGTCGCAGTTTTCCTTAAATACCCATATTTATATATACTTTGAGGTCGACTGAATTACACAGCAGTGTCAAAAGAGTTGCGTTGTAAAATTGTATTTACCACAGAGAATCAAGTTAAGATTCAAAACAGAGTGTCTCAAACAAGGACAATCGCTTTCATTTGTAAAAGACCAAAATTGTTGCTGTGTCTAAAGAACCTCAGCAGTGCCTGAGCTATTCATAAATAACACTAGGCCTGTGACTGGTGGTGTGGTTCAGTGGCCATTGAGTGCTCCTGGTGTCCTAGACAGCTGAGTCAATTGAGAAGGATATTTTAACTTTGTCAGACAAACCCTGTGAGACACTCGGAGGTCCCCTCCCAGGCCCCGATCCAGCCACCGGCCCCATCTTAAAGTATGGCCCCTGCGTTAAGAAGCACCCAGAGCCATTCTTTAGGTTAACAGAAGTTTCACTAAGCATTCTTGAGAAGTCACTTTTCCTGAGCAATCAGGCTTTGGGTAGATATAAATTCCCAGGGTTGTCCAGGCATTACAAATCCCCAGGTTCCCAGTATGTGCTGATGACAACAAAATTGAAAAGAAAGACTGTAATAATTCTGAGCAAGTTTCTCTGCAGAAGGTATTGATTATTTGTGTGTGGTGAGAGATTTGGAAAATTCAATTAAAGGAGTTGTGCAAAGGTTTCATAAATTTTCCACCTCCACGCCGTACAGAGACATTGTTATGTTCTAAATCAATGTAGCACTTCACAATATATTTTCTTAGGAGCATAAAAATAAATAACATTTAAACAGTTCTGCTTACTACAGAAACAAATTTTATTTTCTGTGAAGCATTTAGTCATGTATAGGTACCGACTCGCTCACATCTGCTGGGCAGTATCAAATTTTATTGCAATTTTTCCATAAGAAAATCCTATATAATATGAATTTTTAGATGACAAAATGAGGCGAAAGAGGATGGATCAGCAGTATAAAAATTGATCAGCTAATAGATAAGAGCATGTAGTGAGAGATTTGTATGGCAGCCTTAATAGGCTGTATTAAAGAAAGATTCTTTAAAAATGTAATAAAACAGATGGGATTTTTTGCACAACAGGGATGGGCAGCGTAAGGTGTACCTGGCACATCAATTCTGCGGGGCTGAAAGAATGATGGTTCTCATTTGGTCTGAATTCCTGCCTTTATGATTAAACACACAATGACAATTAAAGCAGAGGCCTGTAAATAAGGGACTGCTGTGGTGGGCTGACATCTCTGGGGTCTGGTCCTGCCTCTTCTCGTTAGGGACAGCGGCAGCTCACACCCCAGCCAGCGCCCGGTCTTCTCCTGCTTTTAACAGGCTTTGGTGCTGAACCTAATATCGCAATCACATTTAATGGAAATGTTTACTGGATACGTCACAGGTGGTTTCATTTTACCTAAAATCAAGCGCGCCCAAAATTGATTGACATTGGGTGTTTTGTAGGTACCGTTTTGCTTCACATTGAAATGTTACCTGAATGCCATTAAGCCAATGATAAATTCTGAGTGTTGAACTTGGTGCTGAACTGATTTTTATGTGATTTTTACATGAGGGATATGTAATTCAGTACTGACTTTTGCAGGTTTTGCCAAGCCCGGCAGCTCCTATGAATTCCTAAAATCAAACCAAGGTGATTCTGCTTTTACTGTTCTCACTAGCAACTGCCGAAAATGACATGCATCACAGAGCTCCGGTCTCTTAATTACACATCGCGCGCAGTCCGTTATTCTGAATTTAAACGGTGCCCGCGTCTCCAGACGACCACAACAACCTGAGCAGAGAACCTCCGTGACGGGACGACGTGCTCATGTTAATGTAAATGATCGGCAGTCAGTAGCCGGCCTCCGCTGCAGTCGCTGCATGCAGGTGTTTTTCTCTATTGATCTGAGGGCCGAGGACAGCGTTGGAGGTGTAATGCTGACTGGTGTCTGGGGGCGTCCCCACTCACGTCCACCGCCCCTCTTTTCCATTTACAGGGCTGACGGCTAAACGGAACGGCTCTGCTCCCCCGCGGCGCGGACGCAGACGTACGACGGGTTCGGAGCGCGGATCTTTCGAGGCGTCCAAGAGACTGTCAGTCATCTCGCTCGGCGTCAGAATGAGAGCCGGGCGCTTCAGACACATTTACATTGGGCTTATTTGCGAGAGAGGTCTTTGCCGCCCGTCTGACAAGTGTTGATTTTTCGAATAAACCCCGAACGCATCGCTGCGAAAATAATGTTCTTTTAGCAGTCGCCCCGGTCCCAGTGTGACTGACGCGCAATGAAAGCTCCCCAAAAGGGGCTGGCGGCGCGGGCGGGGCCCACGCTCTTTATTTGGCAGCGCTCGCGAGGGCCGCGGTCGCCGACCTACGCAACAGCTGGTGCCGGGCAGAAAACATTTCCTATTTCTGCCCAAGGTGGATCATATAACTCTCACTTTATCACCCTTGGAGGCCATCTGAAGGACAAAGCACACACACCCATAAACAAAACTAATGTTTTTATATGGCCCCTCCGGAGGTGGGAAAAGAGTCCTCAGCAATCCCGCCACCCCCCCCCCCCCCATGTGACACGGGAGCGCCGAGCGCCCGACCAAGGTCCTTCCGGAAGGGTCACGCCACGGGCCGTGACAAACGCTCGTCGGCCGTTTCCCACTGATTGACGGGAACCGGCGGCCGTCCCTCCCTCCCTCCCTCCCGCCCGCCCTGCAGACCAGCTCCGTCCCTCCCGCGATCCCGCCGAAGCCCCCCCCCGGCCCGGCGGAGCTCACTCTGGGGAACGGCTCTCGGCCGGCCCAGCCGGAGCCTCGTCGCCCCCTCTGTGACCTGATAACATTTATAGTTGTAATGGATTTTTTTAATGCCTGTCATTAACTCGCCCAAAGAGAGGGGGAAAAGAGATTGCTTGTACCTTTTTTCCGTGGTATTTCAGCTTTATGACATTATGTTCGGATATGTCATCTTACATCATTTTTGTTTTAGAGCCCATCAATGCCTTTGTTTTAATGGACAGCGGCCTTTGTGTAGACTTGTATTCAGCGGCTGTAGTGAATTCTATATGATAATAAACGGCTTGAAGACATTGTTTAATTATTGCGCAGGATTCTGAAATACACTTTGAGATTTATTTTAGATTAAATTTTTGTTCTGCTAAAGAACAAATACATGTGTATTCAAGTTTGAATATGAGAGGTTTAAAAAACAAAAGTGGACACATTTGTGGAATTTGTTTTAATATCAAAATATTCTCAGGTTTTGAAGGACATGATTACAAAATAAGGATGGGAACTGCTGTCACGGGTTGGAGGCTTTCCGATCTGAAGTCTTTAGTAGTGGGGCTTTTGTTTTATTTTTCTCTTTTCTTTTCAAGGTTTTTTGACTTTATTTTTTTTTCCCCGATCGTCCACGCTGGGCGACTCCATCAGCTGAACGACGTTGAAATACACCAGACAGCCCAGGAACTGGAAATAGGCGCACAGAGACACCAGGACAGGAAACAAATCAGGCAGGTTAGCTGGAGGCTCCAGCGCGGCGCTCGTAAAGCTCAGGCCAGCCATGGCGAGGAGGAAGAAAGCAAACTGTAAAGAGAGGAGGAGGAGAGCACGTTACGCGAGATCCGGCCGCCATTGGCCCCTATAACCAACATTTATTTTCGCCCGGGCAGGAAAGGCAAACAGCCCGGCAGAGCGGGATCAACATTAACATGTCTATTTAGGAACAGCGGTCTGAGGGATCAGTGAAATAAGTGCTGCGAGCAGCTCTGACCGCGGCTGCCGGTAACACTATCCTCATCGGCCGCCCTCTGCATTAATGCCCCTTATGTAAATAAAGATACGTTGGCTAACCTGCGTTAATGACCCGCGCTATATAAAGACTAGCTCTCTGTGTCTGACCCCGGGTTAGAGTCCGATGATGAGGACGTCAGGTGACTGTCTTATGATCTGCTCCTTACTTTCCACTTGATGATTAAGGGGATGTTGATGGTGGGGAAGCAGGTCCTGTACAGCCGCACGTAGGGCCCGATCCTCAGGTCGTCCACGGTGACGCGGTCCAGGGCGGAGAGCAGGTACAGGCTGAGGAAGAGGAAGGCCAGGGAGGTGACCGCGTAGGGCAGGAGCAGGCCGTCCTTCAGGAGCAGGGGGAGCATGCTGGGATAGGAGGCGCACGCCAAAAAAAACAAAGGAGAGAGAGAGAAAGAAAATTCCCCGACATTTGAACAGAAAAGCACTTGTGTCTTAAACCCGATTGTGTAAAAATGCAATCCATACAACATTCTCGCTGTAATGCCACTTCACAGGCATCGAGCGCAAGACCGAATCCAAGAGAGCATGTATGTATTTAACAAATGTAAAACTAATAATGCATAATGCAGAATGAGTTCACTTGAATTGTACTTTAAGAAAACGCCTGGTGTAATTTATAGGGAATGACTGGCTGTTCCGATACAAGGAGAGCTTAGTGGAGAGGTATGCCAACTATGCTGTATAATCCACCAATATCCTTACACTTACCACGCGCACAACAATTACAAGTGGCAAAAGAATTTCTCAACAGATGGCAAAAGTCAGCCGGCTTCTGTCCTCCGGTCTGCCTTGCGCCCTCTATACACACTCATTCAAGACCTTCATGAGTGCAATGGACAGATGACACACCCACAGGGGATTCGCAAGATAAAAAGAAAATTGTGCCATTATAATTGGTGTCGCATTTATATTATTGATATTAATATTAATCATGATGTGTTCTAATCCTCAGTACTATCCCCACAATTGTTTTTCCCATATAAGAAAACTGAGGGAAGCAACTGAGTGAACAAGTCTGGAATTTCGTTACAGTCCTGACAGAAATGGATGCGGTTTTCTACCCAAAACAACCGCAGTATGGCAGAAGTGAAATAATAAGTGAAAATGTGTTGCTGGGTGATTCAAGATACTGAAATCTGATATAGCTGTACGTTTCCTTGGCCTTACCTAAACGTAGAGGTAAGTAAAAACCAGATTGCCATCAATGGGAGTTCATTAATCAGGAGGCAAACAGGACTAAAAAACAAAACAGGACATTCAAGTTAGACAATTTCCATACAAAACATCCTTGAATAGTTAACCCACCTTCCCATTTTGTGTAAAGAATCGAGTCCCAACACCAACATTTGTATAATTCTGAAATAATTTTAAGTTCTGACCAGTTACAATATGTATTTAATGGATCAAAAGCAAAACATGAAATATTTGCTGATCTTTGATGATTTTGAAATCATCTAATGCTTTCTTAATTATATGTTATCTTGCTCCTCCATCCCTATATCTTTCACTAACAATTGCCTTGGGTAAAAACAATAGGTCTACAAAGGCTCCTGCACAAATAACTGTCAAACAGCTTATTTACTAATTTTACCTCTCCTATAGTAAATACATTTCTTAAATTTCACATAAGTGCTTCTTTCAATTTTTACAATTCCTGAAAAGTGACTTGAAACCATTAACAATATTAGACGTGACCTCACCATCATCTATTCATTCCCTTCCCTCCTCATCCCTGCGAAATCCATGTCTCACACATGGCTGTCAAGTATTTAATTTTCAATATGCTTACTCTCCCCTGCAGAGTGTATGATGTACTCATGTCTACTGTATTTTTCCTGTATCTTCCCATTGTCTTTTTTTTTGTTGTTGCAATAAACAACCTGAGGGCCTAATATGAAATCCAGCAGCTCGGCCAAGTCAGGTATAATGAGTCTGCCAAATAAGTTAATAAATTCATCAAATTAAATTGAAATGGAATAAAATGAATGGGCCAGGCTCAATCCTGTGCTGATCCAGTGATTACAGGTCTTGCTTTGGCGATCTTGTTACATCCATTCCAGCAGCTTTATAATTGATCCTCAACAAACACCACCCTCCGTTCTAGGACAAAATTCTTTCCTAATCCTGGCGCACACACATTACTGATTGATTTGGAGACAGGTGCAAGATATAACTCAATAGTTAATAAAGCAGCAATCTGGATAATCTAGATTAATAGATCAGGGAAATCTGTAACCAAATCCACGCTATAAAATCTTGAGTGCACAGCTGCCTGCTCTTTTTATACACGCAGCAGTGCTGTAAATGATTATGACCACCGCTCCCAACACAGGGAAGCTACAGGATCAAACATGGCTCCTGCTTTTACACGGAAGATGAAGTCAAATTCAGACAACCACCGCACAGGTCTTCATGGCTTCACGCTACACTAAAATATTCATTGAGTGCAAAACAGTTGTTTGACGTTAACCTGTTCTCATCTAGATTGGGCTAATGAAGAAAACAACATCACTGCTGCCTGGTGTTACAGCATGCTGAGTGGCCTCATGGTGGACGGTGTTTAGTGACAATGGAAAAGCACTGTGCTGGAGAGATTATCTATGCACTCATAGTCTTATTACAATATTTCAACAAATGCTGCCAGATGGAAGCCCTTCAATCACAGAACTACTGGTAAAATTCACCTTTCAACATCAGTTGCGTAACAGACTGAACTCTACTTTGAGTCTGAGATTTGAAGAGGCATTAAAATCTACGAAAAGGAGAAATTGGCTCACCATGCAGCCAGGAGGATGGACTTTTCATGAACCTGAAAGGAAAAGAGAAAAAAGGCCAGCGACGAGTTCACCTAAAAGGACAGAAGCAGAGGATAAACACTCCTGCTCTTTCACAAATGCATTTATTTTTAAATATATATTTTGAACACTCACCAGGGCAAGTTTGAATTGCCAGAATGTGGGGTTCATCAACAGCTTAACAGATGAAGGTAGGACAGCCAGAAGTGTGGCAGCAAGACTAAAAAGGTACACAAGAAAAACATCAGAGACAAAACTGCACAATGCACTGGGGTTTCATTCTCTTAACAGCAATGTTCACAACTAGATTAAAACTAAATCATCAGTTGGTGGCTACCTGATCTTTTTTCTGTGCAGTACCAAGGCAAATGAGACCCTATCAGTGGAAACAATATTGTGGAAAAACTGCGGTCGCTTTGGGTGTCCCTGAACTAACCCTTCGATTGTCACTCAGGGGAAGAAACCTGGCACGTCAGCGAGTGAAAGGTGTGAGAACAGCCTTCCCACAATTTCCATTAGAACACAATAGCCCCCTGGGGCACAGGCATCTGCTCCCACGGGGAGGGGAAACAGCTGAGGGCGAAGAGGGATGTGGCCGTGGGGGGCAGAGTTCAGAGGCCTGCTTCCAGAACCATCCGTCCCTGCGTGGCACCTCTCCAATGCAATCACACAGCCTGCCCCAAAAGCTAATGTTTTTGTATTTTTTTTTTTTTTTTTAAATGCGGCAGTCAACTGAGCCCACCAAATCCAGGGTATTATCCGTCTTAGCGATACGTCTCTATTGCAGGGCCGGGAGGATCTCTAAATTTAGACGGCCGAGCTATTTAAACATTTAAACACGACAGGCCCGACTGCGGCAGCTCGGACCCACTCACTCCGGCCGTGGAGGGAGAAGTGACACGAGCCTCCTCGATTCAAGAAAATAACTGTTTTCAGTCTCGAGCGTAAATGCTTGGAATCCCCAAATTTGATTTTAAAATGGCCGGCCCTTGTTAAAGTGGCCCTAGCAGCTGTAGATTGGTTTCTAAGAGCTCTTTTGAGATGTCATTACTTTGGATAATCTTATTTTCACTACTCCGGAATATGCTCATTGGCCTATTTGGGCTGTCCTCAATAGGAGGCGGAGTTTAAGGAGAGGCGCAGGATTACCTGAGGTATAACTGCGTTTCGGAGGACAGCTGGGCTCTGATCTTTATCAGGACGTTCAGGCTGCACCACGTGTTGGCCACTTTATCCTGAACAGTCCAAAGCAGTAAGCAAACAAGTGTGTAGGTACAGGGTATCTCAGTTTAAAAATTATACAGATCAATAAAGAAAACATGTTTACAACATCGATTATTTTCTACATGGCAGAAGATTCTCAGATACAGTGAAAATGATAAATCAAATCCATTAGCAGCTTGACCATTAAAATAATATCACACAATAACACTGCAGTTAACCAGAAAAATGCGTTAAATGTTTTCCTTCAGCATAATTAAATAAAACATCAGACAATTCCTAATTATAGAGCCAGAAACTATGGCTCGCAGCTTTCAAAAGAATTTAGACTTTGAAGTGAAAGCAAATAAGTAGCATTACTCCAAGTAATCATTTCCCAACTGAAAGTGCAATAAAAATTCCTCGTGCATTCCACGGTACAGTTGGACAGGAGGGCACGGTAAAGAATTTCTCCTGCCATAAACTGTGCTGTCAGGCTCCTGGGAAGTCAAAATGCTACACACTTATTCGAAAACCTTAACAACAACAAAAAAAAAATGAACCCCAATGTGCTAATTAATTTATCCGCATTATTTACGCAACAGGCTTACACTAAAGATAAAGCGTCTCGTTTGGCTCCTATGTAAAGAGTCCTGAAATGCGAGCGTTTGCACTTTTTTGTGGCAGTGACCGGAGGAGTGGCGTGCGGTTTGTAAGAGGGCTGAAGACTTTAGCAGTTGTGCTTGGATCAAGTTTGATATTAAAGAGGCAGCCCAGGGGGTGGGCTGTGACATGGTACACTCGTCTCCAGCACAGCTGCTCGGGCCGCAGCTGTGTGGACATTGCAGCCGGCGGGCCAGCCGGCGGGCCAGCAGGCGGACGGCTCAGCCGCCTTCCTCCGAGCAGCTCCGAATAGCAGCGGGGATGCCTGCGCTCGCCGCCGAAGGGGACACATGAAGACTTGGGCTTGGCCCTGGCCCCCGTCGGCAAATGTGAGAGCGGCCTCACCTACAACCCGGGGAGGAATTTCACAGCCAGCAGCATTTGTTACCATTTTTGTGAGCGCAACCAGAGACCTGGGGCGCCGTCCCGCGTATTAGCTTACGCGGTCAGCGAGCCCTGCTTACGTACACAACTTCACAATTAGTTCAGTGGGACCACGGATCCCACCCCCACCCCCTCCTTCTGAAGCCCCTGACACTTCAGGCCCAGGGATAAAGTCCCTCTCACCCTCTGTATCATCCTTTCAGAAACAAAGGCCAGACGCACGCTGCCACTACTTTCCATTACCCCTCACATCCGAACTGCGAACAGCCCCCTCCAGAGTAGCGTGGCGGTACTCTGCCTCAGCGAAGAGCTCCTCCCTGGGTTAGCTGCAGCCGCTAAGAGAGGCGTTCGGCATGGCCGCCACACCGCCGCGTTTTCCTCTTCGCTCAGAGCAGCGCGGTGCGCGTTCGTTTGACACCGTGCTCTGTGCCGCCGACCGAGTCGGCGTGCGGGGTTTTCAAGGACACGCGTTCCTGCCAGCGCTCTCCTGTCAGACTCGCGGAGCGCGGCCCTGGCAGCCAGCAGCGCCGCTAATGCACACCTCCCAGCGATGTGTGAAAACACCCCGCCAGAGAATTCAGCAGCATTATCTAACCCTGCCCCCGGAGGTGAAGTGAAACCGATCTGCTGCCATTTATCCATTTTGTCAATATGATTTATTATTATTTTCTTTTACACAGGATGCCGGTTCTCCTTTGTTTAGGCAGTTAGGAAAGGGAACCAATGAAAAGACTGCACATTAAAGTGAGATTTTCTAGGCCAGAGTGGCAGGGGGTTGGGGGTTGGGGGTGACTGAAATTAGGGGGTACACCAGTCTTGTGTTCCACTTCCTGCGAAGGCCAAACTCACCTCAAACAGTCCGCGCCCCACGGGAAACAGCCGGCGTACCACTTGCAGGGACTGCTGGGGGTCGGATAGGAAGGGCAGCCAGCACACGGCGAAGGTTGCCACAACCGTCACGGAGATCTTCAAAAGCAGGATCAACCTGCAGTGCACATGTACACACGTACAGACACACACAAGACAAACATTATAAGAACAGAGAAATACCCACATATCATGCATGCAGCTACACAAAAGTACAATATATTGCACAGAATTACAGTGGCTTTATAATCACTTAATTGCAAAAATATTTTTTTAAAACACTTCTTGCAAGTTGGGACAAAATGCTGCTGCATTCAACAGCTACAGTAAATCAGCGTTGTTCGTAAAGGTGATCTTACTTCATTGCAAACAGTAAACTGGAGCCTCAGTTGAGCTTGCTTTGCTAATGTTCTGCCTTACATATACAGGAAGCTGCAATGGTCCGGCTGCTCTAGTGTAGCTGAACCAACAGGAATAGCTGAGGAACTTCAGCACTGCAACTGTGTCATCTGGACATTTCTGCTCCCTGCAATCTAATCCAGTGATACATTTGCCCACCAAATGCCCTTGGTACATTGTTACTAAATCAACAAATGTGAGGACGCCTATAACAGCACTCAGTTTCATCGCTCATAATAATGCCCCAACAGACTATCTGCCCTACGTGTAATTGCATACTTTTTACAAGGTTGTCTGTTCAGGAGAATGTTGTGAAGTTAATTGAGAGTTGGTTGCCATTTGAAATATAGTACTGAATTTCCTCAGTACATCCAATGACAAAGCTTTCAGTTGAACATTCACTGAGTCCTCACCCTTTGTGGGTCAGGCCCTTCTTGGCACACTTCCCCAGCAGGTAGCAGAAGAAGGGCAGGGAGTGGTAGAGCTCCATCTGCTTGTAGTTGAGCGCCAGGGTGAAGGCCAGAGAGCCCAGCAGGTCCCAGCCCAGCCCTAGGCCGAGCACCCCCCAAAGTGCCAGACCCAGGCTCACACTGTTGTACCTGTAGACTAGTCAAGGCTTCAATGCAAACCCAGTCTACATTAATCAAGCATGTCTCCACTGTTACTCTAAATAACCCGATGTTTTAATATCAATATAAATTTAAAGCTCAGTCATATATTATATTGGCTTGCTGTTCTGGAACAAATTGTTATTCTAAGCACAACTAAAATAATGTTCATCGCAAAATAACCTTTTTATTTTAGAACACACTTTTCTGTCCTCCCCAAACTGAAATAGCCAGTTGCCTCTAGTCAACGCTGTGCCATCAACACCCACACACTAGAGCACTGCAGGTAAAGTGTGCTCTCCTGATGCACTCGCCAGGAAGAGAGAGGCTATTTTAAACTATATAGGTCACACAGTACTACAGGACAGCTAGACCCAACATGAGGAAATGCATACTTCTCACTGAGGTCAGCTGGTGTCCTGCGACGTGTTCAGAGGAGCGAATTCAGCTGTATTACCAGGAGAACTGGCCTTAGATCCACCCTACTCCTGACAGGACGAAGCCAACCGCGGTCCATCGCTGCAAACTAACAATCAAAGTCAGCTAATGGTTTCAAAGCTGCAATACTCTAACACAGTCTTAAACAGTGTTTCTGATGAGTGCCTTCACCAACTGAGTCACTTGGGAGTCCTGGATTTCTCAAACCTAAAACTATCTAGTCAATTTCACACAATACGTTTCATAAGAATGTTCCTCTCCATTTTCCTTGAGGATACTGAAAGTGTCCGTGGTCAATGAGGATCAGTCCTGGGTAGAGCAGGATGCACAGCAATGTTGAAACCTGCAGTAAGCAGACAACATGGCTGCATGTGGGCATGGACTCACTGTACTTGCACAAAGTTTTTTTTTCCTGAATGACTACACGCCTGTTAATTGTAACAGTTTTTATATTAAAATGCATTCACAATGAAAGAAGAGAAAATGCGAACAAGAAAAATTTTCCTACCTTCCTTCTTGTTGATCCATCCGTGAGGTAAAAACAGTAGAGCACAACAGCTGGAATGTATATTAATATATCTGCAATAATAACTGGGGAGAAAAACAAGTATTTTAGAAGTGCCATCAGGTACTCTTGTAGCTGGGAAAATCAAACGGAACAAATAAGGAAACAAAATTACACTAATTAAAACCAATACTTTACAAATAACATCATATGATTTTCCACTGTGTTCCTTAAATAATTAGCCTGATTACTCCATGTATTTTAGATTCCCAAGGCATTCTCTGACAATCTGCTACACCGCCTCAAAAATGAAAGATTCTTAAAGTTCCCTTTACACAACATATGGGCTGTTTAGAGAAAACGTGACACATACTTTCACTTTCATCAATATTTGCCAAATTGTAATGTACTGTTCTGCACATACATATACCTTCATCTGCAACTTTAATTAAGGCTCAGTGGCGATGTCACAGATAGCCTTTACACTCGCGTACACACATTTTCCCCTCAATTACTCTTGCAACTGTACACACGAAAGGCACGTGTACATATTTGATGTGTCTCCATTCGTTATTGCAATATCTGCATAGTCAAGCCACTCAAAAGCTGACATGCGAATGCACTGGCAGGTGAATGCACTTATGTTTCCCCTACACTGAAAGTTGTCCTGGATAAGAGCATCTGTTAAATGAATGTAATGTAATGTAATGTGCACGCAAGCATTTCTTACCAGTTGCTCTCATGAAGAGCTTGTGGGCGGGGCTCTCGTATCCTCGAGACTTATGCAGCTCAACCCATTCAGGATTTATCAGTTGAGCTCTGCGTGACATGCACACACACACTTCAGAAAAACACCCCAAGCAAAATACCGCACACAATTAGTACAGTAATAAAACTTGTTTTATCATACTGGTTTCTGAAGGACACGTTTGTTATTTTCCAAATGAGAGGCTAGGGGGGAGGGAGGGTTGATTTCAAAAACCAAAAAGCAGGGCTCCAGATGGCGAGTAAAAAGGTCGCCAGTGTGACTAAAAAATTCCTTTGGCGATTAAATATTCAAAGGGACAGGAAACTGAATTCAAATTGTAGTTATGTTCCCCAGACATGGCAACTGATTGTCCTCTTAAGATTCCTTTCGAGTTTTTAACCCAGTTATGACAATTTAATGATAATAAACACTATTTGATTATTGTGACCTGTTCAGCAGAGAACCATTTAAAGAATGCAAAAAAGTATTAAAACACATCAGCAAAGAATTCAGAATTTAAGTTTCCTGGACCTTTGAACTGGATACTCATAGTAACTCAAATATTTTCAATCTGCCCAAATTAAATTTCACAAATAATTCAAAATAACAAATAAATCACTACAAAAAATAGCTAATTACTATACAAAATCCATATAGAATGTAGACCATCCGCAGTTTCTGATGGTGTATGTGTAACATGTTACAACACTTGTTTTACATCTAATATCTTAGTCACATCAACACTGAGTGAGCTAAGAGGTTTGGTGTAAATGTGTGCCATATTTATTTAATTTAGCAAGTGACATCACATAGGCACTCAAATAATGAAGACAGATTTGCTATGGTTTTGCTACGACATTATAGTTGCAGTTTTGAAACAAATTGAGTTGATGGCTAGCCAGGTATCCATGATAAAAAACATACTGCAAGACCATTTTGACCCTTGATCAAACCTAATTTTAATACTAAGTTACAAAAGTAACAGTGATCCTGGTTTGCTGTTGACAAGAATGAGAGGGACTAAAATCATGAAGTAACGTTTCCATTGTATTGTAAACTAATGTTATTTGTTATGGCAGTGATTGTTGAAGATAAGACAAATGGAGCGGGGTTTTTCAAGAGGTGCCTGGCGCAAGGCGGAACTATGAGATTTCACTGTTTAATATCTGGACTAAAATTAAACTGGAGAAGCACTGCCTGAAAAAGGCAAATAAACATTTGTGTCATAAAACACACATAAAATGTCACACAATATTTAGAAAAGGCTTCCATACTTACATGTGAGCACAGAGAAGACTGTGGAAGGCTGTTAGTGGAGGATAATCCAATCCCCAGTAGTTCAAGTTGTTGTCAGTGGTATTGAAGTACCTAAATTTAAAATGACATGAAACATATAGTAACTGAATTATGCACACTACATTTTCATCTAATTACAGTATAGACAATGTGCAAAAACAAAACATTTGAGTGATATAAACAGCTTAAATTATTCTATTCCTGTAATAACATTATGTCTGCATCACTACATATGATTTAATAAAATACAATTGAGAGATCTGCAAGGAGACCATCAAAAAAACAATGGTAGAATGGATATGGGGCTGGATGGGAATATGGGGACATGTTTTCAGATAACCATCACAATGTGTATAATGAAAAATTAACAGATTTTAATTGTTTATTTTGTTTACAACAAGAGAACTAAATTTAGCACTAAATTTACAAGACACAATACCAGTTTCCTTGTTCATTTCAATAACATTGTCATCTACTTTCCACACATGGGGAATAAAATGATCTATCAATCTATCAATATTTGGTGAAGGATACAGGAGTTACATGGGAAATACATTTGGAGCTAGGCACATTTATTCTGACAGTAGCAAGAACTGAGCAAAATGGAAATCATATTGAAGTTCTGTGGCCTTAGAAGTCCTGCGAATAAGACAGGAAAATGTAACCTTACAGAAGAAAACATAGATTTTGAGACCACCCTAAACCAGACCCCAAAAGTCTTGAATACTATTTTTACAGTGTGATATTGACAGAATAACATGGCAGTGCGTGAGAATAGAAGCAGCTGTCGAAAACTGCGGCCACCAAGTCTTAAACTTGAAAGACTTAAAACGGACCAAGAAACAGGCATGAAAGTTAAGTGGGCAATGACACGTGGGCAAGGATAGTAAATAATATGCAATGTGGCACTGTGCTCCTTGATACTGAAAACAGAAAAGCAACAACGAATACAGATTATGCTACTATAAGTAGACATTTCAGACTCCATTATTTAATCAGAGAAGACCACGGTAAATATTCAAAGAGTACTGAACGAGTCTACTGTCATTTTTGAGTAAATAACCAACCATTGTTGAACAGGGAGGTTATATGTTACTTCTTGCCAGTGCCTCTGTGCTTCGTAGTCCCCAAACATCGGTGGTTTACTTGTGCCTGGAAATAAATTATTTTTTGGTGTCAGAAGTAGCTGTGCTAGGAACCACGATTGCGAATCAAAAAACGGTATAAGCTTGTTGCTCAAGGGTTACAGCTGTCAAATAGGAACTAATCACCAGATACGTTTTATCCTGTTTTATCCACGTGTCACGTTAACGTTAGCATAACTGATAGTTACGATCCAAGTGGCAATTACCAAAAAAGGTAATTTGGCTTTCTCAATAGTGTACCCACATTAGTTAGGCTATTAGCTACAGCTAACGTTACTTTTGGTAACTGTTGTAATCCACGTTTGTTTTGAAAATGAAAGTGTAGTCATACTACATGAATTATAAACAAAAGCTGCTAACCAAATTTATCATTGCTACAGTAAATTATCTAGCCACCAGTGAGCGAACGTTAGCTACCCCTACCTATCCTACGTGGCGATAATCTGATGGTGTATGTTAGCAAGCTAGCTAACCTGAATACGTATTCAGGGACACTGTCCACCTCGTCGTCAGACCTAGCAAAACACAGAGTGATACAAGGCTCCAGTTTTCCATCTCTGGAGTAGATTCCTGGCTACTGCTTTAATATTGTTCAGAGGTTACGCTGGCTAGCGTTGCCATTTCCGACCATCCGCTCTTTGTTAAGGACACCAGCGCACCGCTTCCTTTAAAATACACGTCGCATGAAATATTCCACAGAAAAACGCGCCGTCGCTAACTGATGACGCAATAACCCCTATGTCCGTACCATTGTCTTACCTGATAAGGTGTGCTGTGAAATAATTAACCTTAGATAACAGTTTTTTGTTTGTTTATTTCTTTGTTTCATGGTAAGCATATTTGAACCATCCTGCGGTCAGTTTCTGCTTCATTCTTACTGGTACAATAAAATATAGCTATAGCCCAATTCCAAACCTTTTTCGGAAGGTTCGTAGGCCTATCAAATGCGTAATTTCCGTGCGTTGTACCGCTTAGTCGCTTATTTATTTATTTATTTATTTATTTATTTATTTATTTATGTTTTGTGATGGTGTGTTTAGCCTGACACGGTTCTGGCCAAAAGTAGACCGTTGGGTCTTAACGTTGTCACTATGCCCATTGAGCTAGTCATTCTCAAAACAACACGTAACAAACGTTAATCAGTTTTGTAATATGGCCTAATACAATATTTCTGGTTTCCGCGAGTGTTAGTCACTACATTATTTTTTTAGTATTGTTTTATTTTTTGTTTGGAAACTGAATATGCATCCAGAAGGCAACAATCCAGGATGTCACGTGATACGTATCCTAAGTTGATTATGTCAACATAAAGATATGAATGAATAGCATGTCAGAATCAGAATCAGGTTTATTGCCAAGTAGGTTTTCACATACAAGGAAAACTGTAAACTAATACAGTCATTCTGCACATGACTGCTTACCTGTGAATTGTTTAGAGTGGAAAGCATGATGTTGTGATTGATGGAATTCATTTCTGCATTTTTAATTGGATGCGAAGGTTTCCCCATCATTATAAATATTAACTCATTGTATAAGTTTCAGATTGGCCTAGTTCAAGAAGCAATGAAAACAAGGGCAGCATATAGCACCTTTTAATATTATACTTAATCGAGCCCCCCCACCGGACCCCCACAACGCCAGTGGTGATGTAAATGAATACATTGCCATTTTTGTTTCATGGATAATCATGCTTTTATTATTACTATGATTATTATTATTATTATTTGTAACTTCACAAGGATTTGCAAGACCAAATTTCACCAAATATTGTAAGGTCTGTCTTATCAACATGTCCGTATAGCCTACTAGACAGGTTTATCACAGGTTGTCTTAATTTAGCTAATTCACGTGAAAATATTAAATGATCCAGGGATATGAGTTTTTATGTAATAATAATAATAATAATCATCATCATAATAATAATAATCATCATCATCATCATCATAAACTACTCTGGGATAGGATGGTTTTTATATAAGTCAAATTAATATCACAACTACATAATGTCTCCTTAATGTGTTCACACAGCAGTGCACACTAACAATGTTCATCTGTTTGTTAATTTCTGTTTTTCTAGATCAAAAGTTGTTGGATATAGTTCTTTGTAGTTCATTCATCAAATATTTATAAATAATAATAACGCTGGACAACTGCTGATTTGCGGTGACACTTTCATTACAATAGGAGGCCTATTAGTCATTGGTGTCCATTAGTTATTAATGCTCTGTGCCAGCTTTACATTGTCATTTATTGCTTAATTTCTTCAGCTTTTTATTATTCAGCCACTGCTGCATGTACATTTATCTATGGCCTTTGTAGGAGGTGGGTTAGCTTGTCATTCGTTTAAGTAGGCCTATAATGAGGCCCAAGAGTTTTGTTGTCATGTTTGCTTCAATAACCTACATACTTTTTCATTCTTTTGAATTAGAATATAATATTTTGTATTTATATTCTACCCTTTTTTTCTACCATCTCTTACATATCTGCAGCTCAAACGGTGGCATTGCGAGCAAAACACAACACAAATGACAAGAAACAAAAGCATCACAAGTAACTCATTGTCAGTTTCAAAGCTCTTTTACGTTTATGTGCTACCTTACAACATGCTGTTTTTATTTGTTTGTTTGTTAATATATCATGTGAAAATAAAACTAAACAACCACAATGCAAGTGAATTAAAGTTAAAATAGTGTTGCTCGTTTAACATGTATTTTGGTAAATATATCGTCCCTTGCATCGTAGTCTCCTGAGCATCCGACGAAATCAATTCTTTTCGTTATGTCCGCCATCCAAAAATGATGGTACTGTAGCTTTGATAAAAATCTGTCATTGAACATTACATTTAAGCCTGCTGCCTCACAAATGTTCAATGATGGGATTCGGAGAAATAAAGTTGCTGTTTTATCGTAGGTAATCAGATTGTAGGACGAATCACAGTTTTTGACCGAAAGGTATGGAAGCTTTTAAATTGCATGACAGCTTTTTAACAAATTTAAATTGCAGTTCGCAAAATGCAAGATTAAATGAAAAATTATATATAATTGCGTGTTTATTATTTCATTTTGTCTAAGAGGTGCTCGATTGTACGCTTTCTGATTTAAACAACTAGTATAATGCCTTGATAATTCGAAATCATTGCCTTCTTTATTGAAAATATTTGATTGGTGCATTGTCTGTACAGCGTTGGCCTAAAACGGAATAGCGCAGCAATAAAACCTTAACATGTTTAAAAACTCTTTTTAAACTGAAACCCCTTTGGTGGTCCCCGGCCTAACATTGGACCTATAATAGAAGCGTCTTTCTCGTGCCTGTGGGAACTGGGCGTTCTCACAGTCCGTAGACCCCACCTGTGTGCGGAAGAGCAGGTGCAGATCCAAAGGTCACCATCCCGTACGACAGTCGTGGGATCAAGACGGCACGGCAAGGTTTATACATTATCTGTTCTGCGACCTTTCCACCGAACGGGAATGGTGCACGAGTGTGGACATCGTTTTGTGGTTTTATATCATACTTTGTTTCACTTATATAACTAACATAGACCCTTGTGTATTTGTGTTAGCGCCTTCGTTACTCCTGAAATTACCACTCAGTTTAATATGGTTTTATCAACTCCCGCGTATGTAATTTTAAGTTGCTTAGTAATATGATAACTGCATTTATAATGATTATTAATTGGTCCAAACTAATTTTGAGGTAGTATATCTTTTGGTCCATATTAGGACCTAAATATAGACGTATTGTATTATTCGATATTATTTGGCCTAAATGTTAACAATGGCTCCGTGATTCAAAGTAGTCCTTTTTTCCTTTTGAGTTTTCCAAAAGATGAAACATAAAAATAAACGCTTTCATCACTGCCCTTAATCCCTGGAATTTACACTACGAAATGAGATATATGTTTTGTTTTTGATGTGTTTGAATAATCCGACTATGATTAGATAAGCACATTCAACAGTGGGTTATTTGTTGAAACCCATCTCACTCGGCCACGTTATAGCTCTGCGGCCTGTCCTGCGGAATGTCAGTTACTGATAGGCTACTTTGCGATAGATTATTACCCAAGCATAGGAGCCGACCGTACAGTAGGCTACTATCCATCTCAAGCCGTGAAAGGTTATTACTTGACGTCAGTTATATAAAAAGAGGGGATCTATTATAACCTTGCACTTGTTAAAGAGTCAACTCTTTCCCACCAGCTGGCCTTAAAATAGACTGTTCATTAAAACGCGCTGAATGTAAACAATTTCACAGTGTCCTTACTCCAAGATAAATACGATCGCCACCCCTCTTGTTGCGTTAATACTGTTTCTGCAGGTGCAACCTTCTATTGATTCCAAAATCAGCTCCGAGTGATGCGCTTCAAAAGTTTCTTGCTTTTGAAGTTGGTTTGTGTAAGGATATTGGTGTCAATAAACGCCATCTAGCGATGATTTTAATCACTGCTGTTTCAAAACTATGAACAGTAATGGCTTAGTTTGAAATCTACTTGTAGGTTAGCCTACACATGTAGGCCTACGCTACATAAAACAAACAAAACATTAATTGACAGTAGTTTTTGACCAAACATTTGCAGTTACAAGAGATTTGGTGACTCGAAGTGTTGGTGGGAAGTTAATATTCGGATAGAGATCAGGATTCATTTTCATCATTACGCAATTTTTACAATTTGGAAAAAATGTTGGCTACTGGAGTCCTCGATGATATATTGCTGTGTTACTCTTCTTTAATTTAGTCGTATTTGGCATGAGAATTTACATTGTTGCGTGATAAGCAAATGTATTGTATTAAAATACAATGTGCAATTTTTTTTTCTAATTTCGAATAAAGCGAAAAACGTGATTATAATCGTCAAATATAATGAATAACATGCGTGTGGAAGGGCTTACAATAATTTATTCCTGCCATATATAGCCTGCTTGCGTAAAAGTAGACAATAAAAACGCCATCTCAATGCTATCTACAAAATATAGTTTTGACATGAAAATGTGCTTGAATATTTTTTTTTTTTTTTTGAGGCAAAAGCTCTTTTCCTTTTCTTAATTTTAAAAGGAAATTCTGTATGTCACGCCGTGCAATAAATTACTTAGCGGTATGTGCAGTCTAACTGCATTGTGACAGCAGGCATCGGAGCAATGCACATAGAAATGTTAGACTCATTTTAAGGAATAAGGATTCGCTCCTGGAATGATCCCCTGTTATCCAATGTCATTGAGAAGCACTGGATCAGCAGCTTCTTGAGTACGAAAGTGAATTCAAGAAGACACCCCTTTCTCTTTTCCCATGGGTATCAGTTAAATATAGCAGTAACCCGTGTGGCACACACCATCCACCATTTGCTGTTTGTGTAAAACTGATTAGCCAGACACAACTGTGAAACGAAGTGTTACTTTTATAGTAGCAACATGCAAATATTTTTAGGTCGCCACGTTTTGTTGGATAGCCTAAACAGTTCGGCCTGTTTAAACAGTTAACGGACAGGGTTTTGTATCAGAAGGTTTTTGTTAGGTTCCCGGGTGTGTCGTTGTACTAGATCAACGTGAATTACGCCCAAATATTAAACTATAATGATTCGGTTTCTGACTGAGGCTCTGGATAAATACATATAAAAACTATGAATTAGTATATGCACTTATACAGTTATCGTTGCATCATTTAAAAACACATTCTAATTTTTTGTGGAAGATTTTAAAGTAGCCTTGCCCAACAAGGACTGTGACATAGCCTGCTAAATGTCAATATTTATCATGCGTATGCATCAATACTTAAAATAAAGACATTTTCATTTATTACTGTATATATATATATATATATATATAGAGAGAGAGATACTATCACCTACCACAATGCTTCTTACTTTACACATTCATTCATCATAATTAAACTGCTTATTTTCTGAATAACCACGTGACACACTATTAATTTTATATCATTGTATGAAAATCAAGTTTGGAAACAGATGTAGCAAATAATATCAAGCCGCTTCAGCCTTCTAATCATTGCTACTATAATGGGTATATCAGCCAGACCACGTATAATTACCACTGTGATAATAATAATAATAATAATAATAATAATAATAATAATAATAATAATAATAATAATAAACTGTATTATGGTCTCATTTTGTATTTTACAACACGCGTAGAATAACCTAGAGATATTGCCATATATAAAATTAGGCCATGTTCTTTTATTACACCTTCTTAATTCATAAGCCAATTGTCATCTTTCTGAGCCAAATTAATGCTACATTTTATTGCATCTAATATTACCTTAGTTGAATAAAATGTTAAGCTATCCGATCATGCATCTCTGTCGCTATCTGATTACCTCACAGAAAATGACATAGGCCTACATAGACTTCCGATTTATTGAGTTTAAGTGGGCCTTTATAACTACTGGGGCTAATTATTTTTGTGCATACTATCAACAAATTGCATTACTTTCTACAGCATGTAATTACGAGTATAGGTGTATTAGCTGCGTCAAACTTTAGCTTAGAAATGTTTGCAGGACAAAAAAATACATTTTGGCATTAAGGTCTCTGTTTTGTTTTCAGGTTTATTAACAAAGGATTTCAGATTACAACACAATTGAGCTACATAGAATACATATATTTTAATTTTGTAAACAGAATTTTTTTTAAATGAGATAAGAACATATTCGTATTTTTGTATTAAAAAACAAAAAATGTAATTGTAAATTGAATTACTACTGGCAATGAGCTTTCAATGACAAAATTAAGGAAGGCTCATTTAACTACAACTGTCATACAGTTCAAACAATAAAATACTTAGGAAAAAAATCAAACAAGTAAATTAATTTATTTGTACAAATATTTACAATTGTTACCTGTACAGAAAGCATTCCTTTTCGTCTCTTTTTTCTCTTTTCAGTGTTTTACATGGCTATAGTTTGCGGACAAAGTCCAGTGCTGCCTAATTGTGCTGTACAGTTTTTCCCCCATATTTCTAGAAAAAAAATTATTGAGAAGGCCATTTTGAAACAGTTGCTGCCGATGCTGTGGGTAAAAATTGTCCAGAAATAATATTTGTGGGTACGCTCAGAATGGGCGCAATAGCAGCTGATGTCCGGGTTAGGGACAGGGACTGTGCACTCAATAAGGCTGACTGAACAGTCACAGGAGGCCGCAGAAAAGTCTGAGCGGCCGAAGAAGTGCTGGACACCCCAATAATATTCTCTATACTAAACGAGGGTCTGCTGGAAGGCTCGGACTTGATCATCGATGCGGTACTCAGACTGTTCAGTTGCAGCTGAAGGCTGGGACTGAGCTGAGAATTGAAAGTTTTTCTGTTCAGCTCAGTGGATGGTAGTAGAGGTACCGTCGGGGGAAGCATTGGACCCACGGGAGGGATGTAGGGATACTGCAAAGCCGCTGGATGGGAATAGGCTGCTGGGTGAATTCCATAGTGACGTCCGTAAGGATTTCCAATGCTGTATGCCCCAAAACTTTGCATCATGAGGGCGGTCTGTTCCCTGAGAATATCTGGCTGGTGTCTCTTGAATCGTTTCCTTCTTCTGAGGAAGCTACCGTTGTCAAACATATCTTCCGACTGAGGGTCCAGTGTCCAGTAGTTGCCTTTACCAGGGTTTCCTGGCTCCCTTGGGATTTTGACGAAGCAGTCGTTCAGGGACAGGTTATGTCGAATGGAATTTTGCCAGGCTGGAAACTTCTCCCTGTAGTATGGAAAGCGGTTGCTTATGAACTCGCAGATCCCGCTGAGGGTTAATTTCTTTTGCGGGCTCTGAAGAATAGCCATGGTGATGAGAGCTATGTAGGAATAGGGTGGCTTCACAAGGCTGTTTTTCGGCTTGCTTTGCATGGGACCCGATGCGCTTTCCTGGCCGTCTCCTTTGGTCTCTCCCTCGCCTGCGCTCTCACAGGGGCTGTCCGTCCGTTCTTTAACCCCGATTTCCTCCACCTCTTCCGCGCGGTCGTGAATTCCCTGGCTATCACAGTCGCTGTCTCTTTCCATTCCCTCGTCGCCTTCTCCGACCACATCGATATCCACATCTTCAGCAGCAAGCACCGTCTGACCGGACATGTCGTTGGCACTGTTGCCTCCAGACAGGGTCATCACAGCTTACTTTTCTGAAGAACAACCAGAGGTAAATGCGTGGCCCGTCGCGGTCAGCTCGAATGTCAACAAATTCTAAATGCAGGTCAGATCGGCCTGCCAGTGAAACTTAAACTTTAGAAAATATTTCTCCAGCCGTGTAGCGTCTTAACTTTTAACAGGCTCGTGTGCTTCGCGCCGGCTCCTCTTCAAATCGTATTTCCTAGTAACTAAGACTGATTTCGGAACGAAGAGTCAGGATGACATGCTTTTAAAGCCGGTTTTAAGGACTGTCTGATAGATTACTTTTCAGTTAAAGATATACTATCAGGGTCGTCACGTGATAACATGACGTCAGACATCCCTCTGTTAAACCATGCAAACTGGAGTTGTTTCATGGATTTGTCAACAAAGGGACAACAGTAATACTACTTGCCACTACTTCCTGGCTCTGTTCGTCCGTCATAGACCATTTAACGGTAGCAGAGGGAGAAAAAGACAATTGGCCTGCATGATTGAAATCTTCAGTTCTGATGTGCATTAGCTCTGCTGCTCAAAAACCAATCTTAACTTTGCTTAAACAAATTGTGTTGAGAGCTCCCGAGTGAAAACGTCTACAGCTAAGTTAATTGACTCTCTTCTAGCTATTAATGTGTGTTCGTCTGTATATTGCATGCAATGTAATATATACATAGCCTAAATAAAAAAGACGTTATTGTCGATTGCAAATTATCGCCGTGAAATTAATACAATTTTGAGGTTGAATACTCTAAGATTTAACGTTCTACATATAAGTTTTATTTTCTTTTTACACTATATCCTATGTTAATTGAACTTGATATTCGTTTATATTGATTAATGTCGTAGATTTGCCAAAAGAGGGCAGCGATAAAGATGTGCACCAACAATGAGAAACTATAAATAAAGAGCTCTTAACGGATTTTGAAGAGGTGTTAACGACCTAATCATTGCAAGTGTTAGCATATGAAAAAGTAGGAAATGAGGGAGCTGGTGAATGTAAAGGGACTATTCAAAACCATGAAGTTAAGCCATGTCTGAAGGATGTTCTCATGAAAAGGATGTAAAAACGAATATAGAACACTTAACATTTCCTACGTTGTGCGAAAAATGTAAGCTACATTTTTTTCCACGGGTGTTCTACGGGAGGGGAATCTAAATATACAAATTATTCATTTAATACTTGTGTAGAATTATCTCGAAATTTTAAAAGGCAACAAGGAAAGGAAACAGTATTGTCATATTATGGCGCAGGCTATTTCACACGCACACGCACACGCGCGCGCACACACACACACACATGTATATATATACACACACTTTATATTCATACAAGGAGAGCAACCCAAGAATCTTCCAAGCTTAAATTCGTTATCTATGTGCCACAAGCAATATAACTTCCTATTGATTTGGTCTGGAGTCTCCTCCTGCCGTAATGAAAATATCTTTAATTGACAACAGAATCAATTATTCTTACCACCCCTCTATTAGAACTAACAAAAATGTGTAAATGACTTTACGATGGGAACTGAGCAGCAGTTAACCATGACAAGGTCTATTCCGCTCAGTTCAAAGCTCTTCTTCTGGCTTCAATTTAAAAAGCAAAACAGCAATCGCTGCACATTGGCTCTAGGCTGTAAGGATTTTTCAGTCGCAAACCATAGAAAAGAACGAGGCACAACTAGCTGTGATCTAGCACTACTCAAATCTCTACCTTTGATGTTTGTTTATAAACACATTTGGAAGACAGTGACGCATGTTTATGGGGTAGGCTACTTGAAATAACGTTATTAAATAGGTGAATGTCCTATGATAATGATGATGATGACGACGATGATGAAAATGGTGATGTTGATAACGATTATTATTATTATTAGTATTATTATTTAGCTCATAATTATTGCATTGTGACCTAAGATTATACAGGCTAATAAAAAAATATGTGTATGCCGATATGATTGATTAAAAAATGGCACACTATGGAAAAGTATTCAATTCGCCATTCGATAACGAAAAATGAATACAAAAGAAATCCGAAAAAACCAACAGCCCTAGTCCACCAATTAAATGTAGAATTGTTCTACACTGACTATCGCGCTACTTTTAATTAGTATCAATTTTCAAAAACGAAGAATGTTTTCATCATCTATAAACGTAATAAGAAGAGAGAATCTTCACAATGTTGGACTGTATTGATTCGGAATGAATCTTCTTAAAATTAACAACATTCTTTTAGCACCTTCCCATATGCTATTTTTGTCGTTTTGCAGATGACGAAAACAGTCACGTCTATACAGAAAAAATGTCGAATAGCGTTCGGGTTCTTTATTTCTCTAAGGGGAAAGAACAAAAGACGTGTGTGGACATTGCAGCTTGTCTTCAGCACAATACAAGTCAGATTAATTAAATCATATCGTTAATAATCGCGTTTGAGTGAAAAGGAACGTTTCCTCTCGATTACACACGTATTGTGCTAATCTTGCGCTCAGGCAGAGACACCATCTGACCTGTGTGATCTCCAGTCTATCAATACCGGGTACTTAGAAGATGAGATTGCACCTCTTTCAGCCCCGATTCGTTTTATGAAAACATTTATTTTGTCTTTCGTTGGCTAATATTTGGATTATTATTATTATTATTATTATTATTATTATTAATATTCATAAATGCAGTTGTTTTTTCACTTGGATCTATTGTTGAATTCACATTGAATACAACAATGTGATGCTTTTTGTGTAAATGAAAATGCATTTTCATGATAAAAACTTCCTATTACAAAAATTATTTGAAAGTCCCTTCCACGTCTTTAAACTCGGGTTAAGCTCGTGCCGGCTGTTCGTCTTTAAATTCAAGAATCACGACACCCTGAAAGACAAAGTTACTGGGATAATATCGCACAAAAAGGGGATAAAATCCGACCCTCCGTGATCTTTTGAAGCTCCATAAATCCTGTTTTATACTAGCGCAGTTTGTTAATGAAATGTACATTTAAGGACACATGCACGGCTTAGCTCGACAAAACCTTTTAGAATAATAAGATAACTCCTTCCAGCATGAACCTATTAGGAGACGCAGCAATAGCAGGTGACGGTGCGGATGCAGTCGCTGCAAGTGATTACCAAGCAAGGTCAGAAACAAATAGCTTAAAAATAAGAAAATTGGAAAGGATGTATGTCTAATCAAATTGGAGAAATCAAAAATGTGGTTAAAATGAAAAGCCGTGCTTGAGAAAATGCGCCCCTTCAAGATACTGTAGCAAGCTGTTAGAGACCGAGAATGGGAAATCTCTAAGCTAGTGAAGATACTGCACTTGAACCGAGAATGATGTGATCGCGCAAATCATGAGGTGCACTTAGCCAAGAAGAGTTCATTTCCACAACAACACGTTCTGGGTAATTTCTGTCCGATGCAGGCTGTGCTGCGATTTATTTATATACATAGAACGTTTTGCCATCGTGTCATTCATTCTGGAAGGAAATAACAAGAAATGAGGGCGGAGATTCCCTTAAAGTAGGCACATAATCGCTTCGGAGCTGGACTGGAATTAAAGCCGCTCTCTTTTGTCTTTGTAAAACCTTTGCTTCCAGTAAATAACTTGAGTATAACTTAGCTGTTGAGGATTACCGCAAGTCTCTTGGCATTAACGTGATGCCTGTCTGTTTTGCGTTCACTTGGAACACTTCAGTCTGTATTTAGCTAATTTATGTGAGGCTGAAATCAATTCAGTCCGCTCAATCAATTTAATTTAAAACGGTTATAGAAGACGTCGCTTATCTAGTGTATTCATTGTTGTAAATAACACTGCTTCATATCGAAATACTTGATTTGCTGCTCGGGTAAATTTAGCAGTTCACTTAGAAATAGAGAGTATTGATATTTAATTTGATAATAAGACACTGAGGTAGGCAGTGTCATAATAGTCTTGCCTACTCCATTAACTGTATATTTAAAAAAGTAAAAGTGAAAATTACACATTTCAGTGATATAACTCATCAAGTCGTCAAAACCCGGACTATTCACAGACTTTAAAATATACAACAAAAACCAAAAGTTAAGCCTAATATACTGTCCTGTTCATGTTTCACCCAAATCTAGCAATGTTTGAAGCGTTGGATTTCTTCAGTAGTATAAAGGGTGCTAGTGTAAAAACAGATTTTTTGAAAGGCAACTCATTTAATTAATGATGAGAGAGCAGTTGGGGGCAGCAAGCTAGTAAAACTGTATGATAAATTAATGGCATTGTTAGCGCGCTTTTAATTACGGCTATTATGTTAATTATTTTACATCAACGCAGAATTATCAGCATGTCAGATTTAATCAAAACGAGCTATTCTCCGGAAAACTGTTCTTTTCATCTCTAAGGGGAAATATCCACGTCATATTTTCGTTAAAAATGACTTTTCATTTAAATGTAATCTTTAATTAGTTTTTTTTCCACAGTAGACATCGTTGTTCCCTCAAGGCTGTACCCTCCAGAAGGCAAGATCGCTGCCTTTTTTTGGAATTCACCATTTTCACCCCCTTGAAGAATCCACTCTATCAACCTGCAACTTTCTGTCAAACAATATGATGTAGCTCATTTTTAACCGTCCCTTTTGTAGAATCATCTTGGAGCGGCTCACCGTCACAACAATGCACAAAAGGACAAAACAGAAAATGTGTGTCGCGTTCCCCAAATACGTCTGAATAACGACACAATTGCTATAGAAGCCTATACAAAATAAGAAATGACAAGGCACCGGGTTAAAGCCAATGGAAAACAACTTCAATAATGTATAATAACATGGACTTGCGATGATTCGATTGGAATTTCATTCTGCAAAACGTTACATTTTAATGAAAGGGAACGCAGTTAGAATCATTTTCCAAACGAAAACCGGTTGTTGCCAAGTGGTAATAAGGTCGACTTCGAAGTCGCTAAATATTATTATATGTATGTGCAGCTACATGGACTTTATTCTGTCACAATATGCTTAACATCAATTTTCGTTTTATTCTTTTCGATTCATTAAGTAAGTTATTGATCAACTTGCTGATTTAGCACTCCCATTCAATCAAACTTAAATTGGACTATTCCATTATTTGCCTCTACTTTTCAATAGCCAACAGAAACAAAATGTAACAGTTTTATTTATTTATTTATTTATTTATTTATACATTTTTTCGTCCAGTTCAATATGAGTAAAACCAAAATGCCTAATTGGTTTTATCAAAACGATGGCTTGTTCATTGGTTTACTGGAAAACGATTAAATTCTTCCCCACCCAAAAACACAGCAAAACTCGAAAATCTGAGGGTAACTTTGGCAATTTGAAACGCGGGAGTATTTCAGAGATGCTCGTTTGCAGTAGCTGTCATTTAGGCCTACAATTGAGAATTCATCTATATTGCAGACAGTAAAAGTGCTAATTCAACTCAGAGTATACAAGAGTCCAATCGGGATCATATGCACTCCGTAAGAGTTAATTTAACATTGAACATTTTACAGTCAAATGAGAATTTGGTTCGAATTCATCAACAATTCACGTCCTCAATATAATTGGACAGTAGCCAATTAAAAAATATTTCAAGACAAAAATAAAAAACTTTTAAATTATTAATATGTTCCATATATTTTCATAAGGAGACGCATTGCTATTAGGCTATGTTTGACACAAGACAAAATAGGTTTAATTGTATATTCATCTATCCTTCAGGTCTTGTTTTAAACAGTGTAATGTCAATAGCAGGTAGCTATGCTCATTTGGATTATTTGATAAATAATTTTAAAAACAATATTTCTATTGATTACACTTTACCACTCTGACAAGATTAGCATCAACAATTAATTATCTTGTTAATACTGGAAGATGCTTTACCTAACATATTGTTTTGATTTCCTGGGTGACTCCCCACCTCCGCCACCAACCTGACTGTGCAAGTGAAATCAAGTCTACTAATTGAAGTGTAAAAAATCTCTGGCTTTCGCCAAAGTGGGTGTCCGACAGTCATGCTGATGGATGGAAAGAAAATTAGAACATGCATTGCGTTGTTTCGGGTTCGGATTTTAAAAAAATGCCATGAAAGGTTTACAAAGCTTTAATTGAAAGTAATGTTGATTGTTGATTGTGTGTGCGTGAGAGAGAGAGAGAGAGAGAGAGAGAGAGAGAGAGAGAGAAGCGCGCGCGCGTGTTTTTTTTTTTTTTTGGCCGGGGGGGGGGGGGGTCGTTTGTTTGCTTGCGTGTTTATTTATTCACATACAATCAACTTAGGCCTACATTTTGCCATGGTATAATGTAGCTAATGTCAGTGGGCTGGAACGGTTGTGCCGTTGAACAAGAAAAGACCATTCGTTCAGCAGAAGATCGGCAGACCTACATGATCCAAGTAGGCTCAAGGCGGGGCGTGGTGTGGTGATTGGTGGGAAAATGACACCTGGACGTAAATGTGAGCTGGATTAACATGCCAATGTGTCTTGTTAAGTAAGTGCTATGTCAGTAGGTTTGTAAGTTTTTTTGTAATTTAAATTAAGTGTAAAGTAGCATATTAAGAGGAGGAGAAAGTGTTATTTGGTTACAAAGGCTTAAGATGTCGGCTAAATTGCAGAAATCTGCCTCGTTTCATATGCTTTTCACTATGCATACCACGACGATCATTGAACCATAACTAGGGATGGGAATCATGTGTGACCTCGCCTTACAATACCATCGTGATACTTGGGCCACGTGATAATATCCCGATAATATCTGCGATACATTAAGTAGCCTATTGTGATTCAAGTCTATTATGATAGCGTACATCACGTATAAAGTTAGAATCGGCCTGTACAATATAATGTTGAATAATAAAGAACAAAAAAGACAATACCTAATTTAACACATTTTCTGATTAATTGATTATTCTCAATAAAATATGAAACATATACGTGTAATCTCTAATTAACGGTTCACACGCTATATTGCTGTCTCCAAACTGAAGAATGATATGACACATCTCTACTGTACTAAACAATCACGTTAATGTTTAATGAAAGCAAATACTGAAGCAACTCTAGAGCACCCGTATGTCTTCTTATGAAATTTAAAATTTAGTTGTGCAAAGTAATAAGAAAAGTATTCCAATAAATAGCCTAAATGTTAAATTATGTATAAAATGTCCAGAAAACTTTGAAATAGCCTAAAATAAAAATACATTAAATAGTTCAAAAGCTGCATTTGTTTTGTTGCTGGACTAAGGACTGATGTGGATTGGAAACTATTCTTGAATGTTTTCACGGACTCCTCGACTTGCTCTTTTACTTCCTTGTACAGGTTGGGCACATCCAGGGACTTTCCGTGGCCCATGGGGACCCGTTTCAAAATTCTATCATGAGGTTCCCTCCGCTCCTTTAACCACTGCCCCACATGCCCATATGAGCCTACAGCACTTGAATTTCCACGCCGCCAAGGCTTAAATAAATGCTGAACATTATTCACAAAAAAAAAAACCTCAGAAAGCTATGTATTTGTTCTTTCAAGAATTCATCACTGGGTTTAGAAGCTTGCTATACGTTTCCAGAGCTTTTGGGAGGCATGAAGCTCGTTCTGAGGAACATGTAAAATCTATGTATTAATTTCAAAAAAAGCTTTAAGAAATTTAACGTGCCTGGAGAAAGAAAAACTGGTAGTTACAAATGCAATTTAGGAATTAAGAACGGACAATTATACAATTTAAACATTTTTAAACAGGTTATGACACATCCCAAACATTTAAGATAAGCCTATAAAACGTAACATACACGCCTAAAAATAAATGGACAGTGGTTACATGAAAATTGATTGATTATATGTGACTACGCCTGATTAAGTTAAAGACGTCACATATACTTAGTAACTGCATTAAGCCTTTGTCCATAATGTTTTATTAATTAAGCTAAATCAAACTTTACTTTATGAAGTAAACAATTTATTTATATACATTTATACATTTGAGTGTAGGGAAGACCGGGGATAATTGTAACACTTTCTGTTCCAACATGTATACCTCAATGAGTGTTTGTGCTAGAGCTGTCAAACTTTGATAAAAGCTACCCATATTTGTCTGCTATATATATTAGTCATTTAGACATCTACTACAATATCACAGATTGTGTGAGTAAATGTAAAATACAGAGTTCCACTGTTACAACCTACCCCACCACTGGGGTGAGTTGTAGTGCTAGCAGGGGATGGATATAACAGGAACAGAATGTTTGCTTAAATTTCACAATGTGAAATTTACATGAGAACTTTAATGAAAAATGTTTGAATATGGCTAAAATACTTTTTTTTTTTTCAATAAAACAAATTAAAAAGACTTATTCTTAAACATGGAATATACAATTGCCCATTTCTAACATTAGTAACATTTGAGAACTTAAAATTCGTTTTACAAATATAAATATCTTAAAAAAAAAAAAATAATATCACACTTTTGTCAAATAAATTGCACTTTTTAGTCTTTAAACTGAAAACTCCTTTAAAAAATCTCTATTCAAACCAACATAGCAGTGTGTGTACGTGTGCGCGTGTGTGAGAGAAAGTGAGTGAATATGTCAGCTGACTGCCCTTGTACATACAAGAGTGCTTTTTAGTATATTCACCAGGTTTAGTAAATCTACCTGTTTTTCCCCTTTCATTGCCAAGGCATGCTGATAAATAAATAAATAAATGCCAAAACAATCAATTTTAGTTAACATTAGTCTACATGTCCCGCTGTAACGTTTGCCCTGTTTTCTTTTTAGTTCTTATATAGAACTATGAGCAGTCCTCACACTTAGAGAATTAAGAAATATCACAAGCTAGCCTGGAAATCACCATGGTCACGTGATTTCAGTAGCAATCGACAGCAAAATAGCTTGTTGAATTGTAAGCTCACCTAGTTGAGTGGCCAACAAATAGGCCTATAGCAATGAACATTTTTGATAGCACTATTGTTTGCAGATGTCTTTTATATTTGTTGTGGGTGCATTTGGGTTCAGAAAAACAATCATGTATAACAAGGAGAATGACAATGGCTGTAATTGTTATCTTCATTTTTCATCCATTGTTCATATGGTAGTTATCTAACCAATTGACTCAAAAATTACTCTTAAAACAAAGTATGAAAACACAAGACCTACAAGCTGTGATCACATTGACTGGCTTAGCTAAAACTCTGGGCTTTATCCAAATAGCGAGTGTAAATAGCCCAATAGTTCTGACACGATTAGATGCTGTTGCAACCTGTGTTTTGATCTGGGGTACTTTGCAAAGAACCATGTAAACTGATCAAATGTGAAAACACCCACATCCGTAAGAGCTTATTTATTGTAGTCTTGCCTACAACCTCTGAGCCAAGTTAGAGGGCCAATGGATTTTGTGCATTACATGTTTGCATTTTACACTCCAGTGCAAAGACATACAAACAACATGTTCTGTGTGCTAAACTCCCATCAGGAAACTGTCACTCTTCAGTCTAACACGGTGTGTTCCAGCCGGCACTGAAACTGACCTCTGAACTCAATCATACATACACTATGACAGCAAATAGACTCAGTGTTCTGGGGCCATAATTTGACAGGATTCCCACCATCAATGTTTTCAAATGACCAAAGTATCCCAACCACTCATCCCAAAATGTGCCTCATTATAGAGGACCTTTGGTTGTGTGAAGCACATAGAACTCTGCAGTTGCATCTGGAGGTGCAGGAGTGCGCCAGCAAGAAATCACAAGGGACCTCGGTCCACTTGCCCATAAGGACCCCGTGCGAGATGTCAGCAATCTAGTCAGGTTTAGCTCGTATGATGAATTCTCCAAACAGTTGCAATTGATCGTTCCTCTCGGTTTTTTTCTCTGTTATCTAATTGCACCGGAATTTTATTGAGGTTTTTTATTGATCCCTCTTCTAGTTTTCCACCCAACTATTTTAATGAACAATATAATGGCTACTCTTGCACTGGTTTTATAACGGGTTTGTTGGTAGGGTAACCTATAAAATCAAAACAAAATCAAATTTATAAGTAATCTCTGCACATGGACAAAAACATGAAAAACATGATGCCTGTTTTCTAGCATATTAAGAGATGGATTTCATCTAGTGATAAAGCATTTATAATCTGTAGACCATCTACAAAACTATTTAAAAATATATTTTGTATTTCTTTGTATTTGAATTTAATTGAATAACAACCATACCATATTTATTTTTTATTTCATTTTGTTTTGTTGATAATGTGGATTGTCTATAATGTGATGTTAGAATGTCTTTTCTTGTCTTGTCTTTTGTGTGGACCCCAGGAAGAATAGTTGTTACTGAGGTAATAACTAATGGGGATCCTAAATAAATAAATAAATAAATACCTTTACATTCTGCAACTTATAAGGGTTAATGATATTAAATTCAGATTGGTTTGATCCTTTCATTTTTCAACACATTCACATGTTGTTTTATTCATTCACTTAGAGCACATTTGATTTTAGTGTCAGTCAATGCAAAACTGGAAATATTGCATATAACTATGGAATGACCACACATGACTCCTTATTAACCATTCAGCTATTGAGATCATTATAAAAAAACAGAGACAAGATTTATGTATCCAAAATATAATGTATGGAAATATAAGATTATTCCAATATTTTTACATTTGTGTAGAGATTACATAAATGAACATACATTAAAAAATTATATAATCTGTCTTCTGAACTAAGAGTTCTTAAAAAATACGAAGTATTTTGTTGAAAGTACAGTTTACAAAGTGTTTTGCACAAAATCTGTACTTTAAGTTGTCTTTAAATTGAATAGCGTAACCTAAAGGAAAATATCTTTTTGCAGCAACATAAACAAACACAACCAGTTATATGCAAAGTATGAAGTCGTGCAGAAAAACATCAATATTTTACGTCTCCAAAGATTTCCCTTTAAAGAGGCAATCAATGCCTCCTATTCACTGTCTGCTTGTGTGTCTTTTCTGCTTGGCCTTTGTAATCAGCAAAGCATTCTCCTCTTTCGAGTCCCACAAAACTTCTGTGCCCTGTACTTTTACAAATGCCTCCTGGCTATAAATACTAATGAAATCTCTTTGCTTAATTTGATTTTGCTGGTACACTTGCAGTTATGACTGAACTTTCCCATGAGAGAAACCGATTTTCACGTCCTTATGGAAGGGAGAAAACATTCCACAGAACCGAAGAGATCATTTCCATAATTACCCAATTGGCAGCCTAATGACCCTCTAGAACAATAAAAAGATCTCTTGTTAATTCCATTTCGGTCGCTGACATTCAAGAGATCCCTATCTTACATGTTGAGGTTCACAAGATAACAAGTGTACTTTCTTTTTGGCCAAAGAGCAGTCCATTCAATTAGCCCTGACACATCGCTGAGTGGGGATGAAGGGATCCGGGTGTGCTTTAACATGTCGTCCTCAACCCAAAATTGGATTATTTATGGGCTTTAGAGATTATAAAGATGGATATTCGAGGCAATCAATTTTCATGTTGCATTTTGAATGGAGAGATCGAAATGAAGTGCAGAATAATTAAAAAGATCACAAGTCCCCCCTCGCATGTAATTATGACCCCCCACCCCCCATTGTGCTGCAGGTCTGCCTTTGATTTCACTGAGAGCAGTCCCAGCCTAGTCCTCACATCCGCACACAATGGCTGTTTTCAGCGTGGGGATGTTTTAAATAGCTGTGACCGTCAATATGTATACTTCTCCTAGACAAGATTGTTAGCAGCTTGTGTTGTCCAGGCAAGGTTTAACAGTGTTTCAAGGTTGTAATGTTTTTAATAAGCATTAGTATGAAAAAACTGATGACAGGATTTAATTAGAATTTTTAAAATCATTGGTGTGTTTGCAAGTGCAATAAATAAAGTTTACCACATGTGGTTTTGTTTTAACCTGCTTTCACTTCCAGCTTTTATTTCATAAACGTCATTGTGTTTTACTGAAGTAGTAAATTCGTAAAAATCTTTTGGACTATGTTGCATTTGATGAACACTGCTTTGTTTGTAAGACACTGATTTACTGTAGAACAACGATTGCCCAATCTTAATACATATATTTATTTCAAATAAACCCAGGAAATATTTAGATTAATGCTCCATCCATATGAGCAACACCTACTCAAACCAATTTAATGAGATATCCATAGCAAATGCTTAATTCCTTTTCCAGTGAATGTAAACATTTTGATCAAAGCTTGAGTCTGCCCTTTAACGAGGACAATGTACTGTATTTCAGCACTCACACAAATCATTAAGTTGTTGAATTGTTGTTGAAAAATTATTAATCCAAATAAAATGTTCCGCTCTGGTCAGTTAGATGCCACTTAATCACAATTTTTCTGTAAACATCAAATTACATTTGAAATTGAAATGTACTCTGTTCCTGTTTCTGTATTCATGTTATTGTCATTATACTGTGCTAACATTGCAATATTAATACAGTTGAAATGCAGACTAATTACAACATTTGTTTAGGACCCATGAGACATTAACAATAACATGGAGAGCAGAAGCAAACTATTAGATCCTGTAAAGTCTATCATTTTTATATTTTCATATTAACATTGAAAACAAATATTTATTTTAAATCATTATTCACAAATTGCATATTTTATTATTCACATATGATCACATATTTGGATGTTTTAACACTTATATTCAGAAAAGGCTGCTTTTATGTAAGCCAATTCTGCCAATCTTGTCTTAAATGCGAACATCACAAAGTTGTTTCTTAAGTCATTTTTGGGGAGTAACTTGATTTTCTTCATTCCACTTCATTCAGAGATCAAAATCATTATGCCATTAAGGGTTGTTGTGCATGTTTACACACACAGGTCATTTTGTGATAGACTGGTCTCCGCTACTTGATTGGTGAGATCTCTGCCTGTGGCATTTCTATAAATCAGCTCATTACCGAGCAATATCTCTCTCTCTCTCTCTCTCTCTCTCTGTCTCTCTCTCTCTCTCTCTTTCTCTCGGGGTCTCTTTTTCTCTCTCAATCTCTCTCTCTGCCTTGTCTCAGGCTTTATAAAATATTGAAAATAATATATTTACAATTATCCCACGACCAACAGGAAAAACTCAAGTTTGAAAAAGTGAACTGCTATCTGCCATCTGTTGGTTGAAAAGGGTAATGAAGAAGAACACATCTCCAAGTACAATATGTATAAGTTTGCATATTTCAGACAAACAAAGGTTCCGTTTTTCTGTCTGTCTGTCTCAGTTTAAATTTGTCTGTTAAACATTGTGAATGGCCATAAATAGCTGTTGCTTGTTGTTCATCAAAGTTTGCATGCTCTTTTCTGTGACTGGCCATCTGCTAACTGCAGGAACTTCTGGGGAATCAGGCTATTTGTATTATTTAAACACATAATAAAATCATCAAAGTGCTGCAGCAAATTGTCATTTGGCAACTCAGACCCACGCTTGTAATGTTGCGGCACCCAAGAGCAAACCAAAGGACTTGCTAAGCAGCTAATAGGACCATGTGACTGAACTAGAGAGCTTAGAACAGAAAATGCAATTATCATGTTAAAATTCTGCATGAAAACAATCTATACTAGAAATTAGGAGTATTCCTGTCAGTTGACTTGCATTAGTATAATTTCATTAAGAACAACCGTTCTCTTCTTTGAATGTTATCGAATGTTTACAAAGTGCTTAATGTGCATAATGTAATCTGCGATTCCACTGGTAATTGTGTGCCGGCGTCAGCACCCAGAATTCAGCTTGGGGCCTTGATGTTACGGAGGGGCCTACAAAAGGATAGAGGTATGTCATACTAAATAAACGTTAGCTTTGGTAAGGCCATTCCAAGCCTGGGTACTTTTCACCGCACCGCTTTTTGTTTTTCAGGATCTTAACATCTTCCTACTTCATTTGCAGGCAATAGACACATCTCTTGTTTTGATCGGATGAGGACTGGATGAAAGTTTGTGGAATCCTGCGTTCATGCATCTAGCTGCAGGGTGGGGGAAAAAGTAAACAGACCTGAAATCAGAGTATGTTACTGCAAAGAGTTGTTACATGTTACACATGCCTGTAGTTCCAGATGAGTGGCTGGTTCAAACCTGGTCATCAATACTGCAGGTGTAAGAGTAGTATGTTGTGGCAATTCACATTATGGCCAATAGGGGTTTAGGTTCATGTTTCCATGCCTCCTGCAAGAAACCATCCACTTTTAGTGCACACAACGATGCCATTCTTCTTTGGGTTGCTCCTCTTCATTATTTTGCCTAAGGACATCAGCCCTTCAACCCCTGCATTGTCTGTGGAGACCACATAATAAATTTTCTGTGCATAAGCTATTTCATTGAGTGGTTGCCTGAATTCCTCACTGGGTCATTCATCTATATGCATCAGATGGACACACATTTGAGACAAAGAAAGCCAGTGAAACATGTTGAGGATGTAACATACATTTTTAAAAGTTTTGTGCATGCTCTTCTTTCCAACCCACAAAGACCATGAAAGACATCTTGGGACAAATGTATAAATATATTGCACAGATTCATAATTCCCTTGGCAACAGACAGTAATGCATTGCCTTTGCCACACTGGGTAGTGAATGGTTTATTCTGAAATAAAAAAGAGGTATGCAGATGTATATGCATTGATATAGGGCCTATATATACATATGCAAATATACATATACTCCTCACCAAAATGAATAGTTTTAAAGCACAAACTAACTATGGAGGATAACAGATCAATAAAAGAGAGTACTAACGTCCAATGGTCTGTTTTTTGAATATCTGATGTATTTTCAACATTTTATTGCCTCATAAAAGAAAAAGAAGATCCAGAAAAAGTTTCATTATTTTAACTAAGTGATGTATTCTCGCACACAATAACGTATTCAGTATGTTGATCTGACATATTTCCTTTATATATAGTTAACCTAAACCTAAAAACAGCTTTACAGCTCAAAAAAAACAAAAAAAAAACGTTTGATGTTAGTGATCTCTTTTTTTCAGCCAAGTCCCGAAGATGAATTGCAGTGAATTGTCAGAACATAATCTGTTGCCTGTGCAAAACCTGTTGACTTCTGCTTCCGGTCGACCCCTTATTGGGTAAAATACTATCACATGATTTATACTTTGGTGCATTGTTTTGCGCATAGGCACAGTACTAGTACGTTTGTTCACTTATGACGCTTTTTCCACTACCATGCTCCCGCATTGTTCTGCTTTCTCCACTGCCAACTAACCCGTCCGGGCCGCAAGTACCCGAGCCCATTTTAGCTACTGCTCTGGGGTAGGTACCAAAGGTACTATTTGTGCTGCAATTCGATACTGCAAACTACCGTTGATTGGTCAATTGAAATCTTCACAAATACGTCATCCATGTTCAGTTTGTTCACCGGCAGCAACCGCCATTTTTAAATACCACAACTGCAAGAGAGAGTAACGTTAACTAGCGAATTTGAATTACTTCTGTGAGTTATTTAAAGACTCTGACTCAATCGCTTCCACTCTCTTTTTGCATTTTTCAGAATAACCACGGTTAATCCAAAACCAAATGCCGACGAAAAAGTGCAGCGTAGCTTCAAGTTCCTCCATTACGGAAGAGGATTAGGGCCACGTGCAATTTTTTTTTGAGTTCTGACTTTAAAGTCAGAATTCTGACTTTATTCTCAGAATTCTGACTTTAATCTCAGAATTCTGACTTTAAAGTCAGAACTCAAAAATTTTTTTCACATGTGACCGTAATCCTCTTCCGTACTCCATTGTGTTGTGTTGTGTTGTGTGGTTGTGTCTCGTGAATATGTACGTTACCACCATGGCGTGCTCTTTACTCCGCTTTACTCCTCCCATGACTCCTCCTATCTTCACGGGTCTGTTGTGTAATGGAGAAGCGCAACAGGCAACACGGCACGGCTAGGATACGAATGCTTGCCGTCCTGTACCGTGCCGTGCTGGTCAATGGAGAAGGCCCATTAGTAGACTGTATGTAGCTGTATTAGCTATGAAGGTAGCTAACGAGGCTCTGTAGCTAGCTAGCTGCTAACTTACAAGTGAAAAGCCATGTGAAATTTGATTAAATTCATATCATATTGGCCTTTGTAGCCTTTCTATCGTTCCCTTGCTTTAGCTAACTACTTACAGTACTTTGTCCAGCAGGCTAATGATGATAAGATACTGTCCAATCCAGATCCTACATGTTTGGAGTGCTTTAGCCAGCAGGCTAACAACGACAAGACTATCCAACCCAGTTCCTAGGCGAATAACCACATAGTTACAAATGTTTAGCATTGTTTCCAATATGGGGTTGATACGCACAAATGACATCAGTTTCGGAACCGAACCGTAAGTGGAAGGCAAAAGGTTTTACAAAACAGATTTTGTACCGACACTGGACAACCGGGAGGAATGGCAATGTCTTTAATGGTCAATAGGAACAGCTGATGTTTCTAGTATTTATACTGCAAATACCATGGTGTAAGCTCCACAAAATTATTTGCGTTATACCAAAGTGAAATATCTCTTTAATAGTAATATTTTCTTGTGCTTCATACACAGGAAAGTTGGGTCCAAACCAGAACAAACCACATTGTATATTCCAAGCTCTTAATTGTGCAACTGAGGAAGTTTACTAAGTCTGCAGCTAATGTATTGAGGTGTTGCTAACTGAAATAATATTTCATGATGTGAAACTGACTCTCACAGGAACTGTGCTAACAACCCACTCTTCTGAAGTGCTTTCACGTGCAAAATCTGTAGAAGGATGTCCTACACCATCATGTAGCAGAGCACAGTTCCAAAATTTCTTTTGTTATTGACAATTAATATGTTTAGGGATTCATACTTTTCAATAAACACTTCTGAAACCAAAATGAGTCCTGCAGTGCCTTTATAACCCTGAAAAACAACGTGGCTGTTAAGCCGTATGTTGTAGGCCAGTGAGTAATCTAAACAGGACTGAAGTTGCACAGCTGCACTGATACAGGAAATCCCACTAATGATCATTTACTGGAGAATTTCACAGCTACATCAGGTACAAGACCACGATCTCTGTCTCTGTTATTCTCCTCACACCATCTGTCCACAGCTACTCCACAGAAGTGAATTTCTTTCGCTGTCCACTGCCCTTGGATGCAAACCTCAGATCCTTTAGTTCCAAAGTTTCACTAGGTAGCAGAAGTGATGTACACTTTTCAAAATAAGTACTGAAAGTTCATGTAGAATTGCAAATTCATACAGATCTCAAAACAGATCTAATATCCTAGAGGTGAAGAATCCCAATTCTGCAGCCATTTAAATTTTTGACTTTTGAATGACTTTTGCTCTTTTGACACAACTGTCATTTTTTAATGCTGTCTGCAAGTCATAATCCAGGTATGGATATGGATTTTTAAACAGGTAAATTGAAATACTTTGGGGTTTACTGAAGAGTTGCAATACAGCAGAGGTATCTCACCCCTGACTTTATCCTCATATACTGACATCCATTCACCCTGCTGCTCCACATGCTCTGTTTCATTGTTTCATCAGATTGGCAGATGATGCAGCAGAAACATTCAGTAGCTTTGGAGAACAAAGTTCTCTCAGTTCTGTACAGTGCACAGTACAGAATTGACAAAACATCTGTGCAATTACCAGGATTTAGCATTAATAACACATTTCCCAATATGACCTTCTTTCAATACATTTCGAGCAAAAACAAATGTAATTGCATTTGTGTCCTCAATATCCTCATCATTATAATTGTTTAATGGAGTATACATTGATGCTTTCGTATAAAATAGCATAACCTACCTTCCTATCCTCAATAACAAATTAATCGCGAGGAAGAGTGCGTGTACTCATTTAAATTTACTAATCAGGTCAGTTTTTGCAGTAAATGCTAGCAGTATATAGTAGCATAAAATCTCTCTAAACTACCTCTTCGAAAAGGTTAATTTGAACCCATTTCACTTGATCCTCCAGTGCTAAGCTCACTTCCCTTGGGCTCTGGGCAAATCCCTGCACTGCAAGGGTGAGGTTCTTGGCATGCAAATACAGATGGGATAGCTTACTGCATTTAGCACATTACACACTTTGTAAACACTTGATAACGTTCAAAAGAAGGAGTCAGCTGTTTCAAATGACATTTTCAAAATGTGTCATCTGACAGCAATACCCCTATTATCGAGAATAGGTTTTTTCAAGCATAGTTTTGATAAAATCAAATTTCCCTACTATAATACACTATGCACTGGCAAAATCTTCAAATAGAGGGGTTTAGCCCCATTGGTAATGCTTTTTGATAATGTTTGTACACCACATTTACATGCTTTATCATCAAAAGACATTTCCAGAGAAAGAATACAAATTTAGGGGAAGTCTATTAGACAATAAATGAAGGACAGATATTGCTCACTACGTGTCAATACACCCTCAACTTTCACTTTCATTGTTTTCAGGTAAATATAATGAGGAGTCTCCTATGGACTGAGGCAGTGCAAACAGAAGGTTGTAATCTACTGAATAGTCAAACAAATGTAGAAAAGTATAATGCCTTCCTCCTGTGGATTTAATATCATTTCTAACCAATACTAGGGTCCAGTTAAACTGGGATAGCATTCAGGATGGCGGGCAGACGATTAATCTTTATGAATACATAATTATGGATTCCATTTTGTAGAATTACAGGGTAGTGCATTTCAGAGTGGAAAGTTTAATGCATGAGGGAAAGTGTGTTAGAAGCAGAGAGGATGTTTGGAGAGGATATTTGTCCAAAATTGAGCATCGTCAAAGCACTGCCCCATAAACCTCCTCTGTTACCCCTCCCCCCTCACTGTTGCTGAGAGGAAATCCAGCACACAGCTCCTGTGTTTAAACTTACTCTCACTACCAGCAGTGTCTTCGCCCTGGCATCTGTCTCACCCTCCCACAGAACTTTGGTTTATCGTCCCATCTTTGATGAGAGAGGGCTTTTCCACCTGCTTGGAGATGTCGATGTCTCCAGCACCAGGGCTGCAGTGCGTTCTAGTGTAATCTCTGTAGTGTATTCTAAGCACCTTACTCACGGTTCACATGAGACTGACTCCATCTCTGGTTTCACATTAAAATTAGGATGACATACGCCAGTGACAGAGGTCAGTCACAACGCTGAGGCCACAATGCGCTGCCCGTGTCCCAGGCTGTGACTGTACTGCTGTGGTCAGCCATGAAAGCAACAAAATTAATCTGATCTCATTCCTCACCGCTAACTGGGGCAGTTGCAGAGAGAGAGCTGAAGAACAAATAAATAATATTAACCACTGAATATAAATGCCACTTTTGAATTTGTTGTTTTCTGTCATGGTGTTTGGTCATAGGTCATCAGACCAATAGCAAAAAATGACAATACAAGTTTCTGAATCATCTGCTTTCTGCCCATGAGTTAAATCAATGAATCATCAAAAGTCAACAAGTCTTCAAAAGTCTGCTTCAGAAGGAGCATGTGAACAGAAGTATGATAATACATGCATACATGTTTGGATTATGTCATTTTCCTGGAACTGGGCACAATTGTTTGTGTATGTAGCCTACTGGATAAAAATAGATACAATAAAAACTGAAGCCACCTGGACATGGGAAATTTTTAAAAAAGTAGCCACCATTAGTAGACCTTTATTAAATTAAATTTATCACAATTTATTTTTGAGAATTCATGAGAATGTTGCTGTAATATTGTAGTACTCAGAAGAGTAAGAGTTGAAAGAATAACTGCATGGATTGAGGTATGGTACTTCCTGTATTCTGACCATTCACAGGTAATCATCATTGTTCTCCTTTAACTCTCGGCACGCCTGTCATATTGCCGCGCAGCGCTGATGTTCAGGTTCACAGCGCTTGCCTTGTGGGGCTCCAGACAAGTCCACGGCTGACTTATCGTAGCACCGCATCATGCAACAAAACAAAACAACTAGCCCTTCGCCGGCCTGCTGCTGTCAAACGCTGCGCCGGAGCCGCTGGAGCGCGGCGGGTGCTCCTCATCATCGCGGGCGGAGGCCGGTCAGCGCACCCAGTGATACGCGCGCCTGTCACGCAGCGCGCGGCCAGGGATACGTTAGGAGCGGACGGAGTTCCCGCGGAGCGCGCGATCAGCGCCGAGCTGCCTAACGTGTGGGACTCTCTGCAGTGAGTTGTTTCTCTTTTCTGGCTCCATCATTTGTTTCTGTTGGTGAAGGACTCGCTTTTCTTTTCCCAGTCCCAGACAGGGCTAGATTAAGAGGTGCACGCGGGATGGATGACTGCCGGGGGGATGAGGGATTGGCAGACAAAGATTTTATATACCTTATATGTGTGTGCGTGTGTGTGTGTGTGTGTGTGTGTGTGTACGTACATACATACGTATGTGCGTGTGTGTGTGTGTGTGTGTGTGTACGTACGTACGTATGTGAGTGTGTGTGTGTGTGTGTGTACGTACTTATGTGTGTGTGTGTGTACGTATGTACGTGTGTGTGTGTGTACGTGTGTACGTACATACGTGTGTTTGTGTGTGTGTGTACGTACGTATGTGCGTATGTGTGTGTATGTGTGTGTGCGCGCGTGCATGTGTGATATACCTTTGCAAACAGATGAACAGAGGAGAACTGTTGTTTGTTTTTGTTTAACGTTTGTTTGTTTTTCCTATAGCATCTCTTTATCACCCCAACACTGCCAAATCAGTAAATGAAAGGCTGTAGTGGCTGAAATGAACTGCATTTTTCACTCTGAGGTTTCTCATCTGAGGCAAATGACTCATTTAGACATGGGCCAATGTATTGCAATGTCAGTGTGCTTACTTTTCAATCTTGAACTAAAGTGCAAAATGTCTTTTATTTGAGGTTAGGTGCTGTTGGAGTAAGACTGCCTTTGATTCTGTTGGACGGTCTTCCTTTTGAAGTCTACACGAGAACATGATGATGTACTAATTGAGCAACAACCAGTGAGGAGTTAACACTCTTTTTCACAATTTGATGTGAATTCCTGATTATAGGCCTACAATGTGGTGAGAGGATTGTGTTTACTTCAACAGATCCTCTTGGTCAGTAGGCTTTATAATGGGTCTCCTTTAGAAAAAAAGAGAGTGCAGTGTTTTGTATTGGCAAAACAGGGAGGGTATTCATTGGATTTTTTATCCACAACAGCTCTCCTACAATTTTATAAAAAGAAAAAGTAAAACAAAAAGTATAAAAAGTACTCTCTTGACCCTCATTTCAGGCACAGTCAGACCTACCTCAATGAAGGGGAGGTACCACAGGTGAATAGGGTAAAAAATTTCCTGTCCTCCAATTAAAATGGCATTTAATATTTTGAATGTGGACACAAATGCAAACACTTTTTTTATTATGACTTTTTTTTAGGAACATATGCAAATTATCTCATGAATAATTATTAAAGCCCAGATTTGTGTATTAGTTTGAACACTTTTTTTCTCAGTGGATAAAGTCAAGGTTAATTTTTCAGTTTCAATTTTTTATCCAGAAAATATGTCATTTAATGAAAATTGCCATTAAAACTAATTTTGTGCTCAGTATACATGGAGCTACGGCTATAAAAACATGTAAATTAACTATTCATATTAGTTTCTGATCGTTGTTTCAAATATTTCTTGAAACTACAATAGTTATAGAAGATGAATATCATAATATCTCAATACCTCCCCTTAAATATGTCCACATTCATATTTAGACATTGTTACCTAAAACATACCACATACTCTGTGATGATTTCAAAAATGGAAAATGGTCAATATATATTTGGGATTGTCAGAGTTCAGGTGTGCAATCAGAGAGTCAATGTATTTCATTTACCAAACTATTTTAAATGCATTCATATGTTTGCTAGAAATGGTATGTAGTCTTCTTTGGGCCAGTTGAGATAAAATTGAAGGTCAATGGCAGGATTATCACTGGTGGCTTGATATTAAATTATATACATTAGCACCCTTCTCTCAATGGGAGTGCCACTAATCACAAAGGAGGTGTCGTATGAGCAGGATTTAGAATGATGCTGGCATTTTGGAGCCCCATTGGTAGACAAACAGGCGAGCAATGCCGTCTTTTGCTCGAGGATTTAGTTGTGAACTTGTTCAACCTATTGACTCACCCTGGCTGGCTTGACTGTGGTAGTGTAACTGATCACCCCTTCCTCTTCTTCTTCTTCTTCTTCTTCTTGTGTTTTCTTATCTGCTAGATTTTGCTACCAAGCCTAATTTCACTTTGAGCAAAATGTGCTCCTTTTCAGAAGGAGAGCCATTTATATATGTCACAGTATTAATTTTTCGCTACTTACATCTGCTCAGATTCATGATAGTATTATGCTTTGTGAATGGCCAGTGGATTTGGCTGCCACAAATTCTGACAAAATAAGTGTTTTAAAAATGAGGCCCCTTTGTGTGAATACAGTTTCTAAATGCTATAAACAATGACTAAAATGCACAAATAATTCCCACAATAATCCAACAACATTCTTTTCTTCTTATTTTCTCTAATGTCTGTTTTGTGTTTGCCAGAAGCAGCTGCTGGAACTTTATGTTGTTAAATGGTATAATTGGCTTCTGGCGGTCTTTACCCTAGCTTGACTCATAAAACCTTTTCTGAACTCATGAGACACTTAGTGTTGATCCAGAAAAAAATCTGACTTCTCAGAAATTAAACCATGGATTCTCAGACTCCAAAGAGCGCTCATCATAGCTCTACACCAATAGGATGATGCAAAATATCAGTATGCATGCAATAGCAAACTTATGATGACCACAAATAACTCGTAAACACCTATGTTGCGGGGTAAATCAGGACTTCTCTTTACGTTCTGGGCTGAACTTTCGTTCTGAGCAGTCATCATAGAGCATTTATATTTGCCTCTTTAGTGTGAGTGCAGAACATCAATGTCGGCAGCACACATACAAAATCAATAGCTGAACAAAGAATAAAGCGTGTAATCAAATCTTAGAAAAGCCTCCGTAAGCTGTGAGCTTTGTGCACTGAGAATGGCAGACGCGTCTGTATAGCGGCCGTAGGATTACCCCGTACACAGTTATTTGGCAGCACTATCAGAGAGAGGTGGGTGTTTGTTGCCACCAACATTGTGTCAAGTGAGCGACAACTTCTCAGCCTTGTTTACTGCTGCTGATATCAATGCCCTCAGGAGCGCGGGGTCAGTGCTGGTCATGTCAAAGGGCAAGGTCAGTCAGATGAAATACTTTGTACGTTTTTAGATAACCTGCTAGTTGAAACAAGGGTTAGGTCACCAAATAGATATTGATCCATGTATGCCACATATCCCAGGGAGCCTCTTGTGTTTTCCTGAAAGGATCAAAATAAATGATGGTGTAGCGATTTTTGTCCTGCGACTGTTCCTGGTCATCAGTGCGGGACAGGACTGAGCGCCAGGAGGGGAAAGGCGAAATCCAGAAGGCCGAAATATATAAGCCTTTAGTCAGATTCACTACTGTGCGCATTTGGAATCATAAAATCGCGTCCATTTTTTATGTTTAATTAATGTTAAGTTTGATGGGGTATCATTTTGGTGAAATATGTTACATGAGCAACAAAAAATGTAATAGTGCTTAATGTCATTTTTGAAAGTTATGGGTAATATTTATTGCATTTAGATCACATCAGGCCTTAAATTGGTCTCCTCTACTTAGTACATGCATTTTATGAATTCTTCTAAGCAATAAGCCCTGTACCACACACACACACACACACACACACACAGACCCACGCATGCATGCACGCCCATATGCACGCTCACGCACACACACACACACACACACACACACAAACACACCATCACATTGAAGTCAATAATAGATTAATTCTTGTTTCATTCACATGCTGTTAAGAAGTTGTATGCTATTTGGAATAATTAAGTAATATCATTTTGAACAATCTATCAAACTCTTTATATTGGTTTATGTGAATGTATTATAAGTGATGATATGACTGAATCAGTGCAAATGAAGTGATGCGTTTGCCCTCCAGATGCAGAGGGACAGTGGCTGTACAGGTAACCCAACTGACCTGACACACACACGGGAAACTGTCCAGGGACAACAGGGCTGCAAGGCTGTGGAGAGATGACAGCTGGATCACCCCCAGGCCCAAACTTCAGGGCAGGTCTGTCCACACTGTGGCTTTCTGTTCCCGTATCTCCCTCCCTCCATCCTTCCATCCATCCTTTCATCCATCCATCCCTGTTATGAACAATCAATCAGCGATAGTTTTCGCCCACTTTGGGTTGCATCTCATGTGCGTTTTCCCCACAATTTCAGCCTCCTTCGAATAAGCTACTCTGGCATTTGCTGATATCTCAAATGCTCTCCGCTTTCCTCTGCGTGTTATGCCGTGCTCATATAGCATATTCAGCTATAGGGGCTCCAGCAGGCGACCCTGGTCAAACCCCAAGGGATCCTGCTCAGAGAACATGTAACACCCATAAAGCTCTTTCTCCTCTCCCTTTGTTTCATTGTGTTGCCTTGGGGTGGTACTTTACATTTCTGCGGCTGGGAAGACCCAGAGAATAATTAAGGAGGCACGTTTTATGAGTCAGTCAGCTCGTGACTGCACGGCCACTACTGCATTCACAATAAGATGGGAGACGAGAATCTAGTCAGTAATTAAGCACCGCTGCCCACAGAATAGAAATATCAGATCTGTTTGGCCGTAGATTTGCCAGTCTTACATTTTTAAGGGCACAATCTAGCCAAAGGTTTTCAGAGAAATTAGAAAAGAAACATGGGGGGGTTTTTAGCTGAGTGGTATATAAAAGAATTACTGCATGTATCTTGTGGGCCCCCATTAGGTTATTTGTCCGTGAATTGTGATTCTTTAGCATTTTGTGGCATTTGGGAACTTAATCAATGGGCTAAGCGCAGGTCATTTATATGTTAATGGCTCAATAGCATGCAGTTAATGTAAGTGTGTGGCTCAATGCGTGAGGTAGACCAGCTCAGCTGATTGAGGCAAAGAGGCGGGTGTGTGGCACTGGCAGGATGCTCATTGTGTGCAACGACAAATCTCTTTGAATTTACTTAACACATACTGTACACAAACAGTACATTTTAATATTGTCATTCTTGCCGGTACTTGAAGGAAATCAGAATGTATATTTTCTCTTGCACATTTTGACGTTAAAAAACGCATACTACACATGGCCCACATTAGGAATGTGTCTCCACACTATTGTACTTTAAACACCTCAATGGCAAAATGCTCAATAACAAGATCTTTGGCAATATGCTTATGGTTTAGTGTTGATTTCAAGACAATGTTCTATATTATAAGTGATTCATAAATCTTAAAAGAATGTTACACTTCACGTTCAATACATTATCTGCACTGAAACATATTTAGCAAATGCAACACAATTTGTAATATATTGAAGTATAACATAATTGCATATTTAAATGTACTAATCGAATAACTGAATGTTTGAAATAAAAGATTACTCAAAACCATTGGCATTACATTTTATAAATTATGTAATAACAATTTGAAATTGCAAATGAAAACATATTTGCATATGTACAAATATTATTTCAGCAAAGTACAATATGTACGAAACTAACAAACACCTTTCTCCTTCCTTTTAAAGTAACTGCAGAAAATATGGAAGAAGTTTAAAATGCTGTTTGGGATATTAGCACTCACAACGATAATGAAAGGAGAATCACACACACAGCAACGCTGTGATGGAGCGAACCGAGAAGTTGTAGGAGGCTTTCTCCTTGTTTAGTCGTGGGGAAAGTGTGCAAGGCAAGTAGGAGAGCGTTAATTGTTATCATTGCTTGGAAAGCAAATAGTAGCAGTGTGGGGAAGAGCTGGAGAGGGACCCAGACAAATTAGAGAGGAAATGAGAGATTCAGCATTGGAGAGGGATTAGTGAGAGTGGTAATGAAGCAATTAAAGTGTAAGTACTCCGCTCAGGTGCTTTTAAAACGTCTCTTCTCTCTGGCTGCTCTCGGACGCTGTTTGCAAATATTTCCTTAATGGGAGAAGGAGACAACCTGCCTTTGTGCTTTTTTCCATAACATTTCATTAGGCCGAGGAGCTATGCCACCGCTGAGAGGGAAGGGGAAGCCATTTCGAATGAGGGACCTCTAATGAATGTGCTTGAAGCATCACTTTTTTAATGCTTACATATATAAAAGTTGAAAATTATTAAACCTTGCCCCTCAAAATTAACTGCGACTTAGGGGAGGGGGTAAAGAAAGAGCTGTCTGGCTTGACGAAACGTCGGCATGGCGTAACAAAAACCCTCTCAAAGTCAACAGTTCAGAAAGTCCTTTGTCCTCCTAAAAGAGTCTTTAATTTTTAACACAAACTTGCACTTAGGTATGCATGAACTTTAGTAAAATCCAGAGACATGTGTATAATAGGATTTAATGGATTATGGTCATGCGTTCTCTAATGATGTCAGGTTTCCACGGGGCTCTGATGGAGGAGCGCCTAATGTAAATTTAATTTGGAGTGATGTATGGGGGGCTTGAGGTGCTACTGTCGGAGCTGGCTGCAGGCCTCGGAGTGGCTCCGCGGGGGAGCAGCTGGAATGGGCTCCTCCACACTGCCAACAGCACCGCCTAACTAGGATTAATGACAGAGTGGGCCCACACCCCACACAGGCGTGGTATGCCACATTTACCCCCAACAATGTAAAGGGGAGGGCCGGTTGCCTTTTGGTTGCCAATGGGATGACACAATTTGAATTTAGGAGGCCAGACACCCCTGCTCCCTCACAAACCCCTTGAAAAGCACTGAATAATTGCTAAATCAATGTTTTTTTCGGCTGTGTTTGCGGTCACCTGGTGTCTCGTTTTCGGAAAGATCTTAAGAACGTGGATATTCCACGGTTAGGTCCCTTTGTCACGCGTAATACCGCAGGAATTTTTGTCCAGCAATAATATGTATCTGCGGCTACGGCCATTAAACATTATCGTTCATTAATGATTTATGGCGGTAACCGGATAATGCAGTGATAGCAGAGGAACACGCCACAATCGGATAAAAAACCAAAAACAAATGGAGAAAAAAAATGCTTTCACCTGTTCGGTTATCAGCGACCAGCCCCTATCTCCGAGGCCGGGCCTTGTATTCACTGTGTCCACATCGCGCTATTAAAAACCTGGAGGTAATACACAGCCTGCAGTCCTTGCCCAGGATTTCATTTTTATTATCCTTTGTGTTTAACTAAGCATTGAATGAATACTGAGCTAATTCCAAATTCTCTCTGTCATCATCATTTCCAGCTAAAAGTCTGTAATAAATGCCTGGAAGATGAGCGGAGGCCGAATGAATAGTGAGTGGTATTCATCAGCCAAAAGAAGAGTCCAGATCCAATTATATATATTCATTAAGTGATAATGATATCATGGTCTTTTAACTGGGAAGAAAAGGCCGTAATTGAATAATAACAGTTGTGCAATCCCAAAGGAGCAGGCCCTCCATCCCGGCACGGTGACCCTCGGGGCCGCGGCAGGATTGATGGAATTCTATTACTCTTTGATAGATTTATTATGAAGGCCTGAGTGGACTCAGCGCTCCACTTTGTCACTCACACTAATCAGCGCGCTAAGGCTGGGAGCGCGCTGCCCCTTCGTGTCCCCCCTGACAAAGACAAGGTTAGGGGAGGATGACAGACACGCAGGCCCCGGCAGGCCCGTCCCCGCCGCCCCGACAAATGGGCCAGCTGAGCACCCGACCCCGGGTGAGCCCTCATTTGTTTATTAATGGCCGGCATGTGCAACACCATAAGGACGCGTGTCGGGAGGATCAACAGTCAGGCCCGCGCCTCCATTGTGCGGCGGCTCCAGCTTGGAAAAACAATTTGTAAACGGTTGAAAGAAGAGGGGACGTGCGGGCCTCCTTCGGCCGCCATTGTGCGTGCGCCGCGGTGGCGGTCTAGGGCGCATGCAGAGTGCGGAGAGGCGCACATGTGCGGGCTCACAGAGATGCGCACGCATGAATATGTATGCATAGGCGCCCTCACACACTCGCGCTCACAGCTACAGCATTACATGATCCCTCCTGCCAATGTAACAGTGTTTTCCTTCTGTGCTAATGGGCTCATCACACTGAATTTATTTTCTTGTGTTTACTCTTCTGCCCCAACATAAAATTGGAAAAGGCAGAAAAATGAACATTCAGACAATTACAATGCAGTTATTTTTCTCATGGAGAAAATAAGTTTACATATATATGTGTATTTTTTCCATATTTATCTTTCTTGGTTTTGGAACTCTCAAGTAAATACTTGGTGAACAAACACAGTACTTGCAAATATAGTACAATTATTTTAAAATGATTTATCAATAAATTATAACCACTTCAGAAATGATAAACATAATTTCATATGTTTGTAAATTTGTTTTAAAATTGCATTAATTTTAAGACATCTTCAAGTCTTACATGAAGATGTAATAATCTGTTTGAAAATACACATTTCATTGAGAAGACCTTCTTATATACCATAATGTAATTTTTATTGTTCTAATAGGTAGTGATGTTATTAGAGAAAATGTAATTAAATCGTGATTGCGATTAACAGCATTGCTATGTGAAATAGGTGTGACCAACATTAACAGAGGATGCTTAATGTATATTTGGACATGGAGCCAGTGCTGTGAGGAGTGTGGTCTGTGGCATTAGCCTGGATTAGTGGGACTGACTGAAGAACCTCATTATCATGACACTTTCTATTGACTTCCCAATGCTCTGTTTGCTTATCCATTGTCTCACTTGCTCACTGGAAAGGTGGCCACAGGATAACATTTCAACAGGCCATCTGCTTCTGTTCCTTACATTCACGTGACTCAAAACTGTACTCTCCCCAATTTTGTATTGAACGTAATTCAAACAATACCTGTAAATATTTGACATTTTCTTCCATCGCTTCTGTTAGAGACTAATCAGAATTGCTCTTGTCCTATCAGGAGGGAGACGCTGTGATTCCTGAGCCGTGTTGTTACCATGCTGCTGGTTTTCACTTCATCACAGACTCACAGAATCACTGGTGAGGGGAGTGCTCCTGTCCATCTGCATTCATCCAGACAGCTCAGAGACAGCTCCCTGACTCCCAGGTCACATGTAGGCGAAGGCTCACAGCAGCCCTGCACTCATCTGTGCTACAGGGAGAACTTCTGTAATAAATTCAGATTAATACCCAAATATACTTTCTCTTATCAATATTCTCATTTGTATTACTTCAACCACTAATGTGACACATATTGACATCATTTCATGTATTGTTGTATGGATTCAAAAGCACAGTGAAAAAATGAAAATACTTTTCTTAGATTCTTAGGATTATTGTATTGCATGTCATCAATAGTTTCTTTATTTGAGCTATGAATTTGTCATCTTTTGCTTAAATTTATTCATCTGAACATCAGTTCTGACAGGTTTGAAACTATCTTTAAGATGTTCATTTTCAGTGGAAAATCTGACAACCATGGCTGCTCCTATAAATCTCTAGCATAAATGAATTTTGCTTTGGGAATTTACAATGCAATCAATGGGAGCTCTTTTCCCTTATTTCTACAGTCCTACAGCAAGTTCCACACCACCTCCTGGTTAAATATTGTTGATTTATTGATAAAACTTTGTTTTCCCCATGTTTTTTATTCTTAACACTTACAGCCACCAATAAATATTATGAAGCACAACGGGAATAAATAATTTATTTTACACAACATAGCAACACAGCCAGTTCATGTGGTCAGGTATAGATGGTGGTTGATATACTGTAATGTAGGAATGTGAAAGACAGAATAATATAATAATACGACATATTAAACAAATGAAGCATGTAGTGTACCTAGGTCTGTAATAGAATGACTTCCTATTGAAAAGTGATTGTGAAAAAGCTTAATTGTGGTATTTTGTTTACACCCAGCAAGCGTGTGGTGTATACAAGCAATGCTTTTATACGTTAACACAAGCAGTTCTAAACCTCCCACATCGCAGATATCTATTTGTATATTTCATGCAATATATTGAATGAATTCTGTAGATTTAGCAGTATACATTAAAATCCTTATGGAATTGAAATGTCCTAAAATATATTATGGAAACTGAATGTAACATATATTACATGTTGATGTATTTTAAATGTCCTCCTGAGACACAGTGGAAAAAAGTTTAAGTATGTTCATTTTTTGACATAATACAAATGTCAAAATGAAATGAAAAACATGTTGCAGTGTTGCAAAAAATATTATTTACTTTATTTTATTGAATGTCCTTTCTAGTGAATGGTAGAATAGTCCATGGTTCCTGAGACTGAGATAACAGGGGATGTACAGGGGACATGAATGAATTTACAGGTCAGGAGGACAGAGGCTACCGCAATACCTGAAAATGATAATAACTTGTATATTTTCCCATATATGTTTTAATTATTGCAATATGTTGGTTTCATTTCAATATATTGCAGTGTATTTCATTTCCACAAAGGAAAAAGATTTGCCAATGGTATGACATTTATAATAGAAACGGTACACCTCAGGGTGTTCAGAGGCAGGCTTGTCACAGAGTTGATAGACTTTAGTCTATAGGCAAACATTCAGTGAGCTTAATGCGAAATTGTAATTAACTTTTGTGTTCAGATGTAATTATGTCACAATTTCCTTACTAGCTTCAAACACTGTCTACACAGCAGTTCTCCAATTTATCACCATTCCACTCTAATACCAGAAACAGACACATTTGTTTTGTTCAGGTTCTGGGTGGCTTTCCATTTTATTGTCTTTTCACGTTGTGCAGTTATATCTGAAAACGTTAAAAAACTGCGGATATAAGCAAAGGCGCCAGTGTTGACCACTGTATTTGTTTCGCTTTCAAGCATTTCAGATTGACTAAACACATTCTCTGCTGTTATTATGACTTCAGTTTCAGAGGAACTGGTGGCCTGCAGCACCGCACTCCAGGTCTCCGAAGGCATGTGATGTCACGAACCACAGCTTTTGTTCCAGGCAGTGCAGTGAGCGCTAACACGCTCCACTGGCTCTGCAATTTTACAGTTCCAGCAATGCAGTGGAAAAGGAAAATGTAAGTAGCCCAGGGTTAACACTCCAGCTGTGCTCACGAACCCTGACTGTCATTTGGCCGCTACATGATTCGGTTTTGGGGTGAGTGGTGGATCGATATTGAGGGGTGCGAGACTCCATCAGGGAACAATCCAGTTGTCATCTGCGCCACGCTGCGTCCACATCAGCCCTCCGTTATGACCTAACAAGCCAGCATGCCAGGCTGTGTGGCACTGCCCCTGCTCCCTGTGCCAGGGCACGCCGGGCGAGTCACAGCCTGTCACCGCGCAGCCTCACGGGCCCTCGGCCCCCGGCCCCTGTGGGCCCTCTCAAACTTTAGCGAGGTAGCCGTCACCCTGCCGTGACACCCCGTGACACGGCAAGATGAATAAGGCGCTGATCCTGACTGGCTTAGTGAAGACGGATCTCCCGGCGCGACAGGCTCGCGTCTGAACTCACTGCCTTCATTTTCTCCCTCGCTTTCCCCCGGTGCCTGCGCCCCGTGCCGTGACCAATACAGGCTGCTTCTCCTGGGGCGGTCTGAAACTCAGGCCTTTCCTCGGGGGAAAGGAGACGCACACTGACTGCACTGTTCAGCCTTCCAGGGATCAGCAGCTAAGCGGGCCCCCCTCTCTTTGTGGAGCCGACCTCAGGAATCCCCCTCCGCCGGTTCGTTAAAACAGCGCGGACCCCAGCGAGGGGCAGCAGGTCCCCTGCGTTCGCAGGGCTCCTGATCCATCAGGCTCCGTCCTGGAGCTGCCACGGCCGCTGACCCAGCTTTGTGGGGCTCTGTCTGGAACACCTAGAGTGCCGTCGTGGCCCCGGAGGCTACCCAGCATCACGTCTGCCCCTGGGATGTCTGCTTCTGGGCTGGTTACAGCATCAGCGGGTAATGGGATTAACTCCTAAATAAGAGTTCACAGAAAGGGGGAGGCATGGTCGTGTAATGCGGATGTTCACTAAACAGCCATTATTCTCAGTTTGGACTCAACTTTCTTGTAAATGATTGACTGTTGAGTTCACTAACACCAACGTCTACTGGACAAAAGCCATTTACTCTCAATAATATAGCCTGAAATCATTCTTGGGAGAATGCATTTGCAAAAAAGATCATGTGAGGTTTATTTAAGTACAACTGGACCTTAAAATGCATTGCTGGTTACAGGCCAGCAGAAGCATCCAAAAACAAAGAAATTTCACGAGGAACACTGGTGGAATCGCTGCACAGAGCAGTTCCAGAACATTCTAGGGGCCCTGTCTTACTTTGTGCTCCTGCTTTGAGAAACCATCTGTCTTCCATAACTGCCCTCAGTCTCATGTCTCGTGCTTTCCTGGGCCACATTTCACTCTTGGGGTATGACACCAAAGCCACTCTCCATTAGATAAAGTAATGTATTCCCAGATTGCTGCCATCCACTCGGTGGGCCCCGCACTTGGGTCCTGTGACTAGTGGGCTTTCTTTCTTCAGGTCTCTGCTGATAACCGGCTTTAATGTCATTTAGCTGCAGGGTGGCAGTCTCCTTACTGCTCTATTAATCCATTTCCAAATGCCATAACATTTCCAAAAAAGCCCCTGCTTTTTAATCCAATAATTAGAATGTCTATTTAAAGTTCACTGCTCCCTTGCTGTTATCAATTAAAAGACATTTAGGGTGATCCGTATCAATTGTCAACAAATTAAATTTTGCACTAAAACTGTGTAAATGTGAAGGGCCACATTCATCCACATGAGATGATGGAGGCTTCATCATCTCTGGTTCTTATCGCCTTTTTTACATTCAAATACTGCAGCTTAAGGAGGGCTGGGTTCCTGATAAATCCTTTATCTGGATATTGAGTCATTTTAAGCAATTCATTTTGGAATTGATCGATCTGAATACGATGTTGTAGATTAGGTTGCACAGAAAGTTGCATTTTCTTGGAGTAATTTAAAAAGAAAAAGATTTTAAAATGAAAAGAAACCCTCTCATTTATATTAATATTACTACTAATATTAGTAACTAATATAACTAATATTAAAGCAAAAGCACACTTTAATATTTTCCAAATATGCTGTACAGTACCAGTGTGAATATTTTCTGCAGTTAAATATATACAAAAATCATTTAAGGTCAGTTGATTAATTATAGATAATTTCTCATTCTTTTGTTGCAGTAGAAACAGCAGGGTTAATAATGATGTATTGCTGTTCGACAGGAAGCTGATCATTTTAAAAAGGAAGTAAAAAGCTTATTGTTAGACATGCGCCATCTGCTTTTCAAAGACTCCCTCTGTTATCCATCTTCCTGCATCCAGGGACCATGCTGTAGTCTTTCTGAGGTGTGAGTCTTGAATGTCAATCAAAGAAGTCTACTTTCAGTCTATTAAATGAAATATAATGAAATGTTATGATTTATTATGCAACCCAAGTTTCGGCTTGAAATTACTTGAACTGTACGTGATAGATTTTAAAGAGATATACGACATAATTTAATACATTCATGTGTACTTCTTCTTGCTTTTTGCACATGCGTGGCTGCTGCTCATGGGAATGTAGGAAAGGAAGGGCGGTCTGAGGTGTCTCTCCTCCACTAAAACATTTATATCCATCTGGAGAACCGTGTCCACTGCTGGAGACCAGAACAAACTGACGAGGGGGCTCTTTTGAAGTGAACGATCAGGGGGTGGGCAGCGGGGCCATTGTCTGGGGAGCTATTCCCCTCCCTTCCCTCTGCATGGGGCACTGTGCTAAAGTCTCACAGTGGTAGCAGCGACTTCAAAAGCTGCCCATGAAAGGGGCCGTTTGACCCCTTCCGACTACCAGCAGCTAAATTGGTAGATAAAGAATCAGTGTAATTTGTATCAACTCAATAAGTTACTATGTGGCTAAACAGGAAGGTCATGACTCTGTGCAGTGTCCGCAGCCCATGGCAACCAAACATCAATGTAAGATCAGTTCCCAAATACTGGCTCCTCTCTCAAACGCAACTCGGTAAACAAGGAACGATTGTCCTGGGACAACAGGGCAAATTATGGCGGGCCAAATTGTGGCATGGTTTGGTAGGATGACAAAGAAGGACGGAAGTGTCTTTTTTTCGCGAGCATGGAAAAGCAGCATAAATTGCCTGATTGATAGCTCTCGATGTGGCCTGAGAATGCTGAATCCGGTCAGGGACGGCCCAGGCCGAAGGGCTGCAATGGGCCGCTTATGTTGGGACGATGGCTCCCTCCGCTCGCTGGGAAGGCGAAATGTCGTTCCCTTTCCAGTTTGCACAGCTCAACCAAAATTCTCAGAGCGCTAAAATCAATGTTGCCATTGTTGAGCCAAACAGTAAGTCCTGACCATGGCCAATTCAAAGAATTCCAAAAGCCAGGGCTGATGGGCAGTTGGGACATACAGATTTGATTATGAGAACCGGTAGGTTGTTTTTCACCCCCGAAGAAAGAGTGTCTTGTTCCAGGCGCGAGACAATGGGCGCGTTTAAGGGCCTTGTGAAACTTGGTGAACTCTGTGTAATAATTCAAGCCTTTGATTTGACAAATGTTTTTGTGCCTTCCTCCACATCTGCAAATACCTCTACTTTCTCTCTACAACAGCCAAGTATTGTGCGGCAAGGCCCGGAGCAAGCAAATGGATTGTTGTTTTCTACCTGATCTACAAGGAGGGGGAAAAAAGACAGGACGAAGAAAAAGTTAGGCACGTACATAAGTTTTGCTATTTGGCTTTTGTTGTTTGAATTAAAATAAAGGTTTCCTTCTCTCTTGTCACAATTTATTAGCGGCTGGGAAACCTGCTATCACAGTCCTCTCCTCTTCACCCTGTGCTTGTAGCGAACTTGACGGTGTGTGGAAACTAACACAGGCACTGTGCTGTGACCGTGTCACCTGCAATCAGGGGAAGCGGAGGCCAAGATTAATCATGACAGTAGGCAATATTTCCAACATTATTAGAAGAGAAACCTAATATTTTGGGACATGAGGGATCTGGGTGCTCGTGTCCATCAAAGTGAGCGCCTTCATTTTATGCTCCTTGGATGGGTAACCTCAGCACTTAACCCCTTTCAGATATTCCATCTCGCTCCCTGCAGCACACAACTAGGTTTTTATTAAGGGTTATGATGAGGGATCCCTGATCGCTGGGTAATGCATTTATTCTACACACAATTCTTCACCTATTACATTATGTTTGGAGAAAGAAAACAAGTGATTGTACACCTATATCTCTAAATAACAGATACCACACAGACATATTCTATTATCCCATGGTGGAGCCAAGGATTACTGTATCCAAAACAAAATGGGGAAGGGTTTATATATATTGTATTGCTAGACAAAATGTTTTTGTGCTGCATGATGCTAAAAAACAAAGTTTTTGTGCTGCATGATGCTAAAATTTCCTTTTGAATTAATTATTAAAGAGCACCATAGGGTCATTGAAAAATAGTAATAATTTATTGTACAACAGACCTTTAATATGCATACTTAGTTAGAATAATATTGTAACATTTGGTAAAGAACACCAGGAAAAGATTAAATTGACAGATACAAATCCAATGACCATTAACCAGGCCTTATTTGTAAATGTTAAGTACTGTTTGTCCAAATAAGCTGGCACCTGCTTTCAATTTTGAGCTTTTTTAATGGTTCCACCAAGTCTCGATGAAGCTCGTTACTGCAGGTGTGGCCATGTTAGTGGAGTTATTTGTGTATGGATTTCCAGAGTGAGGAGCACAGCCGCTTAGTTTCACGGTGTGGCTTCTGACGACGCTGAGAGACAACATGGTTGACTGAGTCCCTCTGAGACGTTGAGTGGCTGTGTCACCTTGAGCTCTCTCCCGTTTGCTCGATTCCCTGGCCCTATGCAACGAGATCACTGTCACCAATGCTGCCAGGGCCTGTCACTGCATCATCCCTTTACTGTGTAGAACCGTAATAGCATTAACAGCAGAACAATCAAATAATAGAGATAGTATATAACATGATACAGATATTATATAACAATGTGCATAAAAAATATTCATCAATATAATTATAGGAAAATTATATGTATATATGTATGTATATATGATCAGTGTCATGCAGTATATGGAGTATGTGTATATGCCACTTCCTGTTCAATATTACAAACACACTTACAATTTACAATCAATATAAATAATTTTCTGGACCCATTAATCGCATATATTTTTGCCACCACCATTGGTCCCAGCTTTATTCATGAGAGAACTGTTGGCCTGCTGGTGTGTATTCAAGTTTGTTGCCACTAATGTGTAACTGTTCATCTGGGGCTTTAGGATGTGTAACACACCGTAGAATCCCCCCATGTATTTAATTTATAAGGCTCTGACATCACTGCTGTGCTTCATTTGCCTTGTCGCAGCGTCAGATGTCAGTGCTAATGAAGCTTGGAGAAGCTCCATTCCAGTCATTCCATGCCAACCAGAAAGACAAGGGCCATTCCAAGCAGCTTCGCTAAAGAGCAAGATGTCTGCAAAAACAATCATTTTTTGGCTTTGTGCACTCAGAAAGGTCTTGTGCAGTAGGATATTGATGCAAATATGTGTCAAATGTCCTCCAGGCATGTTGTGGATGGCATGCCTCTGCTGGGATGCAATATCAGTTAATAAGAGGAAATTGGACTTCTTCACAAGACACATACAGAGTCTTTTAATAAGCCTCTGGCCTTTATATGTAATGGACTCAGTCATTCTCAGCACAGAGCAAGAGTCTTTTAAACGGTCCCTATTTGAATAATGAAGCACAAAAGGACGGGTGTCTGTGAATCGCACAGCAGCCCTCTATATACTGGAAAACATTGCTGCATAATATACTCTATGCAGAACCCATTCATTCTCCCCATTGCCCCTAACCATAAGTTAGCCATTAGATTTGATTAAAATGGACAAACACAATAGCTGAAGGTTTGTAGACCACAGCGAGGACCTCTAGCCATGACTCAGACATTAAATATGTACAGTCACAATTAAAAAGCTCTTTGTCATGGCCAGAACAACATTTTAGCGATGTCTTCCGTGCTGTAATCTCTGCTTGCAAGTCCAAGTGTTATTAGCAGCTCAATGATGTCCATTCATCCATTGTTACCGTTTTTCAAGACGGATGTGATCCAAATGCAGCTACAAACCTATCAAACTATATTTTTTTTTAAGAGAGAGAGAAAGAGAGAAAAGGATAATTCTGTTTTGGAGGGTTAATGTATTCACTCCCACTCAGTTTGAGTCACTCTACAAAAGGCCCAGTGTAGTCTATTCTAGGCAGCTGTTCTGAGTGGCAAAACATGGAATCCTTTGTTGGCCTGAGGAGAAATCTCTCTTTGTGGCTTTTTATTAAGTGTATTTTACCATACGCCCTTGTATAACTGATGAGACATTTAGAGTTGCAACAGACTAAAGAAAGTTTGCATAGATTAGCTGGGTTATTATAAATTTTGGGCCCACTAACAAGTTAATCATCATTCTTCAAATGCAAGCATTGTGCCTGTTAAGCAATATAATGAGTATTAAAAAGTATTCTGTGAGCTGTTTAGAAATATTCGTGATGGGATGTGGCGTGCTGAAAATGCATATGTTTTGCAGGACATTTAAAAATCTGCATGCGCGAGTGAATCTTAAAATTTGGCTTAATTTTGAGTGGTGTATTTCTGCTTCGTAAAAATATGATTTACATATGATATGATTTTTCTGATTTTAAAAGATATTTTCCTATGATTCAGTAAATCCCCAAGTTAATATGACTGTGATACAGCCATGTTGTGAAATGGATTTTCGCTGACATTACATTTTTACTCCTACGATTTTAGGCTAGTTTCTGCCATGGTTCCCCCATCGACTCATGGTTGTGTAGTAATTTGAAAAATGTACCCATAATGTACCTGTGAAAATGTACCCATAATGTACCGGTAAAAATGTACCCATAATGTACCTGTGAAAATGTACCCATAATGTACCTGTGAAAATGTATTACTTTTCTAATAAGAATAAGAATATTACCTTCACATTAAATGAAGCTTCATGCCTAGTTTTCTTTTTTTATAGCTGCTATGTCTTCCAAATGTTGGATAGGTTCCTGTCATGTTATTTAAGTAGTCGGTAATCTATATGGCTTTCATAGTAATGTAGTGAGATTAAATATTGTACCAAAATACTTGTCCAGAGTCAGCCACAGGCCTCAGCACTGTGCAGTTGTTTAGGTTCACAGCCATCCCTGGGCCACACAATTCAAGTTTAAGTGGAGGGTGTGATTTATGTTGGAGCACTTTGGGGCCACAACAACATTCAGGCCACATTCATTGTTTCAGGCCACCAATACCCTAGGCCAGGCTGGCCAGCTCTGCACTTGACTCAAATGAATGGACGTAACCTTGGATATTTGATAACAAGGATCATCTCATTTTTAAATGAGGGGACTGGGTGTCACAGCAACAATAGATTTAACAATAATCTACGTGTTTCATTCCACAATTAGTTACTGAAGTGCTGTTGTTATAGAAGTTTAATGGCCACAGTTCAAGTGATAGAAGTTCGATAAAAAAAAAACAAGAGGAAGAAGAATAAGAAACAATGAGAATAGTTCAGACAAATTGCACTGTTAATATGTCTCCATAATAGATGTGTTTTCCCATGACATTCTGTAACAATTTTTCTCTAATTCTATTAGCTTAATTAAATATTACTTCTAACACCTAACATTTTTCATTGTCTCCACTGTAATGTTTCCTCAGTCTGAGTGGTGCAGGAAAGTGAGGACACAGTCCTCTACCAGACCTGCACATCTTTATGTGCTCACAATAACATGCCGCTGAGCATCACAGAACATTTGGCATTTCACTTTGTGCAAAAAAATGGTTAGTTGCTCTTTCAAACCTTTTGGCAAGAAGCCTGATCACTAAATGAGTGTATCATTCCTACACGTAGTCATTTGTCAGCCAAAGGAATGTTTAATCAAGGCATTTAGTAAGTGTTAATCTAGCTGCAAAAGCTCAGCTGTTCAAAAGAAAGTTAGTTTAGAATCTTTTGCAAATCCATGAACAAAATCCATTCAGCCACTGCTCAGTGTAATGTATTCTTGGCATGTTGCTCAGCAGTTAGATGTAACGATCATAATGGAATAAGAGACAGTGGGAATTGCCACATAGACCGAATTGCACCAAAACATTCTAAAGAGGGATAAAATATTATATAATATCAAATAAAATATAATTCTTTCTGGAAAGAAATAAAATTATGCAACACATTCAGATTCCCTTACTGCACTATTTATGCCTGAACAATGAATTATGGCCTTTGTTCTTTAGAGTCAGTCTTTGGCTTAGTTACTGTGCAGTCAGCTTTGTAGGGTGTGTTCTCAACATTGCTCTGTGAGTGACAGCCATTTCCTGTCCAGAAAGGAAGTAAATAAAGGACTGGTATTCCTTGGCCAGGCAGTGACTGTACACATTACATTACATTACAGGCATTTAGCAGACACTCTTATCCAGAGCGACTTACACAACTTTTTTTACACAAGTGTGCTACCATACACCTTCACTCGTATAATTTCTCTCTGTAATTAAAGGAAAATACCCTGATTGCTTGAGGAAATTTTTTAAATCTTTGCCCATAAGTGTTTTTACTGCTCACTCGTTCCCTGTGTAAATCAAGCTTCCAGTTTTTTGTCTTTAAACTTGAGGCTGGTAACACTCTGGCTCTGTGTGTCCTCAAAAAAGATGCACTCACATTCTCCCTCAATGTCTGCAAGGCTACATTTTTAAGGCAAGCAACAACAGTTGTTAGTGACATTAACTATGAATATTGCTTTCTATAAAATGCTTTCACTTAGGAATGTGCTGGTAAATTTGATCTTTTCAAAGCAGCACGCTTTGGATTACTTCTATAATTATCAGCTGGAATTCCTGCTTTTTCCTCTACTAATTGAGTGGCAGCATCTGCGTGCAAATAGACAAGGACCTCTTAGGTCTTAGCCATAGTATAGCGCTATTGAGCCGTCTCACAGATCACTGTACTCCTTTAGAGGGGCATTGTACAGTTTGGTTTTTGAAAAATAAGCTGTACTGCTTGATAAAATCTCAAGGATATTAGATTTAAGCTTTTGAATAAAAAAGCAACATAGACAGAAAACTTAAATAACCAATCCAATTATGCCAGTGACAGCACAGAAGACTGTTGAGAGATGTTAGGAAAAACCAGCTGCCCTGACGTGACAAAGGGAAGCCCTGTGCGGCACTGTGTGTTAGCCGTTAGCAGAGTGGATATGAAGGCACACGTATCCCATACTGAGGCCTGCATGCGAGCAGACATATGATCTCACAGCTTGTGCATGTTTCTAAGAGAGCTGGCTTTCTCCAGCCTTCCCATTGACTGCATTCTGCCCTTCTGATCTGGCCAGAAGAGCCATCTTGAGCTTTACTCACAGGGACACACACTGAAGTCATACCCACAGCAGCATGGAAAATTAATTAGCATAAGCATTTTCTTCATGAACATCTTTAAGTAGAATGGGAAAAAAGGATGATCAGTGGTGCCTGATGTCATGTTCTGATTCATCAGATTCATGTTCCGATTGATCTCGTATTTGATCGTAATAATATTGATAAATTGCCTTGAGCAGGGTTGTAAAGTTCAGCAGAGTCATGGTAAGGATTAAAATATGTTTAAGAACATCACAGGCATGATGTGTCTTCAATTTAAAACTCAAATTTTATGAGTATTGGGAGTGTTCAAAATGCTAAAAGAGTTTCAGTAGAGATATAAGAAGACTACATGTTGTGTGCTACATGTTGAAAGCATAAAAGACATTATTTTTACCATTGCACCCATATAAGTACATGGGAGATGCATGTCAAACAAGAAGACTTTGTTGTAACTGGTTTGAGGATAATTTTGTTCTAGTAATGAGATCAGAAGCCACTTTTGCAAAAGTAAAGTCATTTGTGGATGGTGTCTGAAAATGATGACAAAGAATGTCTTTCAGAGAGCTCAGCTGCCCATCAGGGTGAATTTGTATAAGAGAAGTGAGTGAGAATTAAGGCTCAGATTGGAAAAAACAATCCAGTGAAAAGCAGAAACATCAGTTTTGAAAAGGCTAAATGAACACCTGGGCTCTTTGGAGTCTGTGGAATGTGGGGTTTAAACAAATGACTGGACTTTGGGGGCATATTGGAATAAGTTAAGATTTCAAAAGTAAAAGATATTCACTGAAACATTCCCAATGAGAGTATGAGATATCTGATGACTAAATAACTAATGTTTTTTCTCATTTGACTTTTAGTCTCAATCAGACTTGTTTCTTTTTAGCTGGCAGCCCAAATGGAAAGCCATTTATCCAGTGAAATGACAAAACATCACCTATTTTTCATCAAAAGAGAGATGTGACTCCACACAAACAGGGCGTTCAGGAGCGCGGACATCCACGGCAGGGGGTGAGAGAGGCATGGATCAATCAGCCTGAAGTGGGTTGTCCCCAGCCTAGTTCTGAAGTTCTGTGAAGTGCTTGTGGTCTGGCCCAGACTGGAGCTGTTTGAAAACTGAGTTTGCACAAGAGGTTCCACTCCCTTTGACCTCTGTGATGAATAGGTCTGGTCTCCCGGTCTCTACGAAGGGAGCCCAGCTTGTAGAGCCCTGAGAAAGCCCTTAAGGTTCTAATTTGCTAGTTATAAACCAACCAACAAACAATGAAGGCTGTGTGTCAGCCTAATGCATGGTTATTACCTATTACACATGTGGATCAAAGTGTGAGAGAAAAAAGACACAGATTGTTTTTCTGCTGACAAACAGTATGATAAGTGATTAAAAAAAGCACTTTGCTTAGTTTGTCATGTTTTGTAGAATCCTTTAATTACAGGATGTCTTAATGTCATTAGAGAACAGCAATTTGGAATAATCACATGTATTTGTTTCTGCAGCGAGTGCAACGATTGCATTTTAATGGCCGGGGTCTACGCAGTGCTCAGCAATGCCCTGGCGAAGAGTTTATTTTTATTACCTTTCGGAAAATGTTTGTTCATCTCCCTCCTCCCATACCCTATGCTGTTTGAAACTATTTTATTCTGCAAGGAGGATGCAGAGCAGTTTGCTACGCAACAATGACATCTGTATTTCTCCTAGCGGTGTAGTACGCCTGAAACCTGGAGGACTTCATACAATTTTTAAAAATGAACTCTGATGCTAGTTCAGTATACCTGTCTGCCTGTATGTGTTTCCTACATTTTAAATTTGTGGAATGGATGGAGTTCTAACAGACACATGTGAGTTTAGGGGAATTGTAATATGTGTCATCAATTCAGTGCTGTTATATAATTTCAATTAGTATTACTAATCAATTTTTTTGATAACTAGGTTGATAACTTTAGCTACAGAATGTAACTACAGGATATTCTACATTGTCTGTTGGGTTGCCTACTGTATCTTCTGGGCAATCCAGTTATCTTGCTTCAACGTTTTTTCTTTCATCCTGCTCTTTTAAGTAGGTCTCTGTAGATAGATCAGTCGTGATATTCCCGTGTCTTGATGTTGTTCAGTATTTTGTATTTATTTCCAGTTAAGTGGCTGTCATTTCCTTTGGGGCTCAAAACATGTTGCCATTGTATGTCTCCTCTATAACTGTTTGTTGGTTCATATTTTTGGACTAAGATTTCTGGACACATTGTTACATTGGTTTATATTGTTAGTACATTGCACAGCTGAATTGTCATATTTCATTATTTTTTGGCAGTCCCTCGGATCATGAAATACAGGACTGAATGCAATGAATGCCTGGTACAGTATTTCCAGAAACTGAATTACTGTATGTACTGTAGGAACTCATAAAAACAGTTATAGCTGTACACAGGTTGCCTGTTTTAATCCACTAGATATTTTGTGAGCAATAGTGTGACATGAGTCCTCCCAAATGATCATAACATTTTTGGGTTTAAGTTATGTTTGTTTATTCTTTTCCTATTCCAGTTATCCTGGTGCTGGCTTATATTTTTTAATTTAAATTAATGAAACATAATGTTTTTTTGTCTTTCTGCCATGAAAATTCTCAGTCTTCCACACTCAAATTTTCTTCTAAAATTAAATGTTATATAAATGTTATATAAATTCAATATAGCACAGAGGAAAGATGTATGTTACAAATATTACAAATATAACTGATAATAGACAAAAGTATCTACATATTGACACAATAGAAGTAAAACTAAAAGGCAATAAATATTTAACAATGCTTAATTATTTATAGCAAATATCTTTAACGAAAGTATTACAAAAATGTTTTCTGAAAGTATTCTCAAAAAAAGTAAAACTGAGCATATCTGAGCTCATAAAACATGCTATTTCCTCATTGCTATGACATATTTGTGGTATTTAATTGTATTGATTAACAGTCAACAGCATGGATTTAAACACTAAAGGGCCACTGATTGAGTAGCAATTGACTTTTGTAAGTAAACATCCTTTTAAGTAAAACGAAAACAAAAAAACTTTCAGTACAAACAGATTTGTGTTTAAAAATGTGTCGCTGAATAATAGAAAGCTGAATAAACAGAACACAAAATAAATGTTCAGATGAATTTTGAATCCGAGGCTAATAAGGATTAATGGAGGGAGGGGATAGAAATGACAGAATCATTTAGATACAAGAAGACAAGATGGTGCAGCGGAGTGGGGGAAATTAAAATTCCACAAATAAAACCAGCAGAAAAAGTGTTTTTAACAAGAAAAATGGCAGGAAATGAAATGGCTGGCTTAAAAAGCAATAGTTTACTCAGAGAGAAACAAGTTGCCCTGACCCTCTCAGATGAGGGGGCTAAGGTTATGGCACTTAAGGGAAAAAGAGACAGTCAGTGATGCCCGTAGTCTGCTGGCGCTGGAGGGCAGGGCTTCCTGGTATTCTAAATTCAGACAAAAGGGTCTGTGTGTGGGGCGCATTGTTACTGCCCCACACATCTGGACAGGGGGCCCATGCTGGATGTCCCATTGCTGTCCTAATCTGTGGACACTGCAGGAGTTGATTTTGTGGAACAAATCTTTTCACCTCCCTCACCCCCGCTGTGTTTAATAGGCCACTAATTAATAATGAAATGGCCCTCAATTGAGTCGGAGTGGAGAGGAATGTTTGGCCTCCGTCGGCTCTGTTTCAGGGATTCATTTTCAGGCTCTAAGCTGCCGTGCTTTTAGAAACAATTTCAGCGAGTTGTATAAAGCAGTCGTTAGTTTTAGAACAAAATGACATTCTTGCTTTACTAATGTTTAATTACATTAATGTGCAATATTAGTCGTTAACGGGCATTAATTATGAATGAATGCATAATGACACCACCATTAATATTTAATTAAAGGGCAATAAAGTGTTATTTGGCACTGCTACAAAACTAGACACTAATAAAAGAATGTTTCCTGACTATAATAGGGAAAGAAGAGTCGTATACCTATTAATTATCAGCCTTTGACGTAGGGAAACAGCTACAATGAATATTAAAAAGATAGGCAATGCTTAGACTTTTTCACTGCACTTGGTTTGACTGACAGGAAGTGGCAGAGGAGCAAATACAGTACAGCTTATGTAACTAAGTTATTAATAACTTCAAATGTGTGGGACATGAAAATATGTAAAATTCTCAGTGTGAAGGAACATATTGACCCCATCAGAAAACAAAGGGAAATATCTGCTCAACGCAGCCAAACGTTTGCTTGGGTTAAGCCTCTGTTCATGGCAACAAACAATCTCTATGTGGGACCGAGTCCAAAAACCAGCTTGCAGTACAGAGTGGGGCAGAAGTGATGATGTATTAAGACACCCATGCAGGCCTATTGAAATGGTGAGCGTGGCTTGTTTACACAACGCTCTTTTTTCTTCTGTCACCAGTTAGCAAAACAAAGGGCCTGTGTGACAGCCATTGGTGAGTGGGCTCACAAGCCCTCGATTCAAGTGGAGAGCCCTTCATTCTCTGTGGTGTGCGCTTGTTAGGATTGCGTACATGGATTGTTTTAACCTACGAGTCACTCTGTTGCAAACAAAAGGGATTTATGCCATAAGACCCTATCAATGCTGTCATATTTCTTGTAAGCACATTGGTGTATGTAATGGTAAAGTCATTATGTTTGGGCCTCAGTGTATATTATAAAAACTGAAGCTTTCCATTTGTGACAAGCATCTAGATAATCCCACCTAATTGTTAGCTCTTGGCAGTTTTGTTTTTAATCCTTAAAACACAAACATGTATGTTAGTCTTATTGTTACTCAGACACCTGGAGAGATTTTAATGATGCCATGAGTAACAACATGATTTTAGGCTGAAAAATGTATACATTTTTGTCTTAAAATAATTAGATTCTGCATGGTGTATTTTAGTGACATAAAATCAGAATTAGAGGTAACCACATTTAATGAGCTAGTCAATGAAATTAGAATTAGCATGATCGATGCCCCTTGTGAATTGATATACACCGTCTGCAGAAGACATTGACCTGCAGAGATCTGTTAATAAAGTAACACTAACGCCGCCGTGTCTCTTTCAAAATCCCTGTACAGACAGTAACACAAGTAAATCCTGTGAGAATGTTTTAGTTTTGAGGCTTTTCAAAGTCCCATTGGTTTAGCTCAAGGATTTCCTTAAATTATGATTATATGGGCGCCATTTTTCAGATTCCCACAGCCTTAAAATGCAGAACGAGAGCGCTGCTGGATCTGCAGATAATCAGATGATTCCACTGCAGAATAAATTTGCATAAGATTATTATTCACTGGCACTGACCCCGAAGGATGAGGGAGATTACTAATAGGGTCCCTTAATGCTAATATATAAATCTTAAATATATATCCACCATGACATTAATGACTAAATGTTACTTCTGATCCTCACTATAATTATGATCAAAATTACTTCATGGGTTTCCTTTAAAAATTCAGTTCTGTCTTTCTTCTCAAACTAATATTGTCGAAAAAAGACCTCCATGAATAAAAATAGAAGAATTACATTTTCCAGAGTTATCTGAATTCATGAATTTTCAGCTACAGTGCTGTACAGTAAAAATGTTTTTTTTTTATATTTAAAAAAAAATGTGTTTGTAATGTTATGTGCTCTAAGACTGTAGATAGTGACCCCCGCTTTATTTCATTGTGGATGCAGAACGTGACCCGCCCATAACTCATACACTTTTTTTGGACCTTAAAACCTACTTTCGAAATATCAGTCGCACTTTATAGTACCAGTAAAATATAATTGACATTTTAAAAACTACTCAAGTAATAGCACAAAAAATACCATTTTTAACATTTCTTTTTTCTCATCGTATTTTACTCCAAAGAAAATTACATACTAGTTTTAGGTTACCTAGTTTCTACAGAAAAGTAGGGTGGCTTGTATCAATCACTTAAAACAGGGCTTGTTTTTATCACCCTCCTTATTAGTGCCATTTCAGTGCAGTTACAGTGCACTCACATAACCCAGTCGGTTAGCAAGCTGTGTATATGATAAAGAGCAGTAATTAAAGGCAATCCCCCCACACATTACTTCACTGACCCGTCATATTTCATCCAATTTGGGTGTTTGGCATGCCCCCTGAAGGAGCTCTATCAGAGGAGGAGAGATGGACCAGAAGTGAAGGCTGGGGCAGTCCCAGGAGCAGCGGTCAGTGGGACCGAAGTCTGAAGCTCATCGCCAGGGAGAAGCCCTACTCGCTGTGCCTGCCCCTCCCTGCCCCTGGAAAGAGATCTGAGCTGAGATAACTTTCACAGAGAGACAAGCCGTATTTACCATATGCCACCAATATTTACTGAATATTAAGTGTAAATTACCATCTGAGCATGCACACATAATTGTACTCATATTTTCCAATCAAAGGCATGATCATTTTTGATGAAAGTGATCTGGGTCTATACAAGAGGCATAATGGGTTTATGTGCCTTTCTTTGCTATTATAAAATATCCATAGTCAACCTCAGAACCAGTATGAGATGTAAGAACAAGCGTAGCATATAATTTATGAAGCTCATCGCCGATTTCCCTTGTTGGTAGGAACTGGTACTACCTTGTCGTGTTCACTGTGTTTATTTTGTTCCCTATAAATACAATTACCAGTCTGACAAGAGCTAATTTAGCTAAATAGAGAATCTCAGGTTTTTAACAAGCTGTAATTTAATATATTTGTTGATTTTCAAATTACACTAAAATACCATTTAACCACATGCACTTGACACTACCAACACTGTCAATTTACTGAAAGCATCAGCACTGAATTACATAACTGCTTTCTGTCCAATTTTGATTAATCTTTATTGGAGTGCACACTGTCAAGGTTCCTGTGAACATGGACATTGTGTGATAGTCAGTGTGGCTTGGGATCTTCCTGTCTGCAGTGCTGGGGGTGGTTAACTCAAAGGAGACGGTCAGCTGGCGGAACTGATGGGCCTGATTGTGATTGGGTGGAAATCATAAAGATGGGACTGAGAAGCTGAGACAGCAGTTTTGCCGTGACTGTTGAAAGACAGCAGAGTTCACTAGCTCCCCCATCACTCTCCCAGATGACTTTTAGTAGAACATTGAGAGACTGAATGATCATTAGCTTGATCAGCCACATTCTTTATATAAGCTAGTCAAGCTTAAAGCCACCATAGTCAGTTGGTGTGAGGCTAAGCTTAAAGCTAAAGCAGAGGGAAGGAAATGGGTGGCATGTGTGTGCTCGATTGGGCTCAAGAGGAAGAGGATAATACTTCTTTGGAAGACCTTCCCAAGATAAATGAAAGGTTTGTATTGGTCTGCGCCAAAAGTTATTTATTAATAATTTCAAAGAAGAATTGCATATTGCTCATATTAAGGAGATATTTCCAAATGCACATCAGGTACAAATAGATTTGTTAATGTCCCTAACTTTTCAAAAGCAAAAATGTAATTGTACAATCCAGCCTAATTCATTACCATTTTTCGAAAATTACTGAAAAATAACACAATGACACTACATGTGAAATGATGACAAAAAAGGTGCAGGCCTCTTTAACACCAGCTGCCTCTTTCAATTGAACACAGATGTGTAGAGGCTAAAATGAACACAGTACTTAAATTAACAAATCGTGAATATGTTAGCTGTCTAAATAATACATGTGCTTTGCATGTCTTAAAACTGGTTTGATATTGTTAAATTGATAATGACTTCTTTGATACGTGCTAACTGAAATGCCTGTCCTGCTCTCTGTGCCCACTCTGACCCCAGGCTGCAGTTCCCTAGCAGCGGGTGTTACATACGAAGTAGGGAGTGTCTACAGTAGCACATTGGCAAGAGCTGATGCAAGGCCCCCAGAAAAGACTCAGCCGTGTTCCTGATGGCTCTGGCCTCTGGAAAGGGCAGGCAGTCCGGGCCGAGCTGGCCTGCAGCACGCTACCATCAGGAGGAATGCTAATAGTTTGCAACCTGACTCTGACTCCCCCCAGCGTTACCCAAACAGCACAAACATAGTCCCAGCCTCTTTTCCATTTTGGAAACTCCTGCATCAGGTGTGAATGTTTCCATCACTCATATTGAGATATCGGTGTCTTTATAGTTAGAAATCCTGACACTTTTTTTTCCTTCGGCTTCAGCTGTGCCTATAATTCTTTTATTCATGTGCTTGTGCAAGACTGTTTATTTCCGTTTTGTTGCTGCGTGTTTCCACCGGAAAGCTGATAGCGTACGGCCCTCTGATCAGACGAGGAGCTGGCTCGCAGGTTTTGGGCAACAGGCACTTCTGTTACGCTAGTTGATGCATTACATTACTTTACATTACAGTTATTTAGCAGATGCTTTTATCCAAAGCGACAAAGTACAAGAGTGCATATCATGGTTATTGGAACAACTGCAAAACACACGCAATGTGACCCTTTAGCAGCAGTGTCTGACCTTTTGCTGCTTTAAAGAAGCATAAATCTTTTTTTTTTTTTTTTTAAAGCATGTGATGGTTTCTTAGCCAGCTTATGTCACCCTAATGTCTAATAATTTGATAAGAGTAAAATGCACATGACATGTGTTTAATAGAAGTATTTGGCCACCTTTTTATTGCACGTCGAAAAGCATTTTCCCCGCATGACGAAAGGATTTATATGGTCTTAACATTCTGACCCAAGCTGGCATGCTGCAACATGACAGAACAAGGCATAAAATAGATGCAATCAAATATATGTGCACAGTAGCTTAAATAAAGTCACCAGGGTGAGTGGGCAGGCAGTGTAAATATTCAGCCTTCTCAGCAGCTCCCCTCCCAGATCCCAAAGAAGAGGAAACAGGCAAGGGATCAGCTGCTCATTGGCATAACAAGAGCATCAGGCTCACCCCACAAGGTGCAAACTGCCCGGCCTTCAGTAGCCAGGGGTGTCCTCACCTTGTTAGGTAGATGGATCAGGGGAGCACACGGGGGTGGGAGGGAGATTCGGGGGAGCTGTGAGAAATCACAGCCTCATGCTGGGCGGTTTTCACTGGCAGAAGGTGCGAGAGAATCACAGGAAATCACAGCCGCAGTGACACTGTTTGTTCTCACCCCCTATTGCAGGAACCCCTTTGGGGAGTTGTTTTAGCACATTGGTCAGAGTGCCATTTAGCATACTCATTCATTACTGTTTAAACAGGGCTGCAGGGCCATAAACATGTACCCCCAAAATCATAAAATATACTGGTCTTAGAGTCTAAACTACAGTTGAGTTATGGAAAGGCTTGTTGACTTCCTGTAGCCACATTCCCACTTTAGGAAGTTCCATTTACTTGCTATAATTAATTACATAAATGACAGCAATTTCAATAGATTAAGTAGCATCTTTTGCTATTTGGATAGCTTTGAGAAATTCTTGCGTAACTGTGTTTGGTTCTTGTTTTTGGTTCAGTTTAGCGGCGCCTGTTGCTGCCGAGGCGTGTTTGGGGCTAGTAAATGGAGGCGCAGAGGGGAGAGGGGTGGCGGGGCGCTTAGAGTGAGGTGACTGTAAACACCACTCATTACCGATGGGACCGCCGCAACGCACTGGGCAAATGTTTGTAAGAACACCTCTGTAAACACAAACATCCTGTGAGGATCAGCCAGGGGGTAGCCGACATCCAAGACGGCCCAGTAATACCGCAGTCATGTCAACGGAAGTGTAAGAGTATACCCAGTTTTCCTAACAAGTGAACCGGCCGGAGGCACCCGGGCATCCGTAGACTCCGCGCACATGTCTCCTCGACTCAAAATACACGCTTTATTTTGGGCTCACACCCTTTAATTATTTCAGTGCTCGAATTTGAGAAGATTAGGTTCTGGTATCAGGCGACGCGCGGAGGAGCAAGCAAGAAAGCGTGAAAGGCGACAGTTTGCGAGGGGTCAAACGGCTCCGGTTTCTGCCAGCGAGGGACCCGCACAGACGTCCCCGAGTTAATTCTGTCCCCGTGCCCCGGCCGCCTTCCAGCACGCTCCCCCAGCCTCCCAGACGAGAAGAGCAGGCAGCGCCTCCAGTGCTGCACTCTCAAATTAATAACATCTACATTTGAAGCATCAGTTAAATGAGTGGCAGCTTCCTGTGCGTGGGTGTTTTTTTTAATTCACATGGGGGCTGCATACGACCAAATGGGACCCAGGGGGGTCGGTGAGGGGTTCACTACTCGCTAACTGGTCCCTATGGGTGCCGCCAGAACTGCGAGAGAAACATTTTTTTCTGTCTTCGATAAAAAAGAAAATTCCTTGCACATATGGAGATCATCAGGCAAATATAGTAAGATGCTCTAAAAAGGATGATTTGGCCTCATTACTGTGGCAGCTTATGCAATAGCCTTATCTGTATTCCCAGATACCACCTTGCATCTGTTTGTTAATTTATTTATTTGTTTTCAGACAAGCCAAGTGAGAAATAAAATGACATAAATAAATGAACAAATAAATAATTGATTATTGAACTTTTTTTTACAAGATAGCTTGTTAATACAGCTGGTCTGAGCATATTTGCATGCATTGAGCTCTATGTCAATGCATCTGTCAATGAATCCGCAATCATCATCTTTTTCTTTTATTAAGGAGGTTTCATCTAATGAGCAGAAAGATATGTTGTCCCAAAAGTTTCTTAATGAATGCTAAACACATATAGCAACTATAACATTATAGTTCCCCCATAGGGAGAAGAAAAAAAGAAAAAAAGGATTCTTTCTGTGTACGTAATCCCAATTCAGTGGAACAGCCTGAGTGACATTTGACACTTCTCAAGCAACTGGTTGGTGTGCTGGAATTTAAATAGAAACATGGGGTGTGAGGCACTGATTATTAGTGACAATGTTTGGAGCAGAGAAATAAGAGCGGTGATAAGATAAATGATATCCGGAGAGGTTTCATTTTAGAAAGGCCAAGTTCCCCTCTTTCGACATTTGTGCTTCCAGTAGAATTAAAGTTTAAAAGTAAGTTGTACAAATGACCTACAGGGCTCAAGAGTTCCCAAATGCCAAGTCTAAAATGAACAACTGGGATATATCATCGAGAGAAACTTGAGTCCGGGACTGTTACGTGAGATTTATTAGCAGCAGTATTTTTCTAGTGTCAACTGATGTTCTGTAAAAGAGAGCCGTGGTTTTGCATGACTTCTCTTGGCAGTCTGCAAGCATTTAAAATAGGGCTATTCCTGTGAGTGTGTTAAACACAACAGATTAAGATGCATCACAAACCTCTGCAGTTAGCATTAGCCCACTTATCTTATTAGCGTAGCCATGCCCTCCCACATGATACTGGCCTGCAAGCACAGAAGCATCAAAGAACATGAACAGAGAACGCTATGTAATCCCATATCCCATCATTTAATCATTTTGGTTAGTGTTCAGTGTGGAGCGGAAGAGATATAAATCACAGGAGGCCTCGGCACTTCACACACTATGGATCTGACAAACTTGGTGGTAATGGTGGAGTGCGGATTTCTTATGGTTTCATAACTGCCACTAACTGACAACCACCTCATCATTCCAATTGTCTTTATGCTACAGTTTGGGATGAAATAATAAAATGTATAAGGGACTGTGTCATTTTCTTGGTGAGGTCAATACAATATTACTTATAGTTAACTTTCCATAACTAAAATATGTAAAGTATTCTAATGAACTTAATGTAATGTTCTTGTTGTTGTCCAGAATAATTCTGAAACAGTTGGGAGGTGACCAGTCTCAATCCCCTGACTGCCCTGTGGAACTTGATGTATTAAAAGTCCCTCCAAGATATGTGGAAGTCATATCAAGTCAAATATACTGTGAGATATAATAACAGATTTGCATGCCATTATTACTGGTCCAGTGAAACTTTCTTTAGTTGTTGTAAGGGCAAATGTTGGCTTGCACGTTACATGCTGGTGGGCTGCAGTCCTTAGAATAAGACTACAGTTCCTCACCTACTTTCTTATTTGTTTAATTTAATTTATTGATGTTGATTTATTGATTGATTTTCATTTGAAATTTTCACCATGCACAAACCATGAAATAAACATTTGAATAAAGAGGTGGGTATTTCTGTGCTGACTACATTAACACATTGTTCGCGGCAGTGCTAACTTGCCTTGGTTACTGGAGGAGGAGTTTGGGTTTTTAGGCTTGCCAGACACAGAGGTCAGGACACTCAGTATTGCTTGTAAGCACTTGATACATAGCATAAAACATACTCAATGTTAATTTCTGACCAGAGCTCTTCTTTAAGTAGCAACGTGTGTGTCTAACCTTTAGCTCTTGAATGAAAACTGATGCTCCGCGTGGGGCATTGACGAGGGGAACCTGGCATGCTGGACTAATGCTTGTTTTTCCAGCGGCGGTGTAGGGTATACCACACCTCGGCCGGACTCCTGGTACACACACCTCACTGAGCAGGAAGCAACTCCAGCCTTTGAGATTGCTTTCTGCTTGCTGTGAGCTGACTACAGCACATGCCAGATCAGGTACAAGCATGTTTATCGCTGTCTGGTATTCTTCAGGTCGGTCATGTGAAGCAGAGTGGTGAGCTGGTCGCGCCGCTCTAAGGGCTGTGGCCAGACACACTCAGCTTTCATCCTTGCAGCTAAGCGCGGTGGCATGTGAGACACCATCCTTCTTCCATATAAGAACTGAGGGGAGGCCTGCCTCAGCTGTTCCATACACACATTCCTTTAGTAACCCATCTCTGCCCTGGTCATGCTGCCTGCCCTCTCCCTGGCCACACACAGCAACCTAATATGCATACTGAGTGAGAGAGAGAGAGAGAGAGAGAGAGAGAGAGAGAGAAAGAGAGAGAGAGAGAGAGAGAGAGAGAGAGAGAGAGAGACTTGGACAGGTATTTATAAATCAACAAGAAGTGTATTTAAGTGCATTTAATGATAACAACAATAACAACAACAACAACAATAAATAAATAAATAAACAAACAAACGTGACACATTTTATGCCATCAGTAGTATTACCAGTAATATGAACTGGGCTTACTTAAAGGTTTTGGGTTCAGTTCCAATTTGAGATGCTGCTGTTGCACCTTCAAGCAAGTTGTTACCTGTTACCTGGTGTCGGCAGTGAATGACTATATGGTGGATGATTACAAACCACCTGCATCATAAAAAATGAATCAAATTATTTATCCAACATACATTTTCACAAACAATTATTTGCAAGTAATGTATCCATTACCAGATGTCCAGCTGCATTAATGGTAAATCAATGCATGGCCCTGAACAAGATTTTCTGGGTAATGTTACATGTTCATTGACTAGCTTGCAGCCAAAGAGGAGAATATCTTCCCCCTAAAGATTGCACATTACAACAGAACATCTCAACCTTGGTGGTATTACTTTAGTTTCAACATAAAAATTTTTGGCAGCAGAGAAAGAAACTGATCAGGAAGGAAATCAAGTTTGCTCAGATCCCAACTAAAACGAAAAAAGTTTACTGTGAAAATTGAACTCCATGAGACAAGTTATACCATTAAATCAGTCTGCATCTACCATACCCATTAAGCAAACCTTTTGTTTCAACCATTTGTTACTAACTGTGGACTGTACTACTCATCTAATGTTAAATGAATGTTCGGAAATATGTTCAGCTGGTTGGGATGATAAGAGATCATTTCCAGGAACTGATTTTTTTGGTTTTTATCAATAATATCAATATCAATGAGAACACTGGAGTATATGGACTTTCTGTAAGTAATATGGGTAGCATTTTCCAAAACACAAAACACATCTTTGAGAAAAAATTTTTTTTGGAAGGTTTTCTAGATACTTCCTTCGAACAGACAAAGGTACAGAAATAACATGGGGCTAATGTGAAACTTTGTTTAAATTGTGTATGTGATTTTTGGTCATTGCCAGTAAACAATAATTTCCTATTAATTGTGTCTTCTAAAATAAATGAAACAAACTAACAAAAAAAACTTTACTGTTTTTATTATACTGAATGTATTGTTTTGTTTTTGCCAGAGTATATTGTTTTTTTATATTGACAGATGATAACAAATATGTTTAATTGGATTTTCCAAAATAATCGAAAGAAAAGATTACCGAAATGGCTGGCAAACTGCAGCAGTTGAAGAGATGCTAATATGTTTCAGATTGCGGGAGGAATTGATGATATACCATCTGCTCTACAGTATACTGTATACTATGTCCCTGTAATATTAACTTTACAGTAATCAGGACCTACTCCTTCATTCCCTGCAATGATTTATTCTAACAAGAATTAGCTCTGTATTCTGATTTTTTTAACTACTATTTTGTTGTGCTCTTCTATCCATTTGTATGGAAGTGTAATTAATTTACATTTGAAAGCAGGGTTTGAATATTCATGTTTTAAAGCATACATTATTCTGTAATTAGAACAATGATAATTAATCAAGTCCTTGTTGTTTTAGAAATTGTTGCTATTATTCTGAAGTCTTACAAAGCTTGTTATTAATGCTGCCAAAGCTTAGTTTGACTCATATAGATATAATGGTAATTCAAATGATAATTGGCTGTGTTGTTACTGAGAAAAAAAGTGTTTATGCTTGTTAATATCAAAAGTAGACAAATTCTTTTAAAAATCATTGTGCAAAAAGAACAAAAATTTTAAGCCTATGAAATGGTATACAATTTCAGTACATAGTTCTCTGGAATAAACCATTAATTTTAAGTGATTTGATATGAAAACAACTATTTGCTTCTAAACCAAGGATTTTAGGAGAGGAACAGTGGAGTTTGTTGAAAAATCTATCCAATCCATCTGTCCAAACAAGTTTATTTTAGCATCCGTCTTCTGAGAATAGCTCCAGGTCTAATGATGTCTAATGCTGTTTGATGAAATGTTAAAGATTTCCCATATCCTAAAACAGTAAAAGTCTAATTGCTGCAGAATACCCTGATTTACTCCTGCCTTTTATGTGCTATGCATCTGTAGCCTACACTGTAGGTCTCTGAAGGGGTGTATGTTATGATCAAATGGCAGAAAAATCAATCCTTATCAATTTTAAAGTTCAAATTTTTATTTCATGACTTTCAGGGGAATCGCTGAAACCGAAAATGACTTTTATATTCTTTTTTTTTCCATCTGTCCCTGTATTGATTGTCTTTTTCGTCTCCCTCTAGCTGCTTCCAAGCTGTTGTTAGTGCCTGGAGATGTATTTGAGTTAAATAATGCTAACTATAACTGCTAATCCATCTCAGTATGTCTGTCATTCTGTTAAACAGACCTGATAATTGTCACATAGCTCACAGTGCAGGCGTGGAAACAGAGGTCATTCCAAAGAATGGCACAGCCAGGAAATGAGCTCACATATTTTTGTTGGTATTCATTTTAAATATTGTCCAAAGAGTAATTCAGTTTATTTGACCAATTATATGCAGTGCATTACATTTCTACTGATATTTATGTCCACTTACATTTAAAATATATGTAATAAATGTGTATTTCTTATGCAAACTTTTGAGGTTTTACCATTTTCACTGATTTTATAAATTCTGTAGTTAGTTCAGTGTTTTCTAGACTTTTTTGACTGCCATGTAATGTAATAATGCATAAATGCCTGCAAATGTTTGAGTTACTGTCGCTGAGGCGTCTTGCTTTTGCCTCAGTAGCCAAAATGAAAATTTGTGTGACATGAGGAAACGAAGGAGAAGACTCCTCCAATCTCTTATTTTGAAACTGAATATTCCACAAGGCTCTGTTTGCCTCAATTGAAATTCATGTGGCGGGGTGAGGCACAATGGAACAAGAAATTGTCGGAGAGGGAGAGAGAAGGAAAAGTGTTTGTAATGAACAGCGGATATATGAAGTAGCTGGAAGTCGTCACCTCTCTGCCTGCTGGATGACTCCTATGCAAAAGCTCTTCATTTGAGGGAGCGCTGTGCTCTGATTGCCGTCCCTGCGAAAGGGACGGAATTCAATCAGCCCGTGACAAGGTTAGGGACCACTCGGCACCCAGTGCTCCATCACAGCCTGCTTGTCAGGGGGATTTTGACAAGAGAAGAGTTAAAGACCGGTGTCTCAATGTCCCACTGCCTCATACATCAAACCACAGCAGCTCAAGCAGCAGAGACAGAGACACAAAGGGCAATATGCAGGGTGCATCCTGTACACACTTCAAAAGGGTCTGTCGCTTCTTAGGCATATATTCAAAATACCATAAAATAATCAAGGTGACTCTGCCATGCATATTGCATATATGTATATATGTTTATGTATATATATATATATATTTATATGTATACACACACACTCACACACACACACACACACACAGATTATATATATTAGAGTAATGGCACCCTCTCTTTGCCAGAGTTTACTGCTGCTGTGATTCTGTTCTTTTTTACCAACTTGTGTCAAATAAACATTTAAGTGTTGTACATTAAGCCTGGGGATATAAAAGGCCAACAGTAAACTAATGTTCTTGCGCTAACTGCCCACTAAGTGGGTGGGACAAGGATGCCATGACCCCGTCGCCCTTCCCACCAGTCTCCCTAACAGCTTTGGCCTTCGGGTCAGCTCAATTTCCCCTGTGCTGAGTGGTCATTACTGAGCAGCGCTTTGATAAATGCTCACGGCGCGCGGCTGCATTGCCAGGGCCCGGCACTAGGGAAGCCAGGCACCCCGAGCCAGACAGGCTGCCGGGAGACGGATAGGACTGAGCCCGCATACCCGCGCACGGCCGTTACCTAGCAACAGCACCTGAGTCTCCCCTCGATCTCTCTCTCTCTCTCTCACACACACACACAAGCACACAAATAAACACACGCACACACACACACACATGCACAAAGATTGGGGAGTCTTGATAAGATAAGGGATAAGGAAAGAATAAAATCATAACAGGATTGTTATAAAACCCTAGTTGCAGCGATCCTGTGATGCTTTACTGGTATCTTCTCTAATGGAGATGAAGGCCTCTGGTTGCATGTATTCAGTAATTTCACACACCGGTCACACACTAATAAAATATATTCCTGTTCAGCAATGTGCTGCAATGTTGGAGTAATATCTTGTAATCCAGTTAAGCCCTGCCTTTATCTCCAAATGCTTAGTGATTCAAAATCTTAAAATATACAACCAGTTAATGCATTGTGGAATAATTAATATTTCAAAAGTGAACATGTTTACTCGCATAACACAGAGTCTTTAAAAAAAAGGTAAATGTATTTGGGTGTGTGTGGCAGCAACAAGATTTCTTATAGAGTATTGAGCCGAAAACAGCAAACACAGCTAGGTAATTAGAGATTTCCTGCAGACAGTGTGATCTGGACAGTCAGAGTGAACACGAGGACATTGTGTTCTAATAGGGATGGTGGGTGTGCGAGTGCTCTAACTTTAAGTCACTACAGGCTCACAGGACCTCAGGCCTGGCTGCTTTGGGCCATCCTGAGTGCATTACTCTTATGGGGCCAAAAATAAACTAAGTCTCGGTGTTGGGAGCTCAAAGTGGCCATTTCCCAACACTGTAAAATAGCAAGTGTTAAATCAACTCTTACAGAGTACATATCCTGCTCTGGTCCAGAGTTGGAGTTGAATTAACACTGGGCATTTTACTGTGAAAGCAGGTAGCCCCCACACTCCATGCTCAGCCTGCGGTGTGTTTGTGGGGGCCCTGTACACAGCCTCCAATGCGTTTTAACTGCTCTAATATAAAAGTAAACAGAAATGAAAGGGAAATTCTCATACAAAGCCTCTTATGTAAAATGTTTTCTTAAACTAAACAGAAAATAGACCTCGCTTAATGGATTTTCTCTGCTACATCGGGCCCCCGGGGAGCCTGTGGCCCCTCCTGCCTGGCGGGTGGCACCCAGCTTCCTGCTTGGGTGGGTCCCCCGGCGCTGGCGGCGTGCCCTCGTCACACGTCGGCGCGGCGAGCGAGCGTGACAGTCTTTGCGCAGGGGAGAGAGCGCGATTGATCTGGTGCAGCGAGCTAAAGTACCCCCACACCCCTGCAGATGGTGCCCCCATCCTGGCTGGGCACAGCTCTGCCGCCTGAGCGGATGGCACCCTGCCAGCCTCTGATGGGCCTCGCCGCCAGACAGTCAGAGCGCGTCCTGTTCCGCGGAAAGGCGCGGCCCGCTCGTCATCTACGGTGCTCTGGACGATGTTGAGCGCTATGTGCTCCGATTAGATAGCTATGGCTTCACCTTTCACTGGTATTGAGGGATGAAATGGGAAATGGACTTCATTTCCCTTTTTGCTGATTGGTTAGGACCATTGTGGAGCATGAACAATGTGTAAAGCTCCATTTCCCAAAGAAGTGGTTGTATGGTAGTCACAGTGCAATGCGGTAACCCTGGGAGGTGTGAAGATCCTGCACTGCTCTGTGTTCTCAGTCTCACCCCCCCACCCCCTGTCCCCCCCCCCTCCCCCTTCCCCACACTGGGGTTAGTGTGTAGGAGGCCAAATGCCGATTGAACATGCTGCACACGTTGTTCCACATTATCATTCATAGTTTGTCTTTGCCATAATTCACATCCCTCCTTAAAATACTGACATATTAGTTAGGGCTTTTAATTAAAGCTGTACCACCTGCAGGTGAGAAAACACAGATGGAGGTGACGGTGCTCTGGTTGCCATGTGAGCGGCGCTGTGTGCCAGGAGAGAGGCCAGGGGCAGCAACGGGAGAGAAGAATGGGTGTAAAATAGCGCCTGCCCGCCTGCCCGCCCGCCTGCCTACCTGCCCATCCGCCTTCATTCCAAAAGAAGCTAACTCTGCTTGTGTGTGCGAGTGCATCTGTGTTTGTGTGTGTGCGTGTCTGTGTGTGTCTGTGTCTGTGCTCTTGTGTGTGTTTGTGCATGCTCATGAGTGTGAGTATGTATGTGTGTGTGTATGCATGTGTGTGTGTGCGTACCGACATATGTGTGCAGGTGCACGCGTGTGTGTTTGTGTGAGTATGCATGTGCGTGTGTGTGTGTACCTGTATATGTGTGCATGTGTGTGCATATGTACCTGTAATTTGTAAGGAAAAACAACACGAATATACATCCTTTCATAGTGTGATGCACTTGTGATCATCTTGCTTTAAATTGTGAATTTAGCATGGCTTTAAAAATGCTATGAAAAGACAAAAAGGAAGCTTTGTTTTTTCAAAGTAGCACTGTGCTATCAGCTAGCCTCCCAACACAGGGTCTCTAATATCAGATTACATTTCTATTGAAATCAAACCGCATCTCCCCTTCCTCTCTTACATACCTATGCTGATACCCAGTGCCCAGAGATGATAAAGAACTTTTGATGCGCTTGCATCTTGCAAAGACAAAGCGGTGAAACAGATTGCCTGTGAAATATTGTGGAGTCTGCCAGCTCAGCCATGATGTATTGGGAATCACTTTGACACTAATTACCTTAAATTAACAGTAGAGTTTGGTGTGACAGTTCATGTAACTGTTTTTTTATCTGTTTCAGATGAATGGGTTCGGGGAGTTGCTTGAAGGATGCTGTTGACAATCGGATTCCCACCAAATGCGCTGTAATCAATTTTTTTTCCTCCCTCTCTCTCCCTCTTTCTCCCTCCCTCCCTTTCTCTCTCTCTCTCTCTCCCTCCCGCCCTCCCTCCCTCTCTCTCTCTCCCTCTCCCTCTCTCCCTCTCTCTCTCCCTCTCTCTCTCTCTCCCTCTCTCCCTCTCTCTCTCCCTCCCTCCCTCTCTTTCTCTCTCTCTCTCTCTCTCCCTCCCTCTCTCTCTCTCTCCCTCTCTCCCTCTCTCTCCCTCCCTCCCTCCCTCCCTCTCTCCCTCTCTCTCTCTCTCTCTCTCTCTCTCTCTCTCTCCCTCCCTCTCTCTCTCTCTCTCTCTCTCTCCCTCCCCCTCTCTCTCTCTCTCTCTCTCTCTCTCTCTCTCTCTCTCTCTCTTTCCATCTGCAGCGGTGCAGAAAGGGCATGGACAGAACTGTGCCAATTAAGATGTTCCGGGCAAGCGCAGATTTCAGGCCAAGCGAAAGCAGCAGATGTGTTTTAAGTTATAATTTGCTGATATCTCTCTTCATCAATCGCTCACCTCTACACTGTTTAACCGGGCCCATTACACTCTCTCTGCACATGGCCTTATTAGAACGCAATGAGGTGTGTCTCTGCCTACGTGGACAATGTCTGTGCGTGCATGCATGTGTGCGTGTGTGTGCGTGTGTGTGTGTGTGTATGCAAGCGTTTGCATATGCCTGTATGCGTGTGCGCGAAAGCATTTGTTTTCATCATTGATGCATACGATTCCTTATTAGAAACGAAATGCAAGTTGTTTTTGGCACTAAGGCACTAAATTTGTGTTTGCTGTCTGTTGTTCAGCTGGGATGATATGTGAAATAACAGATTAAAATTGCATTAATCAAGAATTTATTAAAAAGAAAGAAATCAGCCATGTTTAAAACAAACAGAAAAGTAGTCGTGCTATTATTTCGGAAAACGAAAAAGCAAAACAAGCCGTATTCTTATATTAGTTTATGAAGGGCATGCTCTGCACCCCCACCTTTGGCTCCAGGGTTCCCTCCACCTTGCCCTCAGTGTGGACTGAGTGAGCCGACCAATGTGCCCACACCCCCCGGCCTCTGCAGTCTATCTGGCCAGCCCTGAGACGTGTAAGTACATTATCTACAAGGCTTCTAAAGAGAGCTTAGGGAGGATTTGTGGGTCTGTGGAAAGGACCAAGAAAAATGTTTTCTAATAAATTATTCACAATCTCACAATCCCTTTTGGGCAGTGTTGCATCGCTCGCCCTGACGCATTACATCCCCCCCACCTCTCTCTCGCTCTCTCTCTCTCTCTCTTTCTCTTTCTGTCTCTTCCCTCTCTCTCTCTCTCTCCCTCCCTCCCTCCCTCCCTCTCTCTCTCTTTCTCTTTCTCTCTCCCTTTCACGTTCAGCAGCACTGGGCCTCCCACCTCCGGAGGGCGGCCCGGTTCTCAGGCAAGCTGCCGAGCGTAATGGCGGCAATTAATAACTTGTCATAATCCGGCGTAGGGGTGAGGGGGGGGTGGGGGGATGGCTGCTGGTGGTGGTGGTGGGGTAGGGGGGTTTCGGGGGGGCTGCTGCAGGCAGCGGGGTCAGGCCGTCGCTGCGCTTGGGGGGACGGGGTGCAGGTGCCGTCCACATCTGAGCTCGGAGCGTCAGACTGTCAGTCCACTGCCAAGCCGCAGGCCGAGTCGCACCCTACTGGTACATAGCTGGGGCCCGGCGGGCCCGCTCTCCAGGTGCGCCGGCTCGGCACACAGCTAGGCCACTGTTCCCCGCCTCGCCGGGGTGCAAACTGCGCCACACAGGTGTTAGTCTGCGCCACTGCTGCCTGCGCCTCGCGCTCCGCCTTCAATTAACCTCTTCTGCCTCACAGGAGGAGCGCAGAGCGCGTTCGCCCGCTCCTGTTTTCAGACCTTACGATTTGGCCAATTTACGCTATTCCGCCCGCTGACGACCTTGTACCGCGGAGGCAAACACATCCCTTTCATCAACTGCGGTGTTATTTCTGACGGGCGCATTCAGAGGACTTTGCGCACGCCGTCGGGTGATTTTGGTCCTTTCCGGTGGGAGGGTGAAAGGAGAGTGTGCAGGTGTTTTTATTTCAGAACCAGCCCCCTCCCACCCACCTCCAGCCCCGCTGATTAAACGCCTGCCCCCGTGGCTGCCTCCCGCGCGGCCCTGGCAGCGTCGCCCGGGCCCAGAGTCCAGCCCGACCGCGGCTGGCTGTCTGTTTCAGTAGGGCCGCTTCCAGGGGTGGCTCTGTTCAAACAGAGTCCTGCCTTTTGCGTACAGACGCATCTGAATGTGTTGATTTAGTTACCGTTCACAAAGCCCCAACCGCTCTCGTTTGAAATAAGCAAAGTTTACAAACCTCTCCTGGTTTGTACACTCCTATTATACATGGTGGGTTGCACATTAGTAACTGTCACCCTGGCCTCCCTGATGCACTGCTTTCATTTGACCCAATTTATTTCAGTGGGTGTGTCCAGGTGGCAGTGATGTATGCCCCGTGTTATTTTACTGATGTATAATCTTTCAGTCTTCTGCCACCACAGTTATCTTTACCCGAATGGGCCAAGGAAACAATGGCCACTGAAACGCAAGTTCCATTTAGGATAGTTGAGGAATTGTAATGTTGTGTTAGTGAGTATGTGTGAGCATACATGCAGATTTAACACCCTTACCCTGCAACACAAAAAACTTTTTATTACATTATTCATTGCAATTTTATATCAAGCCAGTCAAAGTTTAGTCAAGAGAATAAGGTTTCTTTACAAATAATAAGGTTTTTAAGGTTGAGTATGTGTAAGGAATTATTTTTGGAGTAATTGCTGTTTTATTTGGATACTGATGAAAGGATCGCCTGGGAAATGTGAAAAAATGAGTCAAAGTGTAAAGAAAAACCTGAATGGAATCATTTATCACTAAAGTGACTGGTCTGACTGGCTGATCTGTAACTGATCTATCTACTCCAATTGAATGCAGATAGCACGGGGCATCAAACATGTACAGTAATGACAGAAACATTGAGTGAGTCCCTGTGTGAAATCCACCGGTTATTATGTCAGAAAGATGTTTATCTGCAATGGAATCGTGAACTATACTGAGCTTGGTTTTCTGTGTAAGCATTTTCATTGACGTATAGTGCATTGAACGATCACAACTAACATGTTTTTTTGATTTCACATTTCTTATGCTGCACATTTCCAAAAGCAGTATTCATAATACGAACACTTTTTGAAGGTTCTCATTTTCATAAGTACTACACCTTTCAAGCACATTGCAGACATATTCACTATTATACAGTATGTAGTGAAATATTTGAAATTCCACAGAATGTCTCCAGACTTGAAGGGATGCTCAAAACAAGGTTCTTCAGCAAGTAGCTCTGTTAGATTTGTGAGCCATGTGAAAGGGGTTACATGGAGGCCAATACATGAAATAAATGTGAAATTGACTAAAATCTGAGATTGTTTGTGGAAACTGTACGTAAACTGAATTAATATACAATAAGTGCCATAATGTTTGGGAAAAAGAGATTCTCTTGATTTGGCTCTGTACTCCATTTTATATTTGTAATCAAATTCACACATGGTTAAAGCACACATTTTCATTTATTTAAGCGTATTTTTATACATTTTGGTTTCGACATTCAGAAATTTTTATACATAGCCCCCCATTTCAGGGCATCATAATGTTTGGGACATATTAATGTTATGTAAATGAAAGTAGCCATGTTTAATTTGTTGCATATCCTTTGCATACAGTGACTGCTTGAAGTCTGTGACCCATAGACACCACCAGGTACTGAATATATTCTCCAATGATGCTCTGCCAGGCTTGTACTGAAACCACCTTCATCCCCTGCTTATTTTGGAAGCTGGTTGCCTTAGCTTTTTGTCTTCAGCATATGAAATGCATGTTTAATTGGATTCAGATCAGGTGACTTGGCCAGACAGGGATTTTCCAGTTTTTGGCTTTGAGACACTTCTTTGTTGCTTTATCAGTATATTTGGGACCATTGTCTTGCTGCAGGATGAAGCACAGTTTGAAGGCGTTTGTGTGAACTTGAGCAGATAAGATGCTTCTGTACACTTCAGAATTTCCATTCTGCTGCTACTATCAGCAGTTACATCATCAATGAAGACAAGTGAGCCAGTACCTGTGGCAACCATACATGCCCAAACCAGAACATATTTCACAGGTGAGACGGTGTGGGGGTGTTTTGGATCTAAGAAGTTTATTTTGTCCTCTACACATTGCTTTTATACACCTGAGTGTAAAGAAATACCCTTTAATAAAAGCTGAGCATCTGCACTTTCACCACATGTGAATAGTTTGACTTCAAATCTAAAAGCTAAGAGCTAAATCAAGAAAAAATATGTCTTTGTCAAAAGTCCAACATAAAGCCCACTGTATAATCACTCTGATTAAGTGTTGATCCTACAAGGATGAATTGCCATCTTGTTACAGTTGTAGTACTATCAAGCTAATTTCTGATTTATTTTTGGTCACACAACTTGCATGCAGCACATTCAAAACATAAGAGAAGTATTCAAAGATGAAAGAACAGCCTCATCAATCAATTTCTTAACATCCATGTTGTTTTATTATAAAAGACTTATTAGCACAGGAACAAAGTAAATATATAATATAATTTATTGCATTAATTCACTAAAGGTGGCTTTGCTGTTTGTACAGTAAGGGCAGTGGTGCCTGTGCAGTGCTGTGTGTATGGAGCCCTGTGGCTGCTGTCTCGGGTCTGCTGGCAGTGGCAGTGCCGGGAGCTTCACCTGGGCGGCTGTGTCTGGGCCCCTCTCTCTCCCCGTGATTGCCTCGCTCCGAAATTGCGCTTCATCTCAAATGTGCGCTCGGCGGAGGAGAATCCTCGCCTTGTGTCCGAGGCGCTCCCTCCCAGGCGCCTCCGCCCGCAAACGCTTCTCATCCCGCTCCCGGCGTTTCGTTATTCTTTAGGCGCGGTCAGACGGCCGGAGAAATGCATGAGATCTGTTCCCCCCCCCCCGCGTCCCTCGAGAACCCGCGCCGGAAAATGCCACCGGACTGCTGGCCCTGTCTCTATATTGCTCTGCATAGCATGGCATAAATCACTATGTTTTTCAGTGCAAAGTACTCTTTTCTCCATTGTATTCGCAGATTTAGTGGCATTTCAAATAGATAAACACAAGCAACATCTATCAACACAACAAAAAGGGGGCCTTAATCACAGCTCCGGGTCCCAGGTCTCAGTATCTCCATTTACCTTGAGATAAATCCATTGGTGTGACCACCAGCGCACCGCGCTGACAAATCACCACAGTCAGGCACACTGTGCAAGGGCTTATTGGCCTTTCTTTAAGTGGTCTTACCCTTCACTGAAAAGGATGGTACTTGTCAAGCAGGCCCAGATTAAAGTTAGACAAAAAGAAATGATTTGTTATTAGAAAACACCCATTGTGAATCTTTAAAAGGAAACAAATATGTATGAGGATGTGGCTGCCGTGGGCTGGCTGTGGAGGGGACGGTGAGTGGAGTGGAGAGGGGAAGGAGCAGAGGTGGGTTGGGTGAAAGATGCTATTAAAGTACTGGAGATGGAGGAGGGTGGGGGGAGGCTGAGGGGTGGAGGGGGGTGGATTAAGCACAGGCAGACATCATCATTTAGGAAGCAGGAAATGTTTAGCACTCGCTCCTTTCCCGACACTGAAGAAAAGGGAGGCGTGATGGCAAAATAGCGAGAAGGGGCAGGGGACGTGCTCCACATGCAGGCCAAACTCACCCCAGCTGGAAATGGCATGCAAAGCCATCGCCGTTGGAGCCACTGAGAGAAGGGAAGCCTTTGGATGTAGTGGAGGATAAACATCTTCGGGGAAAAATATCCCAAAAAGATTCAAAGCATAGAAGTTCAAAGCAGAGCACAATCAAGAGCAAAAAAAAAGAGTGATTCACTCCATTTCTGATCCCACTCTCTTAAATTCCAATGATTTCCAAACTCAAAGGGAAACAACGGTGAAGCATTGAAAAGGTGCAGCATCTTGTGCATCAGATTTATAAAAATCTATAAAAAACTAAATGGATTTAGCTGGTGAGTGCGTAAAAGCACCTGGCAGAGTGCGCAGTATGGTTTCAGATTAAATGACCTGAGGAAAACAAAAACACGTTTTCGGTTTTATTTGACATTTCATTTTGAAGGGCAGTTTAAAAAAAAAAAAAACCATGAACATGTGCATGTAAATATGTGTGTTTGTGTGTGTGACAATTCAATATACATTACAACACTGAAACCTATCTACCAGACAGACTGTATTTTGTACACGTGTATTTGTATTTACGTCGCTATGCTGTTACATTGCATTAACCCTAAATATTTATTAAATCTGTGCAGTAAAAAATCTGCTCGACCAAATGCTTGCAGGAACATATGACACGGGGGACGCTTCCTGAATGAGCACGTTTATCTACTCTGGGTTCCGCCATCTGTGCACTTTTGCTTTCTGTGAACAGTGGGTGTGAAATAGGTGTGCCCAATATTAGCGGGGAAAAACCGAGACATGCACATATACACACACATGGGGGTGTGTGTGTACGTGTGTGTGTGTGTGTATGCGTGTGTGAGTGTGTGTTTGTGCGCGTTTGTGTGCGTTTGTTTGCGTGTGTGTGTGTGTATTTGTGTGTGTATGTATGTGCGAATAGTAAAATCAGGTTTTCATAATCAATATTGATGGCATTAATGCTCACAAGTGAAACAGTTGAGCTGCACTGTGTTTCCCCAGCTGTGCTATGCAACCCATTGGTCAGACCACCAGTGTCAAGTGTGAATCTACCTTAAAAAAATCTAAACAGTACGGAGAAACAACTGGGTAAACATTTACTTTGAAATATTCAGACCAAACACTCTTTCGAAGCTGGGCAAACATTTGCCCATCCAATCGACCTGTTTGCCGAAGAAATTCACGGGCAGGGTCGAGGGCCGTGATGAGAGGAGGGCGAGGGAAACTATTTGTCATAGCTGGGTTATTCAGGGGTCCGGGGAGCAGGCCCTTTTATCACTGTCTGGGCCTCGCACACATACCTCCACGCAGAGGTTAAAAGGAAACACAGCTGGAGCGCTGCGTTGCTCCATAGCCGCTGGCTCAAACCCGCGAAGACCCTGATCCACCAGACTGCGGCCAGAGCCACCCTTAAGGTTAAGTTTGCTTTTTTTAGCAAACAGGAAAATACAAAGCATGATACAGTACTGGGGATTGTGTGCGGGCTCTGAGAGAGGCTGGGCTCCGTTTTGGCTTTCCGCTCACCCGCTGGCTCCACACTGTGATCCCTTTGTGGCTATGGGTACACTGCACCCCTTGTTTTAGGAATTGTTTCCATAACCTTGGGACTGAGAAGTCTACCTGCCCGTTGGTACGAGAGGAAAGAGGGTGCGGGGGGGTGGGGGTGGGAGGGGTGTGGGTTGGGGGGGGGAGGGGGTGATTGAAAATTGCTTTATTGCTTTATATGCGATTCCCATTCTGTTGCCAATCCAATTTATTTATGGTGTGGCAGGCCATGGTACACCTGCTTAGAGCTGGTGGAGATTACTTTTGGAAAAAAAAGAGACAGCCAATCTCCCAGGACCATTATCCTGACAGGCTGTCTCCCTCCACCATCCACCCCGACCTCCCTCCCTCTCAACTCTCACTTACAGAACAGCTGTGAGTACACTGTACTAATATTACTTTACTCCAAACACTGGCCGAGCAAAAGGTCATTTTTATGTGACATTCTTCATCATTGACTATTAGTTGCTGAAAGGCCCTTTCTCAAGGTGCACTTTGAATAGCAGAAAGGGAAAGCTTGAGAGAAAGTGAGGGAAGGAAGGACAGAAGTTTCGACTGGAATGCAAATGGAACGCTAGACAAGAGCACACAGGAGTTCTATAGTTAGTAACATTTCCAAGAAGGGCTCCTGTTTCACCTCAGTAGCTGTAGTAGTTTGACCCTGCACCTGTAGTACAAAGGTTTTTCCGCTGTTGTTGCAGTACAGCTATCTGTAAGCTAATTCAAATTAGTAAAAGACATGTAAGTAATCCTTAGATCTACTGACCTACTGTGCGCTGAATTAAAATGGACATAACAGGAATCTGAGGGGAGGAAAAATGACCAAGAATGCCCAAACAACCACACAACAAGCATGAAAATCATCGTTTTGTGTTCAGATTTATCTGTGCATTTGATTTATATTTAACTATCTACATTCCACTGAAGGTTGAAACATTGCAACATAATTCAAATGAAAAAACATAACATTGTATTCACCAACATAAGAAAATTGTAAACAAAACCTAGATGAATCAGGATGAATACGAGGCAATGCTGAGTTTGATCTGGTGGAAAATGATGATGCAAATCGGAGTGCTGTTGTTTCTATGTAATTTAGAAATGAGCTGTGAAACACTGAAGAGAAAGGGAGAACATTCCTCCTGGTCTTGCCACATTTACCCCTGGCTTATTAGCCTATAAACTCATCATATTTTGGCCCACTGTATTTGTTTGATTACATTTTTCCTCACTGTCATTGAAAATATGTGAGATGTTATGTTACACCCTATTGATTACCAGTGTTAATTAAAATTTTAATTAAAGTTTTTATGGTCTGCGTTTCACTTGTGATAATAGTATAAAAAGAACATTGGGTCTATAAATCTCTACTTTATTTGCGGCAACCAGCCATCAACAAATACAACAGTGTACATAAAATTTTACTAACATTGATTTAAAAATATTAACATTACTTTAACATCAAAGATGTATTATTCAATTTAAAACTACAAAGCATAAAATCCAAGAGCTATAGCTCAGTTAATGAACAGGAAAAGTCCATTACAAACCTATCAAAATCTGAATCATCTGATCCACATAAATGGTTTTGATATAACTGGAATAATTTACTTTAGCTGCTCAAGTCTTTTTATAACAGTATACAATATTTAGTGAACCCTCAGGTTATTAGATGGATGGGTAGATAGATTGATAGATAAAAAAGCAGAATACATAATTAAATGTATCCTGGTTCCATTTTATTCCTTTGTATTTATCTTTTAGGTTACAGTACATCATTTAGCTCTGCATGTCCTCTTAAGGTGTTATCTAAATGTACTCAGAGTCTATCCAGGGTGTGTAACATTAATGAATGATTCTCACTTTTCACTGGTTTTCCAGCCTAAGCACAATTTTAAATGCTGTCAGGCTGAAGCTCCTAGTTAAAAGCACAGCTAATTGTTTTCGGGCCCAAATTCTCTGAAGAGAATGGAGATGGTTATGTTTTACGGACATCACTCAGTGGCTTTTTAGTCACAGCCAGCGGGGCGGTCGGGTGGGGGGGGGGGGCTCCGTGCGGTGTTCCCCCCGCACCGGTGGGAGGTTTGGGAGGAATGCGCGGGCGACAGGAGGGCTTTAACGAGCGGGATCGGCGCGGCGCGGTGCTGGGAGCGGCGCTGCGGGCTCTGTCCTGGGACCCCGCGGCTAAGCCCGCTCATCAGCCGCGCTCGGGGGGCGGGCCGGAGAAAAGAACGGTCGGGACAAATGTGGCCACGGCGGGAAGGCTCCGCGGGGACCTCATTCTTCTGCCCCGACCGTCCGGCCGGCCAGGGGCCCAGTAATGTGGACAGCATTGTCGGGGCCGGGATCATTGTTCGGCATGTTGTTTTAAGGCTTAAACACCCCCCAATAAGGCCTTTGTTCGGGCCGCTCCTGGCAACTTCTGAGAGCCCTGGGGTGGCTCACGACAAGATGGCCCGATTACAGCTCTGAACATTACACCCATTATAGCCATTCTGTCCTAAGCCTGCCTGCTTAAACACGCTGACAGAGCCCTCCCCCCCCCACCCCCCTCTCCCCCCAAACACACCATTTTGAAACAACACTTTCGACATGTATTTGATGTCCCGATATCTACCTTTTTAAGAGAATGAGTTGCGGTCCTTGGTTCAATACCTCTTTTAAGAAACGTCCCGCGGCTGTAACAATATGCGGACAGCCATAAAGCCCCCGATAAGCGACCAGGCCCAGGCTGTCCTTTATGACCCGGCTTCTCAGCTGCCTCACTTTCACTGAACAGCGCGGTTCAAAAGGGCATGCCCCCTCAGCCCGGTCTCCGTGTTTCATATTCTTCTTTATCGAATGACCGTGTACTACATCACAGTTATGCTTTGGGCAAATTAAGGTCACTGTATTGATTTCGTATTTGTCATTATATGCACTGCTCTTATGCTCCCCAACCCGCAGATTTGTCCCTGAAGAAAATATATTTCTCGCAATATCTCGTGAAATATGTCTGCTATGCAGTGGATGTGCGCCCTAATAAGTCTGTATTGTGAACAAAATGTGTAGACAGCTCTCCCTGAATTTTAACGAGGAGTTTAAACCCAAACTTCGCTCTGTACGAGTCCAGTCATATATTTCTTTCAACATAAATTTGTTGTCCGGCACTTGTCAAAGGTCAATGGCAAAATGGCCCTTTGGTGGCTATTAACCACAAGCACTGAACTTGTTCCTTTTTTAGCCTGTGATTAGGAAATATCTATTATGAGGCTGAAAAAAGATGGTCGCCAAGACATTTCAAAAACAGATGATTCATAACGGGCTAAAAGGTCACGTCAAGTGACATGTTAGTATTTCACTTTAACTTTGATTAAAGGTTTTTGGAAAAGATGGGAAAAACGACTCAATACCACCCCATCCCTCCCTCTTTACTGAGCGCCGGTTCTATATTTCCTGCAGAAATCGATAGATAGGAAGTGAAGAAGCTATTGCTGCTGGCCCAGGGCACATGTTTCATGCATTTATTCTCCTCTCTGCAGAGTGTCATCAGGGGCTCCTCACGCATACAGAACACAGTGCAGTCCATTTACTCTCTGTCACAATATACCTGTGCACGACCGTGCGTGTGTGAAATTATGAGCTATTATGTATGTGGAGAGATTAGGAACTATTATAAATATACTTCAACACACACTCACACACACACACACACACACACACACACACACAAGTGCGAGCGCGCACACACACACACACTGTGATTGTGATCAAGCTGAACTTCTCAAAATTAACAATTTCATATCACATAGATACAAAAACAGCTTCAGCATGGCTAAGAACAAGCTGTGAAAATTGTGCCAAAATTTGCACCATGTTACAGCCATGATTTCAGTGTCATGCAGAGGAATAAAGGTGCTCTTGGTATGCATCGCATTTATAATAGTGCTGACATGGTTTATGTGAATCCAAGCGAGTGAAATTACTGTATATACATTATATAGACAGTATGTTCACAGCTATTTTGAAAGTCATGTCTCTTCCAAAGTAATGACACTCGTCATGAGAATATACTGTGTGTCACACATTTTGTATGATGAAACATGATAAAATAAGATAAAATCTGGGTGTGCGTGGGTGGGAAAGCATTGTGAAGGACACATTTTCTTTTCATAAAATACAGCTAGAGTAATACCTGCCATTTTGTAGCCACGTGTATATGAAAATTATATAATATAACATATACATATATGTATTATTTTCTCAGAAGAATAGGCAAAAATAAGGGAAATAAGCTCTCTGTAGTGTGCATTGTATATAGAGCCACTGTCCTTAATTACAGTGCAGTTGTACAAGAGCACACAACTCAGCTCAAAATCTTCCCCTCTCATCAGATCAAAGGAGTATGAAACATGTTTCACTTCTGATGGAGAACCAATACTCCCTGTGGTGTATGCCCATGTGAAAGAATACTATGCTAAAGCATATTTAAGGCACGCTATTTTATATTTCCCTACTATTTCAGAATACTTGAAGTATAAATAAAGGATATGTAATTATATTTCAAGTATGCTTACATATACTATATTTCACATGGGCAGGTATTGACAGGGTCTTTAACATTTTGATGTATCCAAATATTATATTATATTATATTATATCCTTGTATTTGGTTGGTAGTTTGTATTGACAGTACTTTAGTGGTGGGTAATACCAGTGTTTCATGAGCAACCTGGCATACTGGATAATATCAGAATGTTTTGATGAAAAACACGGGGAAAACTGAAATTACAGTTAAGCGATGAAGTTCTAAACAATACAAGTATTAAAATGACCACAATTTGTAGCTCCCTTCACCGCCTCTAACATAACAGCATTACACGACGACATCGATACAACGACCAGCAGCTGCAGGAGGGATTTGCAGCACGCTGTACCTCTCTGTGCATTAATGCAATGCCAGCGTTATAAGCATGCGTGAATACTGCTCAGTTCTGAGAACAGGTGGGGGGGCTCTTCCCACAGGAGAGGGGCCTGCCTGGGCCCCTCGAGCGCAGTGGGGCCCACGCTGCCCTGCAGGGAGAGCACCCTAAAGAGCGCTCGGCGCTAAGATGAATGTCAACTCCCACCACTGGGATATGGAACAATTTGTTAGCGGCTGATTAACAGTAATATGAATGTAACTGTACGCGCACTCAGGGGAGTTGGTCCCGGTCGCAATTACTAGCGGCGAACGTAATGGGAAACAAATTTGCGGGAATATTGCGGGCCATCCGTCTTTATTTACACGCGGTAATGAGCCTCACTGTTAATCTGGAGCCGGGCCTGGGAGGGCTTCACATGGAGGCAGGCCCTTTTAAACAACAGCCCCGGAATAAATCAATCTCTGCTCTGCTCTTCTCCCTCCTATTGATCTCCACAGGCTAAATGAATGCATTTTATAACAATGCTTCCCGATACTTAGAAAACTCAATTAGGATTAAGAAAAGAATAAGGATTTTTTGTCTGGCATAAATAAGAAATGAATATGTGGTACATTTTGTCAAATCGGAGAACAAGCATTTGGGCATATTTCAGAAAAATATATTTACATTGTGTTGACAGTTAATTATATTTCAGTTTGGCTGTTAATATTCTACTGTGTTATACTATGAAGTCAATGACGATTTTAGCTGATGAAAAATGTGGGAGAGCGCGCACACGCTGAAGAATGTGTCCCCGCCCCCATTGTGCTCTTTGAATGTTCTGAAAACAGCCATTACTAAAGCTGAATTAGTCATACACATCTTTGTCATAGATGTTAAACCATCCAGTTCGAATCCAGGCCTCTGCATGGCTTACTCTAAATGAGATGTCCAAGGAGATAATGGAAGCCCCTGCTAGCTCTCTATTTGGGTCTTTTCATGCCAATTAAACTCTTTGATGTAGTCACAGCAGACGCACCAATGGTTCCAAGATGCCTTCTGATAATACTGCGGCTCTTACAACATGTGGTCACAATGTCAGGATTTATATTTAAAAAGCACATTAGCTTTAATGTAGAAAGTAAGCATGCAATCCAGTCACTGAGTGTTTGTCTCTAAATCACCTGGCACGCAAAAGACAAACAGTACACTGAGAAGTAAGAACTACAACTACTTCCGTTCAGTGTCACAATTTTGTTCAGTTTCAGATTAGGAGTATTCATTATTATTCGTTATATTTCTCAAAATTCAGATATCATTTAAATATTTTGAGAAATAAATACATTTTTTTACATTCTCCTGAAAGCTAGCATTTCTAAAATTCCAAGCCATTGCTCATTTCAAGACCGGTGTGGTGTGAGAAAGAGCTGGATGAAATTCTCCCCTCTGCCTCACCCACCCCCTCTGCTGGAGGCTGTCCCAAAGCAGGGCAAATAAGACCATTAACCCAAAACAAAAGGTAATGGCTGGTTATGACACTAATGAAGTGTGACAACAATATGGAGCATTCCTGCCCAGTTGAAAGGCCCAAAATTGGATTAGCGATTAACTGTGTTGCCGCAGATCCA